>NC_090279.1:203645209-204307709 GCF_040414725.1 Anabrus simplex | reverse complement strand
TTCATTCTCCTCGAATATTTCAACTTCCTTAATCCTTTTTCTGAAAATGTTTCTATCTAAATCCTGTTTCTTGTGACACTCATCTCATTAGATCCTGTTTAACTTCAACAAACCATCAAATTTTTGTTTTGGGATTTTTATCAACGCCTCTGTGGTGTAGTGGTTGGTGTGATTAGCTGCCACCCCCGGAGGCCTGGGTGCGACTACCAGCTCTGCCACGAAATTCGAAATGTGGTACGAGGGCTGGAATGGGATCCACTCAGCGTCGGGAGGTCAACTGAGTAGAGGGGGTTCGATTCACTCCTCAGCCATCCTGGAAGTGATTTTCCGTGGTTTCCTACTTCTCCTCCAGGCAAATGCCGGAATGGTACCTAACTTAAGGCCACGGCCGCTTCCGTCCATTGTCCTAGTCTATCCCTTCCAAACTTCCCATCCCCCCACAAGGCCCCTGTTCAACATAGTGGGTGAGGCCGCCTGGGCGAGATACTGGTCATCCTCCCCAGTTGTATCCCCGACCCAGAGTCTGAAGCTCCAGGATACTGCCTTGAGGCGGTAGAGATGGGATCCCTCACTGACTCCGAGGGAAAAACCGACCCTGGAGGGTAAACAGATGAAGAAGGAGAAGAAGATTTTTATCAAAATGATCAAATATTCTCTTCCTTAGCCTACTGAGCGAGTTGGCCACGTGGTTAGCATCGCGTATCTGTGAGTTTGCATTTGCGAGATGGTGGTTTCTAATCCCATCATTGGCAGTCCTGAAGGTGGTTTTCCATGGTTTCCCATTTCCACAGCAGGCAAATGCTGGCGCTGTATGTTAATTAAGGCCACAGCCGCTACCTTCCCAATCCTAGCCCTGTCCCATCGCTCCATCATGGAAAACCTCGATGTATTAGTGCGACATTAAACAAATCTTTCTTAGCTGTTCTGGATTCTGGACCAAATGACTATAAACGATAAATTAGATTTTTCTAGTATTACCTAACAGCTTTTAGTTTTTCTTCAGATCAAGAAGTTATCTTAGTACTTAAATAATAATATTATTGGCTTTACCTCCCACTAGCTACTTTTAAGGATTTCAGTATTTAGTCCCACAGGAGTTCTTTTACGTGCCAGTAAATATGGTGCTAGATAGTGGCTCCATCCCGGTACTGACTATAATGAACGGTGTAATATCATACACAAGTAGCTATTATTTTCTATTGTAAATTGTAAATTATCTTCCTTCATTTCTGTAATCCATTGAAAGTTACTCTTACTGTTCCGTCATCTCTCATTACTTCTCCTGATCTTCCATTTCCCACAATGGTGTGGCCAAAAAATCAGCAAATTCCGAGAGTCATGGTGTTGCTCATTAAAGTCTGCAGCCAGCATGCAAGAGATCTGATTACCACATGAGGGTGATCTCCACATGTGCTTCGGTTGTCTGCACCATTATTCTGTCGGTAGTAACTGAAAAGATAAAAAAGGCCATAATTAATAAATGGTTTATGATAGGACAAAATGGTTTGTGGCATTGAACTCCCCAAGAAAAAACAAGTAGCAATGATGTATCGTATGACTGTCATTCCATTTAAAGAACTTGCTTTAAGTTTCCCCAACCCCCAAACATCATATGTGGGCAATGTGGACTTCCAACACACCGCCTTTCCTATGACAATGCCTTCACCTGACTTTTGGATCATTTTTTATATCACACAAAGAATATCAAATTTGAAAACATTATAATACTTTACAGAATCACTGCATCACTTGTCTTGCAACGCCTTCTTTTTGTATCCTTGCTCCAAACCAAGTTTCAGGGCAGCTCCGTTAGACAGTGCTGCACCTTATTCAGTATGGCGAATACTTGTGTTCTCCTTACCTCTGTCTTCTGAACTTCATAGTGTCACTGTTTATTAATGAGAGCTTTTTTTCCTGTCAGTTGTCTACTCAGGAGCCTCCAATACCAACAGCCATGTTCTGTGGGGACTACACTACTGCTGGAGGCTCCTCGGAAGTGGTGTTCGCCTGCCGCCTACCTGAAGAGGAACGTTCAGAACTTGTCTACCTGCTGTACGGAGCTGGCTTGATTCTGTCTGCTGCCGTGTTGTTAGCCACCGTGTTGGTGCAGTGGATGATACACGCCACCAACAGCCTCCACGGCAGGCTCGGCTTCACCCACAACTGTTGCCTGGTGCTGGGGTTCCTGCTCCTTTCTGCAATCCAGCTCGGCCCCAACAGACCTGTGCGAGACATGTGCTTGACTCTTGGTGAGTACACACAACAAACATTCAAGGGAATATACATGTACTGGTGTTGTCAGCGATGGTGGTGGTGGTGATTATTGTTTTAAGAGGAAGTACAACTAGGCAACCATCCTCTATATAACACTAATCAGAGGGAAAAAATGGAAGGGGTCCGATACTTCGAAAAATGAAGATATCGACCAAAATAAGAGAAGGGCCACGAAGGGCGTGAAAATGAAAGACTCCCTAGCCCTCGCAAACCTAATAGCGTCGGGGTCGGAAAAGAACAAGAGTTGACCAAGAGAGGTCGGATAGGATAGGTGAAGGTGAGGAGCCTGGCACAAGTAAGTGGAAGCAATGCCAGGACTCAGCTTAGGGCCTCGTGGACGCCAACCCACGCTCCAAAGTTCAGAGCCCCTGAGGCCCCTTTTAGTCGCCTCTTACGACAGGCAGGGGATACCGTGGGTGTTATTCTAACACCCCCACCCACAGGGGGAGGCCAAAGGAAGACAAGGGCCACGAAGGGCGTGAAAATGAAAGACTCCCTAGCCCTCGCAAACCTAATAGCGTCGGGGTCGGAAAAGAACAAGAGTTGACCAAGTGAGGTCGGATAGGATAGATGAAAGTGAGGAGCCTGGCACAAGTAAGTGGAAGCAATGCCAAGACTCAGCTGAGGGCCCCGTGGTCGCCAACCCATGCTCCAAAGTTCAGAGCCCCTGGGGCATGTCAGCGATGGTAGTCAGCTTGTCCTTCCCAGTGCGTCAGTTCAAAGAGTAAACCGGTCCATTGGCGTGTCTTATATTGATGCTTTAAATGTAGTGGCAGGATAGGTTCTTTAGAAATGTAGGTTTTCAAAATTGGTTTATCATTAGAGTGACAACATGTACAGTATGTTTTAAATAATGTAGAATAATGTACAAATCTATGTCCTTTAATATTTTTGGTAGATTTAGATGACTTGTATAGAGCACAAGTTGGATGAAACTAATTTTTTTTAGGAACGATTAATTCACTACATAATATCTTGACAATAAATATAATTTGAATTTTAACTAAGAAATATCAGAACTTAAATATTTTCAAAGAGGGAAAGTTAATTGAATTGGAAATGTTGTATTAATTAATACAACTTCCTCTGTGAGGACGCTGTCACAAGGACAAAGTTTCTTCTTCTTCTTCTTCTTCTTCTTCTTCTTCTTCTTCTTCTTCTTCTTCTTCTTCTTCTTCTTCTTCTTCTTCTTCTTCTTCTTCTTCTTCTTCTTCTTCTTCTTCTTGGTCAGGTTCTGAAGCAAGGACCTCCACAGTTTTCTATCTCCATCACTCCCTTCCTTCCTCCAATATTACTTGTAGTTTTACTCCTCTCTTCTCCACACTCTCTTTGACTGTATCAATCCACGTATTTCTGCACCTTCCTCCTATTATTTTCTCTGTAAATACTCACCTTGGAACACTATCCTCTTCCTTTCTCATCATGTGTCCATACCATTTCAGCTTACTGGTCTCTATTTTGCCTTGCAGTTCAGGGAACACAATTCTCTCTCTCTGATTTCTATGTTTCTGATCTTATCCTTCGTGTCTTCTCACTTATTCCTCTAAGGAATTTCATCTCAGCTGCTTGGATTCTGCTTTCATCTCATTTTGTTGTTGTCCTTTTGCTTGCTGCATATGTCAAAAGTGGTGTGTAATACACTGAGTACAGAATTTTCTTACATTCCTCTAGAACATCCTGATTCCACACTATACCTCGCACAGATTGGTAAAATTCATTGGCTTGTTGGATTCCCTTTCCAGTTTCTTAGTTTATTTTTCTATCTTCTGCAAGTATACTCCCCAATTATTTCAAGTTTTTAATTTTACAATTGGCTTAACGTTGCACCAATAGAGATAGGTCTTAAGGCCGGTCTCCACTGATTAACATTGCATACTGTTTCATTTAACATTGTGTCTACACTCAATAAACATGTTAAAATTGACTTTGTTTGTTTATAATTATACAGGTAGTTCATCATATAAGTTTGTGGTAATACATTTAGGTGGTGTCTAGTATTTTCAAACAAGGACAATGGACTCAGATGAAGAGGATTTGGCCTTTGTTATTGCCACTGTTGCTTCTTGTTATGATTTAGAAATGCAGTGTTATTAGGCACAGTTCCTCCCGTCATCCTGCTCATTGCTTCAAAAGCGAACCACTATGAAGTATAAACTTTGTCCGCTCTAGCACCCGACTTCCGACATTTCTGAAATTTTTGCAATTCTCGACTGTACTGGGAGCAGAGGGACGCTATGTTTTCTCAATGCACTCACAGGAACAATTATAGATAATTTCGAGTTCCTGCAAACTGTCAGCTTTCTTCGCTTTATCTCTGTATTCCTTTGATGAGACAACCCACAAATAAGGCCTTTCTATTATATCATTAAGTAAGTCCAGAGCAATCTCCTTGCTCCACTCCATTTCTGACTATAAATTTTAGTATAGTGCAGAGAGAACGACACATGTGTGCGTACTGTATTTGTACCTTATAACAAAGAGAATGAGTGTTGCGGAGTGTTGTAACTATAATCCTATTTCACGAGAAGCACATCATTTGCGTCATTGTTTAGGCTAACTGTTGGCATGGAAACAACACGGAAGTTGCCGAAGCTGTGCCGTCATCTCACGAACAACGAATTGACTTGACATGTTTTCACACCAACATGTTAAACGTGTTAACCTCAACATTCTGAGTTAACATGCAAAGTCAATTGGAAGACACAATCACAATATACATGCCAATTGTAACATGTTAAATTTAGGATGTTGGTGTTAAATGTTAATCAGTGGAGACCAGCCTTTAGGGCGACGATGGGATAGGAAAGGGCTAGGAGTGGGAAGGAAGTGGCCATGGCCTTAATTAAGGTACAGTCCTAGCACTTGCCTGGTGTGAAAATGGGAAACTGCGGAAAACCATCTTCAGGGGTGCCGACAGTGGGGTTCGAACCCACTATCTCCTGAATGCAATTTGAAGTTTTTCACAACTTCTAATGGTCTTCCATTTACATCAATATTCCCTCTTCCTCCTCTATTACCTTTTGTTATCATTACTGTCTTACTCTTCTCCACACTTATTTTCATTACATATTTCTTTATCTCCTGATTCCATACAGTAACTTGTTCTTGTAACTCTGTTTCATCTTCTCCCCATATTACTTTAATTTTTTTTTGCTTTACGTCGCACCGACACAGATAGGTCTTATGGCGACGATTGGATAGGAAAAGCCAAGGAGTGGGAAGGAAGCGGCCATGGCCTTAATTAAGG
The DNA here is from genome assembly GCF_040414725.1 of Anabrus simplex. Classification (NCBI taxonomy): domain Eukaryota; kingdom Metazoa; phylum Arthropoda; class Insecta; order Orthoptera; family Tettigoniidae; genus Anabrus; species Anabrus simplex. The sequence goes on along the minus strand of NC_090279.1, from coordinate 204,302,188 downwards.
TACAGCCCCAGCATTTGCCTGGTGTGAAAACCCTATATTACTATGTTGTCTGCAAAGAGTAAGGCATTTGTCTCTTTGCTTCCCATTTTGTTGTTGTTGTATACTCTTGCGGAGTTCATCTATGACAGAGTATTGTATGTCTTCAGAGTCAGTGCTGAATTTGCTAGAATATGTCAGATAGGAAAGATAGCAAATAACACAAGGCTCAGAAGTAAATTAGGAAATATAGTACAGTATGGGTATGGCAACAGAAATAAAGATGGAGAGAAACTGTTGGACATTTGTATCAGAAATAATCTGATAATAAAGAATACTTGGTTAATGTAGAGGAATAGCATTAAGATCAGCTGATATAGTTGGGATGGACAGTATGGAACACTCAATGATTTTATAATAACAGATCGAGAATGGGGAAGATACGCCATGAATACAAAGATAATCCCCAGTGAAGGTATGGAAGGTGATCATAGATTATTAATTGTGGAATTAAAACAAGTAAAAATCCCTAAAATTGTACTGAAAAAGAAACCAAAGATCAGGATTTGGGAATTGGAGGAGGAGGATAAAAGAATGGCATTCCAAGATTGTATAAAAAGGAAGTTGCCTAACACAGACATACGAAGTGGAGAAGAAGAGTGGGACAATTTAAGACAGACATTTGTGGAAGCAGCAATTGAGGTATGCGGGAAAACAGAAGCAAAGTTTAAAGAAAAGGAGACACGGTAGTGGGCAGACAAAATAAAAAAAGAAATAAAAGAAAGGAACAAGGTGAAGAAATAAATGGATATGGAAAAGCAAAAAACGTATCAGAGGTATGAGAATAAGGTTAAATATGGAATACAAAAGATTGAAACTACAAGTAAAGAGGAGTATCAAGGAAGAAAAGGAGAAATGTTGGGGAGAGTTTACCAACAAATTGAGAATGATAGTCGAGGAAATCAGAAACTATTATACAGAGTAATAAAAGTGAACAGAATAAATCAAGAAAAAATCAAGGCATTAGAGAGAGAAGATGGATCCATAGTACATGACGAATAGGGTTTTCGGAAGGTGATGGCAAAATATTTTGAAAAACTTTATAATGAGGATGACTGCTCGGAGGAAGAAGGAGATAAGAAAATGGAAATAATAGATGGAGAAAAAGAAGAGAACCCGATAACATGGTTGGAACTTGAAAGGGCAGTGAAAGCAATGACCACAGGTAAAGCAAGTGGAAAAGATTAATTCAGTGCTGATATGATTAAGGCAGCAGGAATCAGTGGACTACAGTGCCTATACTGAGCCCTCAATGCCATGTGGAAGGATGAAAGGATACCTGAAGATTGGGAACAAGGAAACATTGCACCATTGTTCAAAAAAGGAAATAGGAAGAAATGTGAAAATTATGGAGGTATAACCCTATTATCACATGGGCTAAAAATAATGGAGAAGGTCATAGACAAAAGACTGAGAGATATAATAGAAACACAGTTAGAGGAAGAACAATATGGCTTTAGACCAAATCGATCAACAATAGACTTGATATTTACAGTGCGAATGATAATGGGAAAACACCTGGAAAAAAACAAGGAAATCATCTTCGTATTTTTGTATTTGGAAAAAGCTTATGATACAGTTTAACAGAAAACATGTATGGGAATGCCTATGGAAAAGGAATGTACCAAAATCATTCATTAACAAGATAAAAATGTTGCATCATGAGAGTAAAAGCAGTGTACAAGTGGGGAGTGGTGACTCTGAAACATTTTATACAAAAAAAGGTCTCAAGCAAGGAAGTGTACTGTCGCCATTATTGTTTATTATATTGATGGATGAAATCATAAAACGTGTAAAACAGAGTATCAGTAGTGATGAAGTGAATGCTTTGGTCTTTGAAGGCGATGTGGTGATTTGGGGAAAGGGAGAAAAGGAAGTAGAAAGGAGACTGGACATTGGAATGACAATCTAAAGGAGTCTGGAATGGTAATTAGTAAAAAGAAAACTGTAGTCAAGCACTGTGGAAAAGAGAAAAAGAAAAGCCAAGTGAACATAGATGGAGAACGGTTAGAGAATGTAGAACAGTTTACATATCTGGGTAGCATTATTAACGGAAGTAATGAAATCAACCCTGAAATTAATAACAAACAAAATAAAGGTACAACATTTTATCATCAAGTCAGAGAGTTTTTATGGGATGATAAAGTACCCAAGAGAACGAAATTAACATTATATAAACAGTATTTCATACCAACTGTAACATCCGGACTAGAAACGCTGGCAACTAATAAGAGACATGATAGTAAGATATAAGCAGCAGAAATGAAACTTTTAAGAACATTGGTTAAAAAGACAAGAAGAGATAGAATTCAAAATATTAAAATCAGAGAAGAGCTAAATATAGAACTGTTAGTACAGAAGATACAGAAAACAAGACTGACATGGTTCAGACATGTAAAAAGAGTGGGAAAGGAATTGGTAGCAAGAAGGGAATTAGAAAGAGAAGTAAAGGGAAACAGACCAATTGGAAGACCGAGAAGAAGGTGGATGGATCAGATTTGGAAGGACATTAGAGAAGCTGGATTGGATGTGGTGGAAGTAATGGAGCAGGAAAAGTGGAATGATAGAAAGGAGTGGAGGAGGCTTGTTAACCAAACGCGGGGGACCGGAGTGGGACAATAATGATGATGATGATGATGATGATGATGATGATGATGATGAGTACAGTATAATGTACAGCTCATCAATGTTGTGTACAAAAGTAAACACTTGTGCAAACACAAATTTATTTTTATTGATTCACCAGTTTACAAGTATTCATTCACTTAAACTGCACTGAAACTAAAGGTTGTTCTCGTTGGTGATGATGAAAATTAACTATGTACATTATTTACAAAATGATGCTTATTAGTGAGAATGACATGAAATTAGGAGTAAGGAATTAAGTCCTTCTGTACAATAGAATATGTCATGAGTAAGCTGAGAGCAAAGAAGACTACAGTGAGAGGGGAAAAAGGGAATGGCTGATTGCGCGTGTAGAGGTGAAACTTCACAACCTGTGTAGGTCTACCTGTCCAGACCACATTTTCAAGAATGGTATAAGGGTACTGCTGTGGCTGGAGTACGGTGTAGACAGGTCAGCAGCTCATCCTGCAGGCCAATTTATACTGTAAGTTGGCATGATGTCATTATCCAGTGCTGCACTTTGACGTGTTGAATGCAGACATGGGCGCATGGCGCGCAGTCAATAAGGGCACCACAACAGTCAAATGCTGTATAAATGATTGCAGATTATGATTAGTGAACCTCATATTGTGGCGATAGAGATGTTGTGAAGTCGTGTCCAGTTGAGACCAAGGGAATCCCATAGCTGGAGGAGAAATTGAGGGATTGTCCTTCATGATTCCATGAATGGAGATGTTGTTTAGGTGATATTTGCCTTTATTATAGCTGGCTGGTAAATCAACTTCATCTCGGTGTCCACCTCTTCAGGCTGGCCAACATATGACTTGAAGCATATTGTGCTATCTGGTTGAAAGGCTATCATGTCCCATCAGTAGCTAGGTGAGAAACCTCTTCGTGCACTGTGAAACCATGATCTCTCAGCGAGTTCACGATCATGTGTCGTATTGAATGATGGTGGGAATTTTTCAATACCTTCCTGTGAGGACAGGCATGCAGGACATGGGCAAGATTTTTGTGCTGTCTGTGGTAACGCGGACAGAGGGTGCTGTACTGGGACCTTCCCGGCACAGAGTGAACAGCACAAACATTCGCCGTCATCTTAATGGCCTTTCTCCGTTCTGCACAGGATGCCTTGCTTATCTCTTATCCATTTATTCTGTCGCGTGTATTGTGGAAGAAGCCAATGTCCTTTCCTGTCTGCGGCAGCTTCATTCATAACTAAACTTTTCTGTCTCGTAGTATCTGCTGCACCTTTCTTACATTTGGATGTTTGCTTCACGGTTGAGTCCTGAAGGTTGGAAGACTTCCCCCAGGTATTTGGATTTAGACACTTGGGATATTTTGCCATACTGGGTTTTCACTGGTTGTCCATCTAGATACCGAAGTGCATGTAGTGAGTTTTCTGATATGAGATCTGGAGTCCTGTTCTGGATCCAATTTCATGGAGTTTTCAATGGATGCAATCGCTTTCTGTCTGCTATTGGACAACACTGCTAAGACATCAGTGAAGGCCAAACACTGTAAATTAATTTTGTTTTCACGTAATTTGCCAACGGTTATACTGTTATACTTCTTTTTCCCAAATCCTAATCACTTTTTCCAAAACAAGATTAAACAATGAAAGGGATAACCCATCTCCATGTCAGACTCCTGTTTTAACATCAAATGATTCAGATGATTTCCCTAAGAATTTAACCTTCAAAGTGGTGCCTATTAGTGTTTGTATGATTAATTCTCTTGTTTTTTCTGTCTACTTTGAATTCTTCCACTACATGGGAAAGTGTCGGTATATCTATAGAGTCACATGCCTTTTTGAGTCCACAAAATCACCGTTTGCCTGCTTTTATGAATTTGTAGGATGGTTTGGAGGTTAGGAATCTGTTCTTCTCATGACCTACCTTTTCTGAACCCCGCCTGATATTCCCCAGTCAAATGATATGTTTGTATTTCAAGTCTCTTGAGTAGGAGTTTTGAAAGAATTTTGTAGGTGACTGCTAGTAGCGACTGTAGTTGTTTTTGTCTGTTTTATCCCCTTTCTTATGTAATTGGTAAATTATTGCACACTTCCAGTCTTCAAGAATTGTTTCACTGGTCCAGATATCTGTAAGAATTTTATGGATTTCCTGAGTGAGATATCTGCCATCTAGTTTCCACATTTCGGCAATTATACCAATACGCGACACTCGGCGAGATATCGAGGGACAGCTATTAGAGCTCTCTCTAGCGGATTGACCTGAAAACTACAGATTCTGTCATAAGAGCACGTGTATTTTTGTGTGAAGTTTTCGGTTGTTATTTATGCGTTTTCAGTGAGTTGACATAAATAAATAATAGCGTGTGTCATTCCTTGATATCGCCTCTCAACATGAGGGGAAAGGTATGTGCTGTGTTTGGCTGCAGTAACTATGAAGTAGAGAAGAATGCGCGGTCTTTCTTCCGTTTCCCTCGTGACAAGAAAATGTAAGTAATATTGTGTTTACATATATATTCTTCCAGCGATAAAGAGATTTTTATTGTACTTCATAATCTTCTGACCTGCTCGACCCATATTTCAACTGGCTTAAAATATAATACGCATATATTATTGTATGGTGCAGCAGTTAACCTTCAATACCGGTGTGTTGTTGTAGGTGTGATCTGTGGGTTTTGAAATGTCACAGAAGTGATTTGGATAAGGTGTACAAGGAAGAAGGGACGTTACGCTTATATAAGAATTATAAGACCTTTTTTGTTTTTTTTGTTTTTTTGCTAGGGGCTTTACGTCGCACCGACACAGATAGGTCTTATGGCGACGATGGGATAGTAAAGGCCTAGGAGTTGGAAGGAAGCGGCCGTGGCCTTAATTAAGGTACAGCCCCAGCATTTGCCTGGTGTGAAAATGGGAAACCACGGAAAACCATCTTCAGGGCTGCCGATAGTGGGACTCGAACCTACTATCTCCCGGATGCAAGCTCACAGCCGCGCGCCTCTACGCGCACGGCCAACTCGCCCGGTATTATAAGACCTGTTTAGATCATTTCCAGGCCAGCGACTTTAGAAATCCTCGACTACAGAGCCAAGGGCATGTTACATTTTTACTCTAATTGTACGTAAATATTCCTCAAAGATCACTGTCGACAACATTTTCATACTTTTCTTTCTTTTATCCCTCTTCTCAGATTAAAGCCCGGGATTTTATAGATTTTCTTTCTGTTTTTCTGTTAGTAGGCTTCTTGCATCATATGTGTAAGGAATTTGCCGATATTTTTATTGACAAGTGTCTTAATGTGATGATACAATGTTTTTTAAATGAGAAAACAAAAAAACAAAAATTTAACCGTAAAAGTTCAGGCAGGAATGCTAAAGCAAAAAAAAGTAATGCATAAATGATGGATCAAGCTATTTAACATCTTGTTTATATGTCTAATTTCAGTCTTTAAATAATAACATTTTAAATAATTCTTCATTCATTTATCCAGAATTGCTTTCGCAACTTCGAAGTTAATATCTCAATAATACTTTCTTTCTAGACGTAATTTATTTATCCATTTTCGTATATACATTTCCATTGATATTTGAATTTAGCACGACTTTTCAGGTCAAGTCAGTCGGAGCGCCACCATCGATTTGTCTCCCATTTTAACAAGGCTAAATCCGTAAGTGTCGCGTATTGTCTCTAATGTATTTGATTATACCATCTCCCCCTGGAGCTTTGTTGTGTTTTTTTACTCGTGTATTATCTGTTCAACTTCTTCCATTGTTAGAGGCTCTGAATCTGGATTTGGTTCTGATGTTTCAAAAGTGAGTGGCCAGTAGGAGGTTCGCAATTTAGAAGGTCTTTGAAATGATCTGCCAAAAGTTTACAGTTTTCTTCATTATTTGTTTCTAAAGCCCCATCTAGCCGTTTAAAACATAGAGTGGGTGCCCTATAATCTTGTTTAAAGGTTCTGTAAAAGTTCCTAGAATTGCCTTTCTTGAACTCCTGCTCCATTTCTGCCAGTCTGATCTTACCCTAATGACGTTATTGGAACCTTATAATTTTGGATGTCTCCTTCTGGATTTTAATAAAGGCATGCCACTTCTCTGTGGTTTTTTTGCAAATTCCAATCTTGCCATGCTTTCATGGGGAGTTCTAACGCCTTATCACAGGTATCGTTCCAGCATTTATGTTTACGTTTCCTCGGTGGCATATTAGTGCACTTGGCTGCTTTTACAAGTTCGTCTTTAAGTTCTGATCAACTAGTAGCATTTTGCTCCGAGATATGGGCCAGGAAAGAGCTTGAGTTTTGCTTCAGAATATCTGGTTCGATTCGTGGGTTTCGCTGTGATCTACATTTGGGTCTGTTAGGTTGAAACTTCACTTTGATTAGAAATAGGGGGTGATCAGAGTCAATGATACCCTTCTTGACTTTTACATTCATGATCTCCTTTTGGTTTCTCTTTGTAATAGCCACATGGTCTATCTGAAATTCTCTTAAATGGATGTTCGGGGACCTCCAGGTTGTTATCTTCTGCGGACGTGCTAGGAAATGAGTTGACATTAGTTTCAGATCAAAAGTCTCACAGGTTGACTAATCCTTCTCCATTTTTATTGTTTCTTTTATGGGCAGTGTAGAGTCCTATAATGGCTTTGTGCTTCTTTTCTTTGCTTATTTGTGCATTGAAAACTCCCACCAAATTTTCACATGATGTTTAGGAATTTGGGCTACTATTTCGTCTAGAAGTTCCCAGAATTCTTCCACCTTTTCTGGGTCTTTTTTGGTTGTCATTATTTGTAGGTGCATGAGCATTGATTAGTGAATAGGCTTTGTTTCCTGATTTGATTGCCAGCACTGATTTTTTTTTTCAGGGGTAGATGTGAAACTCATAACTGAATTTATGATACTCGTTTTTACTGCAAACCCGGTGCCAAATTGCAATGGCGTGTTAAGGACTGGAACTGCTGGTTTACTTTTGTATATTCTGCAGTTGCCTGAGTAGAAGTGATTTTCATCTGTATGTCTGGCTTCTTGAAGAGCTAAATTTTTTATATTTAGTCTGTCCAACACGTCCGTTAATTGTTCAATTTGCCAGTTTTGAGAAGTGTATTTATATTGATAGTGCCAAGAAAATGGTTGCGTTTGGCACGAAGAAATTTGGGAAGCTCCGATACATTCCCGCATGATGTTCTCGGTCCCCCAGAATCCGATGACCGAGAAAACCTAGTGCAATCACTAGGGCCTGGGGTAGTTTGTTTGTCAGCTGACATTTCCATCATGCTAAAAGGTTGAACGTAATGAATGGGGAGACCGACAGTTGTCGATCTCGATGTTACAACTAACGTAATGAGCCTTGGAGGTTGCCTCAAGATGGTCTCTGGCTGTTCTACGGCTTCTGTGTTTGGTCCGTCAGAGCTATTTTATTTCGCTCAAGTCCGCCGGCAAGCCGATTAGGACACCACTATCTGCCAAATGGGGCGCGCCACGTGGGAGTATCACCGCTCCCCCTGCTACGACAGTGTAGTAAGTACGTAGATTATTATTATTATTATTATTATTATTATTATTATTATTATTATTATTATTATTATTATTATTATTATTATTATTATTATTTGCTGCCGAACCCAAAACACTTTAATACCGTACTTACTCGTTTTAGAAACTTGTGCATAAAATCAGGCAGTTTTTTTGTACTTATATATTTTCTTTCAGAGAATGTGAATAAATATCAACACGAGGTGGAGGGAGGGAGAGGGAGAAAGAGAGTCAGTGAACGGGGGCAGGGATGAGCGATATTCCCTTTCTCGAGGTGAAAGTGGTGCTAAATTACGGTCAATGACATACTTATGGAAGTAGTTCTTCTGTCCTTTGTTGTCGTACACGGCTATGGTTGCCAACTTGCATTAGAGCGAGAACCAGGCATCTTCGATCTCTCCCCCACTGGAGAAAATGCCGTAGGACTCGGTACACTCTAAATCACCGTTTACTATCAATCAAGTACGACTGATTAATTTATTTATGTATGTGTTGGCATCATTTCTTATTCTTCGTACTATTATTAGCCTTTTCTTTTTTGCTATGGGCTTTACGTCGCACCGACACAGATAGGTCTTAGGGCGACGATGGGATAGGAAAGGCCTAGGAGTTGGAAGGAAGCGGCCGTGGCCTTAATTAAGGTACAGCCCCAGCATTTGCCTGGTTTCAGGGCTGCCGATAGTGGGATTTGAACCTACTATTTCCCGGATGAAAGCTCACAGCCGCGCGCCTCTACGCGCACGGCCAACTCGCCCGGTATTATTAGCTTGGAGAGGGTGTACGCCTACAAGATTAAACTAATCCAGCCGGCCGAGTTGGCCGTGCGCGTAGAGGCGCGCGGTTGTGAGCTTGAATCCGGGAGATAGTAGGTTCGAATCCCACTAATGACAGCCCTGAAAATGGTTTACCGTGGTTTCCCATTTTTACACCAGGCAAATGCTGGGGCTGTACCTTAATTAAGGCCACGGCCACTTCCTTCCAATTCCTAGGCCTTTCCTATCCCATCGTCGCCATAAGACCTATCTGTGTCGGTGCGACGTAAAGCCCCTAGCAAAAAAAAAACTAATCCAAAGCAAAAGTAGGAGCGCAGGTGCGCACTCAAGGTTTTAATAGGTCGAAGGGCTAAAAGTCCTCACCGGTACCTCCCGGCAGCAACGGGAATTGTTTGACAACCACGGTTCCCCTAGCTGAGTCTGACATTGCTTCCAACTTTCTTGTGCCAAGCTCCTCACATTCATCTATCCTATCGGACCTCTCTCGGCCAACATGTTCTTTTCCCACTCCGATGGTATTACAGCTTTTGATGCCTAAGGCCCTATTCACAATGCAAATGTAACCGTAAACTTAACGACGTAACGTAACCGTAAAATTAACGTAAAATGTGTGGTATTCACAATGGAGGAACGTAACATTAACGTAAAGAGTACACAGCAGTCAATCAAAACACTGCCATGTTATTTAGCACGGAAGTCGGATTTTGGACTATCTCGCAGTTTTATATTTCAAAACCTCGATGGAATCAAACAATGTGGTAGAAAAATTCATATTACTTCAAACATATATTGCTTTGCTCCTGGGAAAAGGCGATCTAAACAACGGTGCAGAAAATGGATTCATCCCTTGAATCAAAGAAGGTTACCTCAGTGCGATTTCGGTAATCTAATGTAAGAAATGACCCTCATCAGTTTGTTTTGGACATGTCGATGAAACCTGAACTGTTTGCCTTTCTTACGATTTACTTCCCCTTTTCTAATAAGAAGAAATGTAAGGTCTCCTTTACCGACATCTATGCCCCTATCTATTACACCCCGATGAGATGTTTGTAAGATAAAACTGCGTAACACATAAATGATCGCAAATAGTATTGTATATAGTACTTTTCGATAACACTTTTTTTTCCACTTTGCTTTACCTTGTACCCACACACTTAGGTCTTATGGCGACGATGGGATAGGAAATGCCAAGGAATTGGAAGGAAGCGGCCGCGGCCTTAATTAAGGTACAGCCCCAGCATTTTCCTGGTGTGAAAATGGAAAACCACGGAAAACCACCTTCACACACACACAGCTATTTGCTTTACGTCGCACCGACACAGATAGGTCTTATGGCGACGATGGGATAGGAAATGCCAAGGAATTGGAAGGAAGCGGCCGTGGCCTTAATTTTCCTGGTGTGAAAATGGGGAAAGCACGGAAATCCATCTTCAGGGCTGCCGAAAGTACGGTTCGAACCCACTATCTCCCGAATGCAAGCTCACAGCTGCGCGCCCCTAATCGCACGCCCAACTCACCCGGGCGGAGTATCACTAGCATACTCATCTTGCAGATGTTGACTGAAAGGCAACACCTGATCATCCAGAATGTTTAAATAAACAATGTTAGTTGTCACCTCAGGGAGCTGACTCAATCCATGATACGAAAAACATCCCGAAAACATCATAGACCCACCTCCGCCTTGAACCTGACCTTGCATACATCCAGGATGAAACGCTTCATTTGGCCTTCGGTTTACTCGAGGTCGTGCATCATTGGAATACAGGCAAAAACCTGATTCATCAGACATATTACGTTCCGCCAGTCAGCTACTGCCCACGTTCGATGATTTATAGTCCAATGAAGACGCGTAACTTTATGTGCCTGTGTGAGCAATGGCCTCTTGCGAGGTGACCGGCTCCAAATGTTCCCGTCGCAATGTTCTCTCACTAAGAGGTTGTGATGGAGCTTCATTCACTGAAGCGATTTTGATTCACAAGCCGTGAAACGCGTCTCCGGTCCCTCTCAGCAAATACAGTAGAGACAATACCCGACACTTACAGATTTCGCCTTGCTAAAATGGGAGACAATTAGACGGTGGCGCTCCTAGTGACTTGACCTGAACAAATCGCGCTAAATTCAAATATCAATGGAAATGTATGTACGGAGGTGGATAAATAAATTACGTCTAGAAAGAAAGTGGTATTGAGATATTAACTTCGAAGCTAAAGCAATTCTGGATAAATGAATGAAGAATTATTTAAAAGGTTATTATTCAAAGACTGAAATTAGACACATAAACAAGATATGAAATGGGCTGCTGTGAAATGACTTGATCTTTCATTTATGCGTTACTTTTTTAGCTTTAGCATTCCTGCCTGAACTTTTACGGTTGTATTTGTCTTTTTTCTCATTTAAAAACATTGTATGATCACATTAAGACACTTTTCAATAAAAATATCGGCACATTCCTTACACATATGATGCAATGAATTAACATTTAAAAGCTGGACAGTTTTCTTCTTAACATGAAGCCTACTAACAGAAAGAAAAACTATAAAATTTAGGCTTTAATCTGAGAAGAGGGATTAAAGAAAGAAAAGTATGAAAATGTTGTCGATAGTGATGCTTTGAGGAATATTTACGTACAATTAGAGTAAAAATGTAACACACCCTTGGCTGTATTGTCGAGGATTTCTAAAGTCGCTGGCCTGGAAATGACCTGAACAGATCTTATAATTCTTATATAAGCGTAACGTCCCTTCTTTCTTGTACACCTTATCCAAATCGCTTCTGTGACATTTCAAACCCCACAGATCACACCTACAACAACACATCGGTATTGAAGGTTAACTGCTGCACTATATAATAAAATATGCGTATTACATTTTATGCCAGTTAAAATATGGGTCGAGCAGGTCAGAAGATTATGAATTACTATAAAAAATCTCTGTCACTGGAAGAATACATATGCAAACACAATATTACTTACATGTTCTTGTCACGAGGGAACCTGAAGAACGACCGCGCATTTTTCTCTACTTCGTAATTACTGCAGCCAAGCACAGCACATACCTTTCCCCTCATGTTGAGAGGAGATATCAAGGAATGATACACGCTACTATTTAATTATGTCAGCTCACTGAAAACACATAAATAACACCAAAAACTTCACACAAAAATACACGTGCTCTTATGAGAGAATCAGTACTGTTCAGGTCTATCCGCTAGAGTGAGCTCCAGTAGCTGTCCCTCGATATCTCGCTCAGTGTCGCGTATTGTCTCTACTGTATTTGCTCTCAGTCAGAATCTTTTTCTGACGTTGTTTGTCGTGACCAATGCTTGTAGACATGTTAAACATTCCGCGGCTAAGAGCCAACAGATCCAGCAACTTCACGTACCGTATGGCCAGAGGCTACTCGGTCACATCCTTACATCTACCCACGTTGACATATAATGACCGCTTGAAATATCAGTCTCGCTGATGCTCATGTAGAGGCAGTGCGCGTGCGGTTGAGCACGGGACTTGTTCGCTGCACCATCTGCACAGCCTTTAAGGTACATGTGTGCATGCGCACTAAGGTGATTAATTTTTTGTCCAGTGAGCTTTTTTCGGAAATAAATGTTAGCTCTTCTCTTAAACTACCATTTCACTCAGCGTGAATAAAATTCATTACATTTCCTTCAGCCATTTTCTCATGATACGCGGGCAGACACACAGATGACAGAAAAATTAAAAAAGGTGCGTTTCCTTGCTAGTGCAGATACGATCGATGTAGAAATTCCGTTCTTTTAAAATTCTGATCAATGTACAGACCAAATTCTTATTTTACATACAGAGTGTCCCAAAAAACACGGACAAGGCTAAGTATGTTGTGCGGAATGGCGGACTGATCGGTTTTCAAGCAGTAGCCCCTGTCCAGAAATGCACGGTGTGGGCGCTAGAGAGCGTCGAAGTCTGAGAACGGTTGTGACAATTTGCTCCAATTTGATGTCTTAATACGGAAGTTCTGCAACCCTTTAGACATCCGTGTACTGTGGAGAGACGACCTCAGCCTAATAACATTCCTGCGCATGAGCTACATTCCTCCACACAATCCTTGGCGCACATCCTACTGCGTTACTTGTGTACTGTACTCCGCCAGGCCAGTAACGTTGTTAACAGCAGTGCCACATGTACCAATACACAGCTGCGGAAAAACCAACATGGCGCTTGCATTCGGCAAAGGATCGCAGTGGTCGAGCTACTGGAAGATTGTATGCGGAACGGTTTCCAAACAGACGTATCCCCCACATTCACGGCCATAACAGAGACGACTAAGAGAAGACGCACAGTTCCACGAAGGTACTTTCTGCCTGAGGTGTGTCCATTATACAGTAAAGTAGTAACACTTCGTGCTTGTTACTTGCGAATATGTATTATACCCATTTTACTGTTCGTTCTCTGTAAGGTGCCAAAACGTGATGCGGGTCGTCCACGCTCGGCTCGAACATTACAGTCTGACGATGTTCGAAGAGGACCAAATGCGCTGAACACAGGTAAAAGTGCCATGTGGTGTGTTGTCCATGAATAGCAGCTCCATCCATGCCATCTGCAGGAAATCCAGGCATTACGGGATAAGGACTACCCACAACGAGTACAGTTTGCGCAGTGATATTTACAACAATGCATACTCCAGCCACAATTCCCGAGCTTGGTGATATTCACGGATGAATGCACTTTTACTAGAGATGGCGCATTAAACTTGCACAACATGCAAAAATCCGCATGGGCAGGTGATTCAAAATCACCGACACAGGTTCGGTATTAATAAATGGGCTGGAATAATTGGTGACCATATCATTGGATCATATCCACTGACAGGACAGATCTGCCTCACATTTTTAAGGGAGTTTTTCCTTACCCTATTGGATGAAGTGCCACTAAATGTTCGGCAGGTGATCTGGCTGCAACACGACGTAGCTCGAGCACACTTTGATATAAATATGCGGAATCACCTCAACATCGCATATCCAAATCGATGAATTGGTAGAGGTGGACCAGTTACATGGCCAGCACGGTCGCCAGATTTGACACCTCTCGACTACTTTCCGTGGGGTAGTATGAAGCGTATGGTGTTGACACTCCTGTAACGGCAGCGGAGGACCTTATTGCTCGAATACACGGAGCGACTGAAATTCTTCAAAGACAACCGCACGTATTGGGTCATGTGCGTGAGACTGAGCCTCGCCGATGTAGGCTGTGTAATGACGTAAGAGGTACACAGTTCGAACTCCGTTTGTGTTGCGCCCGATGTGCTACTCATGTTAGGTTTATTGACGACATGTGGAACGCACACCCATCTCACACTTCGATGCCCTGCAGCGTCCAAGCGGTGCGTTTCTGGATATGGGTTCCTTCTTGAAAAGCTATCTATCACTTTGCCTTCCCGCACAACATACTAAGCGTTGTTGGTGTTTTCTTGGGACATTCTGTATAGATTACCATGGGAAAGGCACGATATTTTATCATTCGTCTATAAGGAAGAGTCAAGGGCCAGTTACACGCCGTTAATGGCAAAAGCAAGTGTTTGGCTACAACTCACAGGCTGCCGGCTGGGGATGTAGCGGATTTGCCGACTGAGCCCGTTAAGATGTTTTTAATCTTTGCGCAGTGAGAATTTCAGCATTTGTTGGTTCCGGTGGTGGCGGTGATTGTGTTTTAAGAGAAAATACCAAATCAGAAAAAAATTGGAAGAGGTCGTACATTTCGAATAATTTCCGACTCGTTGGCTGAATGGTCAGCGTACTGGCCTACGGTTCAGAGGGTCCCGGGTTCGATTACCGGCCGGATCGGGGATTTTAACCTGCATTGGTTACTTCTAGTGGCTTGGAGACTGGGTGTTTGTGCTGTCCCCAACATCCCTGCAACTCACACACCACACATAACACTATCCTTCATCGCAGCTACATTCAGTTACCTACAGTGGCAAATGTCGCCCACCCTCATCGGAGGGCCTGCCTTACAAGGGCAGCAGCCGGCTAGACATAGCCACACGAAATTATTATTATTTCGAATAATAAAGGTGTCGGCTAAAGAAAGGGTGTGTAAATTAAAAAAAATATTTAGGCCTCAAATGCTGTAATACCGTCGGAGTGGGAAAAGAACAAGTTGACCAAGAGAGGTCCGATAAGATAGATGAAAGTGAGAAGCCTGGCACAAGAAAGTTGGAAGCAATGTCTGACTCAGCTAGAGGAACCGTGGTTGCCAAACGGCGCTCACAAGTTGTAGCCCCAGTTATCGTTGGTGCCGGGAGGTCCCGGTACCGGTGAGGACTTTTAGCCCTTCGACCTTTTAAGGCCTTGAGTGTTATTTCATAACATTTACTAACTAAGAGAAGATAAGTTTGTGGGGATCGAACTGGCCAGAGTATGGCCTGCACCCCTTAAGGGGGTGGTTTAGGGTAGGATATCCTTAGGCCTACTGTGTCGTAGTTCCTCAGGATGGACATTAGGTGGTTGGTGCTCAGATAGAGCTTGCTGTACAGCTTTGTGGCTGTGTGGGTGATCCTGCTCTGGTACCGTTCAGTTCAGTATTTCTCTCATACCACTGAGCACCTGTCAAGCGGCGGAGCGCACGGTTTTGAACGCGCTGCGCCGTTAACAGGTGTCACATCGCTGCCAAATAGGGCTGGCGTACTCTAGGATGGGCCTGACCATCGACTTGTACAACAGGAATCGGTTTTCTCTTGTTAGCCCATTGCCGGCTTTTATCATGGGCATAATTTTGAAAAGGCGCACATTTGCTTGCGCAGAATTACATTTAATATGATCGGCAAACATTAGTCCTCTATCTAGGATGACACCTTTCTGGTCCACCTGATGACTTCGCTAAAGAGCATCAGGGGTGCGGGGTCATCGGGACGGCGTTTCGAAAAAAATGTAGCACTGTTTTTGACTACGTTAATTTTGATTCTCCACTTCTCTAGCCGGGGCTCGCAAGTGGAGAGCGCGTCTTGGAGGTAGTCTTTTACCTTAGGTGCCTGCCACGAGACAGACGATATCGCTGTGCCTACGTACAAATATAACTTCCCATGCGTAAGTTGAAAATGACCAGTGAGATCACACTGCCCTGTGGGACCCCCGCCTCAATGGGGCGCGGGTTCGACAGCGCCGTGCCGACCTGGACCTGAAATTTTCGGTCAGCTACGTAACTCGTCAGTAGGCGTAGAACGTAAAAGGCGGGGAGGGGGGGGGGGGTCTAATGTCCTGAGAGTCCCCGGGTTCCCATATATATAGGCAGCAAGGAGTTGTTGGTTCCCTCAAGTCTGGCAACGCTGGACGAAGGAAATAGTACATTGTACCCTGGGCTATGTTTGAAGTGAACCCGAGAAGGAAGGCCATGAACTCAGCATTTCCTGCTCTCTCTGCCCTCCTTTCCTCTTGGGAACGCTGCATTTCCTCAACTTGGGTTTCTCCAATACGTCTTCAAATAAACCTTGGGCAGGCCATGGCTCAAGACGTCGTTGCTGGCAAATATTTGACTGCTGTATATGGCCGTGGAATTCCAGATACAGTACGTTGAACACTTGGTCAACAAGAAGGAACACCGGGCGAGTTGGCGCGGCTGTGAGCTTGCATCCGGGAGATCGTGGGTTTGAGCCCCACTGTCGGCAGCCCTGAAGATGGTTTTCCGTGGTTTCCCATTTTCACACCAGGCAAATGCTGGGGCTGTACCTTAATTAAGGCCACGGCCGCTTCCAACTCCTAGGCCTTTCCTATCCCATCGTCGCCATAAGACCTATCTGTATCGGTGCGACGTAAAGCGACTATATAAAAAAAAAAAAATACAAGAAGGAACAAAGATGGCATTAAATACCCAAGCATGTATTGCTTCCCTGTTACTTGCTTCTGATTTCAGTAAGACTTTATGAGTGAATAAGTGTTTGGCTTCGTGGTTAACTGGTTAATATGTTGGCCTTTGGTCCCGGGTTCCATTTCCCGCTGGATCGGGGATTTTAACACTCTTTGGTTAATTTCTACGAATAGAAGGACGATCGATCAAGTGGTTGCGTGGTTTTGGTCACGTAGCTGTCAGCTTGCATTGGTTCGAACCGCACTGTCGGCAGCTCTGAATATGGTTTTCCGTGTTTTCCCATTTTCATGCCAGGCAAATCCTGGGCCTGTATCTCCATTAAGGTCACGACCATCCTCGTCATAAGACCGATCTGTTTCGGTGCAACGTAAAGCCAATTGTGAAAACAAATACAAAATTGGGGATGAAATACTTGGTAGGAAGTGTCTGTCAAGGTGGTCTCGAAGAGTTCAACTGCTTATAGAACGCATATGAGGTTTTATCTGGCACTAATTACTGATAAACAAAATCAGCATCTCTAAGGTTAGATTAGGCCTATGTAGAGAATGGTTAAAAATGTGCTTTATCTGATTTTTTAAATCATAACTAGCCGTTGTGAAAATTAAAACCTACAACCTGTTTTCCAGTCTTTGACCGGGTCAGGGATATGATGAATTAATCATATATAGGCTATTAGTACGATGGGGTCGCCACTCCCAAAGTGATTTATTAATGACTGATAGATGCTATGAAATGATGTTGGAGAGTGTTGATGGAATGAAAGATGACAGGGAAAACCAGAGTACCCGGAGAAAAACCTGTCCCGCCTCCGCTTTGTCCAGCACATATCTCACGTGGAGTGGCCGGGATTTGAACCACGGTATACAGCGGTGAGAGGCCGTTGTACTCATCGTTAATAGGACAAACACTTAGAATGTGTCGACCTGTCGTGTTGTTCGTGACATTCAAATGCACGCAGGAGAACAAAATTAAGAGGATATTGAATTAACATTAGTTATTCATTAATAGCCAGCGCATAACACAATTACGCAGAGATACACAGGGAAAATACATGAACGTATAGGGAAAACACATTTAAAATAAGTGAATTATACAATAAAACAAACAGAAAGTTTAACAACAACCTAAATCATAAATTAAGTACAAAATACCAAGTCGCCAACGGCCGTAGTCGTGTTGAAACACCGGATCACGTGAGATCTCCGAAGTTAAGCAACATTGGGCGTGGTCAGGAGTTGGATGGGTTGCCACGCGCTGTTGGTGGGGGGGGGGGTAGGGGAATGGAGGAGCGGAAAGGAACTGGCCACCCTACCGCACATAAACTCCTGCGGAGGTTCGGACCTGCCTTCGGGAAGAATAACCCTTACCTTACATAATACGAAGTCAAACAACAATTTCTCAGTAGTACACCCATACCAACAAGAGCAGCGCAAGGAGGGAAGAATATGCTAAACGTAGAGTACAATAAATGTTTTCAAGATCTCACTTCAGGTGATAAGTTATCCGTGGGAGTATTCGAAAAAAATGGTCCTTGTCGAGCCAAAGAATGAGTGGAGAGGACGAAGGAGAGTGCGGCATGCAACAGTTGCTCGACAACGATCCTCAACACAAAGATTATACTCAAAACAAGTTTATGATGGAACTTAACATCTCACACTTCTTTTGATCACCACAGATAACAGCTGCAGGGAACATTATATATATTGCTAGTTGCTTTACGTCGCATTGACACAGATATGTCTTAAGGCGACGATGGGACAGGGAAGGGCTAGGAGTGGGAAGGAAGCGACCGTAGCCTTAATTAAGGTACAACCCCAGCATTTGCCTGATGTGAAAATGGGTAACCACGGAAAACCATTTTCAGGGCTGCCGACAGTGGGGTTCGAACCTACTATCTCCCGAATACTGGATACTGGCCGCACTTAAGCGACTGCAGCTATCGAGCTCGGTGACCTTATAATCAGGCTCCTCCTTTCATCCTTTTTGCTTTATTGCTGCTCTTGATTTGATCTCTTCCTTCTCGTACATGAATAGAACAAGTATAGGGTGACTAGATGCAAATAGCTAAAAAGGAGGACAAAACTATTTTAAAAGGAGAACGATGCCCTTTCCCCCCTTGAACTCAATATTTTCTTATTTGTTTTACGTTTTGTATTTATCATACTAAGGTATATGAGACAAAGGATGAGTATGTTGAAGGATTTGACAAACGTTAGGTACCACCCCTGTTAAAGAATATTAATGTTATTGCTTTTTCGTCCTTTCAAGTATTTTTACAGTTTTCGGAGACAATGAGGTGCCGGAATGATCTCCTGCATGAGTTCTTTTACGTGCCAGTAAATCTACGGACTGGAGGCTGACGTAATTGAGCACTTTCAAATACCACCGGACTGAACCAGTATCAAAGCTGCCAACTTGAACTCAGAAAGCCAGCGTCTTAACCATCTGAGCCACCCAGTCTGGCAAACATCTTACCTACCGGGCGAGTTGGCCGTGCGGTTAAGGCCGCGCAGCTGTGAGCTTGCATCCGAGAGAAAGTGGGTACGAGCCCCACTGCCGGCAACCCTGAAGATGGTTTTTCGTGGTTTCCCATGTTCACACCAGGCAAATGCTGGGGCTGTACTTTAATATTAAGGCCACGGCCGCTTCCTTCCCATCCCTAGCCCTTTCCTATCCCATTGTCGCCGTAAGACCTATCTGTGTCGGTGCGACGTAAAGCAAATAGCAAGAAAAAATCTTTCTGATTGCTGTATCATTGTTCGAAGGGAGCGCATTTCTTTTCTTAAGAAAAGTCTTCCTTGCATGTGCTAGTCTGCATGAATATGACAGACAGATTAAAGCAGATGTAGCAGTTTCGTAGAAATGAACAGGTTAGCACAGCATAGGATGGCGTGGACAGCTGCATCAGGCCAGACCCAAAGAAAAACAACAATAACAACAGCACAATGAAATATTGTTCCCTTATAGTACAGCAATAATAAAACGAACAAGTTGGTCGTGCGGTTAGGGGCGCGCAGCTGGGAGCTTGCATCCGGGAGATAGTGGGTTCGAGCCCCACTGTCGGCAGCCCTGAATATGGTTTTTCGTGGTTTCCCATTTTCACACCAGGCAAATGCTGGGGATGTACTTTAATTAAGGCCACGGCCGCTTCCTTCTCACTCCTAGCCCTTTCCTATCCCATCGTCGCCATAAGACCTATCTGCGTCGGTGCGATGTAAAGCCACTAGCAAATAATAATAATAATAATAATAATCCTTTATATAACAGCAAAATACATTATTAGATTATTACGTTTTGATGAACTTTGCAACCCTCAAAATTTGGCTCTGCCGAGAATCGATCTAGCAATGTTGGGGATATAACATGCCTCACGTGTGACGAAGTCAAGCGAGCTTTTAAACACTGTCCTCTTCCGGAACAATGAATGACTTTAGTTTACTTCGTCTTAATTGACTCCAAGGAAAACTGGTCACATAGAGTGCCACTTTGGTTGCATAATTCATGGTTAGTATTTCTCGGACAAGTGGTTGGGGCTTCCTCCTCCTCCAGCCGAAACAAATTGTTTCTCTGTTACCAGGTCATCCTCATCGCTCACGGGCGAACGGCCAGCACGATCAGTCGAGCCAGAGATCCGGTCTGCTGCGGTGTGTCCGCGATGTCGTGAGGTTGTTCGCCCGCTTTTAGTTCAAGAATTATTTCTGTGCCAGCAATTCAGTGCGAAAATCTTCTTCATATATTGCACTTGTATCTGAATACCTCTACGTTTTCTTCTACTGCCAATTGTTAACAGTAGAGTAACATTAGCAGTGCGAAGTCAAGAGCCAGCAATAGATCAATACATTGTCGTAGTTGTTGTGATAGAGTACGTATTTGAAAACAGTTCGTATGTTCTAAGCGTGTGAAGAAGTGTACAAACGTTGATCTTAGTGTTAATGAGAAGACTTCTGAAGATTGGAAATACTACCTGATTTTAATGCATACATTTCTTAAACAATAGGCTTTCGTGTTGTCTTCTGTTAAGATCATACTTCATAAGTTTTATTGAACTATAAAAGTCATACTCCGTTTTTAACCTAACTGAACCATCTTTTTCATTCATTCATTACCGAAGAGATTTTTGAAGATTGGATATACGGTACTGTCATATCTACTTCGGACCACTCCGTCATTTCGAATTATTATATAAATAGTTTTATGTATAAGGTGTGTTTTAATGCGAAACTTCTTGATCACTTCAGTACAATCTCATCCAGTTGTAAAGGAATTAAAAAGTAGAAAATAACATTCCACGAAATTCTTTTGGTGGTTAAATCACTATAGTATCGGTTTGAAAACTATATCAATGGAAAAATTTACACTCCAAATATATTCTGATTTCTTTTCTTTTATGTTGTCTTCTTTTAAGATCATAGTAATTTATAAAATGTTGTCCAGAGCGTAGAAAGTGTCGTATGAATACAAAACTCAGTACTTGATTTTTAACCTAACATCAATCAGTTTATTATACTGACGTATCATTCGTCGCAATCTTAGTGCACGAAATTCTCGAAAGACTTGAATGCGTGTAGTCGACAGGACATGCTGTCAGTCATGGTGTACATTAAGGTTTTCTTCTTTGTCTTTTCCATTTCACTCTTGACGATTCCGTGTGATAGCACTCGTGACCTCCTGATTCGTAAATGCTGTCTTGAGTGGCAGGAGATGAACCATAATTTCACCGCTTGTGTAGATCGTCTGGGTAACTATGGCAACGGACCATGGCCTTCTGACACGAAGCGTTCTGTTGCTGAAGTGAGAGAATCAGAAGGCGGTGCAGAATTTCCCTGGTGGATGGACAATGCAACACAGCCCTTAGATCCGAATACATTAATTAACACCCATGTTAGTTTCTTAGATCAGGACGACTCCAAATATATTGAATTTGGAATGAAATTCCCGTGTGATCATCATATGGTAAAAGTTATACCTTCGAAAAGAAATCTAGTAAATCTTCTACATAATGGAACTATCATTTATCAAAATATAAGTTTTTCCCCGACATCTTACTGCGTTGATGTTATCCGTTTGAATCAATCTCGAACCGTCCTTGCCTATTTTATATGTCCTTGCTTAGAAATTCCTTGCATTAAAAAATGTTGCAAGCCTGGATACCATATAAGTATCAATGTCTCACGGCAGAGTATGAACTATGATTGTGACTCTAAGCTGGATGGCGATACACCTTTTATTCCACGAATGTATTACGAAAACTTAACTCAAATTGAAGGACCGTTACCTGCGTA
Source organism: Anabrus simplex (assembly GCF_040414725.1). Taxonomy (NCBI): domain Eukaryota; kingdom Metazoa; phylum Arthropoda; class Insecta; order Orthoptera; family Tettigoniidae; genus Anabrus; species Anabrus simplex. The sequence goes on along the minus strand of NC_090279.1, from coordinate 204,280,143 downwards.
CATTTTGTACAATACTTACAGATTTTCTTGCCCTGCAAATCGTATTATGGTTGCAATTGAACCTGAAAATCCCGGTTTCTGGAGATTCCCCAACGGGAGTGTGTTAACTAAAGCGTTCGGAAAAGGTGTTCCTTTCGAACCAGAGCATATTTGTGGAGATTTGAGTGTAATAAACGCAAACAAGACACTGGTAGAGAACTTGATCGTGTGCGTTGAAAAGAAGAAACCAGAACTTCCTACGGTAACTTCCTCATATTATATCAGTCTCTATCTTGTGGGTGCCACCTTCATGATCTTGACCCTGGTTGTGTTCGTCATAGTACCTGAAACTAGGAAGAATAACCTCAAATATATCGTGTGCCACACCGCCGTCCAGTTGCCAGCACATGTGATCCTAGCCGTGGGGCATTTCTACAACGTTATGCCACACCGCCTATGTATATCAATACGTAAGTATTGCCCTGTATTTTGTTGGTACTTCTTAGTTGTATGTATGTTCAGTCCGTCAGCGCTAACGCTGGCGGGATCCTCAACAGCTCTGCCATCGGCTGTCATAGATGGCCTAGGCATCACTGAAGAGGCGTACTAGGGAAATGAGGAGTGAAGTAGTTTCCCGTTGCTTTCCTCGCCGAGCCAGAGTTGCTATTACATATCAGTCTGCCAAGCCCACTGAAATGCATACAGCAACCGACCCTATGAGCAACGTTTTCACACCATTCATAGCAGGGACTGGCTGCATAAGGGATGGCATTACTAGCATCGCTCATACCTCAGTCACTTTCATATTGTCAAAGCCAAGGATAAGACAGAGACAGATCTATGAAAGTAACAAAATTGCTCTAGCCTATACCAGAAGACATAGTGCACTGTAAACACTAGGTCCTGCCAGCAAAGGCATCAGTAACTACATACAGATTTTTTTTTTTTTTCGAAAGATGGGAGTATGACGTTGTGTTGCTCTTATGGTAACGTAGGCAACGTTGACATGTTTATGGTGGTAAACCAAGTGTTTATTTCTAGTGGCGTGCGTTTAGAGATGAGCTTAACCAATATTTCAGAATATCGGTGACAAGCGTATCTGTGACGCAAAAATATCTGTGACTTTAATCTGTGATTCAGTCACAGGAAACACGAGCATATGGTTATCGTCACGGGTCACGGCTAGAGATGAGCTTAACCAAAATTTCGCCGCGCCCGTTGTGTAGGGGTTCGATTCCCGGCCATGTCAGGGATTTTTCTCTCGACCTGAGGGCTGGTGCGAGGTCCACTCAGCCTACATGATTAGAATTGAGGAGCTATCTGACGGTGAGATGGCGGTCCAGTCTCGAAAGCCCAGAATAACGGCCGCTTGCGGCCAGTATCCAGTATTCGGGAGATAGTAGGTTCGAACCCCATTGTCGGCAGCCCTGAAAATGGTTTTCCGTAAGACCTATCTGTGTCGGTGCGACGTAAAACAACAAGCAACAAAAAAAAAAAAAAAAAAAAAAAAGAAAGAAAATGACCACACGACCCCTCGTAATCTGTAGGCCTTCGGGCTAAGCAGCGGTTAACCAATATTTCAGGCGAATCTGTGATACAGGAAGCACGAGCATATGATTATCGTCACGGTCACTCTTTGGTAGCGGGCGACCAGATTAGACATACTTCTAGTTGATATGATGAGAAAGTCGGGTAGTATTTTTCGGAAGATTCGGGACATTAGGAGTGGGAAAATTAATATTCACATTTATAATTTGAGGTGTTAATAATGCATAGGGAAACTACTGTTAATATGATGCGCAATAAATTAACAAGTGGGATGTGATTACTCGTTTCGCGTCTCCGGGATACTATTTCTTTTTAATGTAGGCTTAAAATAAAAAGACTAAAATAAAAGACTAAAAATCAACAAATACAGTGCAATGCATTGTACATGCCGAAATCCAAAAATATATACTTTTATTACAATTGATCTCATAAAATAGCTCTATTTGCATTTGCTGATTGTATCTTATCTTAAGTTTTTTGTGTACCACTGTTTTTGTATATGTCTTTCTTCTTTATGTTATTTTAGCTGGCGATGACATCTAGGCTAGGTCGAAACATGTCCTATGTAGCTTTTCAGACAGACCGTTTATCAAATGGCAAACTTGTATTGAACAGGTTGACATTATACAATTACATTTTTTAAGAATTTTATCTTAGAAACTTTAGGCCATAGTCTTAAATCGGTGTCTTTTAAGAATTTGGCAATTGCTTTATACACTTCTGGTTGCTGGGATGATAAAATGCACTGTATGATGAGTGGTAGTTGGAAGTTGATTGAAAGTAAAGTTGCTATTAATTTTTTCCGTTGCACATTATAAAGATAAGCCCACTTAGGATTAGACAAAATATTTAGATCTGTTTGCCTTCCTGTGTGCCATGTTTCTTTCATTATTTGTTTGGTGGTGGTGAATGTTGTTTTAATAGGACCTATAGCTGGGCAATTCACACCAATCTGAGGGAAGAGAGAGGTATCGTCCAAAGAAAGACAGGAGCCACGATAGGCGTAAAAATGAAAGACTTCTCATTCCATGTTAAGAAAACAGTATTGTTGTTATGACAGCAGGGTTGCCATATCGAACGGTTCTGCTTCAACAGCGGTCCCTGGAGTAGTAGTAGTAGTAGTAGTAGTTTTGACAGAAATATTTGAGAAATTATTGTAGACAACCTCGTATTTTTCAGTAGGCCTAATTAAGGACACTTTTTTTTTTCTCCATCCCGTGGAGTAGGGAAAATAATAGTAATCCACCAGCGGTAATAATCACATAACCACATTTCAGTAGAATTGTAGTGAAGATAAGGTATATAATATATTAGATAGTATCTTGCCAGTTATATTCGTGTTTTTCTTCGTGTACGGCAATCCTTTTGATACTTAAGCATTTAACCAAACGCAGTATAGTGTAGTGTAGATACATTGTAGTATAGATACAGTACATTTAGATAGTGCCGTATCTTGCCTGCTATATTCGTGTGTTATCTTTCGTGTGTATCTATTAGACCCTAATACTAATAATAATTTGTCTAAGCATTTAGCTTCGTTGGCAATCTTTGAGTACAGTAGTTCTTGCAAAATTCATTTATGTTGTGCTTAGTAGTGACATACGGTACGGTACCGGTATCGTAATTAGGATACGTCTGAAAGTAGTTTAAAAATTACTGTAGTGTACTGTACAGTAGTATACGAGTAATATCCTATTAGAATTTAGTGTGCTTATTTTATTATTGTAAAATATTTGTGTAGTACTGGTGTAGTAGAGGTATCCGTAGAAACTCTTACTAAAATATTGTTGAAATTAGGATAGGCTTAATTGCAGTTTGGAATTGTGTAGTTCTTGTGTATTACTTTCGATATTCAGTAATTAACAGCAGTTTTTATCCTGTTAGGGGTTGTAGGATTAAAAAAAAGTAGAGCACGACTAAGTAGTATTGTAGTGTAGTCGTATATTAATTACCTTATTGTTGTGTACTATCCCAGACAATAGATCCCTCCGTTCATTTATTTTTTGCAAATAAGTTACTTTATTTTTTAATTTAAAAAATTTCCCCCCGTAAAGAATGGCTAAGGAGCGCGAGTGTACTTATTGTGGGTGTGGTGAGGCATTGAGGGGTATGAGGGAGGAGTTGGAAAGTTTGAGGGAGATAATTAGGATTCTCACAGAAGACAGGAAAGAAGATAGGACTCCCTCAAACAATGTACAGGTTACAGTAGGTGTACAAGATGGAGGGGAAGGAAAGAGAGGAGTTGTAGAAGACAGGTGGTCTAATGTTCTAAGGGGAAGGAGATTGCAGGCCAAGGGCTCTATTCAGGATCAGAATTCAGGACAGGTGTCTGTGCGAAATCGGTATGAGTCACTCCAGGTAGAACAATAGAGGGAAGGTGAGGGACAGGGAACTGTTGCTGAGATGCATGGAAGTAGGAGGAAGGGAAAAGGTAGGAAAGGGAAATGTAGAGTAGAGGATAGGAAAAGACAGGTGGAACAGGGTCATGGGAAGGAGAAAAGGGAGGAGGAAGTAGCTTCTGCAGCTATCAGGAAAGATAGGGCTGACCAGGAGGGGAGGGGATCAAATGAGGTGGGTAGGGTTGAGGCTCTGGTCATGGGGGATTCCATCGTTAGACACGTGGGGAAAGTGTGTGGAGGAAAGGGAACCAGGGTAGAATGTTATCCAGGAATTAGGTTGAGGCAGATGTTGAGGAAAGTAGAAGAGAGGGAGGAGGGGAAGGAGAAGGTGGTAGTGTTTCACGTTGGTACCAACAACGTAAGGCAAGCTGATATAAGTACCAACATAGTTGGAGATGTGTGGGATCTGGTAAATGCAACACGGGTGAAGTTTAAGAAAGCGGAGATTGTTATTAGTGGAATACTGTGTAGGAGGGATACTGACTGGAGGGTGATTGGGGATTTAAATGAGACTATGGAGTGGGTATGTGGGAAACTGGGAGTGAAATTTCTAGATCCTAATGGGTGGGTAGGAGATGGGATCTGCGCTCGGATGGCCTTCATTTAAACCGCAGTGGTACGTATAAGTTAGGAAATTTGTTTGGAAGGGTAATAGGGAGGTACATTCAGGGAAACGGGATGGCCTAGGGAGCGGTAATAAGGGAACAGGGAACTGGAAATCAAGTAGGGATGACATAAAATTGTTAGTGTTGAACTGTAGAAGTATTGTAAAGAAAGGAATAGAATTAAGTAATTTAATAGATATATATTTACCAGATATTGTAATAGGAGTTGAATCATGGCTGAGAAATGATATAATGGATGCAGAAATTTTCTCACGGCACTGGAGTGTGTATCGTAGAGATAGGATAGGAAAGGTGGGAGGGGGAGTTTTCATTCTGGTGAAAGAAGAATTTGTAAGCTACGAAAAAGTTAAAGATGAGACACATGAAATTCTAGGTGTAAGGATCATTTCTAAAGATAATAGGCAACTTGATATATTTGGAGTGTACAGATCGGGAAAGGGTAGCACTGATGCGGATTCGGAATTATTTGATAGGATAGTCAGCTATGTGGGAAACGACATGGAAAGAAATGTGATTGTAGCGGGAGATCTGAATTTGCCAGATGTAAATTGGGAAGGAAATGCGAACGACAGGAACCATGACCAACAAATGGCAAATAAGTTAATATGGGAAGGGCAGCTGATTCAGAAAGTGATGGAACCAACCAGAGGGAAAAATATCCTGGATGTGGTGCTGATAAAACCAGATGAGCTCTATATGGAAACTGAAGTAATAGATGGTATTAGTGATCATGAAGCTGTTTTTGTGGTAGTTAAAAATAAATGTGATAGAAAGGAAGGTCTTAAAAGTAGGACTGTTAGGCAGTACCATATGGCTGATAAAGCAGGTATGAGGCAGTTTCTAAAAAGTAACTATGATCGGTGGAAAACGGTAAATAAAAATGTAAACAGACTCTGGGATGGGTTTAAAGAAATTGTTGAGGAATGCGAAAACAGGTTTGTACCTTTAAGGGTGGTAAGGAATGGTAAAGACCCACCTTATTATAATAGAGAGGTGAAGAGACTAAGAAGGAGGTGCAGACTGGAAAGAAATAGAGTTAGAAATGGCTGTGGAAGTAAGGAGAAATTGAAGGAACTTACTAGAAAATTGAATCTAGCAAAGAAGGCAGCAAAGGATAACATGATGGCAAGCATAATTGGCAGTCATAAAAATTTTAGTGAAAAATGGAAGGGTATGTATAGGTATTTTAAGGCAGAAACAGGTTCCAAGAAGGACATTCCAGGAATAATTAATGCACAAGGGGAGTGTGTATGTGAGGATCTTCAAAAGGCAGAAGTATTCAGTCAGCAGTATGTAAAGATTGTTGGTTACAAGGATAATGCCGAGATAGAGGAAGATACTAAGGCCAAAGAAGTAATAAAATTTACATATGATAACAATGACATTTACAATAAGATACAAAAGTTGAAAACTAGAAAAGCGGCTGGAATTGATCAGATTTCTGGGGATATACTAAAGACAATGGGTTGAAATATAGTACCATATCTGAAGAACTTATTTTGATTATTGTTTGGTTGAAGGAGCTATACGAGATGAATGGAGAGTTGCTATAGTAGCCCCTGTGTATAAAGGAAAGGGTGATAGACATAAAGCTGAAAATTACAGGCCAGTAAGTTTGACATGCATTGTATGTAAGCTTTGGGAAGGCATTCTTTCTGATTATATTAGACATGTTTGTGAAATTAATAACTGGTTCGATAGAAGGCAATTCGGTTTTAGGAAAGGTTATTCCACTGAAGCTCAACTTGTAGGATTCCAGCAAGATATAGCAGATATCTTGGATTCTGGAGGTCAAATGGACTGTATCGCGATTGACATGTCTAAAGCATTTGATAGGGTGGATCATGGGAGACTACTGGCAAAAATGAGTGCAATTGGACTAGACAAAAGAGTGACTGAATGGGTTGCTATATTTCTAGAAAATAGATCTCAGAGAGTTAGAGTAGGTGAAGCTTTGTCTGACTCTGTAATAGTTGAGAGGGGAGTTCCTCAGGGTAGTGTTATCGGACCTTTATGTTTAGTTATATATATAAATGATATGAGTAAAGGATTGTAATTGGAGGTAAGGCTTTTTGCGGATGATGTTATTCTCTATAGAGTGATAAATAAGTTACAAGATTGTGAGCAACTGCAACGTGACCTCGAAAATGTTGTGAGATGGACAGCAGGCAATGGTATGTTGATAAACGGGGCTAAAAGTCAGGTTGTGAGTTTCACAAATAGGAAAAGTCCTCTCAGTTTTAATTACTGCGTTGATGGGGTGAAAGTTCCGTTTGGGGATCATTGTAAGTATCTAGGTGTTAATATAAGGAAAGATCTTCACTGGGGTAATCACATAAATGGGATTGTAAATAAAGGGTACCGATCTCTGCACATGGTTATGAGGGTGTTTAGGGGTTGTAGTAAGGATGTAAAGGAGAGTGCATATAAGTCTCTGGTAAGACCCCAACTAGAGTATGGTTCCAGTGTATGGAACCCTCACCAGGATTACCTGATTCAAGAACTGAAAAAAAATCCAAAGAAAAGCAGCTCGATTTGTTCTGGGTGATTTCCGACAAAAGAGTAGCGTTACAAAAATGTTACAATGTTTGGGTTGGGAAGAATTGAGAGAAAGAAGAAGAGCTGCTCGACTAAGTGGTATGTTCCGAGCTGTCAGCGGAGAGATGGCGTGGAATGACATTAGTAGACGAATAGGTTTGAATGGCGTTTATAAAAGTAGGAAAGATCACAATATGAAGATAAAGTTGGAATTCAAGAGGACAAACTGGGGCAAATATTCATTTATAGGAAGGGGAGTTAGGGATTGGAATAACTTACCAAGGGAGATGTTCAATAAATTTCCAATTTCTTTGAAATCATTTCGTAAAAGGCTAGGAAAGCAACAGATAGGGAATCTGCCACCTGGGCGACTGCCCTAAATGCAGATCAGTATTGATTGATTGATTGATTGATTGATTGATTGAAATTGATAACGGGGAAACGGTCCAATATTGGTGAAACTCAGTATTTAAGTTCAATGTCATTTAATAAATTTTCCCAGGCAACGCCGGATACTACTGTGGCGTCATATCGCCCCACCAAAAGATTGCTAACAATGTGCGCATAAGAAACAAAAGCTAAATAACCAAACAAAGCACAGATAAACATTATAGCGAATTTCTGTATCAGTACAAGTCAAGATTTGATGTATCGCTGCACACCACAGCCTCAAAATCTCAAGTAGCAACTGGTCTACAGTACCAGAATATTATAACACACACATAAATAAATAGATGACTTCTCTTCGACAGTGATAAGCTGTCGCCGATTCACAGCATAACGGATTACGCATAACATGTACCGTACCAGAGCAACTCGGAAGGAAAATGAAGGCAACAAAGCGATGGCTGTTCCCGCCATTGTGCTTCCTCCCTGCGAATGTGTTTATTAACTAGAGAATGATAAGTAATTATTTTAATAACTCAAAACATGCCTCATCCATTTTCTTTCTTCCATAATGCAATATAAAGTACATTATAATATTCCTTAATCACGAGGAATTATGAGTCTCTAAGAGAGGAGGGGGGGGTGTTCATTCCTTGTAAGAGCAATACTGTTTTCTTAGCATGGAACGAGTATAAAGTTTGTTCGCAGAACGAATCTGTGATAGTTTGATTTGTCGTCCATATGCGCACGCGCCGTTGGCAACTAGTTTGAAACGTGACGAGCTAATTTTCACTACGAACGGATGTGGTTCGAGACGCCAACTGTTCCGCACTCTGTGAGCGTCAGAAATGAATTAGGATTTTATTCGTAACTTCAAGTTTAAAAATTGAAAACTGAAAGTCTGAAATATATACTATATACTTAGGCATAAATAAAGAACTGAGGTTATATATTTGGTAAATTTTACTTATTTTGCATGTTCTTGAGCAAACTAATCACGGTCGTGAAGTAATTCTCAGATCAGTTATGAAACGAACATAGATGGCAGTGGGTATGTGCGCGGATATTCTGACTCGCTGACTGAAAGAGTTTTCGTCTAGGATCAGCAACTGTTCCAACGGTTTGCTGATGGTTTCGAACAGTTTGAAAACCTTGTACGAACAACACATTAGTAGTCAGCAACTCTGATGATCGCTACTACGAACGCGAATTTGAATGTGCGCATGCGTCTGATAGTTGGCAATAGTTTCTGACTGAACTACGAACAAAGCTATAGTCCTCGTAAACCTAATGGCGTCGGCGTCGGAAAAGAACAAGAGTTGACCAAGGGAGGTCGGATAGGATAGGTGAAAGTGAGGAGCCTGGCACAAGTAAGTGGTCGCAAACTCACGCTCTATAGTTCAGAGTCTCTGGTCGCCTCCAACGCCAGGCAGGGGATACCGCGGATGTTATTCTACCGCCCCCAGCCACAGGGGAAGAAATCGTAAGGTTTCGAACAGCGCGAATGCAAGTTTACATGTACATAACCTTGCTCGGTCTGCTTTAACATAGAATTGCGTATGTGAAGGACTTCTCTGAAGAAATTAGCGTGCAGCGGGGCGTGAAACATGACGATGACTTGCTCGGAAAGAAAGAGCCTTTGTAACACGAGAATATTAGGTCAGGCGGGAGTCCAACATTGTTTTAACAACGTAAGCAGTGTACAAGAAAAAAATAATTGGGCTGGATTACAGTTACCAGAGAAATATTTTACTCAGTTACAATTTACCTCTTCAACAAGTAATCAGTAAACCTACTATCACTTTTCAGAAAACTAGTCTTAATGAAAATAGAGCATGGTTGCCTAGTTGTACTTCCTCTTAAAACAATAATCACAACCATCAGCACCATCTTAAGGAAATCACTAGCAGTTTATCCCCGCATAATACAAAGTTTGCGAGAAAAATATATTACTTAAATTTGTGTGACCTTGTTTTGTAGCATAGAGACGTCAAGTGGCTATTATCACTAGGTGACACTATGCATCATATTGCTCAATCAAAAACATTATAAACAAAAAAAAATATAAAAACTAGATTTATAAACGGATTAATTGCTAAATCACCAAAGACGAAATAAACAACACAAACCCCATAAATAATAAATATGTTCAATCAAATAAAAAAGTTATAACAGTAAAACTTCTGTTTAGATTAAAACCTCCCATTCAATAACAACTACTAAATAATCAGTCATTGTCTAAAGGCAATGCCTTGTCGATTCAACCATTGTCTTCTGTCTTCAGCTTGTCGTTTCATCTCGCAGTAGGAACTACACCAACGTTTTGGATTATATATAATAAAATAAAATCTATCCAGGTACAAGCAGAATGAGAAGGTGGATTGCTTAGCATTCGCTGATGACATGGCATTGTTAGCAGGGGATAAAGAAGAAGCCCAAATGCTTAAAAAAATTACATGACATCGCAGAGAAAGCAGGACTCGGGATCTGATATGAAAAGACAGAGTCCATAGAATACAAGCATAATAAAGAAGAGCATCTGGAAACAAAAGTGCGGGAAAGTCAAGAGATCAGATAAATTTAAATATCTTGGTGAATGATACAGCCGAATGGGCTTGATAAAGAAGCAAATAAGGGAAGGGCCAGAAAGATGGAGTTAACCTATAGATTAATACAGAATAAATACAACAAAGAACTATATCTTAAAGGGCAAAGGTCAGACACTAGAGCACGGTTATAAAGCCAGAGAGACTTTACAGTTCAGAATGTCTGATACTGAATAAGAAAGGGGAAACGGATGAGCTAGAGAAGAAAGAAATAAAAATCTGGAGAAAGATCGTAGGACTCGAGAAAAAAGAAAGGATGGTACATGGAGGAGTAGGAGAAATGAAGATCTATATAGAAAGACAGACAGACAGATATGATCGGAGTACCACACGTAAGAGGAGACTGAAGTTTTATGGGTATCTCACAAGAATGAACGGCAGTCGACTAACAAAGAAAATCTTTGACTACATCATCAAATTAAAAGCAACTACTGAATGGGTAAAAACAAGAAAAGACATGGAGGAAGTTGGCATCAATCCAAAAGAAAGAGATATGTTTCCAGCTAAAATTGATAAATTCAAGGGGTTCCAGGAAAAACAGAATGAAAAGTTCAAGAATATGTGTCCAGAGGAGAGGAAGAGGAACCACAGCGAAACGATGAAGAAGTCAATTGAATCGGCATATGCAAAAAGGTGACATATGACAAAAGTGAAGTTTTACAGGAAACACAAGAAACTGAATATCTATTTTAACGTTTCAAATAAAGAAAGGAAACAACGTTGTTATTATTAATATCTCATATTCATTCCTTATAATGCCATGTGACTTGGACTGTATTTCACCAGCAATTATGGCTCAAAAATACCTATTAATTTGTCTTAACACCTTTATGCAAATTTTCATTTTTCCGAACAGAACTGTATTATGTATTTCCTTTAAAATAATGTGATCACATTTGAAAAATCAAATTTATATGCAATACGCCAAAATATTAAAATAAACAACAATAGTGACATTATTACTATTTCATCACAATAAAACACTAATGAAACACATGTTTAACATAATATTTGCATACAACAGAGTTTGCTTTGAAAGCATCTTTAATTATGTGGAATACTCGTTCACATCTATTGAAACCGCCTGGCCATTGTCCTCTTTTGATGTTGTAGGCCACTGTAAGAGTCCATCTCTGGACAGTGTTTCATTACCTTTGTAATGTCTGTCAATTTCTTCTTTTCAATTGGAATTCTTTGACTATACGTTTCTTCTGTTGGTCTGTTGTTCAATGTAAATGTAAATGTATGTGATATCAAGACATCAATGAAAAACCGTGCAATAAGCTTTCCCTGCATACTGGTATCATAAAACAGATGGTTGAATTTATTTAGGCCCATTTGTCATGGCATATAATTTTTTTTTTACCACTTGGGATATGGCTGCCATTAGATTCATCTGACAGACAATTTCGCTTATAATATTTGGGCCACCATAATGCAATAATATTGATAACTACACTAAATACACGAAATCAATGAAAACATGTAACGACTTCACTGCAGAGCCACTTATCATTCATGAGAAACAGCTGTATACACAGTAGTAGGGGAGCAAGGTATATTCTAAAACAATGGGTGCTGAATCAGCATTTTCCCACGAGGTCATTGACCCCTAGTTGAGTAGCAAGTTTATGCCGATTTTGACGCGAGGTCATTGACCCCTAGTTGAGTAGTAAGACTATGAATGTTCCAGATCATTGAACGCTGAATTTGCTTAAGAGAGCAAGCGTAACCTCACAGATTCTATTGGAGGGGCCTAATAGGTCAGGGAATGATCTGGGGTGCTTTTGACCCCCTAGGTGAGGTTATGATGCCGTACATATACGTACGAGGGCAATGCTAACACCACTGGCCAGAGTGTTTTCGACTGCTATGTGAGGTAATGACGCCATACCCTTACATATGAGGGCAATGCTAACCTCACGGGCCACTTTGGAGGAGCCGAGTCGGAAAGTTCTTGACTGCTAGGTGAGGTTATTACGTCATACCCTTACGTACGAGGGCAATGCTAACTTCACGGGCCACTTTGGAGGAGCCAAATCGGACGGCCCCCCTTGGAGGAACCGAGTCGAGAAAGTCACGGACCCCTTTGGGGGAGCCGAATCGATCGAGCGCCCATGGGGGAGCCACAAATCGGTTAGGTGACCTGCAGATGAAGATAAGACATCATTATGACGTGTTAATCTAACGTTGCGCACGAACACGAACCTAACTTCACACACAGGCTTCCTTTGGAGGTGTCCAATCGGTAGTTGAGGTTATGACGTTTTAACCTAACCTCGCTACGAGGAACGCTAACCTAACCTCAGACGGGTTCCCCTTGGAGGAGCCGAACGAGTGAGGTGACTTGTACGTGTTGTTAACACGTGTGTTAACATAACCTTGGCCACGAACGGTAACCTAACCTCACACATAGGCTCTTTGTCGTCTCCCCCCTTGGAGTAGTGACAGAGCTGTGACGTAATAAGCGCGGGCGATTTAAAAATGCATGCTTATCTGTACTCTACGGTGTTGGGTTTGTGGCGAGATGAATCTGTTAAGATTGATTTTTATAACCAGATGCCTTCCTCACGTTAACCTCATCAGGGAAGATAATAAGATGAAATGAATGGCATGATATATGGTAGTAGAAAGGGAGAGGGTAAAAACCGGTAGTGGCACGTAGCCTTCTCCTGTCCAGAGGCTTTACGTCGCCATCCGACGGACAAATCACCATCAACAGCATTATATGCCCTCACTCCATATCAGCACTGCGGAGAGGATTGGAATTTAATCAAGGCTTTCTGGGCACACGATCTAGTAATTAGAAATTGTATACCACCACCTACCTTACCCTGCCAGGCTGAATGGCTCAGAGGGTTGAGACGCTGGCCTTCCGTCGCTAACTTTGCAGGTTCATCTCACCTCATACACGACACTGTAGAGAAACGGGACAAGGGTCGGACCTATCAAGAACGATTTTTATAACAGGATGCCCTTCCTGACGTCAACCTCATCAGGGAAGACAATAAGATGAAATACATGACATGATACATTATAGTAGGAAGGGACAGGGTAAAACCCGGTAGTGGCACATAGCCTTCTCCTGTCGTCTCCATATTGCGATGGTGACAGAAAGGGCATCCACCAGTAAAACAGGGTCAAATTCGCACGTGCTACGCATATCCTCTCAGGTTTGGGAAAAGTATTATTATTATTATTATTATTATTATTATTATTATTATTATTATTATTATTATTATTATTATTCAAACGGAACCATAATTTAATAAGAATTAACATATACTAACTGCCTCTATGGCTCGCGGGGCGGTATGATAAGACTACATCGCTAACTATTTGGCAAAGGAGAAGAACGTTAATACGGAGCTCGATAGCTGCAGTCGCTTAAGTGCGGCCAGTATCCAATATTCGGGAGATACTAGGTTCGAACCCCACTGTCGGCAGCCCTGAATATGGTTTTCCGTGGTTTCCCATTTTCACACCAGGCAAATGCTGGGGCTGTACCTTAATTAAGGCCACGGCCGCTTCCTTCCCACTCCTAGCCCCTCCCTGTCCCATCGTCGCCATAAGACCTATCTGTCTCGGTGCGACGTAAAGCAACTAGCAAAATATATATATATATATATATATATATATATATTATAATTCTACTTTTTTCTATACCTGAGAGTGTCGTGTGGATTCGACACTGTTTTACAGACGGGTGCCCTTCCTGACTGCAATCCTACACTGAATGAACTTTACCAGTTTATCACTTCTAACAACAGACGGCAAATGAAGACATATTTAAAAAAGAGAGAGTGTGGATATATTATCGTTTATAGAGAAGTTTATCACATGTGTTAACCACACCTATAAGTTATCACATGTGTTACCCGCACCTATAAATTACATCATTTGTTCATCTCTTTTAAGGGGAGACAGTAAAGACCGTAAAGGATGATAGGGTTACGTTTCTAATAACAAAGTTAGGTTATATCAACATTCTATCTACATCTCATCAATCCGATTATTCTTTTCGAAGAACAGACATAAAAGAAATTATATGTGATAGATAAACACACATGTTAACCTTACTTCCAAGTCACCTATCATCCCATTTAGCAGCAGAAATAGGTGATGTCTACAATAAATAATCATTAAACTCATGGATGAAAAGCAGATACCAGTTTGGTTATATTTTTTATCATTTACAAGTCTGTTATACTTACGTTATTGATAAGTCATCAAACAGGAACATAAGCTTCAAACGTGCATATGAAATAATACATTGCACGTGGGAGAAGAAGAGAAAGACCATGAGGAGAAAAGGGTTGTAATACGCTACAAGGTTTATTAGGAGGAGAAGGAGGTCTTACACCCCTTCTTTTTGATCTAAGTCTATAAGGGAAAGAGGAGAAAAAGGCTGGTGTATGCTACTAGGTTTATTAGGTGGACGAGGAGAAATAATAGTATTGTTTGAATTATGTTACATTTACACTTACATTTTTTTCATTTCAGTCTTTCATATCAGGAACATAACCTTTTGTATCCTATTTGTATACATGCTTTTTATCATATAATATTATTAAAACATAATTAGAAGGATAAAGGAAGAGTAATAGAAGTGTGATGATTGGTAGCAAAAAATAACTATTATAGTAAAATAAAAACAATATAGCTTTCTCTTTTTTGTATTTTTCATCATCTTCATCAACAACATAGTCAATATCAACAGTGATTTTTTTGTATAAATGCAATCAAATATAGAAACGATACAATTTTTTGATTATGTTTTACATATTCAGTATTTCAAAATAAAGCAGAAATGTTACATTGGCATTTAATATGTGATTGAAAATAGAAATTTAAAAATAATTGATGTAATATCATCAACACCATCAGAGATTTTGCATAATGCATTAATATAATTATATTCAATATAGAAATGATAAAAAATATTTTTCTTTTGTATTTACATACTTTAAAAAAATAAAGCAGATAAATGTGATAAAAATGTAGAGCATATCATATTTCACATAATTCTACATCTTCAATATAGAAATGAAAATAGAATTTAAAACTGATTGAAGATATAATGATCTTTTAATGATTTTTAGTATTTACATCCATTTTCAATATTTTTTATCGAAATGTAGAAAACTTTGTGAATTTCAGATAATCCTATCCCTTTTACACTTAAATAATCATATTTTCAACAATGAAATTTTCGTCATTAAAAAGATAATATAACATCGTAAACTACATTAACTTATTGTATTCTGTTCATTTTTACATTTATTAAAAAATCAAACGTAGCATAACAAAGAGCTATATGTTTTATATCCCCCAAGGCACCCTTGTAAGATTATCAGTTGTCCACTGGCGTTTATTATCAAATGCAATTAATGAACATTTATTCTGTTCAATATAAAAACTTGGTGACTGCGTGAAAGTATTCTCGTCTGTCTACAGAAAGCTGGAATGGAGTCCACACAGCCTCTGTGGGTGAGGGCGGTAGGGCTATTCCCTACCTGTCGGAAGAGGCGAATAAAAGGGGCCCCAGGGGTTCTTAACTTGGGAGCGTGGGTTGGTGACCACTCCACGGGGCTCTCAGCTAAGTCTTGGCATTGCTTCCACTTACTTGTGCCAGGCTCCTCACATTCATCTATCCTATCCGACCTTTCTTGGTCAACCCTTGTTCTTTTCCGACCCCGACGGTATTGGAGCACTCGATGGCTAGGGAGTTTTTCATTTTCACGCCCTTCGTGGTCCATGTCTTTCTTTGGCCGATACCTTCATTTTTCGAAGTGTCGGATCACTTCCATTTGTTCTCTCTGATTAGTGTTAATAGAGGATGGTTGCCCAGTTGTACTTCCTCGTAAACAATAACAACCACCATCACCCAGCCTCGGGAGTTCAAATGAGTAGAGGGGGGTTCGATTCCCTCCTCAGCCATCCTCGAAGTGGTTTTCCGTGGTTTCCCACTTCTCCTCCAGGCAAATGCCCGGATTGTGCGTAACATAAGGCCACCGCGGCTTTCTTCCTTCTTCCTTGTCTATCCTTTCCGATCTTCCCATCCCCCACAAAGCCCCTGTTCAGTATAGCAGGTGAGGCAGCCTGGGCGATGTAATGGTCCTCCATTCCAGTTGTATCTCACCGACCTAAAGTCTCACGCTTCAGGACACTGCCCTTGAGGCGGTAGAGGTGGGATCCCTCGCTTTCTCCGAGGAAAAAACCAACCCCGGAGGGTAAACGGATTTAAAAAGTGAACTAAAAAGTAATGGTTACAAGTAAAACATACTAATAATGTAAACGTTACAGGTAATTCGGTTACTTTCCCATCTGTGATTGTATGTATGATTATCTTAGCGCTTGGGAGACGGATTACCTCGGATTGAGTAGGGGTATTTCAGTCGCCTAGACAAATAATACTGCCGTGTATTCGAAGCGCCTGCAAACTGTAGCCTACGGATTGTACAGAAAACAACACTCTTCAACCCGGAATAAGAACAAAGTATGTATGATTTTGCCAACGGCCATACCATGTTGAATACAGCGGTTCTAGCCCGATCACCGCAGTTAAGCAACATTGGGCATAGTCAGTACTTGGATGGGTGACCGCTTGGGAACACCACGTGCTGTTGGCTCAGTTCCCTTTAAAAGGGGCAAAAGATCCGCATGCGTCGACGCCCCGAACAAACAGCATTTAAAAAATGTATGATTTTTGTATTGGGAAAAGAAACTGTATATTGTCCCTCATACGTCCGAATTTTGACTTACAAATTGTATCATACTTGTTATTTCATTTACCGGTAAGTTATTATTGTGCCCACCTCTGTGGAGTAGTAGTTAGTGTGCTCCCCGAATGCCCGAGTTCGATTCCCGGCTCTGTCGCGAAATGTGAAAAGTGGTACGAGGGTTGGAACGGGGTCCACTCAGCCTTGGGAGGTCAACTGGGTATAGGGGGGTTCGATTCCTGCCTTAACCATCCTCGAAGGGTTTTTTCGTGGTTTCCCACTTATCCTCCAGGCAAAGGCTTGGATGGTACCTAACTTAAGGCCACGGCCGCTTCCTTCCCACTTCCTTGTCTATCACTTCCAATCTTCCCATCCCCTCCCCCCCCCCACAAAGCCCCTGTTCAGCATAGCAGGTGAGGGCACCTGGAGGAGGTGCTGGTCCTTGTTCCTAGTTGTATTCCCCGACGCGTAGTCTCGCGCTCTAGGACAGACACTGCCCTTGAAGCGGTAGAGGTGGGATCCCTCGCTGAGTCCGAGTGAAAAACCAACCCTGAAGGGTAAAGTGATTAAGAAATAAAGATTATTATTATTATTATTATTATTATTATTATTATTATTATTATTATTATTATTGATGCCTCTGTGAATCAGTGGAAGAGTGTCGGCCTCCGAATCCCAATATAGCGGGATCAAACCCGGCAGAGGTAGTCTCAATTTTGAAGGGCGGAAAACGTCCATTGGACACTCCTTGTCGTACGATGTCCTCATGTAAAAGATCTGTGGTGACACATTTGGTGTTTACCCGACAAAATTTAATGTGAAAACTCAGCCATAGACGCCCAAATGAGAATCGGTTTCCTCTGCCGTCTAGTAGGCGCGGAGTAAATCGGAACGTCGTAATTGAAACGAGCAGGCAGCCAAATGCGTCAAATGAAAATGTCTACGCACTGTAGCTGAAGCCATACGATTAGTGAGTGAGTGAGTGAGTGAAATATCGATTATAGCTTTATGCAACTCTTCGCACACCTTGTGAATTTTTAAAAATGTAGAAATTGTATTTGAGGTATTTATATAAAGAATGGCTTAGTACAAAAACGTCATTGTATGTTATTTCGCGGACGAGAAAATAGAAGAAAAATAGTAAGTTTAGAATATGCCCTTGTTTACCCTTTGTAAGTCGAATTTGAAGAAATGCAGAAATTATATTTTAGTTATTTACGATATATGAAGAATATTTTAGTACAAAAACAAAGCTGTAATTTATTTCGCGGCCGAGAAAATTTTTAAAAAGTAAACTTCGAATATACCCCCATTTTAACCCTTAAAATCAAAATTTGGTAAAAATAAAACGTTTCTCAGCGTCCCTTTACACACTTATAACACCTTCTTAAAATTTCGCGTCCCTAGCTTTAATGGTCTCGGCTGGGCAGAGTTTAGCGAATGTAATTCGGGCACGACTCTTCATTGTAACTGGCTTAGGTCTCCTCATAAATTTTTTAACTATATTTATGCTCAAAGCACTGGCCTTGTAGAACGGGTTTTAAGGTTTAATTTTTTTTCCAGACTTCTTTTTCTGTAAATGTCCTTGTAAATGTGATAAAAATAGTCTCACATTCTGCATTGTTATGTAGACATGATAAAATGACACCATTGCGTTAGAGATTCTGTTATATTTAAGAACACCACCAGCTGATTATATCTGCCTTGGCAGAGCCCACTGAACATCAATTGTCTCCGGCTACTTAAAGAACAAGGTCTCGCCAGCAAAGGCATAATCGAGTAAATATTCTCCCAAGTTACGTCATCAATGATGTGTCGTAACATGTTGGGATATGCCGAAAAAAAAAAAAAACCCACTCCTGATTTTTTACTTTTGAAAGTTGGCATGTCTATGTATATCATTTTAATGTCGGAAACTTTTCTTAGTAAAGTAAGGGACCCCATACTACGAAAAACGTAAAAGTAAGCAATTTCCTCGGTGAAGGGCTAAGGGCCCGGAAAGGTTTCAAATTGTGAGTCTGGGATAGCTCTATCAAACTAAAACAAATTTAGAAAATCACTTCGGCCTAAATGCAGTTCCGGAAAAACCGCCTAAAATCGCTCGTTTCTTTACTCGTTTTCTTTTCCTATTCAGATCCTGGCCAAATTAACTTGTTTACATAATTATTTCTGTAATGTGTTCCTTGGTTCAATACCATCAGGCGTTTTTTGATTTTTTTTTTTAATGTCCACACCGAATGCAGTTAAAAGGCTTAAGAGAAACTCCGCATTGACTCACATTAGTGCTCGTAGTGGTGTTTAGGTGAAACAATGCAATCAAGGTCTGTCTAGGGAGGTCAAGTCACGAATGCTACTTATGGAGCCGCCATGTTGGGTCTTTAAGAGAGCGAACTTACAGGATTTCGATACCGTACACTGAAATAAAAACAAAATACCAACTACTTTTCATAAAGAATTTAATTTGGCATCTACTGTTCATGTATATAAGTGTATAACACTTAAATGATATGAATACATTCACAGCTATTTGAATTGGATGATAATTAACAGAGCCTGATTTTTTTTTTTTTTTTTTGAAACAAGAATCAACAGAAAAGCTCATGTCCTACTCTTTTACTTCCTTACAACTTGGTCTTACTGTGTCTTTTATCATTATCATCTGTCAAATGCGTAATCTTATTGACAGAAACATAGAAATCTGTACAGTACAGGCCTTAATCTTGCCAGGTAAAATAAAACATTACTAAACTACTGAACTTGAAGTACTGTACTGAAAGTAATAAAAGACAGCCGTAATAAATTACCTTCAGAGTTTTCTTTATTAAGAAAGTAATTACCGATACTGCGTTTCTAAAATATTACCCCAGTATGTTGACAAACACTGAATGCCCCTTGAGTTGAGTGCATTAAATTATGTATGGTAACTGTTGTTATCCATTTGTGTGGTATTACTTTGGGTCCTAAGGCAAAAATACTCTCCACATATTTATTTATTTATTTATTTATTTATTTATTTATTTATTTATTTATTTATTTATTTATTTATTTATTTATTTATTTACTGCGCACTACAGGATTTCTAATCCCAATTACAGTGGCAGATGTTTACACGCGTTTCTTTTTAATGTTTCAATCAGTCTAATAACCTAATATCTAAACTATTCTAATATTATATTTACGTTGAGAAATAAATAATATTACACATCTACTCCTTACAAGAAACAAGTAGATAAAAATCATAATTTCGTATCTAAACTAGTCTAATAACTTAATACCAAAACTATTATAATATTATATTTACAATGAGAAAGGAACAATAGTTCACATCTAATCTAATTTAATCTTTACATGAAAGAGACAAATAAAAAATAAAAATCGTAATTTCATATCTAAATTATTCAACAAGTGTGATGTTCTTAGCTACTCTTCACTAGTTTATTGATAACCCATGCAGCTATATAGTACAAAGTGGTGGTGGTGATTATTGTTTTAAGAGGAAGTACAACTAGGCAATCATCCACTATAAACACTAATCAGAAGAAAACAAATGCAAGGGGTCCAACACGTCGAAAAATGAAGGTATCGGTAATAGAAAGATGAAGGCCACAAAGTGAGTGGAAATGAAAAACTACCTGGGCCTCGAATGCGCTAATGCCGTCGCGGTCGAAAAAGAACAAGTGTTGACCAGGGGAGGTCGGATGGGCTAGAATAGGTGATGGTGGTGATTATTGTTTTAAAAGGAAGTACAACTAGGCAACCATCCTCAATTTAATACTAATCAGAGGGAAAAAATGGAAGGGGTCCGACACTTCGAAAAATGAAGGCATCGGCCAAAGTAAGACAAGGGCCACGAAGGGCGTGAAAATGAAAGACTCCCTAGCCCTCGCAAACATAATAGCGTCGGGGTCGGAAAAGAACAAGAGTTGGCCAAGAGAGGTCGGATAGGATAGCTAAGGGCCTCTCAATCACAACCCAAATAGATTTTCCCTGTGGGTGAGGGCAATAGAATAACACCCACGGTATCCCCTGCCTGTCATAAGAGGCGACTGAAAGAGGCGTCAGGAGCTCCTAACTAGGGAGCGGGGGTTGGCGACCACGGGGCTCTTAGATAAGTCCTAACATTCATGCATGTGATAATAATAATAATAATAATAATAATAATAATAATAATAATAATAATAATAATAATAATAATAATAATAATAATAATAATAATGGTTAAGAAAATTAAAGCCATTGGTGGAAACGATTTCATACGAAATAGAAATTCAGTTACTATTAAGTTGAATTAACCTAGGTTATGTTATTTTAGGGATGACATGATTTATTATGTTAGACTACGGTACATTAAATTACAGTAGTTGGTTAGTGAGAGTAAAGCGAGTATTGTGATCTTTAAGTATTTGTCCAGCCATATAATGTACTCTAGAGAGCATAAGACTGCTATTAACAATTCTTGTAATGATTGCAAGCTGGACACAAATTGTTGGTTTGAAGTGATAGGCCTATTGTTTGTTGTGATTGTAATTGGTAAATGAACAGGAACAGGCATTTCAAATACCTGTGAAACATTTCTACATTGCATGTAGGGTTAGAAAGATACTGTCTGTAGTTTACATGAAAAGGAATGGAATGAAATGGCGTATGGCTTTTAGTACCGGGAGCGGCCGAAGACAAGTTCGGCTCGCCAGGTGCAGGTCTTTTGATTTGACGCCCGTAGGCGACCTGTGCGTCGTGATGAGGATGAAATGATGATGAACACGACACATACATCCAGCTCCCGTGCCAGCGAAATTAACCAATTATGATTAAAATTCCTGAGCCTGCCGGGAATCGAACCTATGACCAAAGGCCAGCACGCTAACCATTTATTGCTTGTTTTGAAAGACAATTCTCTTTCTTTCGTAGGTTTCCTATTATATGTCAAAGACTTGGGTGGATTAGGGACGTTGAAAATTGTTGGGATGGAATTCCACTTGAGTAGTTTCCGTCCATTTGCCCCCTTTCGTTCAAATTGCTATTCTTCAAAACGAGACTAGAAGAAAATACATAATAAGACCTATAAATATAAAACATCGTTCATATAAACATATTATTATTCAGAAATAATACGAATGTATAACTTCACTCACCGCGCACAAGACGGAATTATCTGTAGGTTGCCATTTATCACGCCTACAGTTCTGTACCCACTGAGCTCTCCTTTGCTTATCTCTCGGAAAGCGAAACGCTCTAATTCCGTCAGTTGTCTTATTTTGACCATTTGGTGCGCCACAGTATCCCATTTTCCTTCAAAATAAAAGTAATAACTCACATCATTACATCGGGCACGCCCACGTAACAACGATATTTAAGACTCAATATGGCCGCCACCGCAAAGGATTGTGGTAGCGTGACCGACACAGATAGGTCTTCTGGCGACGATGGGATAGGAAAGGCCTAGGAAGTGGAAGGAAGCGGCCGTGGCCTTAATTAAGGTACAGCCCCGGCATTTTCCTGATGTGAAAATAGGAAACCACGGAAAACCATCTTCAGGGCTGCCGACAGTGGGGCGCGAACCAACTATCTCCCGATTACTGGATACTGGCCGCACTTAAGCGACTGCAGCTATCGAGCTCGGTAAATTAAATTTTAGGCATTCCCTAAACTACCATTTCACTCAGCGTGAATACAATTATTTATGGCCTCGATTATATCGACTTATTACCCCGACTTTGCATACCGATTTTCATTAAGACACGATCACTAATAACATAAATATTTGAGAATTAAATGTCAGGCCTTCCCCTAAACTACCATTTTACTCAGCGTAAATAAAATAATTTCTAGCCTAGATTTTAGTGGTTCATCACCCGACTTTACATACCGATTTTCATTAAATTCTCTTCAGCCGTTTTCTCGCGATGCGTGTACATACATACAGACAGACAGCCAGACAGACAGGCAGACAGACAGACAGACAGACAGAAATTACGCAAAAGTAAAAAATTCATTTCCTTGTTACTGTGGACATGATCGATACAGAAATACCATTCTTATCAAATTCTGAGCAATGTACAGACAAAACTCTTATTTTATATATAGATATTATTTACCAAAAGTCCGCCTCTGTAGTGTAGTGGTTAGCGTGATTAGCTGCCACCCCCGGAGGTCCGGATTCGATTCCCGGCTCTGCCACGAAATTTGAAAAGTGGTACGAGGGCTGGAACGGGGTCCACTCAGCCTCGGGAGGTCAACTGAGTAGAGGTGGGTTCGATTCTCACCTCAGCCATCCTGGAAGTGGTTTTCCGTTGTTTCCCACTTCTCCTCCAGGCGAATGCCGGGATGGTTCCTAACTTAAGGCCAAGGCCGCTTCCTTCCCTCCTCCTTGCCTATCCCTTCCAATCTTCCCATTCCTCCACAAGGCCCCTGTTCAGCTTAGCAGGTGAGGCCGCCTGGGCGAGGTACTGGTCTTTCTCCCCAGTTGTATCCCCCGACCAAGAGTCTGAAGCTCCAGGACACTGCCCTTGAGGCGGTAGAGGTGGGATCCCTCGCTGAGTCCGAGGGAAAAGCCGAATCTGAAGGGTAAACAGATGATGATGATGATGATTACTTACCAAAAATTCGTAGCTCATATCTCTGGGATGTTTTCAACACTGAGTTGCTTCCCGGAAGGTTTTATTCTTTGCGAGGAGACTCTTTAAAGGCCCTGCAGTTTGTAATGTTACGTTCCGCGGCTGGCTGTTTGCCAGTCAGTCAGGATCAGGTATGCAGTGGTGCCGGAACGGAGTCCGAAACCTATCTCGAAAGGGAGGAACGCAGTCTGGAACCCATTTCCCTTTTACTTGCCTGAAGTTTCTTTGTTTTTGTAATACTTTATGTAAATGTTTTAAACCTCCCGCATTATTTCAAAGGCCCGTAGTGACAACTTCCGTAACTAATCAGTACTGCCAACTGTATTTTTGCCTACACTGTTTCATAAATCTCTGGAATGTATGATATTAATTATTACTTGAAACAACCAAGAGTGACAGAACCTTTTATTTTTAAATTAACAGAAAAATTGAAAATAAATCTTCATGAGTGTATTTCTATTATTATTTACCTGAACTCTGGATTATTTTTTTTTTTTTTTTTGCTATTTGCTTTACGTCGCACCGACACAGATAGGTCTTATGGCGACGATGGGATAGGAAAGGCCTAGGAAGTGGAAGGAAGCGGCCGTGGCCTTAATTAAGGTATAGCCCCGGCATTTGCCTGGTGTGAAAATGGGAAACCACGCAAAACCATCTTCAGGGCTGCCGACAGCGGGGCTCGAACCCACTATCTCCCGATTACTGGCCGCACTGAAGCGACTGCAGCTATCGAGCTCGGTCTCTCTGGAAAATTATTAAGACGTATAACAACTACCGTAATTGCCGTAGTATTTATTCATCTAAGTGCCTCTCCAAGAACCTCAGGCTCAGACACTGCAACTCGATCGTCAAACCATCTGTCCTGTATGCTTCTGAGTGCCTTGTAATGGCCAGGAAGGGCCCACTCAGAAAGCTGGGGTTAAAAGAGAGGAAGATCCTGAGGAGGTTATGAAAAAATGAAATGTCGTATGGCTTTTAGTGCCGGGATATCCCAGGACGGGTTCGGCTCGCCAGGTGCAGGTCTTTCTATTTGACACCCGTAGATGACCTGCGCGTCGTGATGAGGATGAAATGATGATGAAGACAACACATACACCCAGACCCCGTACCATTGGAATTAACCAATTAAGGTTAAAATCCCCGACCCGGCCGGGAATCGAACCCGGGACCCTATGAACCGAAGGCCAGTAGCCTACGCCGACCGTTCAGCCAACGAGTCGGACAGGAGGATATGAGGACCAATTAGAGAGGAAAATCCTGAGGAGGATATTAGGACCAATCAGAGAGGAAGATCCTGAGGAGGATATTAGGACCAATCAGAGAGGAAGGAGGCATTTACAGAATCCGCCATAATGTTGAACTGTATGAACACCAGGAGGACATCGTCACGTCTATAAGGAAAAGGCGCTTGACACTTGGCCCGTCTGGATTCCGAAAGACTCACCGACAGGATATTCACAGTAACAGGAAGAGGCAAGGCTTCTAAGAACAAATGGATCACGCCAGTTAAGTCGGATATGGAACAACTGGGTATCCCACTGGGACAAACTCATGACCGACTACTGTTCCGACAGGAAGTTTTCCCAACATCCCTTACAAGTAAGAAGACTACAGGAACTAAGTGGACGGAGGAGAGAAAGCTGGCTCATAGTCAGCAAATGAAGGTGCATTGGAATAAGAAGACTTTTTTTGCTAGTTGCTTTACGTCGCACCGACACAGATAGGTCTTATGGCTACGATGGGATAGGAAAGGCCTAGGAGTTGGAAGGAAATGGCCGTGGCATTAATTAAGGTACAGCCCTACCATTTGCCTGGTGTGAAAATGGGAAACCACGGAAAACCATCTTCAGGGCTGCCGACAGCGGGATTGCTGAAGAAGAAGAAGAAGAAGAAGAAGAAGAAGAAGAAGAAGAAGAAGAAAGCAACAACTTTACCGAAGGGTAGGTACGAGCCCCGTGGTCCTCAGTAGGCCTAAACGAGAAAGAAGAACTACCGTAATTGATAGTGCTGGTGTAAATATGTCTCAATAATGAAACCAGTTACAACTTACAAAACTATTTTAAATAGGTGATCACGCATTGAGTTAAGCTAAAAAAGCACAATATATTCTAATGTTTTGCTATAGCTGTAGTGTGTAGTTTTCTTTCCCTTCTGCTTTTGCATTGTCTTCAAATAAACAGAGGTATATTGAGACATATAAATACAACTAATTAATATAATTATCTTCCTATTTTAATTGGTCCAAAGCCCTTCTGAGCAACCAGTTACACGCATGTTCCTATTTAATTTTGTCATTTCACGGGCGAGTCTGGAAGCTGTTTCAGTTTCCACTGCAACCCTCGTCAGGACATCCTCTTTTGCAGTGGCGTGTGGTGAACACGTTCGTTACCCTGCTGGAAAAAAAAAAAAAAAAAAAATCACAGCCCCGCCAAATCACCATTTCCAAATTGATACTCACGATAGCATCTCAACATAAGCTACAGCATATTTTAAACAATGTACTTACAGTTTCACCCGGTGACGGGTCGCAATCGTACAGTTATGGTTTCCACTGAGTGAGCGACGACAGACATGGAAAAGTATTCCTCACGATGAATAATACTGTTATATTCACAAAGAATGCCACAGAAGTCGCGAAACAACATAAGAACAACACTACAAACCCACGGGTGTACAGCAACAAAATACAAAATTCTTATGCTTCGCGCTTGTCTGTGTTCATGCTGTGCAACCTAACTATTTTCTCGAGTATATATAAAACATGTCCGCCTCTGTGGTGTAGTGGTTAGCGTGATTAGCTGCCACCCCCGGAGGCCCGGGTTCGATTCCCGGCTCTGCCACGAAATTTAAAAAGTGGTACGAGGGCTGGAACGGGGTCCACTCAGCCTCGGGAGGTCAACTGAGTAGAGGTGGGTTCGATTCCCACCTCAGCCATCCTGGAAGTGGTTTTCCGTGGTTTCCCACTTCTCCTCCAGGCGAATGCCGGGATGGTACCTAACTTAAGGCCACGGCCGCTTCCTTCCCTCCTCCTTGCCTATCCCTTCCAATCTTCCCATCCCTTCACAAGGCCCCTGTTCAGCATAGCAGGTGAGGCCGCCTGGGCGAGGTACTGGTCATACTCCCCAGTTGTATCCCCCGACCAAGAGTCTGAAGCTCCAGGACACTGCCCTTGAGGCGGTAGAGGTGGGATCCCTCGCTAAGTCCGAGGGAAAAACCAAACCTGGAGGGTAAACAGATGATGATGATGATATATAAAACATATTCTCTACACGTGCCATCAACGAATAATCTCAAAAACTTTATAATGCTGAAATCCAAAAATAAAATATATACTTTTATTACAATTGATGTCATAAAATAGCTCTGTTTTTATTAGTAAGTGGCAATACAGTTAACACACTGATATTTTTCTTGTAGCCTCTAACACTTGGAGTGTTAACTATTACAAATAACATACCGACTCGTTGGCTGAACGGTCAGCGTACTAGCCTTCGGTTCAGAAGGTCCCGGGTTCGATTCCCGGCCGGGTCGGGGATTTTAACCGTAATTGGCTAATTCCTACGGCACGGGGGCTGGTTGTATGTGTTGTCTTCATCCTCATCACGACGCGCAGGTCGCCTACGACAGTCAAATAGAAAGACCTGCACCTGGCGAGCCGAACCCGTCCTGGGATATCCCGGCACTAAAAGCCATACGACATTTAATTTACCAAGCTAGCTGGCCTTTTGCTGTAAGACGTTGTGACTATCGAGGGTGGCCCACGGCCTACTGACAGCCCGGCTCCCCAGGACAAGCAGGCTTTAAGGGCATGCGTCAATACAGCGACTTGAATCAGGGGAGGACCTCAGCGGGTAGCGGCAGTCAGGTGAGAGTAAAACGTCCCCCTCAGCAGCTCTTGCAGTGTTTCCGCTGTCTAAGGTGGGGCCACCGTCAAGTTAGCTGTAGACTCCAAGTGAAGTGCAACCGCTGTGGTTGTGATCACCACTACACGGCCTGCGCAACACTTAAGGAGGCGCCGGTGTGCGCCAATTGCGCGGGGGGCCACCCGGCCTCCCACCGCAGTTGCCCAGTCTACAGGGCCATGGCGCGGGCAGAGAGGAGGGAGGCCCGGCGCCATGATCCACCCCATTCCAGGAGGCCCCCCGCCACGGCGGGCTTGGCCTCATTCTCCGGGATCGGAGACTGGGTACGAGGTACCCCAAGGAGGTGGAACCGTGTGACAGGCCCTAGTGGTACTCGACGCATGGCTCCGCAGCCGTCAAGGACCGCGCTAGTCCCAGCAGTGCCCAGACGGACTGATCCCCAGGCGATGGAATGGCGAGGAATTGGTTTATGTTTTGTGCATGTTACCTGTTCCTAACTAACACAACCTCTGGTCTTTTTCCAGCCCACATCCTTGCATGTGCTATCAAAAGATGTAAGGTTTTACATGTAGGCTCTTTCTTCTTTCTGCCTATGTGGTTTTTCCCTGACCCTTCAATACCATACTTCAACACCATATACCTAACACAAACTCTTGCCGTGGTAGCGAGTCTGACTCGGAAACCGGCAGATACTCCTTGTATCACTTCCCACTCTTCCCTGCTATCTCTTTCTTCTTCTTAGAAATAATAGCATGTCGGAGGCCATGTAGATTGAGTCGTTGGTCACGCGGGGGGAGCGGGCTTCGGGGCCCCCCCCGAAGAAAAAAAACAACAAAAAGACCAGCGACTTGAATTTCGCTGGGGTAACTCTCATTCGCACCGGCAAAGAAATCCAGTTCGCTGGAGAGTGCTGAACTACTATACAGCGAGCGGATTGACGAGACAGCCGTACTTGGCTTGACTTTGCTGTTTGCAGTATTTTTAAACTTTATAAAAAGTGTTATAAGTTATAAGGAATAATACGAAAATGTAAATACAAAATTCTACGCTCTAGTAGTGCTGGGGTAGGTGGGGTTCAGTGCACGCTACTGCTCTCTTGTACATATACTGTAAATAAAAATCCAGGCTTTGCTTGTTGTGAAGCTTCCTTGTAATCCAAGGTAATCTGCTTTTTGCCTCTTTATCGTGTACAGTTTAGATTATTTTCTTGAGAGGTCGGGGACTCTCCTGAGGGGAAGGGTAAGGGTCATCACGCAGCAAGTCAGACGCAAGAGACCCAACTCACTCGACCAGAACCAGTTGTGGCGCAGGTCCAGACCGCACACTTGTAGTGACATTTGTCCAGTGCGAACGCGAGTGCCGTGCTTTAACGTATTACAGGAGTACATTTGAAATAAAAGTTCGCTATCAGTACTCAAGCTGTGTGAAACCAGTGTAGTGCACGGCGACACGAAAGAAAACGAACTGAGCGCTTCTTCCAATCTCCACGTGTGTGTTTTTCGCCGATTCTCACGCAATTATCAATTATTATTTTAAAAATTACGGCACAGTAGAATTTAGTCTGAACGTTCCTTTTACAATTCAGTTCTTACAAACAAACGTGTGATGCTTCAGAGAGTTCTTGTTTAATGTTAAAAGTTCCGGGCAATGCTCTGAATAATATTAGTAAAAATAGTATTAATAACAATATTATTTCATTCATGATTATACACGCATGTCTTTGTGTATGATACAGTAATTGGATGGAAACAAAATATCGTCAATTTTTCACAGTAATGAACTGATGATGTACCGTATTTAGCAGGCCATATAAAATAAGTCCCAAGAGAACCGTGAAGAAAATGTGCTTACAGCTATGAAGATGCGACAGTTTTAGAGAATGAACTGTTCTTGTACGTGTTCCCTTAGGCTGCCGGCTTAGAGTATAACACAGAACCTCATCTAATATTACAGCTGTTTTTGAAACGATTTTGAGAAGAACAATTTATTTAAATGCAAAGTACTCGTATATTTCTCTTAATACTCCCCTGACACTTTTTATTCCAGTGAAGTGAGTAATCAGGTTTCGTCATTTTTAGATGAAAAAGAATTAGGCTCCAAAATAATATGTTTTCTCCGTCCGGTAAAAGGTTTAATAGGTGGCATTACCTAACATAGATGTACTGAGTTCAAATTTGCTTTCCATTTTCCTGCATCACGTAAGGATTTTTCACAGTAGTTTCACTCATCATTTCCTTTAATATCATGATTTTGATCATATTTCACTAAATTTTGACACCCCTTACAAATCTGTAAAAAAAAGTTGAACATGAATAAAATTCATGTACTGATTGATTTCAAATCTGCTTTCGGTTTTTTTTTCATTTGAATTAATCATTTTTCACAAGAGCCGCATCATTTCCATTAATATCATAATTTAGATCACATTTCAGTAAATTTTGAAACCCCCTTAAGGATCTGCAAGAAAATTATTTGATAGGTGAACGTAAATCGCTTGCCAGCAACATAAACTTTTGTTTGAGATGTTAAAGGTAAATAATTTAACACATTGAATTTAGTGCTGGATTCCGGGTTTCTTACAGTATACAAAGCATCCAATACAATATAACATTAAGGTTGTATTTTATTTTCACCTAGGGAAGCTAAGGGTGTCTTATCCCCACCCCTCGCCATTTTTAGTCAAATATAATTAATTGCACCCATTGTTATGAGTGGATTCTTTTTGTATGTGATAAAATTATTTTCATATTTCCGTAAATTTGCATAATATAAGAATTTTAGTTTTTGTTTATAGATATCTTGTAAAGCATTTCTATTTTTTTTCACTGAATTCTACACACTAATATTAGTGTTCATGTATTTTGATGTCTGGTAAAAAAAGAATTGAAACATGATGAAATGAATTCAAATTTCCTTACATTTTCATTAGATATCGATCATCGATATCTATAAAATATCTAATTTCATAAAATCTGAACGTGTTACGGAAAAAAGGTTGGTGTTTTCGAAATCAGCACATCGTTTTCCATATAAAACACCTAATTTCTCCAAAACCGGGAAATCTCTGCAGGCTTAGGTAATCAATGAGCCTTCGTTTCTTGCGCGTGTTATCGGTCATGGTTTACGAAATGTCTCCTTACTTCCTCCTCTTGGCGACACTTGTGTTGTTTCCGATCCACGGTGCGAGTGAACTTCTGATACGCAAGTGTTGCCTGGAATGGCAAGGATTAAATGCCAATGGAAAATGTGTTGATTTTTCGGGTTACCACGGAAACCGTTCATGGCCTGTTAGAACGAAGATTCCAGTAGCTGAAGTACGAAATGCGGAAGGTTCTCACTACCCTTGGTGGATGTATAATGAAACTAAATTGCTGAACTCAACCACGCTGAACCCTGTCGGCAGCTTTTTGGAAGGACAAGAAGATTCAAAGTACATTGAGTACGGTGCCATGCCCATTTGTGACGTTCATGTGATGAAAACACTGTCTGCTGAAAGTGAGTTACTCAACGCACTTCACAATGGAAGTATTATATACACCGTAAATAAGAAGTTAAACGTAACTTTTTCTCCGAGTTCTTACTGTGCTGATGTGATGCTTTATAAATCTAACGCTGTTCACGTAATATTTTTATGTCCGTGTTTGGAAGCTCCTTGTATTAAGGAATGCTGTAGACGCGGTCATTACTTGACTCTGACTGCCGGAAGGTCTGAAGTGGACCATCATTGCAACGCTCAACTTGAAGGTTCTACAAATTGGACTCCACGATTGTATTATGATAACTTGACCGAAATAGAAAATCCGGAGCCTTCCTATGCCTTACTTTCCAATGATGAGCGTGTAGTTTGCCCCCCAGGTCGTGGTATGGTACATGTACGCCCCAGTAACCCTGGCTTCTGGAGGTTTCCCAATGGCAGCGTGTTAGTTAAATCGTTCGGTAAAGGTGTACCATTCAGACCTGAATATACATGCGGGGACTTGAGTGTAACAGACACTAATAAGACACTGGTAGACACTTTGCTCGTGTGCGCTGAATTCAAGAAGCAGGAGGCTCCTACGGCCAACTCCCTATTTTACATAAGTCTATATATCATTGGCCTGTTCTTCATGGTGTTGACGCTGTTCATGTTCGCCCTTGTGCCCGAAACCAGGAAGAAGAATACCGCCTTCATTGTGTGCCACATAATGATCCAGATCCCGGCCTACGCTGTTCTGGCGCTTTTGCTTGTCGTCTCTGTGTTACCACATGAATTATGCCTGACTATTCGTAAGTATTTTTGTTATCTCTCCAGGTATTTGTTTACTATGGCTTGTGGTAAAATCTTCCGCATATCTAACCACAGTACCAGTTCGGAAGAAACCTCACTGTGGCAGCCCTGAATATGGTTTTCTGTGGTTTACCATTTTCACACTAGAAAAATGCTGGGGCTGTACCTTAATCAAGGTAACGCTCGCTTCCTTCCCACTCCTGGCCCTTGCCTATCCTATCGTCGTCATATCTGTGGTGGTTTCATTGTTAGGAATGAAGCCACACTTTCCAGTGTCGATTTAGTTAAATGTAACATATAAACTTTCCAGTCTGTCAAACACACTGCAGTTACAATCACTGTAAACATACCTGTAAAAATACACACTATTATACAAAGAATGACATGTTTCGTTCTACAAGAACATCCTCAGATTCTATCAAATCACTTAAAACACGCGTATATATGTACAGTATTGTTGACGTTGCGTAAACTTGTCAATGATAGAGAGTTTAGAGATAATATGAACCAGTAATGACAAAAAAAAATTACAAGTATTAATATAATGAAAAAATACTATTTCAGGACTGGTGTTTGGTGACAACGGACTTAACATCGGTAGGCTAGATAAGTATAATTTTTCATTTCATTACATGAAAACTAACTGTCCGATCTTCATAAAATTTAGGTGGATTATGGAATGCACTATTATAAATATATTTCTGAAGTTTAATTACTTTAAAAACTTTGGCAAAAAGTTGTTAATGTTTTTGTAAAAGCCTGTCCGTCTGATACTGGGTGGTCTTTCAAAATCGAGATTGAGTTCATCAGAAAAGTCTGAAGTTTTTGTTTCAAATCGTTGCGTACCGAAAACGTACAATGATTTCTGTATTTTGTACCGATTTTTAGTAAGGT
This sequence comes from Anabrus simplex, assembly GCF_040414725.1. Classification (NCBI taxonomy): domain Eukaryota; kingdom Metazoa; phylum Arthropoda; class Insecta; order Orthoptera; family Tettigoniidae; genus Anabrus; species Anabrus simplex. The sequence continues at coordinate 204,247,700 of NC_090279.1, read as the reverse complement.
TAACTATGAGTAACGGCATTTCGTGAACGCTTGGAATGAATACAGAGTACAGAACATGGCTAATCGATTAAGGAAGATTATTTGTTTTACCATAACCTCATTTGCGACGAATTTAATGATTAATTTTCAGCTGAGTTTCTTCATAGCAGTGTGCTATATTAGTTCTTGCTACTTTCCTCATCGAGTTGTGTCTTAAAACAGTATCCGTTATTCTTTATCCTGTAGGAACAGTCTGATGACGACGATGATGAATGCCAACATATCGGCTCTGCACTGGTGCACGATAAGCCATTTAGAATAGCTGGATATGTAGATTATGTTGTTAACAACTAATTTGAATGCATTTTTGAACACCTTGTAGAGTAAACCAGTACCGGCGATTCGGTATTGGAAGTGGGGGCCCGCAAAAAGTTTACAGACAGCAAAAAGTACTTGGGTTTGCGCGGGGGTATATATACATCAACAATTACATTTTTAAAAACAAAAAAAGTCACAAAATTGTAAGTTTTCTGATGCTCTCTGGGAAAATTTCGACAGAGAGGTTAAGGTTGACAGATTACCAACTTAAGTGCGGTAATGAAAGTTATTTGAGATTTTGATTCCAAACTGTACAATAAAAATTTCACCAAAGGAACATTATTACAAACGTATTGCAATTAAATATAAATATACTTACGGTGTGATTATACAATTAAAATCATTTAGTATTTGATTGCACACTAAGAAACTAACAGGAGCCTCCGTGGCTCAGGCGGCAGCGCGTCTGCCTCTCACCGCTGGGTTCCGTGGTTCAGATCCCGGTCACTCCATATGAGATATGTGCTGGGTAAATAGGGAGCGGGACTGGTTTTTCTCCGGGTACTCCGGTTTTCCCTGTCATCTTTCATTCCAGCTATACTCTCCAATATCATTTCATCTGTCATTCATTAATCATTTCCATAGTGCAGTGCGGCAGGTTTCGGCAGCCTGAACAATTCCTATCCTCGCCGCTAGATGGGGGCTTCATTCATTCCATCCTTGACCCGGTCATTCACTGGAAAACAGATTGTAGGTTTTCATTTTCATAAGAAACTAACAGTCACTAATGAGATTGCTAGACTGACGAATGCGACCAATGCGCGCGGCAAGCGGGTGAATCAAACCTCACCGGGCGAGTTGGCCGTGCGGTTAGAGGCTCGCGGCTATGAGCTAGCATGCGGGAGATAGTGGATTCGAATCCCACTGTCGGCAGCCTTGAAGATGGTTTTCCGTGGTTTCCCATTTTCACACCAGGCAAATGCTTGGGCTGTACATTAATTAAGGCCACGGCCACTTCCTTCCATCTCCTAGGTCTTTCCTACCCCATCGTCGCCATAAGACCTATCTGTGTCGGCGCGACGTAAAACAAACAGCGCCAGCATTTGCCTGGTGTCAAAATGGGAAACCACGGAAAACCACCCTCAGGGCTGCCGACAGGGGAATTCGAACCCACTATCTCCCGGATGCGAGCTCACAGTCGCGCGCCCTGGCCGCACGGCGAACTCCCCCGGAGAATCATACCTCAGTGTGCATGATCTTTGCAAAAAAAAAAAAATACCCCTGCTACCCTTCCTCACAACACAAACTACTTGCTGCGGTGCTGTGCAGATAGATATTTTGTGCGTATTTTCACTAATAATTTTGTTAATTAAAGAAATTAAACGAAAGCTTTACTTGATAAAACAACAAGGCTTGTACAAATTGCTGTTTTTTTAAAATCATTCCTAGTTTCAGCCGGCTAAAGAAAGCGTAAGATTTTTCTCCACAAAGTGTGTGTGGGGGGGGGGGGGATGAGGAAGACTGCCCTAATCGCGCTACTGGAGTAAACTCTTCGCTTTTGTGAACGGATAGAGTGAACTCGGAGTTAGAGAGTAGTATTTTCGAACGCAACCTTTAAGGAATACGTGGACCCGGCTGGAGCGCACCGGCTTCGACTATAGTTCATTCCATGTTAAGAAAACAGTATTGGTCCATCCGGGAGATAATGGGTTCGAACCCCACTGTCGGCAGCCCTGAATATGGTTTTCCGTGGTTTCCCATTTTCACACCAGAAAAATGCTAGGGCTGTACCTTAATTAAGGCCACGGCAGCTTCCTTCCCACTCCTAGGCCTTTCCTATCCTATCGTCACCATAAGACCTATTTGTGTCGGTGAGACGTAAAGCAAATTGTAACAAAAAAAGTTTTAGATATAAATGATCGCAAATTGCATTCTCTGTGTCTTATGGCGACGATCTGTGACTTTTGTTATGTAATACTTTTCGATAGGACCAATAACATAGGTATTTCAAAATAACATTGTAGGTGCCTTGTACTTTCACATAGGGTAATGAAAAAAAAAGAATATATGTGTTGGTGGGAGAAGGAAAAAAAATCAAATCCACGATCAAACAATTTGCGCAACAAGGGGTTTGTGCAACGTTCTGTTTGCGCAAACTTTGGTACATACATACTGCAGTGGTTTGTGCAAACCTCAGTTCATTTGTGAAATTCTCGGGAGAGTATGTCCGACACAGAGGCTGCTTGCGCCGCGATAGTTATTGCTTGTTTGGTGGGGGCAAAAAAAAAAAGAAAAAAGAAAAACAAAGCGAAAAGCAAAGCAGAGAATATGGATGAAGGAGAGGAGTGACTTTAGCCATGACCGTTTAGTAGTAGAGCTAAAAATAAGTTCTGCAATAGATTACAAAAACTTCGAATGAATTTGCATTTGAGTCTCCTGGTCCTTGAAAAAATCTCTGGGGTGCATGCACATATTCACTTCCTGCATCGCTTTTTCTTTTTGCTGCTATTGAATTTCTGAAGTTCTCTACGGTACCAAGTACGAAGGGTATGAATTTTGGTTCGCACCAGGGCCCTATCTGCTTTGGGGTCAATTTCCTTCATCTTCTCCACGAGTTTCTCATATGTCGCATCCTTCATATTCCTTCTTTTATGCACCTCACTCTTCACTTTTCACAGTTCAGGCAACTCGCGATAAACTGATTTGAACTCTCGCCAGAATTCTTTATTAACGTTTTTTGTTGACGCCATATCAAACCGCATTCAGGTAGATACAGGAAAGGTATTCACACGATCAACTGTCGTCGAAGACTGTCATAGACGTTCAAACCGCTTGTCAAGCAGAGTGTTGCGCAAATTATTTCGGTCTCTCCTGATTTGTTTCCAACATGTGTGCAACTAGTCAAACCATGCCATACACTATCAAAATCTTTGTGCAAAACCCTTTTTTTTTTGTGCATATTGCTTGATCGTGTGTGGGGGCCTTTAAACTACCTTTTCATCCAGCGAGAATACAATTATTTGTAGCCTAGAGTGTAGTGCCTTATTCTCTGACATTACAAACCGATTTTCATTAAATTCTCTTCAGTCATTTTCTCGTGATGCGCGTAGATCCATACATGCAGGGATGACGGAAAGTGAAAAGTGCATTTCCTTTCCACTGTGGACACGTCCGATACAGAAATACCATTCTTTTTAAATTCTGAGCAAAGTACTGGCAAAACTCTAATTATATATACAGTATATACCGTCGGAAACAAAGGTCTACATATGCCCGCTTATTCCATCATTTTTTTGACAACCCTTGGTGCATGTTGTTTTGAGTTGCGCTTGTGACGTCCTTCAAAACAGTGAATACTTCTGTCCTTTATCTTAGTCTGATAGAAAGCACAAAGGACAGAGAAAACCTAATGAAAGGCTCCAAAAATAAAATAAAATGGATAAGTGGAAGTATCTGTATATATTACAGAAAAATCTCTGTTAAAAACCTGGGATGAGAAAATGACAGGGTCATTCAACAAGATAACATTCCTAAACATACCCTTACAATAGTGAAAATATGGCAGCTTTAAAGTGTTCCCAAGCAATTTAATTCGCCTCCCAACCCCCGAGATTAACCCTATTGAACACCTTTGGGAAGAACTCCATAGGTGAATTAGGAAACATTCCATCGAGAAGCAGGACAATTTGGACTTGCCATAAGAACAGAATGGAACTAAATTCACCAGAAGTCACCAAAAACCCAGTGGAATAGGTGCTCCCAAGTTTGGTAGCTGAAAAAGATTGAAACAAAATGTACTGAACCTAATATAAGTGTGAACAAATTGTATGTTCACTTTTGTTCCTCAACATTCGATTCGTTTGGGAAGGGAGCGATATATGGCCTTTAGTTCTACACTTAGTTATTAAAGCCGTAATGTATCTAAAATACTATCTCTTTTTTTGTAAATACAGATAAGTAAAATGTCCTGTTATGGTTACACTTACACGAAATTTTAAATACATTTGTTACTGACTGTATATAGGTTTTTCCTGTTGCTATTTCTCCAGCGAAACGATTATTTTTGAAACTGAAACTCATAAAGAACTAGTTACGAAATGTTGTGACTGAGACAGACACAGTGAACTCGGCCTCTTTAGCATACCTAATTGAAATCGTCAGCGCCTTTGCGTCCCAGAAAGTATGTTGTATGCTTCAATTACTTTAGAAATGTAAAGCCTAATAGAGAATATAACTCAGAGAATTAGAGTAGGTGAAGTTTTATCTGACCCTGTAATAATTAAGAGGAGAATTCCTTAAGGCAGTATTATTGGGCCTTTATATATATATATATATATATATATATATAAATGATATGAGTAAAGAAGTGGAATCAGGCATTTTGCGGATGATGTTATTCTGTACAGAGTAATAAATAAGTTACAAGATTGTGAGCAACTGCAAAATGACCTCGATAATGTTGTGAGATGGACAATAGGCAATGATACGATGAAATGAAATGTCGTATGGCTTTTAGTGCCGGGATATCCCAGAACGGGTTCGGCTCGCCAGATGCAGGTCTTTCTATTTGACACCCGTAGGTGACCTGCGCGTCGAGATGAGGATGAAATGATGATGGAGACAACACATACACCCAGCCCCCGTGCCATTGGAATTAACCAATTAAGGTTAAAATCCCCGACCCGACCGGGAATCGAACCCAGGACCCTCTGAACCGAAGGCCAGTACGCTGACCGTTCAGCCAACGAGTCGGACAATGATACGATGATAAACGGGGTTAAAAGTCAGGATGTGAGTTTCACAAATAGGAGAAGTCCTCTCAGATTTAATTACTGCATTGATGGGGGTGAAAGTTCCTTATGGGGATAATTGTAAGTACCTTGGTGTTAATATAAGGAAACATCTTCATTGGGGTAATCAAATAAATGGGGTTGTAAATAAAGGGTACAGATCTCTGCGCATGGTTATGAGGGTGTTTAGGGTCTGTGCTAAGGATCTGAAGGTGAGGGCATACAATTCTTTGGTAAGACACCAACTATAGTATGGTTCCAGTGTATGGGACCCTCACCAGGAATACTTGATTCAATAACTGGAAAAGTCCAAAGAAAAGCAGCTCTATTTGTTCTGGCGATTTCCGACAAAAGAGTAGCGTTACAAAAATGTTGCAAAGTTTGGGCTGGGAAGACTTGGGAGAAAGGAGACGAGCTGCTCGACTAAGTGGTATGTTCCGAGCTGTCAGTGGAGAGATGGCGTGGAATGACATTAGTAGAAGAATAAGTTTGGATGGTGTCTTTAAAAGTAGGAAAGAACACAATGAAAATGAAAACCTACAACCTGTTTTCCAGTCATTGACCGGGCCAGGGATGGGATGAATGAAGCTCCCAACTTGCGACGAGGATAGGAATTGTGCCGGCTGCCGAGGCCTGTTGCACTCCTCTGGGGCAATGATTCATTACTGACAGATGAAATGAAATTATAGTGGAGAGTTTTGCTGGAATGAAAGATGACAGGGAAAACCGGAGTACGCAGAGAAAAACCTGTCCCGCCTCCGCTTTATCCATCAGAAATCTCACATGGAGTGACCGAGATTTGAACCACGGTATCCAGCGGTGAGAGGCCGGCGCGCTGCCGCCTGAGCCACGGAGGCACTAGGAAAGATCACTATCTATATATATAAAATAAGAGTTTTGTCTGTACATTGCTCAGAATTTGAAAATAATGGTATTTCTATATCGGTCGTGTACATCACAACAAGGAAATGCACTTTTTAATTTTCCGTAAGCTCTGTCTGTCTGTCTGTCTGTCTGTCTGTCTGTCTGTCTGTCTGTCTGTCTGTCTGTCTGTCTATAGACGCATTACGAGAAAACGGCTTAAAATTCTTTAATGAAAACCGGTATGCAAAGTCCGATATAAAGTCGCTATAATCTAGGTCATAAATAATCTTACGCAAGTCGAGAGAAATGGTAGTTTAGGGGAAGGCCTAAAATTTAATTCTCAAATATTTATGTTATTAGAGGTCATATCTTAATGAAAATCGGTATGTGAAGTCCGAGAATAAGTCTATACATTATAAGCTATAAATAATCTTATTCACGCTGAGAAAAACGGTAGTTTAGGGGAAGGCCTAAAATTTAATTCCATAATATTTATGTTATTAGTGGTCGTATTTTAATGAAAATCGGTATGAAAAGTCGGGAAATAAGTTGCTATAATCTAGGCTATAAACAATTTTATTCACGCTGAGTGAAATGGTAGTTTAGGGGAAGGCCTAAAATTTAATTCTCAAATATATGTGTTATTAGTGGTCCTATCGACAAATACTACATAACTAAAATTATACAGTATTAAATTTCCGATCATTTATGTCTTATACATTTTAGTGTACCGGCTTTGCTAACAGAGATATTCATGAATTTTAATTTTTGTTGCTAAGTCCATATCAGCGCCGAGTCACGAGAAAATAGGTAAACAGAATTTAATGAAAATCGGTATGCAAAGTCGGGGAATAAGGAACCACGGTCTACGCTATAAATAATTTTGTAAGACGCCCTAATAGCACAGAGTCGAAAGAAGACTGAATGTAAAGGCGTACTGTAGAGAAAGCTCATAACATTGATCAACAATAACATTACACTGACCATTGTTGGGATATGCTTTGTGTCCCTGTTGCAACTAATCTCCGATAGATGGGATTACTGCTGTATACCGAGTTTTTTTTTTTTTAATTTGCTTTACGTCGCACCGACACAAATAGGTCTTATGGCGATGATGAGATAGGATAAGGGCTGGGAGTGGAAAGGAAGCGGCCCTGGCCTTAATTACGGTACAGCCACAGCATTTGTCTGGTGTGAAAAAGGGAGACCACGTAAAACCATTTTCGGGGCTGTCGACAGTGCGGTTCGAACGCACTACCTCCCAGATGCAAGCTCACAGCAGCGCGCTCCTAACTGTACGGCTAACTGGCCTGATCGTGCCGAGTATAACAGCCTGCCTGAATATTGGCGGGAAGTAGATGAGGAGTTGGACAACTTTCTTCTTTAACATGCCATTCCTCTGGTTCATACATTTTCTGATATTACTGGTACGTAACACGCTGGTTCGTCATAGCAATCGAGCTATTCATTCCCTACTCTGAGGCACTGATTGGAATAAGCAGTGTGCATATTTAACGGAATAATGGCAGAAGAGTGTTCACGGCTGTCTACGGCCTGGTCATTCCAGCAATGGAACTTTGGACTGTTAAATCGGCACCGTAGTACTGTTCGTTAAAGTGAGAAAATGTGCGGTTTTTCATTTGATCGAGTATTTTGTACGATAACATTACTTTTAATTACTACATTTCTACCGAAGTTTTTGTAATGGCCTAAGTTGACTTCAGTTAGGAAAAGTACGAAGACAAGTCTTTCTGAGAATCCCGTAGCGAAGCACGGGTACATCAGCTAGTATGAAAATAAATTTGGAATTCAAGTGGACAAATTGGGGCAAATATTCGTTTATAGGAAGGGGAGTTAGGAATTGGAATAACTTACCAAGGCAGATGTTCAATAAATTTCCAATTTCTTTGAAAACAACAAAGAAAAGGCTAGGAAAACAACAGATAGGGCATCGGTCACATGGGCGACTGCCCGTAAAAGTAGGTCCGTAGTGTTTAATCATAGTACGGAGTTCCAGGTGTTTAGTCACTCTTCAAACATAGCATCGAACCTGCGATCTTATTATCGTGAGTGTAGGACGTAAATTACTACTTCTGATTCACCGAGGCAACTTTTGTGTGTACCACGAATTTATTCTATTCAAAGCTCAGAAATCTCCGTCAATTACTCAAGCGACGTGTAATGTGTGTCTTAATTTGACTCGGCAACATGTTAAAAAAAAAAAAAAAAAAAAAGGAAGGATCTTTGGGAAACGAATCCTACTGAGAGACAGCTTGGAGGTTAACACTTCCAGTCTTGCAAGGTCATGTGATGCTATCGGCTTGTCTACTACATGGTCTCGACGATAGTGCGCTAAGGTCTGGGAATATTGTTTTAATCAAGAACTTGCCGGGCTGGCTGGCCTTCTAACTCCAACTTGACAGGTTCGATGGTGGTTCAGTCCGGTGGTATTTGAAGGTGCGCAAATGTCAGCCTCGTGTCGGTAGATTTACTGGCAGGACTAAATCTCGGCACGTCGGTGTCTCAAAACCATTAAAGTAGTTAGTGGGACGTAAAACTATTATTATTATTATTATTATTATTATTATTATTATTATTATTATTATTATTATTATTATTATTTCTTCGTTATGCAGAACTAAGGAGCGCGATTGAACTTATTTAGCTGATGTTGCCTTTTTCTTCTCCCAAAATCTCTTCATCTTCTCGCCGTGGCTTTTCCTGCGATCTTCTGACCAGGTTTTGTTGGTGGTAGTACTTGGATGGTGTGTGAAGGTGTGATTGTCGACTATTTTTTTTAACTTTTATCTGTCTAACACAATGCCATCTGTGATGCCGTCCGGCTCCAGTAAATGGTTAGCGTGCTGGCCTTTGGTCACAGGGGTCGAGAATTTTAACCACTATTGGTTAATTTCGCTGGCACGAGGGCTGGCTGTATGTATCATCTTCATCATCATTTCATCCTCATCACGGCGCGCAGGTTGCCTGTGGGTGTCAAATCAAAAGACCTGCACCTGGCGAGCCGAGCTTGATTCAGTCTCGTAATGCCTTGCATTTCAGGATATGGATTATGTATTATATCAGTTCCAAGTGCGTCTGTATGCTCGTTCTAGATTAGGCCGAGCGATCCTTTCTTTGTTTACTTCACAATTCATTGCTGAAGATTGGGTGACATCTCCCAGGTATTTAAATTTAGATACTTGGGATATTTTTCTATATTGAGTTTTCATTGGTTGTCCATCTATTATTATTAGTCAAGGACTTATTTTCACTTCACATGCTGCTGTGTGTCACACAAGATTCTAACTTTTTTTTCTGTTTATTATTACGGGACGTGTTTTTTAAGTAAGTACCGTTTTGATATAGAAAAAATGTAATGCAATTTTTTAAACAATTTTTTTTTACATGTAGGCCTGTACCTTAAACTACTTCTCAACGTAAATTCCAGGCATATTAAGGCACTTGTCATACCGTGAAGCCAGCTTCTGAATTCCATCCGCATAGTGATCTGCCAGCAGATGTGCCAATCGCTGCCGCGCGGTTCTTTTTAGATCATAATCATCGTCGTCGTGGTGCTGATTTCCTAAATGCCTTTTCAGGCACAGGTATAAGTGGTAGCCACTAGACACTGGGTCACGACTATACGGAGGATGATCTGGGGTGCGATTAGCGTTTGTTTTGCATTGTGTGAACACAACTTCCGATAATCTAAACGTCCTAACACAATTATTTTTATAAAGAACATTCCTTGATATTTCAGGAAATTCTAACTTAATGACGAAATCTTAAAGCATCTGTTTTCTTGAACCTTTGCACCAAGTCTTCAGTAATGACAGATAGTCACCCACTACACTTCTCGTCGTGGACAACAGTACGGCCTTCTTTAAATGCTCTAACCAATTTTGTTATCATTCTTTTGCTCATAGTGTGTTCTCCATACAGTTCACTAATCTTCCGACGAATTTCAACAGCTTTCACTTCTTTTCCATTTAAAAATCGAATCACAGTGCGTTCTTCACACTCGGCGGGACCGTTAATTGTCAGAGGCATTTTCAATGCGCACAAACAAACGTAAATACGGGCGAATGCTTCCGTAATGGCGTTTGTGGCTAGCCCAGAGACGTATGTGCTGAGTGCGCATGCTCTGAAGGATGATCGAAGCGCTGCAGCGGCTAGATTAAAAACGGTACTTACTTTAAAAACATGCTTCGTATTATTATTATTATTATTATTATTATTATTATTATTATTATTATTATTATTATTATTATTATTATTATTATTATTATTATTCCGGGGATTCTGTGGAACGCAGAGGTGTAAGAAGATGCGGGCATCAGTAGGTGGATAGAGAAAATAGCAAAATTTTAATTTAAAACTTTAAAATTCAAAATTTTATTTTTCCCATTTTTTTCAGATTTTAAACTTTGTTAGACAATAACAAATAACAATTTTATATACATAAGGGGAGCTCTACAGCTCTAAAAACAATAGTTAGTATTTGACGTTTAAGAGTAATCAGGTACCTTAAAGAGATGAGTTAGGTAGCTCAAAAGTTATAGATACCAAAAGTACTACTGTTCCAATCAATTACAAGTCAGGAGACTTGGCTCCAAAATTTACAAGATTCCAGCCTTTCAAATGCACAATTCAACAACCACCAATTTCCACTGTCTTATTCGCTCGACAGTCTTAAGTTACATTTAAATAGTTAAACATCAACAGAGGCAATAAATGCCTATACTACACGGCCTTAATAAAAAAGAAAAAGGTTAATGTTATTGGCCGAAAATCAAAATGTTATGAGAGAACACTTGCACTCCTACGAAATTCACTTGAACACCATTAAAACCCATTTGGGCTTATGGCCCGAAGTTACAGAGGCTAAGCCTATATACTACTAGGGAGGTGACTATATGGAGAGAAAGTTTTAAAATACAAAATTAAGAGATATATTTTAAGGATTACAGAATCATAGTCACCTGAATACCAAGTTGCAGGGGAAGAAATGAGGGTTCCCACGCGTTATTCCCTAAGTTAGATTTCATTAAAATAAGAGTTTGAAACCTTCCCCTCGAGTTAGCTTTCTGAGACTATTATGTGATTCGAAGATGCCTGGCATCCGGGAGATAGTGGTTTTCCGTGGTTTCCAATTTTCAGACCAGGCAAATGCTGGGGCTTTACCTTAATTAAAGCCATGGTCGCTTCCTTCCAACTCATATGCCTTTCCTATCCTATCGTCGCCATAATACCTATCTGTGTCGGTGCGACGTAAAACCACTAGAAAAAAAAGATGTCTGCCATTGCCTTAAGCTGGTGGGTCTTCCGGAGATAGATGGGGAAAGCCCCCTCCCCCCACCTCTGCCTCCTTTATGAATACACTCTACAGCTCTTGACTGGAGCGATCGAAAGCTGACATGGCCCAAAAGGTCCCAGCTCTTATAGCGGAGAGGAAGGTTCCAGAATTCTCCGGGCCGAAGCCCTGGACACACCCACCGTTTTGATTGGTTGATTAAACAAATGTACAAAATTCCGTATTGGATAACACATTACGCCGGCAGAAAGAGACAGAAGTGCTAGTAACATAAGAAAACGAAAAGAAAAAAATGAGTCGAACGAGGAAACTTGTGCCTACACCCGGAGCATTACCTCTGTCTCCATCACACACCCCACTTCCCCTCCATCCCCTTTTCACCCCCTGAAGCACGGCAGCTACGCCGAAAGTTTTAAGTAGCCCGTAAACCGTATTTCTGAGGAAAATGGGATTCTTTTCAATTTGAAAGAGCGATGTTTCTCGAATTGTCCAACTCCATGGCTAAATGGTTAACGTGCTGGCCTTTGGTTCAAGGGGCCCCGGGTTCGATTCCCGGCTGGGTCGTGGATTTTAACCTTAGTTGGTTATTTCCACTGGCTCGGGGATTTGGTGTGTGTGTCGTCCTTAACCCTAGAATGGTAACAATACGCCTCATAGACGTACACGCAAATGTAAATGCCCGCCAAAGCGAGTGACCGTGACAGGGTATGCTTCAAACAGCCCCTCCCCCCTTCCTTACGTGTGTCACGTCCCAACCGTGTTCCTGTTCACGTTCGGTGAGTAATAATCCTCTTACGTAATGTAGTGCGCCTGAGAGGCGCATAGTTACCATCAATTGGTGTGATTCTTTCTAGTTTATTTCATATGAGTTTTTATCAAATTTGTTGTAGGTTATTTTTCTTTTACTTGAGTTACTTCTGGAACAAGAATTTACTTTCAACAAGCTAGTAAGACTGTCTTGAGAGTCTAGGTTATTTTTACTGGTGTTTATTTTTATGTACCACTTGTGCCTTGTATATCTTGTGTTGGAAATAGAATAATTAATTCAAGTTTCAGAAAGAAAATATAATTGAATTAACCTCTATACTTAGTGATGTAGTTAACATGAAGAACGTTGGAGAAAAGAAAAATAGGAGACAGTACAGACGTTGTTTTGCACCGTGTACGCCTTGGAAGCGTATAGTTACCAATAAGCGTTAAATTTCCTTGTTACCATTCTAGGGTTAAATAGAAAATAAAAGAAAAGAATGAGAAAAACAAGAAAAACACCAGTAATTAAAAAAAAGAAAGTAGAAAAGATTTTAAAAAAGACTTTGGAATATGCGTGCGCAACCCATCCCAGCGATGGTTCCTCCACAGCGCGGGAAGAAAGCACATGCAGTGCTAAGTCAGACACGGTGCAAGATGGGTCTGTCGCACCGCAATTTTTGCGCAATAAATTTTTATGATTATAAAAGGAATTTAAGTGACAAATGCCATTTTTCTTTGCGCTGCGCATTTTGGTGAGGTTTCCCCTTCTAGGGCCACAGTTGTAAATTGGTTTCGCGAGTTTTCAAGGGGTCGGCAGCCAGTTGAAGATAAACCTTGTCCCAGCCGCCCAGCAACAGTTGTAACTCAGGAAAACATTGATGCTGTGAGGAAAATGATCAAAGAAGATCCACATCTTACATTTTGTGACATTGAAGGGGCCCTAAATATTGAGTCAACAGTAGCGCAGACCATCGTTCACTTATATTTAGGCCTTCCAAGAGATGTGCCCGTTGGGTGCCGTATTTCCTGACAGAAGGAGGCGAGAGTGGACTGGTGTCGTTTCATGCTAGAAAAATTCAATGGAGGGGCAGTCCCAAGACACCTACAATATCGTCACAGCCGATGAAACATAGATTTACCATTATGACCATAAAACGAAGGGACAGTCTTCTGTGTGGTGCTTTCCAGGGAAGAAACCACCTTCGAAAGTTCGAAGTCAGAGCTCTCGAAAGAAGAAGGTGGCCACGTTTTTTTAATGAAAATGGGGCATCTCGCCTCTGTGAGCTTGGACACATGTCGTGCAAACAATGCTAAATGGTACGTGAATAAAAGTCTTCCCAAAGTCCTCACCACATGGAGGTCACAGCACCCGAAGTCCAAAAATAGGAACCTTCTGATGCATCATGACAATGCATCTGCACACAGGGCCGCCAGAACAATGTACATTTTGGGAAAGGAAAAAGTGCGAGTGTTACCTCATTCCCCGCCCCTATTCGCGTGACCTGGCCCCATGTGACTTCTTATTGTTCCCTAAAGACCAAGAAAAAAAATCGTGGACAGCGGTTTTCGTCAGATGAAGAGGCCATTGCAGCGTAATAGAGTTCACTTAACACGAAGAGCAGCCCTGATATTTTGTCGGTATAGTTCTGATACACCATGTGTATATTACGTTAAAAATCAATATTTTTCTCAATATCCAAATACTTTATTAACTTAAACATTGGTATGATGATGCAATAATGTGCTCTATTTTTGAAGTCATAACAACAAGTAAGGTAATCAAGATATCTAGATAAATGTTGTAAAATAGTCGTTGTTGTTGTTGTTGTTGTTTTTTGGGACATCAGTCCATAGACTGCTTTCATGCAGCTCTTCAGGCTACCCTACCCTGTGCTAACCTTTTCATTTCTACATGTCTACTACATCCTACATCTGCTCTAATCTGTTTGTTATATTCATACCTCGGTCTATTCTTGCCGTTTTTTGCGCCTACACTTCCCTTAAAAACCAACTGAACAAGTCCTGGGTGGCTTAGGATGTGTCCTATCAATCTTTCTCTTATTCTGGTCAAATTTCACCAAATCGATCTCCTCTCACCAATTCGATTCAGTATCTCTTCATTCATGATTCGATCTATCCATCTCACCTTCAGCATTCTTCTATAACACCACATTTCAAAAGCTTCTATTCTCTTTCTTTCTGAGCTAGTTATCGTCCATGTTTCACTGCCACGCTCCAGACGAAAGTCTTCAAAAACATATTTGTAACTAGCTATATTACTCGGCGCAGCGCGGGCACTTAATTGAATGTTTACTCTTAGGTAGTTTAATACCTGTTAATTATGTGTGAAGCGAATGTTTGTAGATTTCGTTATCGTGACGTTGACTGATACTTCACCCCCTTTCCACCCCCAGCCAGAGGGGTGCACATACATAAATCCATAATCTAGGCCTTTTGGACTTTTTTCACCCATTCTCACCCTCCATGCCGATGGGGGCTGAACTTGGAGATAACGACATGCGGAGTGTCACTGTTCATTTCAGCGACCCCAAAACCTATGGATTCGAGAATATTTTCGATTATTTTTACATACCACCCCGTTCCCACCTCTCCCCATAGGGGTGGCTTACCCCCACAGTGCTTTTTTCCAGAGAGTCATATTTGTAGCAGAATCTCTCCTTGGTCTAACCTACATTAACGCACGTGGCTACTTCGAACCGCACGCCTATATTCTACTGTGCAATCCTTGAGCTGATGGGTTACGGCTGGTCATTTCTTCATCCAATTCCAAGAGCGGGGTAGTGTGATGGCAATACTCCATAACGGTTGGTTTTAGCCTCTTAAAATATTATTTTCGGGGCCCGCAGGGCCTTACACAGTTTTCTTCTTCGCGTCGTGAGGCTTAAAATGAGCTTTGTCTCGTCCTTGTACGACAGTTTCTATATTCCTTCTATTATTATTATTATTATTATTATTATTATTATTATTATTATTATTATTATTATCATTATTATGCTTTTACGACCGCATTGGACCACTGTAGTCAATTTCTGTCCGGTCTTCTATGATGTTTTATGTTTTTTCTTTTCTGATCTTCCAGTATTTCTTCATTCTATCTGATCTTCGTTGTCGTTCTTCTTCTGAAAATACCCTTTTAGTGGTTTCTCTTTTATCACATTTTGGTAGGAATCTAACTTTACTATTCTTCAATTTATTTACTTTGTTTGATTTATTCTTTAAATCCTCCGGTGTTATGTCTAATTCTTTCATGTCTTCTTTTATTTCTTTTATCCAGACAGGTTGTTGCTTTTGTTTTCAAAGCTTTTCCAAAATTTTGCGTATTCCGGCTATATTGGTCTATATTGACTTTTATAGGCAAATTTTGATATCTTGGGTTACATTATTTTCCCTCTGTGGAAGAGGGTGGTAGAATAACACCCACGGTATTCCGTGCCTGTCGTAAGAGGCGACTAAAAGGGGCCTCAGGGGCTGTGAACTTTGGAGCGTGGGTTGGCGACCACGGGGCCCTCAGCTGAGTCCTGGCATTGCTTCCACTTACTTGTGCCAGGTTTCTCACTTCCATCTATCCTATCCGACCTCCCTTGGTCAACTCTCATTCTTTTCCGACCCCGACGCTGTTAGGTTTTTGAGGCCTATGGAGTCTTTCATTTTCACGCCCTTCGTGGCCCTTGTCTTTCTTTGGCCGATACTTTCATTTTTCGGAGTGTCGGACCCCTTCCGTTTTTTCTCTCTGATTAGTGTTATATAGAGGATGGTTGCCCAGTTGTACTTCCTCTTAAAACAATAATCACCACCACCACCGTTACAGTATTTCAATCTTCGTAGGAATCTCTAATTGTTTTGAACATAAAAATACAGCCCATGTTACTCACTGGTAATGTAGCTTTCTACAGGTGAAATAATTTTTAAAATCGGTTCAGTACTTTTTGAAGTTATCCATTACAAACAAATATACATACCCACACACACATACATTTTTTCTCTTTATAATATTAGTATTGATCCCTATATCAGTGTTCGAAGTGAGCAAATTTCTTTTCATAGAAAAGGTCATCCTTGCTTGTACTAGTCTACATTTAATGTTCTCCTTACTTCCGCCATCGATAGTTATTTTACTACCCAAGTAACAATATTCATCTATTTACTTTAAGACTTTCCTAACGTAATATTTTCTACATCACCCGACTTAATTCGACTGCACTCTATTACTACTGTTTTGGATTGGTTTATTTTCATCTTGTACTCCTCACCCAAGACTCCGACCATACCTTTCGGCAATTTCTCCAGATCTTCTGCAGTCTCAGATAAATTAATAACATCATCGGCGAATCTCATGGTTTTGATTTCCTCTCCTTGGATTGTGATTCCTTTACCAAATTTCTCTTCGATTTCCTTTACTGCCTGTTCTATATAAACATTGAAATGCAGAGGGGATAAACTACAGCCTTGCCTCACTCATTTCTGAATTGCTGCTTTTGTTTGAACGCTGAAAGGCATAACGGTCTATGTATGTATGTATGTATGTATGTATGTATGTATGTATGTATCCATATATTATGCATTTGTAAAAACTTTTGAAAACGGAACGAACGGACAACCGACGGGACGGGTGGAATTATTATTATTATTATTATTATTATTATTATTATTATTATTATTATTATTATTCCCAAGCGATAGCCTTGTATCTAAATATCACGACCTCCTCGCAAGGAATCGAACCCATGCCCCTGCGGGCGAACCGAGTACGTCTTTACCAGCTCGCCTAGGAATTTTCTACGCAGAAGCGCCTTTACGTGAAAACTGAAGAATACTTTTCCTTAATCTAGAAATAACCAATTGAAAAAATGAAAATCCACAGCCTGTTTCCAGTCATTCGACCGGGTCAGGAATGGGATGAATGAAATACCCCATCTAGCGGCGAGGATAGGAATTGTGCCGGCTGCCGAAGCCTGTCGCACTCTTCTGGGACAATGATCAATGACTGACAGATGAAATTAAATGATGGTGAAGAGTGTTGCTGGAATGAAAGAGACAGAGTAAACCGGAGTGCCTGGAGAAAATCCCTGCCCCGCCTCCACTTTGTTCAGCACAAATCTCAGATGGAGTGACCGAGATTTGAACCAGGGAACCCAACGCTGAGAGACCGGCGCGCTGCCGCCTGAGCCACGGAGGCTCAAAAATAACCTCTTATAACACTAAATTCCTCGAAAGATACACTTTCCTTATGTTACGATAGCACCTTTAGATCGTTATTTCCTTGTCGTTTCGAGGTTTTGTTTTTGTTACATTCATGACGTCATGACTTTTTGCAATGTCTTTTGAAGGTTGGGAAGTCCAGACTGCCTTGGTCTTGGTACCGGTTCCTGTTATTCGCAGCTAGAAGCTACATGTTTCTCCGTATAGTGCGCACACAGAGCTGGAAGGCAGATACTGTATATGCGATGGCTCAGCGATGTTATATTAGTCGTTGGAGAGTCTCTCTTTGCCAGTTACGTTGCAGAATTTGTCAGTGCTCCTACAGCTGTTTCTCCTTGCCACAATGTGGCGTCAGACGTAACCACATTCTACCGCATGAATGTATATGAAGTTACGGTGTTCATTACTCGTGTTAAGTTCCTACAAACGTGTTCCTTTTATGAACTCAATTCAAATAAGCAAATTACAACAGAAAATAAGATATTTTCCTCTTTATATTGACAAAAGATCAGCATACATTTGAAAGAAAATCATTCATTTTATCGATTCTAAGGAAGGAAAGTGAAATATGCTTTTTATAACTATTTCATTGTTATGTTTTGTGTTGAGTAATATCACAGGTGAATTGCTCATACGTAAGTGTTGCCCAGAAAGGCAGCAGCTAGATGCAACCATGACTAGCTGTGTTGACGTGCCCGACCGCGAGTCTAATGGCTTTGGAACGAGGAGAATACTTGCCAGTGAGCTTAGAACTGAAGAGAGGCCAGATTTTCCTTGGTGGATGAACAACACAGTTAAAACGTTGTCCGTTGACACGTTGACTGAAATATCTTCGTTTCTAGAAGATCGAGATGAAAATCAGTTCATCGAATTGGGTGTTCAACAGCCGTGTGAAGATCACCTGACAACTGTCATTAATACCGCTAATAAAAAAGTTCAGTTGCTCTACAACGGCTCCCTGATATACTACAATATAACATTCCCCCCTCACTCGTATTGCACAGATGTTGCGCAGGGCAGTAACAGAACATATTATGTATATCTTCTTTGCTCCTGTTTGATAACCCCGTGCGTCAGAAAGTGTTGTGGTTCTCGCAGCATGTTATCCATCAAAGAAGACAGATATTCGCACTCGATGGACTGTATCAAGAATAATGGCTCCTCCTGGCAACCGACGTTCTATAATCGAATGGAAGATGGGAACTTAACTAAAATGGAGGTGATAAAACCGTATTTACTGTTTTACCGTCAAATGCAGTGTGGTAGTGATCGTGCTATCGTCTTGAACGATAATTCTGACTGGTGGATATATCCCAATGGAAGCGTGTTGGTGAAGGGCTTTGGTAATGGTATTCCATTCGGACCTGAACATTATTGCGGTGATCTTGTGGCTGAAGCAGATCGAGCACCACGTATCCTTATTTGTGCTCAGACGCTGAAGTATAAGCCTCCTGAAGGCAGACATATAGTGTATTTAGTGATGTTCATCATTGGCGCTATTTGCCTCCTGTTAACTTTGATCGTCCTTGCATTGTTGCCGTCCCGCTACCGAGATCTACTGGCCAAGGCATCCATGTGCCACTGCGGATCTCTCGTGGTGACGTATGTTGTCCTTGGAGCGACTACTCTGACACCCGTCGTTCCACATTCGATGTGTATTTCAATCCGTAAGTAAAGAGTTATTTTTATTTTATACCTATCGTATTTTCTGGACGATAAAGGTCTATTCACACGTATCCGTGACGTGTCAGTGCCGTGACGTGTCAGTTCCGTGACATACGTGACGTCTCAGTGATGACTATCCACACCTATCAGTATTGTTTCAGTTTCAGTTCAGTGACTGCCGAGATGTCAAAGTTAACGGATGTGGAATTGGCGGCTGTTGCTATAATTCTAGGTAAAGAGGAACAGCGTTAGTTAAAAAAAAAGGAAGTGTGTACATGAGGCAAGGCAGAATAGAGAGCGTGAGGCGAATTCGCTACCCTGTATAAGGAACTAATTGACGATCAAACTAAATATTTTGAATATTTCAGAATGTCTGAAAATTGTTTTAACATATTGCTGAGTAAACTTGAAGTTCGTTTAAAACGACATGACACCCGCTGGATAAAGGCGATAATACCGAGAAAACGGTTAGCAGTTTGTCTGAGGTAAGTGAATAATACAGTACAAATACAATGAAACAAATATTTACTTAACCACACGCATTGAACTTACGTCGTTCATTTTATATTCACCAGCGCGTACAAACTTCACACAGCAGAACACGTCCGTGAAACAGCAAAAATATAATTGGCGACAATACTCAATATCACGGAACGGATACTGCACTGATACGGCACTGCGCCGGACAAGTGTGGACACGACAGCCAGATTCAAAGGAACGATATGAATCATCACTGACACGTCACGGATACCTGTGAATAGACCTTGAGATTCACGTTTTGTTACAACAAATCCAAAAAATCAGGCAAGCAAGTCAAAGTTGAAAACATCCTAGGGATATGAGCTACGAATTTTAGTAAAGTACGAGAACATATTCTTTATTTATTCCTAAAAATTGCAATTCTTTCCTTAATCATCGTTATCCGGTCGATTAGATTAGCAGTTTGCCTTTTTCTACCACTGCGAGCGCTAATGAAAGTCAATGCATTGTTTCCCTTAAGCACCACTGCGAGCAGAGTTACACTTAAGCCCTTATAACTACATTCGGTGTTGATATTCTTTCAAAAAAATAAAAAAAACGCCTGAGGTTATTAAACCAAAGAACACGTTACAGAAACAATTATGTAAATAAGTTAATTTGGCCAGGATTTGAATAAAAAAAGAAATCGAGTAAATTTAATTGTATAAAGTCCACCTGTTCAATACACGTTTGCCATTTGGTGAATGGTTTATCTAAAAAGCTACGTAGGACATGTTTCGAACTAACCTAGAGGTCATCATCAGCTAAAATAACATAAAGAAGAAAGACATATGACAAAGACAGTGATACATTAAAAAATTGAGGTAAAATGCACTCAAAAAATGCAATGGAAATCAATGTTTAAAATGTACATAGCTTCAATATTAAAATACACTTCTTCTTTATCTCAGTCTTTTCCCACATCACGATGCTTTGTGGATTTTTCTCTTCCATATATGTCTATCCAATGCTTCTTCCCTCTTGCAACCTTTTTCTCTTAGATCCCCTTCTACCTTGTCTTTCCATCTCATTTTTGGTCTTTCTCCCTTCTTTGACCCTTCAATTTCCAGGTTTACAATTCTTTTCCCCACGTAGTTCTCCCCTCTTCTCTGCACATGTCCATACCATCTTAGCCTGCTTTCTTGAACCTTCTTTGCTACGGGTCCCACTTTCACTGATCCTCTGATGTAATCATTCCTTCCTTGTAACTCCACTCATCCATCTTAACATTCTCATTTCTGCCACTTCCATCTTTCTCTCTTGGGATTTTGTGATCTGCCAAGTTTCTGCATCGCAGGTCTCACCACAGATTTATAGAGCTTTCCTTTCATCCTGACCCTCACACAGTACTCCACTCAATTTATTCCACTTCATACATCGATTATTTACCCTGTGCTGTATTTCACCCTCCAGTCCTCCATCAGTTTGTACGTATGAACCCAGATATTTAAACTTCCTGGCCAACGGTATTTCTTCTTCTTGCAGGTTAATGCATAGGTCTTTTGCTTCTTTAGTACACATATATTCTGTTTTCACCCATATTCCAATTACCTCACTCTACCCTATTTAAAAATTGTGATTCAGTCATGGAGGATGTAATATCGTGTCTACAATATGGTTTAAGGTGTTTGTACAAATTACGTAATTATAGGTACGGTATTTGCCTGCTGCCATTTCTTGATGGATACAGTACTTTTGTATCCATCTTTTGGCACAGGCTAGAGTAAAGTGTAGCTTTCACCGAAGTCCCAGTCTCATCCATGGCTGTGACAATATGGAAGTTGCTGGGGTATGGGTGGTGCTGAGTACTGGCATTCAGAGCACGACTAGTGCATCTGAGTGTTATGAAAGGTGTTGCTCATAGGGTCAGTCGTGCTGCAATAGCACTTTCTGACCCAGTGAGGAAAGCAATGGCAAACTACCTCACTCCTCGTCTTGCCTAGTACGCCTCATTTTGGTGCTGCCATTGGTTTTTGTGGTTTCCTTGTAACCGCATAACTTTTGGTGGTGCTATTTGAGGATCCAACCAGCCTCTGGGCTGATGACCTAACAGACAGACAGGTACGGTATTGCTTAGTTTCTTCCCGCTTAGTACGCGGGATTGGTGCAGTCCCTTGGACAACGTCTTAATGACGTTTTACGGTAATAGATGACCATTCTCTTAATTTATTCTGATCAGGGGCAAAACTGGAAGAATTGCGATCCTTCGATGAATGATGATATCGGCGAAAGAAAGAACCTCGAAAGGCGTGAAAGTGAAAAGCTCCCTAGGTCTTGCTAACCTGATATTGTCCGGGTGGAAAATTAACACAAGAGTTGACCAAGGAAGATCGGGTATGAAGGATGTAAGACTCGGTTAAGTTCCCTGTGGTGCCATGGGGGTCTACCCCTTATAGTTGTTCCGTATGACAGGCAGGAAATGTCGTCGATGCATTCTACCCACACCCTACCACCCTAAACGACTCCGCGGGTAATACTCAAGTCCGAGAAAGACTGTGGCTTCTAAATACTGGCGAGCAGTTGAAAGGGTCATCGGGCGGAGAAGCCCGCAGAAATAATTCTATACCAGTGAGTTCTAACAACTTGAATCGTAATGTTGAGTTTTGTTTGTCACATCCGATTTTGTGATAATAACATATGTGAAATGCAGAATTGTAAAGACTCTGTAAATTCTTAGTTAGACTTAAGTTTGAAATAATTTTTGTTGTGCATAAGTATTCGTTGTTGTAGGCCTACTGTATACAGAATGTCCCCAAAAAAACACCGACAGGGCTTAGTATGTTGTGTGGGAAATACACGGTTTGGGCGCTAGAGAGCGTCGAAGTCTGAGAACGGTTGTGACAGTTTGTTCCGACTTGGTGTAAGGTATGCAACCCTTTAGCCATCTGTGTACTGCGGATGGACGGGTTCAGCCTAATAATATTCCTGCGCATGCGCTACATTCCTCCACATAGTCGTTGATGCACATCCTGTACTGTAGTGATGGGCTAGCGACGGAATCGAGTAGAATCGAGTAATGTGCTCTTAGAATCGGTATTACTCGACTCCAGACTCGAGTCCAAGCATACTGGTGTCGCTATCTGTGGACATGCCTTAGAACTAAAATCTACTGTACTGGAGTGCACGGCATTCAGGGTCACCCACAGAATATTTTTGTGATGTGGAGTGCAATATGTTTGCTGCTGATGATTGATGTTGTTCAGTCATCGGTCGTCAATAATTCGATTGTTATGATTATTATTATCATCATCATAGGCACTAAAGGTTGTGACTTACTAACAAACTGTCAGCTGTTTAGCTAGAACAGAATGACGTTCTGTCCGCTGATTTGCTGCGTGAACGTACGTCACATTCTGGACGCCTCATCTTAATACCCGACATTATATCTGCCGAAAGTATGATGTACATATAAACTGCTGTAATTCACCTGTTCCCCCGGACGATTGTAGGCTTTGGCGCGGTTAGCAATAGGCTATGGTTACAATAAATCTGTCATACTACCGATCATATTAGCACATCTACGCCCGTGCATATGCATAATGGCTACATGAGATATAATTTACCAGTAGCGAAGCAATACAATGTGTGCAGAAATACCGTCTATAGTCTACAAATAGCACATGTTTAAAATACACTAATTACAACATACATACCGTGACAGGGATATGAAATAATAATAATAATAATAATAATAATAATAATAATAATAATAATAATAATTGTACCGGGCGGTACACCTCTACACCGTTTATTTAAAAGTTGCGCCAGTTGAAACTCCTCTTCTGGAGGAAGGTTGAACTTTATCTATTCTATTAATTCTCTACTTTCTCAGAAGATGTCACCACGTGGAAAATTTTGAGTTTTTGAACTGTGTCACTTTGGATGTGTTTTTGTTTCGCTTGAAGTAAGAAGTGTGAACTTTCTCTTCTAGAGGACACTACTGAAGATCAACAATAGCGCACCCTAGTGCGGAGTCAAAGAACTATTTTGTTGGAGAAATTTTTATTTCAAAAGTTTGTTTCTTGTTAAATTTCTTTCTGTTATTGTTTAAGTTGGCTGTATACCCCTCTTTTTCCCCTTGTTTTAGATTTATCCAATCCCGAATTTCTTTTAGTAATTTCTGACCAATCTGGTGTATCTTCCCCCAACTTGTATCTGTTGCGGGGTCCTATCCAATAAAAACTTTGTGGGCGGGTGTTTTCATTCCCCTAACGCCTAGAAACTTCCGCGAGAGTATTTAAACTGCTGATTTTGGGGTCTCAGGGCCACTTCTGTTCCATCTTTCAGTGTATTAAGTACATAGCAGGAGGCGGGAAGCGCCTCTTTCTTCTTCAGCCGTTCAACACCAGGTAATGGCCTATTAATAACTTCTTTTCTTGCTAGGTCGGCAGTTTAACACTCGCGGCGGGTTCGAAGCATTTCCATCATGTAACCTTTTCCTAAAATGTAATTACTCTTTTCATCTTTTTCTTGTAAAGCTACATATTGGGATAGAGAGTGCTAACCCTCTCGAGCTCCCACTCACGTTTGTTTTGAGGTGAACTTATTTTCTCAAACTATTCTTCGTTTATGTAATGTAAAGTGTTCTTCTCTAAGTCACCTCTGTAGTATGGGATTAGCCCTTGCGTTAGCGGCCCAGAGCCAGATTAGGTTTTAAAAACAAAGTGTATTAGGAGTGCAAGTTCGCCTCCTCTCAAATTGTTATTTTAGAGGTCATGTAATCAACCTTCTTTTCATGTAATAGACCTCCGTAGGTTGGGTATTTTACCCCTGTGAATACGTCCTTAGAGGACAGCTTGAAGGTAGAGTTTGGTGTGGCCTTGTGATAGGCTTACAATTTTGAGAGCGGATCGCTCTTTGAAATTTGTTTCTGTATGCCTCGTGCAGGCTTTATGTGTAATGTTTGGAGCCAGTGCTCCTGGGCATGAATGGGGTTTTCTGCCCCTTGGCTAAAATTTTTTTTGGAGTAAGGCGGGGCTGATTGCCCAAGAGTTATGAAGTAAGGGCACTGAGCCCGAATCCAGTAATATTGTACCTACATTTTTTGCTACTCTGTACCTGTTATGATTGTTATCTCTTGTTTTTGAAAAGAAAATATAACCTAGTTAAACTTTAAATTAATTTTACATTGCACGTTAATTTCGTAGCTTGAAACCCATTCACACCCGCACCTTCTTTCACCTCTACCTACCACGGATATCTCCGTAACAATAATAATAATAATAATAATAATAATAATAATAATAATAATAATAATAATAATAATAATAATAATAATGTTATAACTTTTACGTCCAAGTACGTACATTTGTATGGTTTTCGGGGATGCCGAGGTACCGCATTTAGTCCCCCGGGAGATTTTTTACGTCCCAATAATTCTACCGACACTAGGTTGACGTATTTGAGCACCTTCAAATACTACCGGAATAAACCAGTATCGAACCGGCCAAGTTGGGCTATGAAGGCCAGATAAGCTATATTATCAATATTAGAATAGATGGCATATTCAGTGAAGTGTGTGCGAGACGCCGTAAACGAATATTTTCATATCTTATTATGCGTATTAAGTGGCATTATTATCGTTCTCAAGTAATTATCAAATTTAGGTTATTCCTTTTGCGCATTCATTCAGTTTTTTCATATCGTACCGCGCTGTCGCAATCCCATAAACCCTCAGCGACCGTTTGTACGCATGCTTCATCCATCTACGAGCCGGCGAGTGAGCGAACGTGTGACGTCATGCTATCATCGAGCCTTCGCAAGCGAAGCGAGTCCGAGCCTGGACTCGAAAGAATCGAGTACCGCGATTCCAGGCATCACTCGCGCACATCACTACTGTACTGTAGTCTGCCAGTGCAGTAACGTGCGACATGTACCAGTACACAGCAGCGGAAATGACCGACATGATGCTTGCATACGGCAAAGCGGATTGCAACGGTAGAGCTGCTGCAAGATTCTATGCGGAACGTTTTCCAAACAGACGTACCCACATCATACCACATTCGTAGCCATCGAGAGACGACTAAGAGAAGCCGGACAGTTCAACGTAGGTAGTATGAAGAGTATAGTGTATGACACTCCTGTAACGTCAGCGGAGGACCTTATTGCTCGAGTCCACGGAACGATCGCAATGACGTAGGAGGTACCCAGTTCGAACCCCGTTTGTAATGAGCCCGATGTGCTACTCATGTTGAGTTTATTGACGACATGCGGAACGCACACCCATCTCACACTTCGAAGAACTACAGAGTCCAAGTCCTGCTTTTCCGGATTTGGGTTCTTTCTTGAAAACGGACTCATTTGCCTTCCCGCACAACATACTAAGCGTTGTCGGTGTTTTTATGGGACATCCTGTATATTCTTTGAAATGTCGTGATGTTAATAGAGAGTTGTAGATATATCTTGCTTGGTAGACTGACGAAATATAAAATATATAAAAATCCAGTAAAAACCGGTGATGATGATTGAAAACATGATAGACTAACAAACGTATGTATTAAATGATCTTTCTGTAAGGTCCCCTTCCTTTTTGACTAATAAAACCGATTGTTGCCTACATTTTAAGTTTGATTAATGGGAGCTCCAATACGAAAATTCATTTAAATTCGATCGGACATTTTGCCATTCCGATGTAAAAAATCTACCAGTCGTCGTCAAATCTCAAAATTTCATAAATAAACTCATTTCTAGTCAAAATAATCGGACAGAAATACATTTCAATTCTCTTTATATAGATTGACATTGTTTCCGGATCTATAAGCTATAAAAGTTATACTGTTGTTGACTTGCATTCAAGGTCCTTGACGTGTATTGCACTGTTTACTCTAAGGCGCTCTCTCATAGGATGCAGAGGTTTGCCACACCTTGACAGCAGCCCACGAATTTCCTTCCATGTGAGATAGCATTACGTCCGTTCATAGAAACGGACATGAGTCTCATTTCTCAGGGATATACATAGTGATTCAGAAGGCTTTGCAGAAACTAAGTAGCTCATAGAGGGGTCGTCTGGGACGAAACCTTGTGTCAGGGCAGACCTGGAAAATTTCAGGAACGACGTAATGGACATTTTGTGACATAAAATGTCTTTTGGCTGGAGTCATCCGAAAATTTGTGTAGCCTGACGCGACAGAATGTGTGACGGAAGTGTAACCATAGCAACCGTGCAGGCGATGTCTGATGGCTGGTTGCCATCTGAAATTTGCAGCCGTTGATGGATGGCCATGACCGAGAGATGCATATAATCATGATCATTTGATTTTCGCAAAGAGAAAATTGGTTTCTTTTTTATATTTCATTTTCCAGACTCTATATTCTTCAATTCAAAACTGACAATCAGTGAAATGTTAGTCTTTCGGACAAACATACTAAAGTCAGATACTGGACGTGAATGTTGTTAGCAAAAGCTGTTCCATCTGACGTCCACCACATTCATTTCAGACATTACATCTAATTTTTGATATGACAGAAGTTGTCTGCAAATGACTAATAACCAGAGTAAATATAGAGATGGATGATCCGCTTAGTCAATACAATGTTTATTTTATTTTGTTTAGCTTTCACATTTACATTATATCTAGTACATGTTTCTAGAATATGCACATCTTCTTCTTCTTCAGCTAGTTAAGTTAAAATTCGTGTATAATACAATAAGACCTAGTGAAAATGGGGACCCCCTTTAAGAAATCTAACTATGACGAGTACAATGTAACATGTTAAAAATGGATGAATGGTGGCGTGGAATTAAATTCCATCTTGTCATATACAATAAAACATACTGGGATGATGTCTATATGAATAAAATATTGAACACTGAGCCCTGTTGTGATGAGACGTCACTGTGCCCTTGGTGTTCCAATACACTGTTCTTGTAATATTCAAGCAGGGTGATATTAAGAACAATATATTTAGTTATTTTTATTGCAATTCCATTCATTATTAAAGTCCAATGAAGCTAAACAAAGTACGCCTACATAAAACATGTTGCCTTTCTCATTTTAATATGAACTTCGAAGAACTCACGATCTTTTATTCTCTGTTATCAAAACAATGGCTTAAAACTGTTTTTTAAGGCTTGTTGGAAAGTGTATCTTCCGTTTTTTCTGAGGACAGCTGTACAGTATGCTGACTGAAAAAGTGCACTCAATAGAAGAGTTAATGGTGGCATGTTTGAACTTCGCAATGTCTGCTTGGGTTAAGCCACAGTTAAATTAACACTCAATTTTCCACTCACCATCGCACCAACCTTTCCGATTTCTTCACATCCAGGGCTTTTTGAAAGTATAGTGTCCATCTTCTTTTTGGCTACATCTGCATCTTTACCTCTATCACGATTCAGTTGATTTAGTTGTTCTACATCTCCCAAACTTTTAGAAAATGGCAGATGCACGTTTTGAAGCCTTTTGAGTGTTTTTTTGTGATGCGTGAAAAATTACGGTGAATATAACTTAAGTCATTCCTCAGACTTGTGTCACAGACAACTGCTTTTTCAGCTTCAGTTGAAATCCAATGGAGTCTCATGAATCAATTAAATGGAATCCCTAATTGCAAAGTAATCGGGAAACCACTGGCACACTGTCGATTGTTGAACTGCACACAAATTAAAATATTAAATGTTTAAATATAAATTGCTAATTTGTTTCTCCACTATTGAAAGGACTTAATTTAATAGAATGTAATGTTTTTCTAGCCGAAATGTGGACTATATTAATTTTAATGACCATATGCGCTAAACTCCAAAATATGGAGAAAAAAAGGAAAATGAACCTAGTACTTTTCAACTCCACATGCCATCATTCATACGTCAAATTTGTGTCTGTAGATTTACTGTTAAAGAACTCCTACGGGACTAAATTCCGGCACCTCGGCGTCTCCGAAAACCATAAAAGTAGTTAGTGGGGCGTAAAACAAATAGCATTATTTTTGTCATGATTCGTAAAGATAATACAGAATATAATTAATTTTAGTTTCCTAAAAAGATATGTCTTTATATAGAAATACGTTCTGTGCTAATAATACCGAGCTCGATAGCTGCAGTCGCTTAAGTGCGGCCAGTATCCAGTATTCGGGAGATAGTGGGTTCGAACCCCACTGTCGGCAGCCCTGAAGATGGTTTTCCGTAGTTTTCCATTTCACACCAGGCAAATCTTGCGGCTGTACCTTAATTAAGGCCACGGGCGCTTCCTTTACATTCCTAGCCCTTTTCTGTCCCATCGTCGCCATAAGACCTATCTGTGTCGGTGCGACGTGAAACAACTTGTGGTCTTTGCTAATATAATTCATTCACAGCAATTGTCTGCCGTGAGTGGAACCTCCTGCCCGAAAATAGCACTGGGTTAAGCGCTATTCGCACTTCGGAGACATTTAATCCACCAGTAAGGATCATCTATGCCTTTGCTGGCGGGACCTAGTGTTTACACTGCACTAAGTCTTCTGGTATGAGCTAGAAAAATTTTGTTACTTTCATTGATCTGTCTCTGTCTTATCCTTGGCTTTGACAAAATGAAAGTTACTGAGGTAAGAGCGATGCTAGTAATGCCATTCCTTACGCAGCCAGTCCCTGCTATGAATGGTGAGAAACTGTTGCTCATAGGGTCGGTTGGTGCATGCATTTCAGTCGGCTTGGCAGACTGATGTGTAATAGCAACTTCTGGCTCGGTGAGGAAAGCAACGGGAAACTACCTCACTCCTCATTTCCCTAGTACGCCTCTTCAGTGATGCCTAGACCATCTGTGACAGCTCATGGCAGAACTGTTGAGGATCCAACCAGCCTTCGGGCTGATGACTAAACAAACAAACAAACAAACAAACATACATACATAAGGATCATCTGTAAACTTGATGCTGCTACTCACAACCATTCTATTGTCATGGATGCCCTGGTAGAAGAATAGTTTAAAATTCTTTACCGTTTTGTTTTCAAATGTTATTAAATTGTATGTACTACCTCTTTTTTTACATGTACGATATTAAATTTAAGAATTTTTCCTTTTCTATACTTCTATACTGATATTATAAAGAGGAAAAATTTGTTTGTTTGTAATAGACTCAAAAACTACTGAACCGATTTTAAAAATTTCTTCACCTATAGAAAGCTACATTGCCAGTGAGTAACATGGGCTGTATTTTATTTTCAAAACAATTCGAGGTGGGGGGCACTGGGGGGGGAGATATAAAAAGAATAGGCTAATATAGGCAAAATATCGAATTTGTCGTATAAGGACGAGACAAAGCTCAATTTAATCCTTTTGACGCAAAGAACAAAACTCGGAAAGCCCCACGGGCCCGAAAACCATGTTTTAAGGCCGTAAAACCAACCGTTACGGAGATATTGGCACCACACTACCCCTGCTCTGGGAATCGGATAAAGTAATGAACTGCTGTAACCATGACAACGTCAGCTCCAGGATTCTAGAGCAGCGAGATTATGCATGTACGTTTGGGCATAGCTGCCAACCAAAATTGGTACACACAAGACGTAATATCTGGAAAAAAATATACTGTTGTGTAAGGCACTCATCGGACTCCTTTGGGCGGGGATTAAAAGGGGGTGAAGTATAAAAATGTTATCTTACTATATATAAAAATGGATGTATGTGTGTGTGTATGTAAATGGCACATCTCCTCCTAAACCACTGGAGCAATTTCAACCAAACTTGGTACACGTATTACTATCGGGAGACGAGCACTGTGGGGGTAAGCCATCCCTAGCGCCCTTATGGGAGGGGGGTCAGGGGGGGTAGTTATAAAAATAATCGAGAATAGTTTCGAATTCATAGTTTTCGGGGTTGCTGAGTTGAAAAGTAATACTCCAGAATTTTTTAAAGTCCAAGTTCAGCCCCCTTTTAGGTGGGGAGCGAATGGGGGGTGAGATATAAAAATAATTAAAAACAGTTTCGAATCCATAGAGTTCAGGGTCTGTGAGGTGAATAGTATTACTCCAGATTTTTTACAGGTCCAAGTGGTGGGGGGGGGGGGGAGTGCGAAGGGAGTGAGATATAAAAATAATCGAAAAACTATATATAAAATATTATCTTCTTCTTCTTAGTATATATAAAAATGGATGTATGTGTGTGTAAATGACATATCTCGTCCTAAACCACTGGCGCAATTTCACCAAACTTGGTACACATGTCATATAGTATCAGGAGACAATCCGCGTGGGGGCAAGACACCCCTAGCACCCTTATGGGCAGGGGGAGAGGGGGTGGTATAAAAATAATCTAGAATAGTATCGAATCCATAGTTTTCGTGGTCGCTGAAATGAATAGTGACACTCCGAATTTTTTAAAGTTCATGTTCAGTCCCCTTTGGGGTGAGGGTGAGGGGGGAGTGAGATATAAAAATAATCGAAAACAGTGTCGAATCTACAGTTTTCGGGGTCACTGAGATGAATGGTGACAATCCAGATTTTTTATCTCTTAGGGGTGGAGGGCGGGAGGGGGATAGTCTCATTGACAGTTGAAATCCTGAACATCGTATCTATAGTGCGACGTCTAAATACATATAGTTATCACTTATTAATTTTTGACAGGATCAAATACTTTGCAGTCGATTCGAGCTTCCATAAGGACGAATTAAATAATCTAAAACTTGAAATCAAACACATCTAAATAATTCTAAAACTACATTATAGATCGTAACATATCAATCTGCAAATCAAAAAGGAATTCTATAAAAATTCGCATCACACACAACTAACTGGTAATGCAAATCTTAAAGGGAAATATTCAGAAACTATCTGGGCAACGCCGGGTACTGCAGTTAGTATTATATGTAATTTTTAATTTAAACTCATCACTCATCATTATTACTTTAATTTTTATGTAATCTAATTATCCAAACAAATTGCATTGGTTTTTGCGGATGACATGGCATTACTAGCCAAAGATTTAGATGAAGCATCATCATGTATTAGTTTTTATGGAAGAACGGTTACGGTCTATACAAAAGATTTGAATTTTCACGCCATCTCTTCCTGGGGCGTCCCAGATATGAAGCAGAAACTCAAATATCAGAGCTTCACACTCTTACAAATAAAATTGGCGTTGAAGTATCATTTGAGAAAATAGAAAATATGCTCCAAAATCCAACACCATTAAAATAAATACATAATAACGGTACTAAAATTAAAATTGTAATCTGATTCAAATATCTAGGTGAGTGAGTAACAAATAATTTAAATGGAAAACCTTGAATTCATTTAAGGGCAAACAAGTTATCTAAGGCACAAAAATTAACTAGAGAAACTTATAAAAATAAATGCTTATCCATTAATGCGGTTACTTTGCTGAACGCTAGTCTTAAGGAAATCAGTGACTTTTTCTCGCATGGGGCTAGAATAATACGAACTTTTCAAGGAAAACGTATAATTTCATTTTGTGTGGGTTTTTTTAGCATAGTGACATTAAGTAGCTATCATCACTAGGAGAGACGAGACTAATTTAGCTAATTTAACCTTTCACATGATTTGCCGTTTAATGCTCATCGCTAAGCCTCGACGTCCTTGGGGGAAAGTGCTTAACATTTAATGACGAGGCGCCTTATTGGTGGGGGAGGGGGGGGGGGAACATGAAGGAATACTATGCTATAAATATGATTTCTGAAAGTACTGGAGAGGTAAGACCTGTAAGAACTGAAAAAAAAGTTATCTTCATCATTTATTTTTCACCGTTTCTGCTACCACGCGATGTATATCAGTTATTAAAAATGAAATGGCGAATGGCTTTTAGTGCCGGGAGTGTCCGAGGACAAGTACAGGTGCAGGTCTTTTGATTTGACTCCCGTGGGCAGTAGCGACGATTACGGGAGGTGAGGGTGGCAGCCCCCCCACCACCACCACCACTTTATGGAGAATACATTTTTACGCCATTTTAGCCACTTGATACTAGGATTTTTTGAAATGTGCAAACTCTATTGTCTTTTCAGGTAATTCTTTTCTTTACTTTCTTTAATTATTAACAAAAACACTTAGCGGAAATACGCACAAAATGCCGTTCGTCACGGCTAACTAAATTGTTCCTTTGGTGAAAGTTTCATTGTGTACCAGTGCTCTGAAGACGATTTTCCGTGGTTTCCCATTTTCACACCAGGCAAATGCTGGGGCTGTACCTTAATTAAGGCCACGGCCGCTTCCTTCCCAGTCCTAGTCCTTCCCTGTCCCATCGTCGCCATAAGACATATCTGTGTCGGTGCAACGTAAACCCAATAGCAAAAAAAAAAAAAGATCTCCGGCGTGCGCTGCTGTAACCCTCAACAAATAAAAGGTGGTTTTTAATTCATTCTACTTCATGCATTTTTATCAACATTTTTCTTCATTATTTTTGGTAGTTTTGTTATTTATATATTTTTATTACATTTACTTATAATTTCACTAACAGAACAAATAATTACTGTAATTATGTTCTATTTTTTAGATTCCTATGTCTATTAATTTGACCAAACTATTTCT
This sequence comes from Anabrus simplex, assembly GCF_040414725.1. Classification (NCBI taxonomy): domain Eukaryota; kingdom Metazoa; phylum Arthropoda; class Insecta; order Orthoptera; family Tettigoniidae; genus Anabrus; species Anabrus simplex. The sequence goes on along the minus strand of NC_090279.1, from coordinate 204,214,833 downwards.
ATATGCTTACAAATGGCGATTTATTTGCATGATGTTCATTGCAACGCGAGTGGATACATGACATTCTCTGTTTTTCCATCTGGTGCGAAAATGAACAGATTCCTCGGCAATGAGTTGCCTCGTTACATGAACCTCCTAGCAAGAAATGTACTTTATAAAACATGCGGCGTGTTCCCAACCTCCTGTATATAGCTATGGTCATGAACAGGCAATGTGTTACCTAGTTACATGAACCTCCTAGCAAGAAAGGTACTTTATAAAACATGGTGTTCCCATCCTCCTATATAGGCCTACAGCATTTCTTACCGGACTGTCATGATACAGAGGAAGCCGCTGTTGCCTAGCGACAATCTATCCATCATCAAGGTCGATCCAAATCTTGGTGCGGCTTTGTAATTAAATGAATTACATAAAATAAATATATTTCCGTTGACTTTTCAAGAAGTGGAATATTTTTCATGGCCTGTTGAGATATTACCGCACATAAGTTGGTAGACTGTCAACCTTTATGTCTCTATCGAAATTTACTCAAAGTGCATCAAAACGTACATTTTTATCAATTTTGATGTACCCGCACCCCCCCCCCCCCCCCGAGACTTCTAATTCCCAATCACCGCTACTGCGCGTCGTGATGAGGCTGAAATGATGATGAAGACGACACATACGCCCAGCCCCCGTGCCAGCGGAATTAACAAATGATGGTACCCCTTTGACCAAAGGTCAACACGCTAACCATTTAGCCTTGGAGCCGGACATTACAAATATAGTTCAAGAAGTAAATTACAACTAAAAATGAATAATTTATGTTATTTTTTTACGTCATAGTAATTACTACTTTTACGGTTTTCCAGACGCCGAGGTGCCAGAATTTTGTCTCGCAGGAGTTCCTTATGGTTCCCTTTTAGTCACCTCTTAAGAACGGCAGGTGATATTGTGGATGTATTCTACCGCCTCACCCACAGGGGGATGGAGAATTGGAGTAATATGTTTAAGAGCTTTCTGTGAGACTGCAGTAATTCTTTTTTTTAACATATAGGAACAGTTCGGCGGCATTTCGGACCATCAACAGAGTTTTCCACTACAGGAAGACAACGGCGAGTTTTATGACTGTTCGTAAAATATTTGGTGCAGTTGGGAATCGCTAGCGCTACAGAATAAGTGCTATTGTTTACTCTGCACCATAGCTGCAACGTCATTTCGGTATTTATTTCCTCTCCTATGAGCGGAACAAAGCCTTCTCGCGTGTTGCGTGCAGATGGTATGTTCATTAACAGGAGGCTGTGGCCCTGTATTCAAATGTATATTTCTACTTAGTGACACCCTGAAAGACGTATCGTGTTGAAGCTAAAGAGCCAGGTAGAACGGTATCCATTTTTCAAGTTGAGTTTCGTACCATCGATGTTCTTACTTGCTGAAAGTGTGTTGTGGTGCAGTTACAATGCTTCGCGTTCATTGAATGATGTTCTTCACAGATTGTGCTGCAAATGTGAAATGACTGAAATATTGTCGCCTTAATTTTAACGCAACGTTTCTTTTGAAAACTAACGGAATGATTTCATTGCATACGCTTGTTGCTATGGATTTTCTACATCGAGCATGATGGAGAGAATTTATATATTCTTTGCCCTACTTGTGCGAGTAACTTCTACTATGGGACAAATTGATCATAATAAATCTTTGCTCATTCGTAAATGCTGTCCTGAAGGTGAGCATTTGAACGTTAGATTCTCGCATTGTGTGCCAAATGAAGGCCACTATAAATCTACGGATAAGTTAATAAAAATTCAATCAGTTAACTCTGTTTCTAAAAACGATAACAGTGGATTTCCTTGGTGGATGGATCATGCAGTTTTACCCTTATCTTCGAAGACGTTCAAGAAAGTGGAATCTTTTTTCGCAAACCAACCGTCTGATAGGTATATTGAGTATGACGGAAGACAACCGTGTGAACTGGACGAATCAGAAATATTTCTTTCCAATTCTGATCATTATTTTCTTCTAGATAATGGAACACTATTCTATTACCCCAATAAAAGTTCAAGAAATGTTGGACAGTTCTTTCCCCCAACGTCGTATTGCACTGATGGTCTTGATTTGGGCGGTAATTTAACTGGTTTTGTTTACGTTCTCTGTCCTTGCAATCACGTTCCTTGTGTTCAGAAATGCTGCTCATTTAATTCCATCCTACAGGTTAGGAAAGAGAGAGGAAACAATGTCGCAAGTTGTGCTAGGAAAGATGAAGTGCAGAACTGGAAGCCTGATTTTTATCATAATCGCACAACGAAATTGCCTACAGATGCGATGCATGTTATTCTGCAAAAGAAGTGGCCTAACTGTGGAGTAGGTCGGGGACCTATGGTTTTAAATGTTTCCCCGGCTAATGTTCTGTTCTACGAGAATGGCAGTGTTGTGGTTGAAAAGTCTGGCTCTGGCGAGCCGGTTCCTCCAGAAGATTATTGTGTCGACATGTCTGTGTTGGAAGACGCGACTCCGGTCATGAATATGATAGTGTGTGTTGATTGGGAGGTGACCAATGTCCTGGACGATGACGCTATGTTTTATGGCTCTCTGTTTGTGATTGGTGCCGTGTTCCTTGTCGGCACGTTGTTGGTGTTCAGCATGCTATCTGAACTGCGAACGCTGCACGGTAATGTCATCATCGCACAAACTGCTAGTCTCCTGCCATCGTACGTCTTCTTAGCTGTTGGACAGTTAACGCTGAGAATACCACGGAAATTGTGCATCTCCCTAGGTATGTACAATTCCTTGCTCAAAATAGGAATGGCAATTTAGTGTCTTAATAGATTTACTGGCACGTTAAAGAAATCCTGCTTAAATCTTCATTTTAGACCGTTATGCCTTTCAGCGTTCTGTCTGCAAGCCTCTATGCCCTCGTTTAGTTCTATGCCTCTTATCTTTAAATCGTTAGAAACTGAGTTTAACTATCGTCGTCTTGAATGACACCCACGGTATTCCCTGCCTGTCGCAAGAGGTGATTAAAAGGGGCCCCAGGCTCTCTGCACTTGGGAGTGTGGGTTGGCGACCTCGGGGTCAGCATTGCTTACGCTTCTTTGTGCCAGGCTGCTCACTTTCACCTATCCTATCCGACCTCTCTTGGTCAACTCTTGTTCTTTTCCGACCCCGACGCTATTAGGTTTGTGAAGCCTGGGAAAGTCTTTCATTTTCACGCCCTTCGTGGCCGATAACATTTTTCGAAGTGTCGGACCCCTTACCTTTTCCTCTCTGATTAGTGTTTACAGTATAGAGAATGCTTGCCCAGTTGTACTTCCTCTCAAAACAGTAATCACCACCATCTCTCTCTACTTTTCTTACCCTCCAAAACAGAGTCCATTATTCTTCTAGGTAACCTATCCTCCTCAATTCGTCTCACATGACCCCACCACCGAAGCCGGTTTATGCGTACAGCTTCATCCACCAGTTCATTCCTAACTTAGCCTTTATTTCCTCATTCCGAGTACCATCCTGCCATTCTTCCCACCGGTTTGTACCAGCAATCATTCTCGCTACTTTCATGTCTGTTACTTTTAACTTATGAATAAGATATTCTGAGTCCACCCAGATTTAACTCCCGTAAAGTAAAGTTGGTCTGAAAACAGACCGGTTAAAGAGAGTTTCGTCCGGGACTGACTTCCTTCTTGCAAAATACTGTTGATCGCAACTGCGAGCTCACTGCATCTTGATTCAATCTCACTTGCAATGTTACCATCCTGGAAGAACACACATCTAAACACTTGAAATTATCTACCTGTTCCAGCTTTGTATCACCAATCTGACATTAAATTCTTTTGGATTTCTTACCTACTGACATCAATTTAATCTTGGAAAGGCCACGAACACACTACGCTGGCGTAGCAGGGGGAGAGGTGATTCTCCGACGTGGCGCGTCCCAGGTGGCGGATAGGAGTGTCCTAACCGGCTTACCGGCGGACTCGAGCGAAATAAAATTGCTCTCGCGGACCAAACACACAATCACCTGTGGGTGGGAGACGCAGACGAAGAATACACTCACGGCACCCTCTGCCTGTCGTAAGAGGCGACTAAAAGGGGCGACCAAGGGATGCTGAATTTTGAACCATGAGATTACCTGTGAATAGTACCATCATGCAAGGAATACCATGAGTCGACTTTTCTTGCGATTAGTACCACTATGTGAGGAATACCATGGGTCTGTGGGCGGATCACTATGGGTTTACAGTACCCACCACTATGACGGAGGCTGCCCTCCGTCCGGGTTCGGGTGGAACACTTCCAAGGAGAAAAAAAATGAGGCTACACTCGCTGGGGTGTCTTATCATCTGGTTGTGGACCTCACGTGTAAGAGAGGGTTTGATCACTCAAACTCCTATCAAAACAAATTTCCGACACCCGTCCGGCTCCATGGCTAAATGGCTTGCTGGCCTTTGGTCACAGGGGTCCCGGGTTCGATTCCCGACAGGGTCGGGAATTTTAACCATAATTTGTTAATTTCCCTGACACGGGGGCTGGGTGTAGGCGTTGTCTACATCCTCATTTCATCTTCATCACGACGCGCAGGTCGTCTACGAGTGTCAACTCAAAAGACCTGCACCTGGCGAGCCGAACCCGTCCTGGGATATCCCGGCACTAAAAACCATACGCCATTTCATTTTTTCCGACACAACTGCATCTCTGAAAAATGTATGAGAAATGAGGAAACGTTAAAAGGATTCTAGTGTGTCGTGGTGAATGTTAAGATGTAGAGGTAGATGTCTACCTGTTGGCAGAAAGATTGGCAGGAAGGTGATGGAGGATTACTTCTTGCTGCTTGTTCAGACCTTAGCCCGCAATACAGTTACAATTACCAGGAACCGACGTAGACACTACCATAGCAACTAGCGAAGTGAACGTTCCTCCCCTCTCACTCACACTGCAGAACATGGACTCGCCATCAGACAGTAATTTACATCTACTATCGCTTCAAACCTAGCCCTAAGTATCCCGTTACGTGGTGAGTTTATTTAAATGTTACAGTATTTAGACTACTTTTCTCGCATGGATATGCACTTATTATTATTATTATTATTATTATTATTATTATTATTATTATTATTATTATTATTATTATTATTATTATTATTATTATTATTATTATTATTATTATCTTAATCTGCTTACCCTCCAGGGTCGGTTTTTCCCTCGGACACCGCGAGGGATCCCACCTCTACCACCTCAAGGGCAGTGTCCTGAAGCTTCAGACATTGGGTCGTAGGATACAACTGGGGAGGATGACCAGTACCTCGCCCAGGCGGCCTCACCTGCTATGCTGAACAGGGGCCTTGCTGGGGGATGGGAAGATCGGAAGGGATAGACAAGGAAGAGGGAAGGAAGCGGCCGTGGCCTTAAGTTAGATACCATCCCGGCATTTGCCTGGAGGAGAAGTGGGGAAACCACGGAAAACCACTTCCAGGATGGCTGAGGTGGAAATCGAACCAACCTCTACTCAGTTGACTTCCCGAGGCTGAGTGGACCCCATTCCAGCCCTTGTACCACTTTTCAAATTTCGTGGCAGAGCCGGGAATCGAACCCGGGCCTCCGGGGGTGGCAGCTAATCACACTAACCACTACACCACAGAGGCGGTCATTACTATTATTATTATTATTATTATTATTATTATTATTATTATTATTATTATTATTTATTTATTTATTTATTTATTTATTTACTTCTCTGTTAGGGTCTTCTAGGGACCATGAGACAATTTCAATGCTGGATCCTTTGCTGTTCCTTCTTCTTCCTCCAATGCTCCTTCATCTGCTCACTGTGACTCCTTTCCCTCTGTTGGGATCATTTTGAGCCTGTTTTCTTTCTCTCCCGACCTTGGAATCCTTCCATTTTTAATACTTTCTTTCTAAATATATATATCACTGTTGCTTCTTCCTCCCTTATGTTGTTTCTTTCCAAATCTTTCTTGACTTCATGAATCCAGGTTATTGTTGACTTCTTGTTCCAATGATATTTGAAGATCTATTTGGTTAACCTGTTGTCATCCATTCTGTATCAATATCCAAAAAGTATCAATCACCTCTTCCGTATTGTTTGTCATGTTTTCTATGTTCCGGTATATTTCATCATAACTTCCTGGTTTCCAGAGTTCTGTAGTTCTTAGCGGACCGAGTATTTTCCTTATAATTCTTCTTTCCAGTATTTCTAATGTATTCAGCTTGTAATTCATTACTATAGCTCATTCCACGTTAAGAAAACAGTATTGTTCTTATGGACCTACAAGGAGTGAACATACCCCCCTCTCAGACACCCGTAATTCCTCGTGATTAAGGGATATTATACTGTACTTTGTAATACATTATGAAAGATAGATAAAAAGGATGAGGCATTTTTAGCCGTGAGTTATTAAAATAACTACATAACATTTTCTTTTTCATAAATACATTTGTAGGGAGGAAGAACAATGACAGGAACAGCCATCGCTTCGTTGCCTTCCTTCATTTTCCTTCTTCTGTGTTTCTGTGGTACAAGCCTCACTCTGTGAACCACCCGCAGCTCACTTCTGTAGTGAAGTCATCTACAGTATTTATTTGTTGCGTCAATTTTCTACCATTTATTGCCCGGAGAAATTTATGAAATGCAATTAAATGCATTCCTCACCCCTCGAGACCATAACAATTATTTGTCTATATTCTCCTCGATTTGCCTTACACTTCAATGCTGAGGTTTTTATGTGCCGTAGTTTACCTCTGATTCCGTACAAACATAAAATAGCCCCTGTAAACACCCCGTCCCCTTTAGTTCATACAAATAATTTGTAGTTTAGATTTTTTCGCTTTTTTGTCTTGAACTTGGATACTGATTTTCACAAATTTATGTGCCGCCGTTTTTTCTCGTGCTTGTGTTGAGCAGAACCGTTCGATATGGCAACCCTCTTGTCGTAAGAGCAATACTGTTTTCTTAACATGGAATGGGCTATAGGCATTCCGATTTGACTACTGTGTTGTGGTGTTATACCGTATACTCTTTCCATCTTGTGTATCCTTTCTTCTTTCCAAACCATTTTCTTGAATTGTTATTATTAGTATTATTATTATGTCCGACTCGTTGGCTGAATGGTCAGCATACTGGCCTTCGCTTCAGAGGGTCCCAGGCCGGGCCGGGGATTTTAATCTTCATTGGTTAATTTCAGTGGCCCGGAGGCTGGGTGCTTGTGCTGTTTCCAACATACCTGCAACGCACACACCACACATAACACTATCCTCCACCACAATAACGCGTAGTTACCTACACATGGCAGATGCCACCCACCCTCATCGGAGGGTCTGCCTTACAAGGGGCTGCACTCGGCTAGAAATAGCACAACGAAATTATTATTATTATTATTATTATTATTATTATTATTATTATTATTATTATTATTATTATTATTATTATTATTATTATTATTATTATTATTATTATTATTATTATTATTATTATTATTATTATTATTATTATTATTGTTGTTGTATGATAGCTCGTCTACAGTTAGGTCTACTTCCTGCTTTGAAATATCCCTACTGACTTTTCTCAATAGTTTTCTCTCTTGTTTCAGCCTTCATCATCCAGTTCTCTTTCTTGGCGGCCTTCTTCTGGCTGAATGTTATGTGCATTGATATTTCGTGGGCCTTCAGGTGAGTTTAACACAGAAACATTATTCTTTCCAGTGTCTGCGAAAGCTGACCTGCAGCACATACATTATGAAGGGCGAGAATGCCTTGACATGATTCACACAATATTGCACCTTAGATGACGAACCTTACCGGCCAAAGTTCTAAGCTAAAATATTTCACATAGGAGGTTTTGCCCCGGCAGCGACGATTGGCTGTACACGACCTCAAAACAACTCGTATATGCATGCTGTAAGGTCATCAGGTTGTAGGTTTATAGCTCTTTATTTTAAACCACTGTGGTTCCAGACCTTTGAGGGAATGTCAAGACCAGATTTTCAGAATGCTTCAAGTAATTGAAAAATGCTACGAGAGGAATAGACAGTTATGCTTATGTTTCGTAGATCAAGAGAAAGCATTTGATGGAGTGCGGTTAGGGCAGGGATGCAGTGGTGCAGTACGCACCAGAGCGGAGTCCGAAACCTATCTGGAGAGGGGAAACGCAGTCTGAAACCCCTATCCATTTTACTTGTCTGAAGTTTCTTTGTATTATAATATGTTATTATTTTAAAATAATTTATAGAGCACACAATTTGTGTATATAAAGCAATTACATGTAATTTAAGCATAAGTCTACTATAGGCCTATTTCTCTTAGAGCATTCCACAACATGGTAACGAGGACAAGTCAAATTACACAGTGCACACACACACAACTATCGTCATCATTATTTCAAAGGCCCATAGTGAAGAATATCCGTATCTAATCAGTATTATCAAATGTATTCTTACCTTGACTGCTTCATAAATCTCTGGAATGTGTGATAAGTTCTACGTCAAACATTCAAGTATGACAAAACCTTTTATTTTTTGAAATTAACGGAAAAATTGAAAAAATATCTTCATCAATGTTGTTTATTATTATTATTATTATTATTATTATTATTATTATTATTATTATTATTATTATTATTATTATTTACGAGATACTCTAGAAAATTATTAAGACGTATAATAACTAATTGATAATGCTAGTAGTAAATATGTCTCAATATAGAAACCAGTTACAACTTACAAAACCCATTAAGTTAAGCTAACAAAGCACATCTTCATTAATATTTTGCTATAGCTATGATGTACAATTGTCTTGCCCTTCTGATTTTGAATTTTTTCAAATAAACATAGGTACTGAGACAGATAAATACCTTCAACTAATTAATACAATTATCTTCTTGTTTTAATTTGTCCAAAGCCTATCTAAGCAACCCCTTACACGGATGTTCATATTTAATTTTGTTGTCGTTTCACGAGTGAGTCTCAAACCTATTTCTGTTATGTTGACAATCAGGCTAGTGTGAGGATCGCTGATAGAATGAGTCCTGGTTCAATGTTGTAGCAGAGTTTAGACAAGGATGTAATGTTATCTTTGTTGTTCATAGTACTGTATACATGGATGGTATAAAATGACAGGGAGGGTGGGAATGTAGTAAGCAGTTTGGCCTGTGCGAACGACTTGGACTTCTTTTCAGTGTGTGTCCATTCTAACATCCTGGAGTTGTAGCGAGTTGTTGTTGATTGGGCTTGATGCAGTTAACCTTTTCATTGCTACGTAACTAGTACTACATCTACTTTAATCTGTTTGTCATTATCATCCTTTGCTCTACCCCTACCGTCCTTACCGCATACACTTCCCTTAAAAACCAACTGAACGAGTCCTGGGTGTCTTAAGATGTGTCCTATCATTCTGTCTGTCATTCTCATCAAATGTATCCAAATCGTTCTCTACTCATCATTCGCGATTCGATCTACCATCTCACCTTCAGCATTCTTCTGTGACACCACATTTCAAAAGCTTGTATTCTCCTTCTTTCCGAGCGAGTTATCGTCCATCACGCTCCAGACGAAAGTCTTCAAACACATCTTTCTAATTCCTATATCAATGATCGAAGGGAACAAGGCCTTCCTTGCTTGCGCTAGTCTGAATTTTATATCCTCCTTACTTCTGCCAAGGGGCTGCCTGGCCGAGGCGGTAAAGGCGTGCTCGGTTCGCCCGGAAGGACGTGGGTTCGAATCCCCGTCAGGAAGTCGAAAAAGTTAAGAAATGAGATTTCCACTTCCGGAGGTGCATATGGTCCTGAGGTTCACTCAGCCTACACCAAAAATGAGTACCAGGTTAATTCCTGGGGGCAAAGGCGGCCGGGCGTAGAGCTAACCACTCTACCCTAGCAAGTGCCAAGGTTACGGATAGTGGAAGCCTTTACCTTCCACCCCTCCAAGGGCCTTCATGGCCTGTACGGAGATGACTTGGGTTTGCTTACTTCTGCCATCCTTACTCGTTCTACCACCGAAGTAACAATAGTCATCTACTTCCTTTAAGACTTAATATCCTAATCTAATATTTCCTGCATCACCTGACTGCACTCAATTACTTTTGTTTTGGACTATGTCCATAACATTCTGCAACTTCTCCAGATGTTTTGCAGACACAGAACTGTTAGCCTGTCGTGTGGGAACCGTCCGGTCGGACTGAAGAAAATTTGCGAGGCCGGGTTTATTTCCTGTTTTTCAGCCTCTTAATGTGTGACATGGCTTCAGCAGGCGTGACGAATTTGTGGTGTAGATCGTCAGTTTCAAGCAGATTTTTCTCCACTTCGCCTATGAAGTCCTCATTCGAAGGTTCAGGAGAACACGCTGATTCTAACGTGTTTGACATTGCCTCAGCGTTTTCCTCATCTGTGTAGGCTAAACATCCCTGTCCGTGTAATGCGGGTACGCCTGACCTTTCACCAGTAAAGGTGCGGCCACACCAAGATGTTTTCTTTAACTTTGTTAATAAACACTGTTTATGAACATTTTTGTATGTTAATAAACAAAATAGTCCGCCTCTGTGGTGTAGTGGTTAGTGTGATTAGCTGCCACCCCCGGGATCGATTCCCGGCTCTGCCACGAAATTTGAAATGTGGTACGAGGGCTGGAATGGGGTCCACTCAGCCTCGGGAGGTCAACTGAGTAGGGTTCGATTCCCACCTCAGCCATCCTGGAAGTGGTTTTCCGTGGTTTCCCACATCCGGTTTCCCCGGCAAATGCGGGATGGTACCTAACTTAAGGCCACGGCCACTTCCTTCCCCCTTCCTTGTCTATCCCTTCCAATCTTCCCATCCCCACCAAGGCTCCTGTTCAGCATAGCAGGTGAGGCCGCCTGGGCGAGGTACTGGTCCTCCTCCCCGGTTGTATCCCCGACCCAAAGTCTAAAGCTCCAGGACACTGCCCTTGAGGCGGTAGAGGTGGGATCCCACGCGGAGTCCGAGGGAAAAACCAACCCTGGAGGGTAAGCAGATTAAGAAAGGAATAATAACCAAAATAGCGTGTTCATTAACTTTTCGAGCATGTCGATAAAGAAAATTTCTTTAACTTTTGTGAATGAAACTTTTCATTAACATTTCGTGTTTTCGTTAACATTTCGGTTCGCACGTGCGCAAGGACGCAATTAGAGCATGCAGATTCGTAGCGTGGAATACGATGATTTCTTATTATTTCTAAAAATTGACTATCAAATCGCAAGCGAACGTTCTAATATACAGTACCTTTAATTCTGATATTCTTTTAGCTGTATTCTAATGTTTCATTCCCAGCTTCGTTCCTCGCTGAATAACCTAACGCTGATAATCGCTTGTATACCATCAAAATAATACAATCCTAACTAGGTTAAATGAAGATTTTCTTTATGCCGTACCTTTACCAATTCCTTGATATTGTTCTATAAAGCTTCAAACACCTCAGACACAATAACTGAAATTGCTTGTTTTGACTCTAGACCAGGGCCTCTCAAACGCCCAAAATCTCACTCGTGCAAAGTGAGGCGCAGAATTCATGTGCACAGTGCTTCGTGCCACTCGACTCGGTTCGGACCAACGCTTCGTCTCTGGGCTACTCGGCTAAGCTCGGCTCGGATTTGGAGCGCTACGGAGCAAGTGAGGAAGGGGGAAAGACAGGCGTGGGGAAAGAGGGAAACAGCTCTATTGGTCCAAATCGAGGAGTGGGAGTCTGCACTCTGGTCAACCAAGCGAAGTCGTCTTTTGCACCGTGCACAGTGCGTGCACCAGGCGCGTGCACCCTGAGAGGCCCTGCTCTAGACAAATAGGTATATAAGTGAAATGTCACCAGTTACTAGGAATCTTAAAGTTATAGTCTGTCTATATAAAAACAATAGCCTCTCATTAGTGAAGCCAGCTTTTCGATAATCTGTATCATTACTTGCAATTTCACCGGGCGAGTTGGCCATGCGCGTAGAGGCGCGCGGCTGTGAGCTTGCATCCGGGAGATAGTAGGTTCGAATCCCACTATCGGCAGCCCTGAAAATGGTTTTCCGTGGTTTCCCATTTTCACACCAGGCAAATGCTGGGGCTGTACCTTAATTAAGGCCACGGCCGCTTCCTTCCAACTCCTAGGCATTTCCTATCCCATCGTCGCCATAAGACCTATCTGTGTCGGCGCGACGTAAAGTCCCTAGCAAAAAAAAAAAACTTGCAATTTCAGACCCAATTACTGTCAACAAGAACTGAAAGTCATGTGGGGTCATTCTCAAGAGAATTTTTAAAGCCTGTTGCATCATGAATTAAAGGTTTTTGCATAAGTGTTCTTTCCAAACTTAATTCTGCTCGTCTTTCCCGGTTTTTTTTTTTTTTTTTTGGCACTCGTGTCTGTGCTTTTCTCTAATTGTACTCACTAAAATAATGAAAGCTGCAGCTGTAAGTATTTTTTTCTTCCTGACCCTATCAACTTTAACATCACAAACAGCTATTTTGGTGTGGACACAATGTTGAAGAAGTTTGTTAACAAAATTGTATTAACATGTTGAGACATGTTTTCATTAACGTTGTTTATTAACTTTGGTGTTGACTAACCATTAACCTGCGAGCCATGTCGCGCTCGAAAGTTGCGTCTCTGTCTACTCCTAAACACCAGGTCTCTGGTATTTATCCGCAGGATTCGAACCCTGTTTTAGATTTTGATCCGTTGGAGCACTCGGGAGGGAGGGAACTCTTCGCTGGCTTACGAGTATTAGAGTTGGAGTCTGACATTTGAGCGGTGAAAGCAGTATGCGTTGTCATAGTTACCTCCACCTGCGGCATATCAGATATCACCCTTTCATACAAGCAGAGTATTTAAAAAGACATGTGGGCCTAGTGCAATACAATAAACTTTGACCCGCTCCAAAGCTCGTGTTAATAATTCCACAATTTAAGACACAACACGTCATTGTATTTCATAATCACTAACAAAATCATCAGTTTCTGACAATAACCTCAGCAAATGCGCATGTTAAATACAAAATAGGACTGTACAATTAGCCACTCATTAACTTACAAAAAAAAAACTAACAACGAAAATAATATTCAGAAAATAAACACGTGCATACATAAAGCAGCAACAGCTAACACAGTAGCACTCCGACTGAGAGCAAGTCAACCCACGTGGCGGTAGCTGTTATCGTTGCCATAGCAACAGACCATTTTCGAGCAGCGTTAGTCAACTTTTTCTTCCGGGCGGCGCTAAACGTCAGACTCCAACTCTCGTGGGCCTTAATATAATGGTTCCATGGAGGAAGTTTCGGCTTCATTCCTGATGGCCGTCGTAATTACTTCCGCTTAGAGGTCTATGTCCTCGGCTGAGCGAATGCTGGATTCGCCGGAGATAGTTTCACTTAGGGTAATGCGATAAAGTTGCCAATGTATAGAGTAAGCGTGTGGCGGGATAGTATCGATATCGTGTGTCCGGCTCCATGGCTATACGGTTAGCATGATGGCCTTTGGTCACAGAAGTCCCGGGTTTAATTCCGCTGGCACGGGGCCTGGGTATATGTGTCGTCTTCATCATCATTTCATCCTCATCACGACGCGCGAGTCGCCTATGGGCGTCAAACCTAAAGACCCACATCTGGCGAGCCGAACTTGTCCTCGGACACTCCCGGCATTGAAAACCATACGTAATTTCATTTCATGGTTGTGGTGGTGTTTAATGTTTTAAGAGAAAGTACAACTGGGCAACCATCCTCTATTAACACTTATGAGAAGGAAAAAATCGAAGGGGCCCGACACTTCGAAAACTGAAGATATCGGGCAAAGAAAGACTCTCTAGGATTCGCTAACCTAACACCGTCGGGTTCAGAAAAGAACAAGAGTTGACCAACGGAGGGCAGAACTCAGCTAAGAGCTTGTGACTGCCATCCGACGCTCCCAAGCTAAGAACCCCTAGGGACCCCTTTAATCGCCTCTTACGACAGGCAGGGTATACCGTGAGAGTTATTTTACCACCCCCATCTGCAGAGTGACATGCTTAGGGGAAGCATCTACAGCTAATAGGATAACTTAGGTTTGTGATGTGAGTCAAGGAAGTCTTGTGTAGTAAGACAGTGGGTTAATACAGGCATTTTCTTTTTTTTTTGAGAGCAAGTACATCGGAGTTCCTGTGTCCATCTACCCATCTATTTCCGCGAAATACCGATGAGTCGGAAAATCTCCATCACGTACACTGGCGGGGGAGAAACTACCTGTCATGGAGGAGAAAAATTTAAAAATTTACCCCATGTCAGGAAAACACCCCCCCCCCCCCGTCTTCTCTTAAAATGGTTAAAAATCTACTTAATTTTGAATTTTGAGTAGAAGAAGAAGGGCTGACTGGAGTGGGAAAAGCTTCGCTTCTAAACAAACGGGCCTTTTCAGGAAATTTAATTTTCATGTTTAGTGACTCATTGTTTTAATTTGGAATAGTCCGAAAAGTGAAGAGGGAACCAGTCAAAACAGATCGTAAGTGAGCGATGTTTGAAACGAGTGTTCGGCTTCTTGGATCTTAGGCCTCGTTTTAAGAGTAGGATGCCAGGGTCGGTAGACTGACTAAGGAGGGTTCTAGACTTGGTCACCTGGATTATTTTATTTACCTGAAATCTAATAAGCGGAATACGAAATTCGGTTCTTATCTTTTTATTATATTTCAGGATTGGGGCTCTCGTCATTTCACGAAGTATTTTATTTTGGAAGGTCTGTCATTTTGAAAGATGAGTTTTCGAAAATAATATAGCTCCAGGCCTCACAATCTTAATGCTGGTAGAGATAAACCTGTTACATGCTATAGCGGAGGTCTCAGGACTTCCACCCGTGCCGTGGCACGCTGTAAGGCCTGTTCTATATTCTGTCTGCAGATCAAACCACGGTATTTAATTTTATTAGACCAAGACAGTTACAGTGACTCGCATGATTATTCGGACAGACATGATTTATTACAGTTTCCTTTGTATTAGTGGTTCGAGTAATAATAAAGCACTCATATAAATTAGATACAAGTTTCTGTAGGGAATATAAAAACTAAATGTCCATTATTCTTCTGTCAATGTCAATAAAACTTATTAATTAAAAACAAAATCAAAATCAATCTTGTACAAAATTATTGGGACACTTCCCGTTTTACTTATGGTCCTAAAGGTTCAGTATCTGGCGTGTTTTCCTTTAATCTAAATACTTCTCTGAGTCGACTTGGCATACTCTCCAGTAATTTCCGGGTGTAATCGGGAGATATCTTCTGCCACTCTTCTTTAAGTCGGTTTTTCAGTTGTTCTCTAGATGTGATTGATGTTTTCCTTATTTCTTTATCAAGTTTGTCCCAAAGATTCTCAATCACATTCCAGTCTGGTGAGTGAGGGGGAGCATGAAACACCTTTGGGCAATTAAACATTTTTCTGTCTGACATTCCCGGTCATGTGCTCTAGGTCGTCATCTAGATAAAATTTAAAATGTTCACCAATCCCCATCTTTTCGGCACTCTTTTTTCATATTGTCCCTCAGTATTCTGAGGTATTGAAAGTGGTCCATTTTACCCTCAATACAAACCAATTTACCAACTCCATTCGCCGACATGCACCCCAGCACCATTACATGTCCACCGCCATGCTTCACAGTTGCTTTCAGATTTTTCTCTTGAAGATCAGTGTTAGGTCGCCGTCAAACTGTTATCCTCCCATCAGACTGAAATATGTTAAATTTACTCTCATAGTAAATATAACGTCATTCCACTACTTATTGTCTTCTTTAACATGCCCTTTGGCAAACAGCATTCTCTTTCTTCGATTTACTTGATTTATGAAGGGCTTCCTTCTTGTAATACGGCCGTGAAAGTTACCTCTTCTGAGCACTCTCCTTATTGTTTCGGGATGCACTTTCTTTCCTGTGTCTGTGGCAATCTCCGTAGCGAGTTTTGGAGCACTTAACGAGGGTTCCTTTTTCGTTTTTCTGATAATATAACACTCTTCCCTCACAGAAAATGTTCTGCTTGCTTGCTTGTTGTTTAAATGGGCCTAACATCGAGGTCATCGGCCCCAGAAAAAGTTCTTCGACGTCCCGTATGCAGTATAGATGTTCAATCCTATCTTCCTCGCGGAATCTTGTGATAATATCAGAGACTGTACTTTTCTTCATTTGTAACATTTCAGCAATTTTACGACACATTTTACCTTTGGGATGGTGAAAAATTACTAGCTGCCGCTGTTCGATTGTACTCTCTCTTCCTCTGCGGCCCATTTTCACTTACGTTGTACACAGCTCTCTGACTCACTGAATGTTTACGTTCACACTGCCCGTGGCTCTTCTACACACGACCTCTGCATGGCAACTGACTTTTGTCCGAATAATTTTATTGAAGCACGTGAACTGCGTCACTGGTTCTCTCCTGTTTACCAAAAGTACACATTTCAACGCCGTGTTGAATCTGTCACACTGGGTTCTGCCAGAAACTATTTTGCATGTACAATATTTTCTCTGAACCATAGGGCCTGTGTCTAGCAAAGGCTATATATATGTTGCCGAATAATTATGTGAGTCACTGTAATTGTTTATTTCTGTGGCTTGGTTCTAAAAGTGCCAATGTCATTTTTTTAAAATCGAAATTGACATATTAACTGATACAAACGCGTTTTATCCTGGCTCGCAACATGTTAAAAGGGCCAATATCTCTGCTAAGTATTAATCGAGCAGTTAACGTTTAATTAAATAAGCCCTTGCCAATAATGTTAGATTACCAATAAAGATAAGAGACCTGGCAATTTTTAAAGAATACGATAGAAAAATTTAGCGTTTAATAAAGTGACTTCCACAAAGAAAGTATAAAGTTATTTAAAGTTAGTTGTTGAAAAAATAATTGGAAAACTATAAGCAAAACTTCAAATGCTCATAGCTCAAAAACAGGTTTTTTGACATTGGCCCTTTTAGAACCAAGCCACAGATTTATCGTATGATGAATCAAAGTTATTTACATAGAACGTATATACAAAGTTTGTGGACAAATATGCACAGTCACAAACTCGTACAGTACAATCTTACAATTCTTGGTCTAGTTCTCTGACCGATTCTATTGCTTCAACTGATGTATGATGGATGTCCGTTACCGTTCTTCTGAACGCACGAAGAGGACAGTCAACGACAATGTGGTGGGCAGTCTGCAAGGAGGCACCTCAGTCACAATTTTGCCGAGATGTTAGGTTCAGAAACCAAGTACGAAGACAGTGGGATGTTGTTAATAGTCAGACGACCAAGTTTAGGTGAAAACAATAGCGTGAGTTTTGGTAAGGTTTATCTTTACCTTGTTCCGGACGCACCATTTCCAGAACAGTGAGCAGCGCTCTTATGGTATAGTCATTTCTCTTCCGAGAGGTATGAATGGTAATGTCATCAGCGTGCTCTTGGACTTCCTCTCCTTCACATATAGGCCGTATAGAGCGGGGGAAAGAACTCCGTCCTGTGAGACTCCGGCTCGGAAGGCCCGAGGGGTGGATTTCTCCTCTTCACAGGAGACGTAAGTTACCTGTTCAGAAAGCATTCAATGTTTTCTTGGAGGCCGATATGAGATATTGCTCTCCGCTAGCCAATAGCAGGTCGTCTGTCAACCTGCAAACTTCTCATCAACACATTGCATTGCCCGTTGCACGCCGCTGCACTCGTGAGCTGTGTGCAGTAGTGGCTAGAAGGGTGAACTGTATGACTCTCACTGTGGGCAAGCCAGCAGCGGAGCGGCGAACAGGTGTCAAGGTGAGGCGCCGCGTTATCGTCTGCCCAAGTAGCATTCCAGCTTCCATTTCCGCAGTAAATCGGTTTTTTTCACTAAAGTGTCAAGGAAGGTTTCGTAATGAACTGTGTGATACTTCACTTGTCAGTGCCTTCGAATATAATTGATTCAGTAGTTCTATTATTCGTGCCGGCCCGGCGGTGTAGGGGTGGCGTGCCTGCCTCCTAATCGGAGGTCCCGGGTTCGAGTCCCGGCCAGATCAGGGATTTTTATCTTTGAGGTCGACTCTATTACAATTGAGGAGTTTTGTCGGAAATCACTCAGAAGAAATGGTGCTGCTTTTCTTTGGATTTTTTCCAGTTCTTGAACCAAGCAATCTTGGTGAAGGTTCCATACACTGGAACCGCACTCTAGTTGGTATCTTACCACAGTCTCATATGCCATCTCCTTTACAGCCCCCAAATACCCTCATAACCATGTGCAGAAATCTGTACCCCTTATTTACAATCCCATTTATGTGATTACCACAATGAAGATCTTTGCTTATATTAACACCTACGTACTTACAAAGTGAGTTTGGAGGTCAGTTAGGGATTATTATATTATTACGTTAATCACACTCTAGCTAATTTGGGTGCTCTCGCATTACATTAGGAGTTTATCATCAGGCTGTTTTCCTCCCGTGTATTCTATCCAATCAAGTAGACACATTATGCCGTGACAGTGTTGATCTGTTTTTTTTTCTAATTCCTTAATAACTCCTGGTGTTCGTGACACATTGCGTGATGTCAGGACATCTGTACCTTCTGTGTTACGTGAGCTGAAACACGTATTCATGACGGCTTGTCGTGCTGTACAGACCTGTGAACCTGCCTCGGATATTGAAAGGAGTGTTTTTTTTTTTCAGGCGTTTTAGTGCTAAATATTCGAATATTTCTTTTACTTATACCAGGTGATGGGAAAAGTACAAAACAAAAGTAATTTGGTTGAATTGCAGTTACCTGACAAATACAGAGTGGCCCAAAAGTCCATTAAAAGACACTTCACGGAATATTGGAATTAGAGAGGTAATAATTGACGCACATGATTGGCATGGCATGGGTCTCTCTCTCTCTCTCTCTCTCTCTCTCTCTCTCTCTCTCTCTCTAGTCATCAGCCGTGAGGCTGGATGGCAGAAGCTCTTCATGTTTCTCTGCTTTCCTTTTCAGTTCGTAGCAGGATTCACATCTCAGGCCATCTAATATTGCATCATGTACTCTAATCTTGGTCGTCCTCTATATTTTTTCCCCTCTATGGAACCCTATATTATGTTTAATATCCCATTATGTCCAAGTATATAGCCTATTAGATGATGATCTCACCGTTTTTTAAATTTTTTATTTGTGTCATAATATAAAACATCTTCTGTCTCCTGCTCTTCGGAGCACCTCTTCATTCATGACCATTTCTCTCCAACTAATTTTCAGTAATCTCCTATAGCACCAAGCTTCAAATGCAAGCAGTCTACCCCCTCCCCCTCCAGTTTCACTTCCATATAAAGCAGTACTCCAGACAAAGGTCTTCAGTAGTTGTATCCTCACATTAAGACTTGCGGTTTTTTGCTGTAAACAGGTTCTTCTTATTATTAAAAGCATTCTTAGCTTGTGCAGTCCTACTCACTGTCTAAATCTTCCTTACTCTCTGCAATTAAAGCTACGCCATCGGCAAATCTTAAATGTCAATTTTATTCCCATGAACAGTCACTCCAACTTTTAGTTCCTCTCTTACTCTGGCCACTGCTGTTTGTACAAATAGATATTACCACATCGAATTACTCCCAATAGATGTTGTATACAGACATGGACAAAAGTATTCATACCCCTACCCACCCAATACAAAATGCTTTATTGCTGGACCAATATGGAGTACAGGTCAAAATTACAAACCCCAACGTATACCTTGTACAGCAGTGTACATTATAAAGCATAAAATAAACTGGAAGTAAATAACAGTACATAACAAAGCAACAAATGCCTACTCCATGACACTACTTGTCTGGACATAAGTATTCATACCTTACGTGTTAAAATGGGGTTTGAACGAGTAAACAGAAACCTATGTTGTTCCGTGGCATTAGCTGTGAAGTAGATGCAGACAGAGACGGACTGATCAGCTGGTCAGAGACGGTATTAGGCCTAGTCCAATAGCGAGGAAAACTAGGGAAACTTCTGTTAAAGAGAGACGACTTATTCTACGCCTTCACCACCAAGGAATATCGTATTCCGAGATCGGAAACATCATTGAAAGAAGTAAACCATCTGTGCAAAGCATCATATAAAGGTTAAAAGGACAGGATGTTCTTATAAGCAAGAAAAGAAGTGAGCGTCCGAAGAAACTGACAGCACGCAAAGAAAGGTTCATAGCAACCACAATTAAAAAACAACCACACATTACATCTTCGGCAATAGCATCGCAGCTGGCAGAATATTTCCATCATGCAGTGCCACACAAAACAGTAAGGAGGGTCCTTCATCGCGCTGGGTATCGATCTAGGGCCCCAAGAAAGAAACAGCACATAACGAAAGTGAATCGATGGAAGAGACTACAATTTGCAAAAGAATATGTGGCGAAAGATAATGCGTTTTGGTCGACAGTGATGTTTACAGATGAGAGTAAATTTAATATTTTCCGAAGTGATGGACGCATTTTAGTGTGGAGACACCCTAACACAGGGCTCGATGAGCAGAACCTCGTTACCACTGTGAAGCACGGCGAGGGTGGGGTTAATGTGTGGGGCTCAATGGCCGCTTCAGGTGTTGGGGAGTTGGTATTTATCGAGAAGACTATGGACAGATTTCAATATTTGAACATCCTGAAAGAAAACGTTCTCAATAGCGCCGAAAAGCTTGGGATTTCTAATGATTTTTACTTCCAACACGACATTGACCTCAAACATACAGCAGAAATTGTTCGTTTGTGGGTACTCTACAACACGCCGCACACATTAAAAACACCTCCTCAATCACCGGATACCAACCCCATCGAACATCTATGGAGTGAATTGGAGTCCAGACTAAGAAAACACCACATAACAAGTAAAGCACACTTGAAACAGTTACTACAACATGGGGGAACATTTCATCTGAACTAACATGGAAACTGGTGTTCTCAATGCCCAGCAGGTTAAAAGAAATAATATACAGGAAAGGCAAACAAACGCGCTACTGATCGATTAGGTAATATCTGTTTCTTCACTGAGTTGTGAACTCTTCTGGGATGCGGTATGAATACGTCCAGACAAGTAGTGTTTTGGAGGACGTATTTGTTGCTTTGTTATGTAGTGTTATTTACTTCCAGTTTATTTTACGCATTTTAATGTACACTGCTGTACAAGATATACGTTTGGGTTTGTAATTTTGACCTGTACTCCGTATTGGTCCAGCAATAAAGCATTTTGTGTTGGATGGGTTGGGGTATGAATACTTTTGTCCATGTCTGTATGATTCTCTCACCTCTAAAGCTGATACCTATTTGTTGAAAAATACTGAATAAAACATTCGAATTTACATTGTCAGACGCTTTCTCCAGATCATGAAATGCTATGAACGTTGATTTACCATTTTTTTTTTATCACTTGCTTCAATGCCAAAAAGAAATGTCACCTCATACCGGCTCCAACTACTGGATTGAGCCGGAACCAAACCCCGCTGCACTGGAGCTACTGCTTCTTCTTTTTTTTGACCATATCAAGTAACTCTAAGGCATTTCTGGAAGCCTT
The DNA here is from genome assembly GCF_040414725.1 of Anabrus simplex. Taxonomy (NCBI): domain Eukaryota; kingdom Metazoa; phylum Arthropoda; class Insecta; order Orthoptera; family Tettigoniidae; genus Anabrus; species Anabrus simplex. The sequence goes on along the minus strand of NC_090279.1, from coordinate 204,193,392 downwards.
TTCTGCAGCCCAAAAGCGTTGCATTCTTTCTCTAGGCGCCTGTCTTCTCTCCTCTGTCCAGCCGCTGCTCTACTTCCGCTCATCGTGGAAGTTACTGATCACTGATCTGTATTTTGATCGGTTAGAGATGTCCTGATTCAGTCCCATCTCCTTCAGGTCCTTTCTTACTTGTGATATGGACAGCAGGAAGTGGCATGATGATAAACGCGGTTAAAAGTCAGGTTGTGAGTTTCACAAACAGGAAACGTCCTCTCAGTTTTAATTACTGCGTTGATGGGGTGAAAGTTCTTTTTGGGAATCATTGTAAGTATCTGGGTGTTAATATAAGGACAGATCTTCATTCGGGTAATTACAAAAAATGAGATAGTAATTAAAGGGTAAAGATCTTTGCTTATGATTACATTTAGGGGTTGTAGTAAGGATGTAAAGGAGAGGGCATGTAAGTCTCTGGTAAGACCCCCAACTAGAGTATGGTTCCAGTGTATGGGACCCTCCCCAGCATTACTTAATTCAAGAACTGGAAAAAATCCAAACAAAAGCAGCTCGATTTGTTATGGGTGATTTCCGACAAAAGAGTAGCGTTACAAAAATGTTACAAATTTTGGGCTGGGACGACTTGGGAGAAACGAGACGAGGTGCTCGACTAAGCGGTATGTTCCGAGCTGTCAGTGGAGAGATGGCGTGGAATGGCATTAGTAGACGAATAAGTTTGACTGGTGTCTTTAAAAGTAGGAAAGATCACAATGTGAAGATAAAGTTCGAATTCAAGGGAACAAACTGAGGCAAATATTTCTTTATAGGAAGGGGAGTTAGAGATTGGAATAACTTATCAAGGGAGATGTTCAATAAATTTCCCATTTCTTTAAAATAATTTAAGAAAGGGCCAGGAAGATAATAGATAGGGAATCTGCCACCTGGGCGACTGCCCTCAATGCAGATCAGGATTGATTGATTGATTGATTGATTGATTGATTGATTGATTGATTGATTGATTGATTGATTGATTGATTGATTGATCCGAAACGTTAGGTCTGTTGTCCAAACACATTCAAAATTTGCTTCGTTGATCGGGTTGCATTCATGCTGAACAGATGTCCGCAGAAATTCTGTTGTCGTTTCTTTATTGACTCCATCAGCCATTCATTATTCCTGTATAGTTCTTCTCTTCCTCGGAGGCCATACTGTCCATCTGTTATATTAGGACACATTATTTTGCGAAGGATCTTGCTCTCATACTTCTCTGCTTCTCCCAGTCCAGCCTTTCCTGTCCTTGTGTGCCATTCACTTGCGTACAGAAACTCGGGTTTGATCACTGTGTTATGGTGCCTCACTTAAGCTTTTCTTCAGATTGCCTTCCCCTTGTATAGGGCATGCGTCCTAGGAAAAGCTGACGCCATTTTCTCTCGCCTGTTGTTGTTAGCCTCGTTCTCACTAGTTTTCATCCGCACTACCCTACTAATTTCTTCTTCTTCTTCTAAGTCTTCTTCTTTTATTATTATTATTATTATTATTATTATTATTATTATTATTATTATTATTATTAACTGTGCTTCCAAATATTTTCAGCACCTTTCGTCGATACCCAGAGGCCTTTCTTACAAGAATGTAGTACGTTACGTAAAGTGGGGAATAACAAGTCTCTGTCTGAATATCTCACCAGTATTTCCTGGTTTTGTTGCTTCGCGTAAGAAGCGTGTCTTGAACATATCCTAAGCCGCTGATTGGGACTCCATCCTGTATGATTATAGTACATTCTCATCACGCAATCTTTGTACGTAATCACTCTAATCAGTGTTGCTGTTGGTGGTGGGGTGATCATTATTTTAAGGCGGGATATAGCCGTTTGACGTCGAAAGTTTAGTTGGTTTCTTTTCTTCAATGTGTGAAAATTTGAAAATGCTATAACAACTAGAAGTACATAAAATACATAAATAATGCATCAATGTGTAGGTACTTTCACGCCCCCTTTTATGTATGACGATCATCCCATCCACGTCCGGCTCTATAGCTAAATCGTTAGCGTGCTGGCCTTTGGCCACAGGGTTCAATTCCTGGCAGGTTCGGGAATTTTAACCATTATTGGTTAATTTCTCTGCAATTCGGGAGATAGTAGGTTCGAACCCCACTATCGGCAGCCCTGAAGATGATTTACCGTGGTTTCCCATTTTCACACCAGGAAAATGCTGGGGCTGTACTTTAATTAAGGCCACGGCCGCTTCCTTCCCACTCCTAGCCCTTTCCTGTCCCATCGTCGCCATAAGACCTATCTATGTCGGTGCGACGTGGAACAACTAGCAAAAAAAAAATTCTCTGCCACGGGGGCTGGGTGTATGTGCCGTCTTCATCGTCATTTTATCCTCATCACGACGTGCAGGTCGCCTACGGGAGTCAAATCGAAAGACCTGCACCTGGCGAGCCGAACATGTCCTCGGACACTCCCGGCACTAAAAGCCATACGCCATTTCATTTCATCCTATCCACCACCTGTGCACTAAAGAAGAATGGCACAATGACAGCAGCGCACTCACTTCCAGAAGCGGTTTTGATTGAAATTAAACCTATATTTAGAGCGCTGGCTGATCGCGAATTACTGACGAAGTGCCTGCATGGCAAAAAACAAAATACATACTAATGAAAGTTTTTGTCCTCTGGCATAATGAAGGATTCAGGTGTTGCAGAAGGCTGGACTAGAACCAGGATTACACTCCAAAAATATATTGCATGTCATCAAACGTTGTTAGTAAAGGCAGAGTCAAACATGGAGAAACTACAACAGAAAGCAAAACAGGACAGAAGACAGCTGGTAAAACAATGAGGAATAAGCGTATGGTGGACACTGACGCTTTCTACCATCTGTATAAAGATAATGTTTTAGAAGTAAGAGACCGGGCGAGTTGGCCGTGCGGTTAGGAGCGCGCAGCTGTCAGCTTACATGCGGGAGATAGTGGGTTCGAACTCCACTGTCGGCAGCTCTGAAGATGGTTTTCCGTGGTTTCCCGTTTTCACACCAGGCAAATGCTGGGGATGTACCTTAATTAAGGCAACGGCCGCTTCTTTCCCATTCCTAGCCCTTTCCTATCCCATCGTCGCCATAAGACCTATCTGTGTCGGTGCGACGTAAAACAAATAGCAAAAAAAATGGAAGTAAGAGATAACTTCAAATTCTTTTATAATTGAAAACAATTCTTAGCAGACAAAGCAGGGGATCCCATATTACGAAAAACGTAAAATTAAGCAATTTCCTCAATTGTGTCGAAAGTTAAAGGGCTAAAGGGCCCGCAAAGGTTTAAAATTAGGAGTCTCTATCAAACTAAAAATACAAATTTCGAAAATCACTTCCGGGCTAAATGTGGTAAATATGATTGTAAATAAAGGGTACAGATCTCTGCACATGGTTATGAGGGTATTTAGGGGTTGTAGTAAGGATGTAAAGGAGAGGGCATATAAGTCTCTAGTAAGACCCCAACTAAGTATATTTCCAGTGTATGGGACCCTCACTAGGATTACTTATTCCAGAAATGGAAAAAATCCAAAGAAAAGCAGCTCGATTTGTTCTGTGTGATTTCTGACAAAAGAGTAGCGTTACAAAAACGTTGCAAAGTTTGGGCTGGGAAGAATTGGGAGAAAGGAGACGAGCTGCTCGATTAAGTGGTGTGTATGATATAGATGTAGCAGTAGCAGGCCCCGCGGGGCCCTTTTTGAAAAAATGTCCACATCGAATGTAGTTATAACTCTGCATTGACTCACATTAGCGCTCGTAGTGGTCAAAAAAGTCAAACTGCTAATCTAATCGACCGGATAACGATGATTAAGAAAATGATTGTATTTTTTAGGAATAAATAAATAATATATTCTCACAGTTTATTATATTTTATTTATCTAAAATTCGTAGCTCATATGCTTGGGAGACTGATCGAGTAGGGGGTATTTCAGACGCCTTGACAAAGAATACTGCAACGTATTCGAAACGTCAGCAACCTGTACGTGATGTGCAGACAAGTACAACACGGTTCAACCCGGAAATTAAATTAAATAATTCTTCACACCGTGGAAGCTTCACTTCTAAGATACGAAATTTTAGGAAATGATTGAAGCGAAATTAAAGCGTTCCCGTTTCGCGAAATCCGCATACACGCCAATTTTACAAAACAAAAAATCAGGAATTTGATATGGAAATCAGGAAAAATCAGGAGATACAATACAGTTGGTCAAAACTGCTTATTCTACATGTCTTGCGCAATACAGGAATACTATGGTATATAATATAACACTTATTGCCTCGAAACCCGACTGTTGCTATACGAGGCTACTTCGCTAAAAATTACACATCTCTGTTCTTCACAGGAAGTATGTGAGTGAGATGATCGGTCTCCGATAAACCTTCCGAATATAGTATGAACTCATGCTCCACAAGTGTGAATCAGCCATGCACTTAGATGTCATTACTTACGAAATGGATAGATTAATACATTGCATCTCGCGCCCGCGCGATTATGAGAAGGGCAATGCTATTATTTTATCAAGTAATAAATTAAAATTCGCCAGAATTGTCTCCAAATGGCTCCTAAAATCTATGGAAAAGTCACTAGTCGCTATCTTTGAAATTTTGTCACTAAATTACTAAAATATACTCCTAATCTAGCGATTAGTCTCTAGAATCGATTATAGACTGATGCCAACGAACACAAACATAGCACACGAGAACGAGAGATTGACAATCGATATATGCGTCGCGATGTACAGGTTTCAATAAACATCGCACATTCGTGAGCATTTCTCGTATTAATAAACGTGGATATTTAATTTAAAAGCGGCCAATGAGCAAAGGACTTCTGGGCACTGGCGTACAAAGCTGAAATGGCGGGATTTGAAAACAAATGTTTGAAGTTCAAATAAGCTAAAATCGGGAGAAATAATAGAACAGTCGGGAGGCGGGAAAAATTGCCGAAAATCGGGAGTCTCCCGCCTAAATCAGGAATTTTGGCAGGTATGCATACATATATTAAAGCGAAAAAGTCATGCCTCTACACTTCCGTCACGCAAACGTGGTGGTGGTGGTGGTGGTGATGCTTATTGTTTTAAGAGGAAATACAACTAGGCAACAATCACCGACAAAAAATTAAAGGAATTTGACCTTTCTAAAAATGAAGATATCGGCCAAAGAAAGATAAGGGCTACGAAGGGCGTGAAACTGAAAGACTCTCTAGGCCTCGAATGCTCTAATACCGTCGAGGTCGGAAAAGTTGACCAAGTGAGGTCGAAAAGTGAGGAGCGTGGCACAAGTAGGTGGAAGCAGTAGCAGGCCCCGCGGGACCCTTAGCTAATATTAACTGGAAGAAGGTTGGACGTCCCGCCCCTGACTTTAGATGATACCATGGCAGCCCAGGACTAAGTATCTGGGCATGATCCTGGACAGAAAGTTTGTGCGGCGCGATCACATTGCGCAGGCTATCGCCAGAGCGAAAGTTCGTATGTGCGCTCTGTATCCTCTATTTGCCTGTTCGACTCAACAAGGGTCTGCATTAGGCCTGTCTTGATGTACGGTTACGAAGGGTGGGGATATATCCCTAAAACCTGCGTGAGAGCGCTACATGTGTTCAGAACAGGATCATAATGACAAACTCCCCATGATTCACGAAAACTACACATATCCCTAGAGATAACGACGATACGCCGCTACGTTAATAAAGCAGCTCTACGTGTACTACAATGTCTTTTCACGAGAGTTTAATCCTGATGTAAACAAATAGGCGGAGCACGTTGCCTTTGCACATGGACATAGACGTAGTTGATTGGAGAAGTAACCGTCGCACTCACTCGACTGTATGCCAGCTCGAAGGAAAGTAGTACGTCGCATTAATTTCATTTTATTTTAGTTTATTACATTTAGAGAGTTTGGAAGAGTACGTAATCATATTTAAATATCGTTGTCATATGTACCAGTATATATATATATTAAAATAAAATAGTGATTAAATAACGAGAAATGAAGGCACAAGGTGTGGTGTAATACAGTGGGGGAAAGCCCCAAGCTGTACAGCGTAGAGATAAGGTGTTGCATCTTGCAGCAGCAGTCGGTGTCAGTATTCATAGTGAGAGAAATGGAGCAAGAGGTAGGACCATCGCGTGTAGTGAAGCACAAAAGAGGAAAACCGCTCAGAAGTGACCATGGGCAGTGCATTGTGAATGTGTTCAATAAACTAAGTGAACAGATTCCAGGTTTAGTCGGTAATTCAGAAGTTCAGATCTTCGCACTGTTATTGTATGCGATGCGCAGCCCTGTACGTCCTAACACGAGACGTTGACGGGGTGGAGGTCGGTACTGCACGCTCAGCGAATCACAACTCTTTCTTTGGCGGAGGCGTGGACATACCCTACCATGTTTACATCAGGATTAAACTCTCGTGAAAAGACTAATAGATCGTATCCCGGCCCATCCTCACGATCGCGGCATTAAATTCATTAGGAGACTCTTTCAAATTTCTAAATTGCCCACGAAGGGAAAATCCGAGGGCCGTGGCTGTTATATAAAAGTTAAACTGATTTGTGTTAACGTAGCTTATTTTTTATTCCGATTAAACGGTACAAATTTATCTCCGATAGAGAATATCTGTAAGGTAAGTAGAGACTTACATTAGGTGAGTTTCTCTTTCCGTAAAACTTCGCTAACTTTGATAAGTACCGGTACCTGTTGAGGTTCAGGGACATGCATATCCATAGGAGAGATTAAGAAAAACAAGGTCAATTGATGGCACTAATTGACCCGCAGCACAGAAACATATCCCTGTTAAAATTTGTCTCCAGACATTCTTGAAGAACAATAAAGCAAGTGTCCTGTTATGTTACGATAAGGTAAAAGAAAACTGTTGAGTCGACGCCGCTTCCTGCGACGCAAGGAAAGCCACAACAGTGATTTTTTTTTTCCCCTTGTGAACCCACTTTGGTACTAAAAGCGTGTGCTGTAGTTCCTTTGTGGTCGATGCGGTTTCAGGAGACCACCGGAAAGTAGGTCACGGGTGGCCGTTTCCACCGACAACAAACCACACAATATACCCAAAATATTTGACCGGGCGAGTTGGCCGTGCGTTTAGGGGCGCACAGCTGTGAGCTTGCATCCGGGAGATAGTGGGTTCGAACCCCACTGTCGGCAGCCCTAAAGATGGTTTTCCGTGGTTTCCCATTTTCACACCAGGCAAATGCTGGGGCTGTATCTTAATTAAGGCCACGGCCGCTTCCTTACCATTCCTAGGCCTTTCCTATCGCATCGTCGCCATAAGACCTATCTGTGTCGGTGCGACGTAAAGCAACTAGCAATATATATTTGTGCATATGGACTTGACCCAGTTATAAGGCTGTATGCCCTACCTGACACCAACCCTTATGGAGGGATCTATTCACTGTGAAACAAACACAAATATCCAGTCCTCGAACCAGAAAAATCCCCGACCAGTTTGGGAATCTTTTTTTTTTTGCTATGGGCTTTACGTCGCACCGACACAGATAGGTCTTATGGCGACGATGGGATATGAAAGGCCTAGGAGTTGGAAGGAAGCGGCCGTGGCCTTAATTAAGGTACAGCCCCAGCATTTGCCTGGTGTGAAAATGGGAAACCACGGAAAACCATCTTCAGGGCTGCCGATAGTGGGATTCGAACCTACTATCTCCCGGATGCAAGCTCACAGCCGCGCGCCTCTACGCGCACGGCCAACTCGCCCGGTAGTTTGGGAATCGAACTCGCGGCTCTCTTAACAGAAGGTCACTACATCACCCTATGGGTGCGGGCGGTAGATTATCCATAGTATCCCCTACTTACTGTAAGAGAGGATTTCAGGGACTCTAAACTTTGAAGCGTGTGTCGGCGACTACGGGGCCACTAGCTGAGTTGGGCATTACTTCGCTTACCTGTGCCAGTCTCTTTTTTATCCGACCTCCCTTGGTCTAGGAAGTCTTTCAGCTTATCCCAGGTATTGCCGGAATTTGTAGAGCCACCTAGCCCGTTACGTGAGGAGCCTGGCACAAGTACGTGGAATCTATATAGGGGAGTCGTGGTTGCCAACCTATGGTCCCTAATTGAGAGCTCTTTAGTCTGTGCTGTCAAGTAGTTGATGACTATGTTGAATAACAGAGGATTCACTCTGAGGGTACAAGACTTCCTCGTAGACAGTCGAGATTTACTTCTGAAGACGTGAAGCTAAGTTCTCTGTGAGACATAAAGAGTTTCACGTTGTTTTCCTGACACGACATAAGCATGTCTACAAGTACGGGTCGTAAAAGCGTCAATGTTAACTTCCTTATTATTCACTCTCTTCGCCACTGGTGGTGATTATTGCTTTAAGAGGAAGTTTAACTTGGCAAACATCTTCTATAAACACTGTTTGTTTGTCCAACCCTTGTCCCGTTTCTCTACGGGGTCGGGTATGAGGTGAGATGGATCTGTCGTGGCGGGTTTTTATGACCGGATGCCCTTCCTGACGCCAACCTCATCAGATGAGTTAATGAGATGAAATGAATGACGTGATACATGATAAAGGGAGAGGGTGAAACCCGGTGCCGGCACATAGCCTACTCCTGTTGAATAGCACCAAGGGGTCCGCGCAAGGCTTAACGCCTCCATCCGACGGACGAACCACTATCAACAGCGTCGTATGCCCTCACTCCATATGAGCACTGTGGAAAGGTTTGTAATTTAATCCAGTGGGTGTTTTTTTCTAGTTGCTTTAGCCTACGTCACACCGACACAGATAAGGTCTTATGGCGACGATGGGACAGGAAAGGCCTAGGAATGGGAAGGAAGCGGCCGTGGCCTTAATTCAGGTACAGCCCTAGCATTTGCCTGGTGTGAAAATGGGAAACCACAGAAAACCATCTTCAGGGCTGCCGGCAGTGGGGTTCGAACCCACTATCTCCCGGGTGCGAGCTCACAGCTGCGCGGTCCTAACCGCACGGCCAACTTGCCCGGTAATCCAGGTTTTAGGCATACCACCACCTCCCCTACCCTGCTGGCCAACATTCTGATGGTAACATTTTTTTCGACCAACAAGACTCGAACCGGCTAGCCACGGTGTCAGATCATTTAGATTACAAAATATTAGAATCATTCTGTATTGACGGTTTTCATTTTACAAAGGAGAATACATTAGATTTTTCCTTAAGGAGAATACATTAAATTTTTCCTTTGTAAAGACTGTTTACACTGACCATACTATCTATGGCCCCCGCACAAACTGGACTCAGGAATCGTCGCACTGTGCTGTGGTCGTTGGGAAGGAAGTTACTGATTCAGAGCTGGTCTGACCTTTGCCTGTAAGAGACTTTTATGCTTGATTTGTAAGGTAAGCCATAGTGGTATAGCTGCGCCCAAATAATATCAACAGGGAAGTCGGCTTCAAGTTATCAAATTCATAGAGAACTTCACTCCAGAAATACATGCATAACACCACCATGGCACAGCGTGATGCACTCAAGAAACTGTCGACAGAGGGCGGTGAATCAGTAACTTCCCTCCCAACCACCACAGAACAGCGCAACAATCCCAGAGTCCAGTTAGTTTGGGGTTGTGGATAGTACGGTCAGGACTTCCACGTTCCTTCGAAGAATTTCTGTGCTCACTGTCGGAGGTAGACCTTCACATGCCCTGATGAAGGCAAATGTAATTTGGTGAAAAGCTCGGCTTTATTAAATACGAAGGGTGTACTATATTGTTTTACACTTTATTTTTTTCTACCCAAATGAAGTACATTACACGTCAGTTGTTAGGTCCACCTTCTCAGCATAATCTCCTTGTAACCATATGTACTTTCACCATCGACCTTCCTGAAACCATTCTTTTGGAGTGCTGCCTACCCATGCCTCGACAGCTGTGTCCATTCTGCAAAATCCGCAAAACGGCGACCACGCAGAGGTTTCTTCATGTTCCCAAACAGGTGATAATCACTTGGTGCCAAGTCGGGAGAGAATGGTGGGTGTGGCAGCACCGTGAATCCCATTTGATCAATGGCAGCGGTGGTCTCTCGGCTAGTGTGGGGCCGGGCATTGTCATGTTGCAGAAGCACACCTTTAGCCCATTTTCCTGGCCGCTTAGTTTGAATGGCATAACGTAAGCGCTTAAGAGTTGCCACATATGCTGCACTGTTTATCGTGGCCCCAAATTCCAGCCAGTCAATGAGGATGATGCCCTTTGTGTCCCAGAACACTGTTGCCATTTGCTTGCCAACTGATGGCACTGTTTGACATTTCTTTGGGGGTAGACTGCCCCTATGCTTCCATTGTATCGATTGTTGTTTTGTTTGTGGCTCATGGTAATGGAGTCATGTCTCATCACCAGTCACAAGCCTAGCCATTAAGTCGGTTTGATCTTGATCATGGCGTTGCAAAAGTTCTCTGCACACGTCCACACGCTTCTGCTTTTCGTCTGCAGACACCTTCCCCAATTGTAAGTGTCTGTGCACGGTCCGCTGCAGGGTGTTTTGGCTAATTCACGTGGCTGCCTCCATTTCCGTAAATGTGATGCATTTGTTTTCTTGGATGGCCTGTTCGACCCAGGCAATGTTGGCTGGTGTTGACTCTGTCACATTCCTTCCAGAACTGGTTTCCTTGTCCACCGATGTGTGCCCTGTTTTCCAACCTTCCACCCAGTTGAAAACTGTTTTCCGTGCCGGCGCATATTCTCCACAGACCACCACCAAGTGTCGATGAATTTCTGCAGTGGTTACGCCTTCTTTCTGTAGGAACCAAGTCGTATAGCGCTGTATCTGAAGGTTGTTTTCCATGTTGTCTGCTCCTACGCCGACAGTGTTGTTATGAAATGGCTATAACGAGTGCATTCGTTGGCCCCGTGCATGTGCTGCTACCAAACAGTGGAACAAGACACTAGTTACACGTCACCACCTTCAAAAGTGAAATGTAAACCATACCCGGACGTACAAAAAATAAAGTGTAAAACAATATAGTACGCCCCCTCGTAAATATAAGTGGCTTTAATCCAGTTAACATATTCATTTCTTTATTTTGACCAAGGGATGTTGGATAGGATAGATGAAAGAGAGGAGCCCAGCAGAAGTAAATGGGAGCAATGCCAGGACTCAGCTTAAGGGCTCCATGGTCATCAATCCACTCTGCCAAGTTAAGAGCCCCTGGGGCTCCTCAATGCATGAAAGGTTTTATGTCTTGTCTGTAACTTACAGTAATTACTTGTTCTCAATGTATTCTCTTTTAATGTTTCTACAGAGTTAGTTTCCATGATGTTTCAGCGGTTTCCGGCCACCTCAAGGCAGTGTATCTGAGCGAGACCGCAAGAAATTCATCTACTACTCTCTGTATGCATGGGGAAGTCCTACTATCATCCTCATTGTGACAGCCGTCATGGAATTTGTTGAAAGCATCCCTGACACTTACCTGAAGCCAAATTTTGGTGTTAAAGCTTGTTGGTTCAAAGGTAAGCATTACATACTTGGAAGGTTATCCCTTTAAAATTATTTGACCATCAATAACATTGAAATCTGGAGATAAATATGTTAGTGAAAAGCAGATACCAATGGTATTTTAGGGTTTTTAAATTTGTTAATCCTGTACAACTAATGTCTGACACTCAAGGAAATCGTGGACAGCAAATGTTTAATGCTCTGACCTCTCTTGATAACTGTGGATATAAATTATTATTATTATTATTATTATTATTATTATTATTATTATTATTATTATTATTATTATTATTATTATTATTATCATCATCATTATTATTACGCAGAATGGAAAACAGACTAGTGGTCGCTGGTGGCATAAATGTTCTAACGTTGGAGTGGGACATGCCACAAACAGACTCCAGAGGACGGCGTATAATGGAGATGGCAGCCAGAACGGGTTTGGTGATCAACAACATTGGAAATGTGCCAACATTTTGACGGCCAGGATACCAGGGAACAATACTGGATGTAACCTTCTCATCAGAGGATATCGCACGTAAGATTACTGAATGGCAAGTGATCGAGAACTATACGGGGAGTGATCATCAATATATCATCTTTCAACTGCTCCAGGAATCTCCTCAAGTAAGAAACATCTTGCGCAGGCCAGCACGGTGGAATGTAGCTGGTATCAACAAGGAAAAGTTTATTGATGTAATATGAAATAGAATGGAGAACATAACAGAAAAATGTATTGGTCGTAGAGGGAAAGAAGCAGCTGGTGTATGTGTTGAACTAACCATGCAGCTAATCCACCAAGCATGCAATGTCTCAATGTCCCAAAGCAGATCACAAAATAGCAAGCACCCAGCGTACTGGTGAACCAAAGAGATTGCTGAACTGAGAAGGAATTGTCTGCGACTTCAATGCAGGGCTCAGAGGATGAGAGGCAGTCCAGAGAATACCTCAGTCACAGCAGAGTACAAGTCAGCGAAGAAAGAACTCCGTAATGCAATTAGAAAGAGTAAAGCCGATAAATTGTGGGCATTGGCAAAAAGTAAAAGATGATCCATGGGGACTAGGTTACAAGATTGTAATGAAGAAACTCAGGACATTTTCCACTCCGAGTATGGATCCGCAAACCATTAAACAAATTGTGGATACCCTATTCCCAGACCATCCAGAGAGGATTGATTGTAATAATAATATATGAGAATTTATTGGACTCCAACCTATTCAATATATTACAGGATGTTAACATTTTTAGTTAAACATCGTTAAAATGGAGACATGTTTCGCCCTCCATGTGGGGCATCATCAGTCATATCAAAACATGTCTCCATTTTAACAATGTTTAACTAAAAATGTTAACATCCTGTAATGTATTGAATAGGTTGGAGTCCAATAAATTCTCTTATATTATTATTTAAATTCTTTCTATACGGAAAATAAAATGATTTTCATTACTTGTAAGGATTGATTGTGACGATGAAAAAGAACTGGATGATATACCCACCCCTCTTCAGAGTAGAAGAGCTGAATAGAGCTATTAGCTCTCTTAGAAACAAGAAGACTCCAGGACCAGATGGAATACCTGCAGAAGTGCTAAAGATAATATCAGAACTCAGTCCAGAACTGTTTCTGAATATGTACAATCACTGCCTGCAAGCAGGTGTTTTTAGATCCCGATGAAAAATGGCCCAATTGGTTTTGATCAGCAACAGAAAACTTGGTGGTTATAGACCTTTATGTATGCTGGATACAGCTGGAAAAGGTCTGGAGAAACTTCTGCAGCCCTCCTCTCAGCAGTTCAACTAGCAGGGGATCTATCTGTTCGCCAACATGGATTTCAGAGAGGGCACTCGACGCTGGATGCAGTGTGGGAGGTGGTGATACAGCAGAAAGAGCACAAACAGGCAATCATCACTCCCGTAAATTGACGCTTCTTGTGACCCTGGATGTGAAGAATGCCCTCAATTTGGCAAGGTGGAGCGACATGTTGATAGCTCTTGAAGAAACTTTCAAGCTACCACAATATCTTATGCACATAATGAGAGATTACTTCAAAGACCGCACTCTGCTGTATGATATGGAAGATGGACAAAAGACAAAACATCTGATGACTGGTGCAGGGCAGGGATCGATCCTTGGTCCAGATCTTTGGAACATAATGTACAATGGCTTGTTATGTTTGGAGATGCCAGAGGACACGAAGCTTGTGGGCTATGCTGATGATGTGGCCACTTTGATAGTGGCTCATAATGTTGAAATGGCTCAAATCAAACTGAACCAGGTGATGCGGCGCATAAAAGAATGGATGATGACTCACAGTCTAACACTAGACGAAAACAAAATGGAGATAGTTCTTCTGACGAGGAAAAGGATCGAGACTCTTGTGCCAATGACTGTTGGAGAGTTAGTGATTGAAACATCTGCGATCACAAAGTATTTAGGCATGACACTTGACTCCAAGCTCACATTCTGGAATCATATTCAGAGAGCGACAGATAAGGCAGCAAAATACATGACTGCACTTAGCAGACTGATGAGAAATATTAAAGGTCCGAAATCCAGTAAATGACGTCTTCTCATGTCGACTGTTCAGTCAGTGCTCCGGTATGGCTCTGAAATCTGGGCTGAATCCTTGAGATTTGCTTGGTATTGGAGAAGGATAGCTGCCATACAACGGAGAGCAGCTTTACGTATTGCATGTGCATACCGCACTGTTTCCGAACCTGCAATCTTCACGGTGGCAACATAGCCCCAATAGACCTACTTGCATTAGAGCGACAAGAACTCTGGCGTACACCAGGAGAACTGGGAAAGAAATATGCAAAGAAACGTGCCTTCAGTCAACAGATGAGGCTATGGCAACTCAGATGGGAAAGTGACCCTCGGGGTAAATGGACCAAGGGACTGATACCACACTTGGATATCTGAGTTGAAAGGGTTCACAGTGAGCTTCTAACAGGACATGGATATTTTTGGAAATTCTTGCATAGAGTGGGCAGAGCAAGTGATGCAGCATGCATATACTGTGACGACATCAATGACGTATTTCACACCTTCTTTGTGTGCGGCCACTGGATGATACAGAGAAGATGTTTGGAAACTGAACTAGGAGAACTGACAGCAGATAATATTATTTCTGCAATGCTACAAAACCAGGAATCTTGGGATCGTGTAGCACTGTATGTGGAGGATGTCCTTCATCAGAAGAAGAAGAAGAAGAAGAAGAAGAAGAAGAAGAAGAAGAAGAAGAAGAAGAAGAATAATTTGGAAGCGTACAAATGTTTGTAAAGAAGAAGTCTGAAAGGCAAAGTAAGCACGATATCATCCTGAAGTAATGCAAGACCGGTTCCGGGGTGTTGACACACATCGTGGGGAAAGGGTGTGTGGTTTTTAGTGGGTAAGAATCTCACACACTTGTGGAGTGCGGACCCTTCACAAGTGTCTTTTGAAGATTTTCCACAGTCCCTCATAAAAAAATTATTATTATTATTATTATTATTATTATTATTATTATGATTATTATTATTACATGACACATCCTGCTCTGCAACGTTAATTATAAATAGATCAGATAATGTGTCTCGATACAAAATTGTTCCATGCATGGCCAGCTACTTTTTGTATGTTTACTTTAGGACGTATATTACCTGTTAATTATATGCCAAGTGAATTTTTTTTGATTGAGATTTTACAAACTATTTTCTAGTTTTAGAGTTATTATTTTGTATTTTATTTAAAGCTTTAGTTTTGTATTATTTTGTTTTACAGGGAACTTTGTTGTTGTTCCATCCCATATTGTCTGGGAAGTAGTTTATCCTATGAAATAAATAATAAAAATAAGTGATAACTTACATATATACACATCACGCTATACATATGATGCACGTTTCCAATGGCCGTTGAGACTGCCACCATTCAGCATAGCGACTCTGAAAACTGTGGATTCAACCCTACTCTGTTATTTTGGACATTTTCTTTTCCACCTCCTCTGACCTGCATGTCAGTGGAGGCTGAACGTGAATTTAAATGGCATCCAGAATGTCACCATTCATCTCAGTGACCCCAAAAAGTATTCATATGATATAAACTTTATGGTTTTGATCCGTAGTGAATTGTGATCACAATAATAACTAAACTTATGTCGTAATGGTCCCCCTTTCCAATACTGTACTATGTTTACATTACATTTTTAATCTAGGAACTAGTATCGACCTTGGCTGGCCATTATCAGCCTTAATGCAAAACTGTACAAACACATCTAATAACTAAAACAAATGTATAAACATACACAAATGACTTTAAAAGGTGTTAGGAACTTGTGGGATGAACTATGTGGACAACATGTAAAATATGACGAAATTAACATCTGGCTCTAAAATTCTTAGATGCATTGCATCATGTCAAAATGTTCCATGAGTGCTTGCTGTTAAAATATCATGTAATGCTGAAAAGTTGCTCTCTTGGACATTATCAATGGTTGAATCAAGGACGGCACATGAAGATATGGTTAAATAAAACTGACACATTCTTACTTGTAGCAGGTACACATTCACAATTCAATGCGGTGTCCATTAAGCTAACCTGAAAAAATGATAGACAAAATTAATGAACTGAACAGCATTTTCATGATATTAATGAATTTTATTGAAGCACTAATGGAAAGCTGTATTTTTTAAAATATATAGACTATTATTATTATTATTATTATTATTATTTGCATATTCACCCTGTTGGATCACACATTACATTTATGATTCACCTTTCTAACAGACCATATTGCACTGTGTGCCTGTTTTTTTTTTCCTTTGACCACTTAGTCTCCGATCTTTTAGGGACTTCATTCTCTGGTTTTACTACCCATCTATTTATCTTCTGATGGTAAATGTTTCTGTCCAGTATTTCTGATGTTTCTATCTGGGCCTTTTCCAGATCATTTTTAACATCTTGTATTCATGGAACGTTCTTCAGCTTTTCAGCATATATCAAAATCTTGTGAATTAGCCTTGAAGATGATAGTCTGTGGATTAGCCTTGAAAACGATAGTCTGTGAACGTGTGGATAGAATTTCAGTCTTCATTTCCTGATGTCTGCAGCAAAGTTGGACAGTCTTTCCATAGCTCTGCATGATTTGAGTCTATACCCTTCTCCTTTTCTCTCTGGGCCCAGAATTTTCCTCAAGATCTTCCTTGCCTCCTTCAAGATGTTCTCCCAATCACCTTTATTATTAAATACCAAGATATCGCTTGCATACAGCACTTCAAGTTTAATTACCATACTATAATGTTTGATTTTTGTATGTATGGACATGCATTTCTTGTAGATGTCACGGGTTTTCCAATATGCTCTTTTGAGTTTTTGTAATCAGACTTTCTGTGCTTCCTTTTTCAACCCTGTTGGTTCTAGGATCTCACCAAGATATTTAAAGTATGGAACTCGTTTGATCTGCCCCATATTTTGTTTGTAATTCCTGAATGTCAAATTTAATGCAAATAAACTTGGTCTTCTTGAATGAGATTTGTAGTCCAGTTTTCTCAGCGCATTCCTTGAGGACTTCAATCTGTTTGATTGCTGAAATATCACTGTCTGTTTGTATTGCTAGGTCGTATTATTATTATTATTATTATTATTATTATTATTATTATTATTATTATTATTATTATTATTATTATTATTATTATTATTATTATTATTATTATTATTATTATTATTATTATTATTATTATTATTATTATTATTATTATTATTATTATTATTTTATTAATCAGAAGAAGATGTATTGCCCTGCTGTTATAGCACTTCCAAACGTTCATTGAAAGAAGAAATCTTGCTCCTGAACAGCTGAGATCTTCTTCTGAAGACGCAGAGCAAAGTACTCTGCAAAATGCAAAGAGTTTCACCTTCTTTAATTGACAGAGCAACAGCCCATATCATGTCTACAAGTATGAGCCATGAAAGCATCAATCTAAATATTATTAGAACACTTGAAACAACTTCATCCTCTCCTTGAATGTATCCGTTTCCAAGTTGCAACACCCAGCAAATTTTTACGCCACGCTACTGGATTTTAGGCACATACGCATTTTGCCCATTTCTAGAGAAAGAAGTCAAGGCAGAAAGATGGCGGGAACATATCCAACAGTTATATCAAGGTAAAGATGTAGAAAATCTGCTTCTGGAACAAGAAGGGGCTCTTGATGCTGATGAAATGGGAGATTCGATTTTGAGGTAGAATTCGACACAGCTTCGACATACCTAAATAGGAACAAGGCACCTGGAATTGACGACATTCCCTCTGAATTACTGACTGCCTTAGGAGAAACCAGCATGGCGAGATTATTCCATTTAGTGCGTAAGATGTATGAAACAGGAGAAGTGCCATCCAGTTTTCGGAAGAATGTTGTTATACCTATTCCCAAGAAAGCTGGGACAGCAAGTTACCATAATATGGATTCCCTCACATAAGGGTATAAAAGGCAATGAACAAGCTGACATATCAGCTAAAGAAGCAACTCGTCTTCCTGTACATGATCCAAACTTCCTAATTCCCCCACACCGATGTTGCTCCTTTTCATACTACAAAGATCTGAAAACAATGGTTAACTCAGTGGACACGGGAACAACCCACAAGACTCCATGATATTAGGCGTGGATCTACAGATAAATTTGATGTTTCATTCCTTCAGCATCGAGAACAAGTGCTCATTACTAGAAAACAAGTAGGCCATAGCAAACTAACTGTTCTCTAAGAAACCTCCACCAATATGTGACACCTGTCAAAAAAGAAAAACTGTTGACCACATTTTACTGGAATGCCATCTATATGATCAACAAAGACAATTGTGTAATTTAAACCAGAATAATAGTGCATGTGACATCTTCAACAAAAGTACTCAGTGTAAGACAAATCTACCCAATGACATGTAATCACTATCTGGTCAATATATACTGTTGTTATTTTTGCAATTGTAACTCTATGTAATCAATGTAATAATCCTTAATGTATAACTATAATTGTCGCGATACGACTATATAAGTTAAAGCGACAATAAATAAACTAAAAAAGAAAAAAAGAAAGCCGGTGATGACAAGTGTGAAAACTAAAACTACCACCAGATTAGTTCAGTATCTCACGCCTGCAAAATTCTAACATGTATTATTTACAGAAGAATGGAACGACAAGTTGAAACTAAGTTGGGAGAACAATTTTGCTTCAGAAAAAATGTAGGAACATGTGAAACAATTCTGATTTTACATCTGATCTGAGAGGATCGAATTAAGAAGGACAAGTCCACGTACATGGCATTTGTAGATCTAGAAAAGGCATTTGATAATGTTGATTGGACCAAGCTATTTGAGATCCTGAAGGTGATCGTAATCAGATGCTGAAAACTAAGAATTATCTACATTCTGTACAAAAATCAGTTGATAAGAATCAAGAGCTTTGAAAAAAGAAGCAGGAATCCAGAAAGGAGTGAGGCAAGGCTGCAGTATGTTTCCTCTCCTTTTTAATGTTTATGTAAACAGCCAGTAAAGGAAAGCAAAGAGGAATTTGGAAAGGGAATCATAATCTGAGGAGAGGAAATCAAAACCCTGAGATTCGCCGATACTATTGTTATTTTATCTGAGAATGCAGATCTGGAGAAATTGCTGAATAGTATGGACAGAGTCTTGTGTAAGGAATACAAGGTGAAAATAAATAAGTCCTAAACAAAAGTAATGGAGTGCAGTCAAATGAAGTCAGGTAATGCAGAGAATATTAGATTAGGAAATGAAGTCTTAAAGGAAGTAGATGAGTATTGTTACTCGGATAGTAAAATAACTAACGATGGCGGAAGTAAGGAGGACATAAAATGCAGACTAGCACAAGCAAGGAAGGTCTTTCTTAAGAAAATAAATTTCTCTCTTTGAACGTGATATATAAATTAGAAAGATGTTTTTGAAGACTCTAGCGCGTGGCAATGTATGGACGTGAAACATTGACAATAACTAGTTCATAAAGGAAGAGAATAGAAGCTTTTGAAATGTGGTGTTACAGAAGAATGCTGAAGGTGGGATGGATCGATTGAATCAGGAATGAGGAGATACTGAGTCGAATTTATGAGAGGAGATCGATTTGGCTAAATATGACGAGAAGAAGAGTTAGAATGATAGGACACATCTTAAGACACCCAGCACTTGCGCAGTTGGTTTTTGAGGGAAGTGTAGGCGGTAAGAACAGTAGAGGTAGACCAAGGTATAAATAGAACAAGCAGATTAGAGCAGATGTAGGATGCAGTAGTTACATAAAAATGAAAAGCTTAGCACAGGATAGGATGGTCTGGAGCACTACATCATACCAATCCATGGGTGTTTTGCTATCAAACACCTGTTATATTTCTGACCTGCATCCATAATTAATTAATTTTCTTTAACAATGGAGTCCTACTCATTGGCTGAATGGTCTTAATACACTTCTCTTCATTGTCACAAAAATCAACATCAGGTACCAACCCCAATCATGAAAAAAAGGTCAGGAAGAAGAAGGAGAGACATTTTATCAACAGGAAATATCTAATCTTGTAAGATTACCAACTAGCACTACTTTTTAGCTCCTTTTGCCTTAACCAGTATGTTTTTTCATAAACCATACGTTGCTTGTTCCAGAGAAGAGTGCTTCATTTGCGTACTTCTATGGCCCTATGGCTGCCCTGTTGCTGGTTAACTTCATCTTGTTCATCTACACCACCGTGAAGATCATCCAGGTTCAGAGAGACACGCGCATACTGCACAATGGAGAGAGTGGTCGTCACGATGGCTCTAACTTCAAGAAGGACAAAAAGAGGTAAGGTCATGTTGACTTCTTCACAATATTTTATGTTTAGCAATGAAAGAAAGACAGAAACATCAAAGGAACACAGTGACATGTTGGTGTTGCGAGAGGGATAAATAAAATATTGTTATCATTATCATCTTTACATTTTCCCATTTATGTGGGGTCTGCCTTCTTGCATTACTTCATCCACTTCAATCGATCCGTAGCGTCCCGGGGGCTGAGTTTGTTGAGCCGCGTATCTTCTCTCGCACAGCCCAGCCAGCATATTTGAGATTGCCCTCAAGGTCGGCGACCCTCCACCTCGAGTTCAAGGGCAGTCTTTGTGAATGAGGTTTCACTGCTATGGGGTACATGCGCATACTATAGCAGCTGTGATCCATGCATTTCCACTGTGATTGGAGTAACCTTGAATTTGTTCCACACGTCATTGTACCTGATATGGTCTAGTCAAGTCAAGCCATTGGAACATCACAGGATCTTCATTCCCATTGCATGAAGTGCCTGTTCATGCTTTGACGCTGTAGGCCAGCATTTGTCTCCATAAAGGGCAACCGGTCTGACCATTGTACAGTAGACTTCAGATTTCAGATGCAATAGAATTTTCCTATCAGACAGGACTCCAGTAACTTGGCAGAAGAACAAAAGTCTAAATTCATTAACATCTCTGTACGATAAAACCGTATAAGACATAAACGATGAGAAATTGTATTCTCTATAACTTTTGTTTTGTAGTATTTATCATGAGGGCCGCTAATAACATATAATTTAAGTACTTCAGACCCCTCAAATAAGGGAACCATATAATACGGGACACCTGGCAACCGTAGTACAAACAGACATAAAGAGAGTGTGCGAGAAATACCTCGTATCCCACAACGCTTCTTCCTATCCATTATTTTCCTTAAGACTGGTCACACCTCCCAGTCACACAGTCCATCAGAACAATGTTTGTTGAGTTCATTTTCCTGTGCTCAGAAAAAACCTTAAATACATTATATTGTAGTAGTGAGTAAATACTTCATGAAAATATACATTCCTACAGTGCAAGCTTAATTTTCCTTTACACATGAGCATAGTAAAATGAACGCAACAGACACTGTTTTGATGGACTGCACATCATATGTGACTGGGAGGTGTGACCAGTCTTAAGGAAAATAATGGATAGGAAGAGCATCGTGGGATATGGGGTATTGCTTGCGCACCGTCAATATGGAAGATTAAAAACTGCATTTCCTTCTTATTGTGGACACCACCAATATAGAAATACCATTCTTTTTTTTAATTCTGAGCAATGTACCTACAAAACTTTTTATTTTATAAGTGTTTTTCAGAAGTAATTTTAAACATTTGAATTCAGAATACTCTTTTTGTAAAATTATTGAAATAAGATGTTAATTATTGTTGATCCAAGTGGTCACCTCTGTCTGTTATTTTGCTAGATATAACATTGTCCGAGTACTAAATGTTGGATCTGCATTTCAGGTTGATACTGTATGCAAAACTCTTCTGTCTGATGGGCTTGACGTGGATCACCGAGATAATTTCTGTGCTGTACCAGGACTCTCCACATTATTACTGGTACGTCACGGACGCCATCAATCTGCTTCGAGCCGTCTTCATCTTCATCATCTTCTGCTGCAAACGCAAAGTGTTCCGCCTCCTAAAACAGCGACTTTTTCCGTCTTTTGGTGCAGAGAACAATGCTAGCCAATCGAATGGTACAAGGAAGAGCAGCAGTAGTACCCAGAACAGTATTCTGCCGCCTATTCCCATGAATCAGCTCAATAGGAACGGGAAGGTGGCGGACAAGACCACTCCAGAAAACCGGTGAAATTTAGCTGCAGCTGAAAGCAGCTTTTCTCAAAAGAAACACCCAGCAATTGTGCTGGATGATTTGCAAGAACAGGAAGAATAAGAACATGGGGACCTTCAATCCCTGCAAGATTTTCGAAGTGCAAGAGTTATTCAAAAAACAAAACTTTTTGCGTCATCTCCTTGAAATGTGACGGATGCAATACGGGCCCGCCTACCAAAATAAAAATTCAGACCCCCTCAAATAAAATGTAAAAGCCTAGGAATAACTAATATGCCGTAAATTTACTTGCTGCAGGTAGAAGTAATGCAAAATATTATCAAGTGATATAGACAAAGGGAGTATGCATTATTGTAAGACTATTAAAAGAATAATGTTTAATAGGTTATAGTGACTGCCTCCATGGTTTAATGGATAAGCTGCTGAACTGCCAACCATGAACTACTTTGTACACAATTAATTAGTTTCATTTTTCAGTAACTGCAGAAATATACTCTGTAACCGATATTGAAGACTCAGTAATAATCATTTATTTGATTACAACACAGAGAAATATATGAACAAAATGAAATCATAAACGGTTCAAATAAAGTTATATCATATATCATATATCAAACTGCACAACTGATAAGTCTAGTCTAATATTAATTTTGAACAGAGAGCTTGTTCAAAACTAAGATGATTGATTGTTACTACACCGACGTCTTGTTCGCATTATACTCTTTATCTTTGAGTCCAACCCTTCGTAAGGATGTAGTGGCATCACGCAACAAGCCTTTTGGTGATCTGCCTGCAGGAGTCTCTGCTTTGGGCATGGTGACTTGCTTGCTGTAAGCTCATCCTGGTCAAGCTCTTGATCTGGTCCATCCAAAGGAACGGTGCACGTCCTCTAGGTCTTCAACCGTCGACTTTTCCCTCTATGATAAGTATTTCCATTGCCTCCTGTCTTCTGGCAATATGACCAACATATCTGAGTTGTTTTTGGTTGATAAGGGTCGACAGTCATGTTATGATGCCGAGCTGTTGCAGGATCAATTCAGTAGTACAGTGTGCTGTCCATGGTATTCGCAGTAATCTCCTATAGCACCACATTTCTAGAGCATCAATCCTGCGGTGATCCACTATCTTCATCGTCCATGTTTCTGCTGCATAGATCACTACATCGAAGATCAGAGTTCGAATGAGGGTGAGCTTTGTCTTGGAAGTGATGGAGGTGTCCTTCCAGATATGTCTTGCTGTTGAATGCACTTGCAGATCTCAGGTTCACAGTCTCAGGTATTTGCGTCTCTGGTCTATTCATGTGGCCTGATACCATTTACTTTTTCTCGGACAACTAGTGTAGTATTTCAAGGCTGTTTTCTCTCTTTATGACATGTCCAGACAACTGCAAGGTTCACTGCTATTTCCACAACACATAGCACAACATTCCTTGATCTGAACGGTGACTGTTGAGGGGGAAAAACATCCGGGTCTGCAATGTAAACAACTTGTGACATGGCATTCAGCTCATATGATCCTCCTTATGCGCTTGTGTAACTTAGAAATGTCTCCATCATTACCAAGTGTCCAGCGTGCTAGCCTTTGGTCCAGAATATTCCGGGTTTGATTCCTGGCCGGTCCGCGATTTTAACCTTCATTGGATAATTCCAGTGGCTCCGGGGCTTTCTCTCTCAGGCCTCTTCGGAGGCCACACACCATTATTATTTATACTAGCAAGTTTTTTGGTTTCTTTTTACAAGTAGTTGTACATCGTGCCAACACAGATAGGTCTTATGGCAATGATGGGAAACCATGGAAAATCATCTTCAGGGCTCGAACCCACTATCTCACTCGATTTACCAAGTTTGAAGCCAAATTTTATACAAATGCATTGTTCTTCAAGATATGTAACTGTTATTAAAATCTGCCAGTAGGCTCTGCTATTAGTTAAAGCATATTCTATGTGCTATTGAGAAAGTTTGCTCTTTAACTGATCAGCCTTTGTAATTATTTCATTATCTTGGCTGATGAAAGGAGAACATAATAATACATCTTGGTTTCTTCACTGTACTGCCTGGTAATAAGCGGTTCCTTTTAGGCAATCTTTTTTTACCATGCCTGGTCCTAAAAGGGTTACATTATGTGTTCAGTTCTCTTAAAGTCACTGCAGGTAGCTCATCCAAAGAACGAAGATATGAATGCACTGTTAAAAGTAGTGAACAAGAAGTTGCTATTTTTCCAATGCTTTATAAGTGTTCAGTACCAAGAGGTGTTTGGAGTGTATGTAAATATAAGGGGTGATCAAACATTTTCCGTTAGACGGCCGTTACAGTCCTGAATCGGGATGCCAGTCGGGCAAAATCGCTGTGAGCATTGAGGCACCCATCCCACCCACCGACGCACCAGGTTGAAGATCCCCGTGTGGTAAAACACCATGTCCTGCTGCGTGAAGAAGTCCGTAACCATCTTCTGCACATCCTCGTCGACACTTCAAGGCCTTTTTGAGGGGAGTGACGGCGTGATAATCGTGTGGGGAGAGATCAGGACTATAAGGTGGGTGCTCGAGTGTCTCCACTCGAATTGGCTTACCTTCTGGATGAGGCTGGCCTCCCAGATCGACTGGTGTCTTGTGTCAAAATGCGACCGGCACAGAACTTGGTGCACCCTTCAACAACGGTGGTTTTCAGCAGACGTGCTGCCCCATACACAGTCTTCATTCTCCGATGGATGTCCACCGGTGTTTGTCCTTCGGCAGCCAAGAACAGATTAACAGCACGTTGGTTCTGTTTGGACGCATTTGGTAATAACATCGCCATAGTTCAGGTGGTCGCATTTACTGCATGCACCTCAGCACGACACGACTGCCACACTAATCACTTTGCCTACATGTCAGTGCTTATATATCCATATCGGAGTCTCGCTATGTTGCATGTCTGCTGCAGCAACTCCCTCAAACTGAAACTTTTTGATCACACATTATATCTCATACAAGAAAACATCTTCAGATGTACACGATTCAGTCGTGAATTTATTTGTAGAAAATTTTCTGGATATTTTGTATATATTTGTACACATTAGTATTTTGTAAGTTCCTTTTTATTTTTATGAAAACTGTTGTGAAATAGCAGACCCTAGTTAAAGGATTGACAGCATTTGCTAGAATTGAATTTGATTCAAGACAATGATTTAAAATCTCATGAATTTCTACCAACTTCTGTTTCCTGCGAAGACTTCATCAGTACACTATGATCAAATGGAACCTGTCAATGCATTTATTTATGTAAGTTATACATTTTTTTAAATGCAACTAAATCATTCAGAACATTGAGGCGGCAAATCGTCTGTGATGTAGGAACTTAAAAATGCTATTTCCTGTGTATTCACTGGCCAATTAAAAAAAAAAAAAAGAGAAGTTTATAGTTTCCAAGATCATTTGCATAAATTCAACAAGTAAACAATTAAAGGTTTCAAGAATAATATTCAAAGAAACTTATTGATGCTGATTAAACTTTTCTAGGGATTTTGCTGATATTCCACTTTGATGTATTATGTGTATATATTAATCTGAAATGGAAGAAACAGGTGTGTTTCAACTTTCGCTTTGTTCACTACCTTCATATACTTCTAATTTCAAGATATTTTATGTATGTCGTAGATGTGTATTATATAGGTACAATGGAAGACTATTAATGCACTTGTCAGGGGTGGTGCATGGTATTGTTGCAGGGTTGCACAACTCCCAATAATTTTACACTTTATTTATTGTCTTTTCCTAACATATATTCGAAAACATGTTTAAATCAACCATCTTTAGTCGTTTGCTGTACTAATGCTTCGTAACGGACCAATAAATGCTGCTGGCTTCGAATCGAACTCAGGGGGTGTGCTTTCCTACGGCAACTCCCTATCGGACAGCGCGGCGCAATGAACCTCAGCAGTGACAAGCCTGCTCTCCGGTATGGGCTCAGGGAGCTGCACAAGACTAGCAAGTCCCCTGCCGAGAAACAGTTCTAAATGTCCCCGTTAGATTGCACTACTCTGTGGAGAGTACTTCATTCCTACTTTCTCTCCACTTGCAAAGGTAATTCCATTTCCAATTTTTAAATTTACAATTCTTGCTTTACATTCCACCGATGCAGATAGGTCTTACAGCGACAATGGGATAGAAAATAGGTAGGATTTGGAAGGAAGCGACCGTGGATTTAAATAAGGCACAACCACATCATTTGCCTGGTGTGAACATGGAAAACCGCGGAAAACCACCTTTAAGGCTTCCGACAGTGGTGTTCGAACCCACTATCCCCTGAATGCAAGCTCACAGCTATGCGACCCTAACCGCACGGCCATCTTCCTCGGCAATTCCTTTTCCACGCCATATCAGACCACCGAAAATATTACCAACATCTTGCTTCAATGAAAAACAGGAGGGCTAATTTACAATTCAAGTGAGTAACTGTGCCAGACTGAGTGGCTCAGACGGTTGAGGTGCTGGCCTTCGTGGCAGATTCGATCCTGCTTCAGTCCGGTGGTATTTGAAGGTGTTCAAATACGTCAGCCCCGTGTCACTAGATTTACTGGCATGTAAAAGAACTCCTGTGGGACTAAATTCGGGCACCTCGACATCTCCGAAAAACATAAAAAGTATTTAGTGGGAAGTAAAGGCAAAAACATTATTATGGAGAGTAACTGTAGTTATAGTGTATAATTAGCCTCTTACTTCCTGGGATGAAATTGCCAGAGAGATTTCAGTTTTAGTAGGAATGTGTTTCGTTACATAACAATAATATAGTCTTGTTATTTCTGCAAGCTATAAAAATGTGACGCTGAAAATTTTAGTGCAACACCCAGCTTCAGATACCACCAACCGCCACTGGCAATTGTGCTAAAAAAATTTAAAAATATATCTTTGGCCTGTCCAACACCACCACTATGACATGAGACATATTAGTTTGACAAGAAAGATGTTCACTATAAACAACTTTTACAACTTGTAACCTAAAATGCATAGATATGTTTTGGTCTCCAAACATCTTGTTACTCATTGAACAAATTCTCATGTTATTTTGATAAAAGTACAAAAGTTTGTTTGTTTATTTCCTTTTTCATTAAAGAAAAATTTAAAGCAGAATCAACTTAGCAGTGTTTTTATTTTCCATCCATTATTATTTACATTGTTTGGCTTATGGCAGCAGCTCAGGCTTCAAGTTTGCAGGTCTGATCCTGGCTCAGTCCCGTGGTATATGAAGGTCTTCAAATATGCCAACCTCATGTCGGTAGATTCATGGGCATGAAAAAGAACTCCTGCGGGACAAATTTCTGGCACCTCAGCGTCTTCGAATTCTGCAAAAGTATTTAGCCTATTGGACTGTAAAACCAATAACATTATTAAACTTTTTTCAACTGGTCAAACTCTTTTACAAAGATCTGAATTGAGCAAAGTCCTTATTAATAAACATAATATTTAACAACCTTAAATTAACCTAAAGTTGCTGTTTTCTTCTTTATCTTCAGGTATACAAAGCTGGCACAATCATATTCGACGCTCGAGGGCACGCCACGTAAAGCAAGTTGTGACTGAAGCACTGGTTCTCTAGATAAGGACACAAAATGAAATTTGAATTATAAACCCACTAAGCATGAATCCTAAACCTACCCAATATTAAAAAAGATAGAAACATGCAATAATAATATAAGGACAAAGGACAAACTGCCTAGGGTTAGCCCTTGACATGGAAGGAGTCTGTGCTCAGATCACCAGTCTCCAGAAAATTGCATTTATCCTTTGAGAAAACTGAGATCATGCCAATAAAACCCCTTAACATAAATGATCAAAAAATTAACATAGTCCCACAATTTAAATACCGTGGAGAAATCGTTATGCACAACTTAAGCGAGAAAGCTACATGGATAAATAGAACCAACAAAATTAAAAAAGGACAATTTCTAACCTGGTCAACTCAAATAGCAAAAAATGCTTGTCAATAGACACTAAGGTCCAACACTACAAAACTGTAACCTTGCCCGAAGTCACTTACGCTTGCAAAACCTTGTTCCAAATTAAAAATGAAAGAATAACTGATCAGATCCTCGAAACTGAAAGAAGAATTAATTATCAGAACTTGCATAAATAAAAAGTACCAGGTTGAAGGAGTCTGGATAATCCTCCCCAATGAAAGTGTTTATTGAGAGAGTGACCCAGTTTCCAGCACGATGAAGAGGAAGAGAATCTCTTATTTCTTTCACATCTTATGATTACCAGAAGACAGGATTTTACGGCAGCTAGTGATGAGAAATCTGGGAAAGAAGACAGGAGGGCATTGGATCAAAGGAATTTAAAAGGATCTCAAAACAGTTGGACTTGAAATTACAGATGCAGAGAACAAGAATAAAATTACCACCCTTCCTAAATATCACAAATTTTCAACTGAAATGAGGCACAGAAGGCTTGCAGAGATTTCAGCTGAATTAAGAACACTGCAATCAGAACGAATGAAGAAGTACTGGGCAGATAAGAAGAATCAAACCGTACAACCTTCAAAGAAAAAGTGTACATGGAAGACTCAAGTGATCCAATGTCGCCAATAAAGTTAATAATAATATAATGATAATGGAAATGTCCTCCTCTGCGAACCATGTGACCTTGCCGCGGTGGGGAGGCTTGCGTGTCCCAATGATGCAGATAGCCGAGCCGCAGGTGCAACCATATCGGATGAGTATCTGTTGAGAGACCAGACTAACGAATGGTTCATCGAAAGGGGGGTAGCAGCCTTTCGATAGTTGCAAGGGCGGCAGTCTAGATGAGTGACTGATACGGCCTTGTAATAATACTCAACATAGCTTAGCTGTATTGATACTGCTACATGGCTGAAAGCAACGGGAAACTACAGCCGTAACTAACTCCCGAGGACATGCAGCTCTCTCTGTATGAATGATGTACTGATGATGGCTTCCTCCCGGGTAAAATATTCCGGAGGTAAACTAGTCCCCCATTCGGATCTCCGGGTGGGGACTACACGAGAGGGGGCGATCATCAGGAAGATGGATACTGACATTCTGCGAGTCGGAGCGTGGAATGTTAGAAGTTTGAATCGTTGTGGTAGGTTAGAGAATCTGAAAAGGGAGATGGATAGGCTAAAGTTAGATGTAGTTGGTATAAGTGAAGTACGTTGGCAGGAAGAACAAGATTTTTGGTCAGGTGACTACCGAATTATCAACAAAAAATCAAACCGGGGAAATGCAGGAATTGGTTTAATAATGAATAAGAAAATAGGGCAGCGGGTGAGCTACTACGACCAGCATAGTGAAAGAATTATTGTTGTCAAGATAGACACCAAATCAATGCCCACCACAATAGTGCAGGTCTATATGCCTACTAGTTCAGCGGATGATGAAGAAATCAAAAGAATGTATGAGGAGATAGAAGATTTAATACAATATGTAAAAGGTGACGAGAATCTAATTGTGATGGGAGACTGGAATGCAGTGGTAGGCCAAGGAAGAGAAGGCAATACAGTAGGAGAATTTGGATTGGGACAAAGGAACGAAAGAGGAAGTCGGCTGGTTGAATTCTGCACTGATCATAATTTAGTCCTTGCCAATACTTGGTTCAAACACCACAAACGACGGCTGTATACGTGGATGAGACCTGGAGACACTGGAAGGTATCAAATAGACTTCATTATGATTAGGCAGAGATTCAGAAACCAGGTGTTGGATTGCAAAACTTTCCCAGGAGCAGATGTGGACTCTGACCACAACTTGTTGGTGATGAAATGCCATCTGAAGTTGAAGAAATTGAAGAAAGGAAAGAATGCAAAAAGATGGGATCTAGACAAGTTGAAAGAAAAGAGTGTGAGGGATTGTTTCAAGGAACATGTTGCACAAGGACTAAATGAAAAGGCTGAAGGAAACACTATAGAGGAAGAGTGGAGAGTCATGAAAAATGAAGTCAGTAGGGCTGCTTAAGAAATGTTAGGAAGGAAGAAAAGATCAACTAAGAATCAGTGGATAACTCAGGAGATACTAGACCTGATTGATGAACGACGAAAATACAAGAATGCTAGAAATGAAGAGGGCAGAAAAGAATACAGGCGATTAAAGAATGAAGTGGATAGAAAGTGCAAGGTAGCTAAGGAAGAATGGCTGAAGGAGAAGTGCAAGGATGTCGAAGGCTGTATGGTTGTAGGAAAGGTAGATGCGGCATACAGGGAAATCAAGGAAACCTTTGGAGAAAGGAAATCTAGGTGTATGAATATTAAGAGCTCAGATGGAAAGCCACTTCTAGGGAAAGAAGACAAAGCAGAAAGTTGGCAGGAGCATATCCAACAGTTGTATCAAGGTAAAGATGTAGAAAATTTGGTTCTGGAACATGAAGAGGCTGTTGATGCTGATGAAATGGGAGACCCAATTTTGAGGTCAGAGTTTGACAGAGCTGTGAGTGACCTCAATAGGAACAAGGCACCTGGAATTGATGACATTCCCTCTGAATTACTGACTGCCTTAGGAGAAACAAGCATGGCAAGGTTATTTCATTTAGTGTGCAAGATGTATGAGACAGGAGAAGTCCCATCCGATTTTCGGAAAAATGTTGTTATACCTATTCCGAAGAAAGCCGGTGCTGACAGGTGTGAAAACTACCGCACCATTAGTTTAGTATCTCATGTCTGCAAAATTTTAACACGCATTATTTACAGAAGAATGGAAAAACAAGTTGAAGCTGAGTTGGGAGAAGATCAATTTGGCTTCAGAAGAAATGTAGGAACACGTGAAGCAATCCTGACTTTACGTCTGATCTTAGAGGATCGAATCAAGAAGGACAAGCCCACGTACATGGCATTTATAGATCTAGAAAAGGCATTCGATAATGTTGATTGGACCAAGCTATTTATGATTCTGAAGATGATAGGAATCAGATACCGAGAACGGAGAATTATCTACAATCTGTATAAAAATCAGTCTGCCGTGATAAGAATCGAGGGCTTTGAAAAAGAAGCAGCAATCCAGAAAGGAGTGAGGCAAGGCTGCAGTTTGTCCCCTCTCCTTTTCAATGTTTACATAGAACAGGCAGTAAAGGAAATCAAAGAGAAATTTGGAAAGGGAATCACAGTCCAAGGAGAGGAAATCAAAACCTTGAGATTTGCCGATGATATTGTTATTTTATCTGAGACTGCAGAAGATCTCGAGAAGTTGCTGAATGGTATGGATGAAGTCTTGGGTAAGGAGTAAAAGATGAAAATAAATAAGTCCAAAACAAAAGTAATGGAGTGCAGTCGAACGAAGGCAGGTGATGTAGGAAATATTAGATTAGGAAATGAAGTCTTAAAGGAAGTAGATGAATATTGTTACTTGGGTAGTAAAATAACTAACGATGGCAGAAGTAAGGAGGACATAAAATGCAGACTAGCACAAGCAAGGAAGAGCTTTCTTAAGAAAAGAAATTTGCTCACTTCAAACATTGATATCGGAATTAGAAAGATGTTTTTGAAGACTTTCGTGTGGAGCGTGGCATTGTATGGAAGTGAAACATGGACGATAACTAGCTCAGAAAGAAAGAGAATAGAAGCTTTTGAAATGTGGTGTTACAGAAGAATGCTGAAGGTGAGATGGATAGATCGAATCACGAATGAAGAGATACTGAATCGAATTGGTGGGAGGGGATCGATTTGGCTAAATTTGACGAGAAGAAGAGATAGAATGATAGGACACATCTTAAGACACCCAGGACTTGTTCAGTTGGTTTTTGAAGGAAGTGTAGGTGGTAACGACGGTAGGGGTAGACCAAGGTATGAATATGACAAGCAGATTAGAGCAGATGTAGGATGCAATAGTTATGTAGAAATGAAAAGGTTAGCACAGGATAGGGTGGCATGGAGAGCTGCATCAAACCAGTGTATGGACTGATGACTCAAACAACAACAATGGAAATGTCTAAATAAAAAAACAATCGTCACTGTCGTTGGCCGCAACTCGTATCTGAGCAACCATATTCTTCAGTAGTTTACATTTTCACACTCGCCAAGCTTTGTGAATATGTTTGATATGACTTAGTAGGCCAATCCTTGCATGAAACATATATAATGGCTGGGAAAGTGCGGCGCTGAGCTAGAAGGAGCTTCCTTGCTTGTTGTTTATCCCTGTCACGTTGCTGTCATTCCTCTTCAAACACCGAAACTGATGTAGAGACACTGTGGTGCCAAAGTGTACAATTCTCAGCAAGCATATCCCAGGATTGAGTGTTAATTCCAGCTCTTTCCATAATATGCTTTAGCTGATCCTCAAAACACCTCAAAGGGGCTCCATGAGGTCTTATGCCGGAACAGAGTTTACCATATAGGAGTTGACGAGGAAGCCTGGTTTCACTCATGCGATGGATGTGCCCAATCCATCTGAGACCGTGGCCAATGATGGTAGCCTCAATGCTTACAGCATGTGCTTTCTCAAGAACTACAATGTTGGTGACCTGGTCCTCCCCTGTGATGTTCAAGATGGATCTAAGTTTTTCCAGATGGAAGCACTCTAGCTTTCTGATATCCTGACAGTAGAGGGTCCAAGTTTCACAACCATACAGCAGTGTTGATGTGACAACAGCATGGTAAACCATAAACTAGCCCACAGCATTTCTCAAAAATGGATAAGCATTCTTAGTACTCTCATCAATATGACAATAGCCTCCAAATGCCTTTAGAATCATGTACTCATCTTCAGATTATTATTATTATTATTATTATTATTATTATTATTATTGGTGGAACGGCAGAGGTGAAAGAAGGTGCGGGCTGGAATGGGTCTAACTATAAGTCCGAAAGATGATTTAAAATTTCAATAAAGGTTATATTTTCAATAGACAACAAGATTTAACAGTTTTTCACTAGGTGAAATAACAATGAAAAATCAGGTACAAGCATAATTTTACAAACTCAAACACCAGTTCCGGGACCTTTACAAGTTCTGGGCTTTGAGCCCCAAATTTCACAATCCTTGGGCAATTAGCCCACCTTTACACATTTGTTCAAAGGGCAGAAATCCCCTTCATACCAGGAGCATAAGCTCCAAAAACCATACCGGGCCTCTTAGAGGCACTTTTACCACAAACAAAGAGCTGACCCGTTCTCAATTTTTCAAGCCTATTGAAGGCAATACCGTACTTTACAATTAACTGCCATCAAGGCACAACTTACAAATATAAACAGGGGTATCTCGTACCCAATCTATTGGGCCTTCGCAAGAAGGAAAACAAAACGGGTTAAGTTAATGGCCCAAAATACAAAGATGAATGGAGGCGAGTACTTGCACTCCTACATGAAAGCTTGTTAACCTAAGTGGCGCTAGGCCGATTCAACAGGGGCTATTCCCACACTAGAGAGGTGACTCGTATAAGAAAATTTTAATACATAAAGGAAGAGAAGGAAATTGGTTACGAAAACGTAGTCACCTCTGATCAAAATGAACGGGAGCTCGAGAGGGTAAAGCACTCTCTATCCCCGATTTACAGTTAAAGTAACATGAAAATTTTACAACAAAATGGTGTAGGTTACATCAAAAACGGTTTCGGACCTTCCCCGAAGATTAAACTGCTGAGCTAGCAAGAAAATAAAGATGTTAAACGGCCATTACCTTTTGAAGGGCTGCTGACTGATGAAAGAGGCGCTTCCCGCCTCCTGCTATACTTCCATACACTAAGCTAGATGTTGTACGAGTGGCGGAGAGCCAGGAAAATCAGCAGTTTTTATACTCTCGGGAAAGATTCGAGACCTTTCATGAATGATTAAGACACACCCACAGTCGTTTATTGGTCGGCTAAAAGTTACAAGTCAAAAATGAAGAAGAAACCTGTGATTGGAGGGAAATTAATTACAGAAATTACTGATTGGGTAAATTAAAACAGGCGGAAAGAAAGGATTAATATTGCCAACCCACCAATGAAAGAACGAAATTTAGTAAAGACAACAACTTATGAATACAAAATATCTTCAAGAAAAGTTCCTCCACTTCGCACCAGGGTGCATGATCATAGTTTTTGGTAGAGACATCTGTGAGAGAATGTCCACACTTCTTGGTAATTAGTAAACAAAAACAATTCGAAATTAACACAGTGACATCTTCTGATAAACGGTTGAATTAATTCAGTTTTAAAGTTCAGAGTTTCAGCTGTAGAGGAGTACATTAAGGCGGAAAATTCAAATGTGCGGCGTGTAGGTGTACCAACCGGTACAATTATTATTATTATTGATTGCTTTCAAGTCTTGCAAAAAGTAAAATGCAAGACCGTAACGGGCCACATGGCCCAATACTTGGAAGGAAGATGATGATGATGATGATGATGATGATGATGACGATTATTATTATTATTATTATTATTATTATTATTATTATTATTATTATTATTATTATTATTATTATTATTATTATCTTCAGCTGGCCTGTTAACAAATGAATGATGACTTTACAGTTTCATTACTGAAAGCAACCACGGCCAAAAACACAATAAAGCTGAATTTTCTTTAAAACTGTTATAGAGTTGCTAAGAAAATGCATGTGATGTTTCTTGTAGAGCAGCAGTTCCCAACCTGGGGTATGCCAAAAATAAACTGTAATGGCAAACTCTATGTATTTGTCTCTCTCAACGCACTGCCAGTAACCTGTCGTTAAATTCAACTCCACCATACATTATTATTGTGAGTAATCCATTAAGGATAAGTGATTGAAAAAACTGGAACACTGAAAAACAATCACCCTGCAGGGTGTGGTGGTCAGGTGACTGTTAAAAATTGTTAAGAATTATTTCAGTTGTGTCCAGACTCCAGTGGGGAGAACAGATTGGTTTAGAAACCAAACTGGACTAAGACAAAGAAGTGTATTGTCTCCACTTATGTTTATAATGATTAAAGTAAACAAAGGTAATATATAGAGGGGATATGAAAATAATGTTATTAAAGATGACATAGTGATCTGGGGAGTCAACAATACAAAAGTGCAAATCTACCTAGAGGCTTTAAATGACAATATTGAAAAATATGGTATAAAAATTGGTGTGGAAAAGAGAAAGACAGTGGTGATAAGAGGAGAAAGAGAAGGAAAAGGAATCATTAGTTTTAGGGGACAAAACCTTGAGAATGTATGAATACATCAAATATTTGGTAAGTGAAATAATGCAAGATGCAAAGTTGGATAAGAAGATCAGCAGAAGCGTACAAGCAGGAAATATGTTCTACCAGAATGTAAGGAACCTGGTGTGGTACAGAGCAGTTCCATGTACAAGATGTACTATACCCCTACATTAACACTTTCAACACTGCCATATTTTAACATGGACCCTGGCAGTGAACTGAGTCTTGTTCCTGTATATTGTAATACAGAATTACACAACAGAAAAACATGGTACATACCTGATTTTTGTATCAAATGAAGGTGTCAGCCATCCAGAATGAAGATGTTAATTATAAGGTACATATCTAAAATATTTCAATTATACTAGTCTTATGAAAAATATTAAAAATGTCCGGGAAAAACTTCTCATTCAAGTTTTATCCTCAAGCCTGCTCAAACAATAAAAAGTTAATGTGGCTACTTAAGGCACAAATAAACACAAGTACATAAATACATTTGAAATACAAAATTTATCTATTTAGGAATAATTTGTTTTGGTACAGTAGCCCTGAAAACATGGGGCTCTGCACAATCCAACTTTGCACTCTTTGCACCACCATCTACAGTACTTTCTTTTCACTGTACCAATGAATCACCAGCCTACATCTCTTAGTCTATACGAAAAAATAAGTCCAAATTTTGGGAGAGGTGAAGTATTTCTATCATTTTTATTTGGAGCAAAATAATGCAGATAAGAAAAACTTGCACTCAAAAGTGATGTAACAAATAAAAATCTTGTCAGAACTATCATGTGATATGTTATTTGGTTCTTAATCAGAACCCGCTTCTCCTGATATCACTATCATTGAACCAGCATGAGGACATATTCGTACAACGCAACATATTTGGTGCGCTCAGCACCCGGCACAGGGGGGGGGGGGGGGGTCACGGCAAGGATACACTATCCTTTTTATAGTTTAGGTTTGAACTTCCCATTAACTGCTGAAATCTAGTGCTCATTAGATAAACTAATACCCCCAAGCAAGGGACAGGAACCATATGAGGTACATTCAGCTGCCTGAAAATATGTGAAAATCATGCCTGTATTGCATACGGCCTCCGTCCACAAGCAGAAAAGCAGTGCGCGTACAGGCGTACAGGTGTACAGGCATAGTGTTGAAAGTGTTAACATATGCATCAGAGATTTGGACTTTGTTAGCAAGAGGTGAGAGTAACATTCAGGCCAGCGAGATGTAGTTCCTGAGGAGTATGCTAGGGAAGACAACGAGAGACAGAGTAAGAAATGTTGAGTTCAGAAAAGAGATAGGGATAGAAAAACTGAGTGATAGAACGGAGAAGAATAAATTGAAAGGGTTTAGACATGTTATGAGGATGAAGAAGGGAAGGATACCGAAACAAGTGTCGGAGACTAGGGTAGAAGGAAAGAAGGCAAGAGGGAGGCCCAGATCAAGATGGATGGACTGTCAAGAACAGTATAAGAGAAAAAGATTGGACTGGAATACAATTACTGAAGAGGGGTGGTGGAAAGAGAAGCAACGGTGGAGAAGTGCCAGGAGCCAGACAAGGAGGAAATGAAAATGGTGATGATATCAAAAACTATTTAAAAAAGATGCATGTTTCAACATTTCTAGTGGCAGGTAATAAAGACAATAAAAATGGTGTTGAATCCCCTTACAGAATTAGCTCTCACATTGCTAAGCACAGTAGAAACAACACAGTTGCTGAGGATTTCATAGCTCAATGTATAAAAGATGATGTACAGTGTATATTTATTTGAATAGGACAGTGTTTGCAAAATTAACCCCATCCCATTTTCTTTTACTCTTCGTAATACAGCTGGCAAGAAGAGACAAGCTGTAAATATAATTATGTCAATATCCGAATGAACATTCTACAAGTAATCATAAAGATGTTTCTCCATAATGGTACAGATGGAGATGAATTCTTCAAAACGAGGTAGTTATGAAAGTGAAAATGATAAAATTAGCATCACCAGTTGGCAATTTCCCCCTCCATTAAGAAATCCGCCTCTGAAAGTTGCATACAGGTCTCTGAATTTAGGTAAATATGAGAGTATCGATAGCAGATAAAAATTATTTTGGCTAATGGGAAGAAATGCTTTATTTTTATAACTTTTTAACTGTTGTTTATGGTGCATCAAAGTCATTCGAAATCGGGAAGTCTTACAAATTGAGATGTAGGGTTACCTGTATTTTTCTGTAAATTTTCAGGAACTTCAAAACTGATAGGACATGGAAAGAGACAGAGAGAGAGAATGGGGACACATTAGGCGTTTTCATGGGATTGGAGGACAGATGCACACGAGCTCGGTTGGTATATGAACTTAGAATTGTCTGTTTCACTTGTACCGCAATGGACTGGGCATTGACGGAGTAGTAAGTTAAATTAATACTAGACTGGTAGCTTCTATACTAAGATTTATTAACTAAGCACTAAAATTACACATGACTATACATAACTTTTGCTCATAAAACACACTTACACAGTTCACACGCTCTCTCTCTCTCTTAATTTCTCACTTGTTATAACACTACAAATTATTCTTAAAACCTAAACAATTAAGTCACAAAGTCGCACGTCACACGCACTTGCACCCTAGGGTAGTGTACACTGTATTTCAAAAGCGGCCATACACTACACAGTTCGCGCGCGCCTACACAGTTTCACATTCAAACACAAGGTCCGTCACACAGCTTCACGGTCCCTCTTTTGCCGTCAGTCCATGCGGTAGCATAGTAGTCCGACAGTCACAGCAGTTCACGCACTGACAGCTCATGACTGAACTACACCAACTCCAACTCAGGCAAGTCACTCCTGTCTTATATATCTGCGCCAGTCATTTCAGAACAGTCCGGATGCTGGATGTATCCAGGAACTTTGCGAGATGGAAGACTCCACGTTAATCATCTTGTAATTTCCATAGTTCTATGGGTGGAAGAGAGAGAGGGGCCGGTCTAGCACTGAAGCCTTGTTTGTGATTGGCGCGGTCGAAGAGTAAGCAGGTAGGCCGACACGGTGACGTCACCAGACCATAGCAAGTTGGCATGGCGGATGCTATAACCATTACAGCATAGAACCATCAATAACATTCAGCACGAGCTGCCACTGGCTAGCGGTCATTTTCTTCACTAAGTCTGATGGAATGGAAGCTTAATCCATAAGATGAGCAATCATAGATCTCAAAACATGCTTTCTGTAATCAAATTTAAATGTTTGGATAATTCCTTCATCAAGAGACTGTAATGTAGTACGGTGGCAAAAATTGTAGCTTCCCATTCTTAAAAATCCTACAGTTCAGTGACAAGGCAAGGGGCATTTTCGAGTAAAAGAAAACCTTTTCTGTTTTGAATACCCATGTTGTTGTTTGAGTCATCAGTCCATAGACTGGTTTGATGCGGCTCTCCATGGCACACTATCCGGTGCTAATCTTTTCATTTCTACATAACTGCTACATACTACACCTGCTCTAATCTGCTTGTCATATTCATACCTTGGTCTACCCCTATTGTTCTTACCTCCTACACTTCCCTCAAAAAACTAACTGAACAAGTCCTGGCTGTCTTAAGATGTGTCCTATAATTCTTTCTCTTCTTCTGGTCAAATTTCACCAAATCGATCTCCTATAAGCAATTTGTTTCAGTATCTCTTCATTCGACCTTCCTATCTCTCCTTCAGCATTCTTCTGTAATACCACATTTCAAAAGCTTCTATTCTGAGCTAGTTATTGTCCATGTTCCACTTCCATACAATGCCACGCTCCAGACAAAAGTCTGCAAAAACATCTTTCTAATTCCTTTATCGGTATTCGAAGTGAGAACATTTATTTTCTTAGAAAAAAGAATCTTCCTTGCTTGTGCTAGTCTGCATTTTATGTCCTCTTTACTTCTGCCATCATTAGTTATTTTACTCACAAACTTCCCACACAATCAGCACCGTCCTGTTCTTTTAGAAATAGGCACTCAGATCCCCATTATTAGATCTTCTCCTCTTCCATGGTAGAATTTTGCCAAAGCTAACTGGAACAGTTTCTCTGCTGATCTTGATAGCAGCATAAGATGGATTCCCCCTGTTGTCAACAATTACTGTAGATTTGTTAAAGCAATACTTGCCGCAGAATAAGACATGTTCCTAGAAGAGTCAGAAAGAGGTATATGTCCGGATGGAATGAAACATGTGAAAAACTCTACAGTGATTTTCAAAAGAATGGTGAAACGGATGTTGGTGATGAACTCATGAACAACTTAGACGAAGCCAGATGGAACAAGTGGACAGAAACTATGGAGACTGTGGATTTCAAACATTCTAGCAGGAAGGGTTAGAGCTTCTTAAAGAAGTTGGGGAGATCACCTCACATTCCTCAGCCCAAACCTGCTGTATCACCTGATCAAGTTGTCAAATGGATTGCTGGATTGTCTAAAGTGAAACCCAAGAAGGAACTCAATCGGTTAATAAGAAAAGAACTAACCTTTATAAAAAGACATAATATTTGTTCATCAAATATTTCTGTCCCTTTCACCAAAAAAGAGCTCCTGTCTGCTATGAAGATAACAAAGAACCGCAAATCACCTGGCTGTGATGGTATTCATCCTGAATTCCTCAAGCATTGTGGGAAGAACACAAGGAAATGGTTGTCATGGTTTTTATCAAATATTTTGATTACAGGCAAACCTACTCCAGAGTTCAAATGAACCAAGATTCTGGCTATTCTGATACCAGGTAAACCTTCTGATTGTCCTGAAAGTTACTGTCCAATTGCTCCCATGAGTGTTTGCTACAAACTTCTGGAATGGCTCATCTACAATAGAATAAGCCCGCTAATTTTACAATCACTCCCTGCAGAACAAGCCAGTTTTAGACCTAAGCATAGTTGTGAAGACCAAGTTCTTGCATTAACAACCCACATTGAAGCAGGTTTTGAAAAACGACTGAAGAGTGGTGCAGTGTTCATAGACCTTACAGCCGCTTATGATACGGTTTGGAGAGAGGGAGTTGTGTGTAAATTTTTTTAACTTGTTGGATGCAGAGTAATGTCACAACTCATAAACAACATGCTATCAGATAGAATGATCCAGGTAGTTATGGATAACAAACATAGTAAAGTTAAAAAGCTCAACAATGGTCTCCCTCAAGGATTTGTGCTCTCTCCATTGCTGTTTAATATGTACATTGCCGATATACCTGGCATTACATCAAGCCAATTTGCTTATGCAGACAACCTAACAATAGTTACTCAGCAATCCAATATGAATGAGATAGAAGCAATTGTAAACAGAGACTCTGACATTTTAAGTGAGTACTTTGATAAGTGGTGTTTGTTACCTAGCACCAGTAAAACAGAAACCTGTCTCTTTCACCTTAATAGCTGCCAGGCAAACATTACTTTGAATGTTTCCCTTGACAACTCTCCTCTACCACACAATCCTAACACCAAGTACCTTGGAGTAACCCTTGATCGGACACTATCCTTCAGGAAACATTTAATGAATACTGCTGCTAAACTGAAGATCAGGAAAAATATCATTCAGAAATTTGCAGGTTCTACATGGGGAGCATCAGCATCCACTCTTAGGTCATCAACATTGGGACTGGTATACTCTACAGCTGAGTATTGTTCTTCTGCTTGGCTGAATAGCCCTTATGTTAAGAATATTGATGTTGTTCTGAATCAGACGATGCGCTTTGTCAGGGGCGCAGTCAGATCCACTCCTCTTTTTTGGTTGCCAGTCTTGAGCCACATAACACCTCCAAGAATAAGCAGGCAAAACAACCTAATACGCAAGTTCAGGGAGATAACAATGAATCCAAGTCTTCCCATTCATGAAGACATGGTTGTAAGGTATGGGCGTCTGAAATCAACATCTCTGCCCATTCAGACTGCAAGGGAACTCATCAATAGAAACTTTAATGGTTCTGATGAATGGCAATTGGAGTGGACCAACACAGTTCCAGATGAATGGCAGGCCCTCTTTAGTCTTCAACATCCACCACCTGGTTTTAATCTTCCCAGAAGAACTTGGGTTATTCTCAACAGAGTCTGTACCAATCATGGTCGATGTGGTTCATTGTTGCATAAGTGGAGTATGTGCTCCTCCCCTGAGTGCGACTGTGGTGAGAAGAAACAGACCATCCATCATATTGCCATTGAATGTCCAAAGAGGTCATATTCCAGTCAGCTGAAGGAGTTTGTGTGTGCTTCTGACAGGGTTGTGCAATGGTTGGACAGTTTAGATCTGAGTCTGTGATCAGTTTTTGAGATTGGTTCATCAGCGCCCACATGCCAGTTTGTAGGGGGGGCAGACCTGGGGGTATGTAGTATTTTTAATATTTTGGAAAATAATAGCGACTTGTATTCTGTGGTAGAATAACCCACGATGTTCCCTGCCTGTTGGTGTGGAACGGTACTACTGCTTCTACATAATACTGACTTTTCAATCATTTTCTTGAAAGGAAAACACCTGACTAGACTAGATTTTTGCCTTTCCCTGAGAGCTAGTAAGGGGGGGGGGGGGGGAC
Organism: Anabrus simplex; assembly: GCF_040414725.1. Taxonomy (NCBI): domain Eukaryota; kingdom Metazoa; phylum Arthropoda; class Insecta; order Orthoptera; family Tettigoniidae; genus Anabrus; species Anabrus simplex. Next base: position 204,151,733 of record NC_090279.1, on the reverse strand, counting down.
GTTGCCCCCGGGTATGGGTGCTCTTGGATTGGTTGATTGTTGGAAGTGTTACCGTATATTGTTTGTTATATTTTTTTAATGTTTGAATGTAGAGTTATGTACTAGCCATAAGCTAAATAAATAAATAAAATAAACTTCCCAAGTAACAATATTCATCTGCTTCATTTAAGACTTTGTTTCCTAATCTAATATTACCTCCATCATCTGCCTTTGTTCAACTGCACTCGATTAGTTTTGGACTTATTTATTTTCATCTTGTATTTCTTACCCAAGACGCTGTCCATACCATTCAGCAATTTCTCCAGATCTTCTGCAGTCTCAGATAAAATAACAATATCACCTGCAAATCTCAGTGACCGGGCAAGTTGGCCGTGCGCGTAGAGGTGCGCGGCTGTGAGCTTGCATCCGGGAGATAGTAGGTTCGAATCCCACTATCGGCAGGCCTGAAGATGGTTTCCCATTTTCACACCAGGCAAATGCTGGGGTTGTACCTTAATTAAGGCCACGGCCGCTTCCTTCCAACTCCTAGGCCTTTCCTATCCCATCGTCGCCATAAGACCTATCTGTGTCGGGGCGACGTAAAGCCCCTAGCAAAAAAAAAGAAATCTCAGTGTTTTGATTTCCTCTGCTTAGATTGTGATTCCTTTTCCAATTTCCTGTTCTGTATAAACATTGAAAAGAAGTGGGGACAAACTGCAGCCTTTCTTTACTCCTTTCTGGATAGCTGCTTCTTTGTCATTGCCCTCGATTCTTATCACTGCAGACTGATTTTTATAATTGCAGATAATTCTTCGTTCTCAGTACTTTGATCCCGATCACCTTCAGAATCTCAAATAGCTTGGTCCAATCAACATTATCGAATGTATCCTTCCTTCAGCAATAGGCCTCGTCGTCCAAACTTTCTTGTTTGCTCCCCAAGTAAGTATACCGTCGTTTCGAAATCCATGTTTTTGAAACATTTTGGACGAGGAGATTTGCCGATAACTAACGGTGGATCCTTTCATCATCTCTATTGACACTACAACAGAACATTAAATACTCTTTTGAAACCTTTCACCTGCAGATTGCTGTTTTAAACATCAGTGCTTTAGATGACAAACATCGGAAGAAAACAGACTGTTTCGTCCATGTTGTAGACGACTTTCATATCGTATCCTTCAATAACTGAAAGGGGGACAATCTTTTCAGTCCATGCAATTGCATCACTTCATCGTCCGTTTGATTGCCGTCCATTGTTTGGACCAATTTTGTGTAGAAAGCAGGAGACAAAAAACGTTCACCGCAAGATGTCGCGGAGATCGCAACCATCCTGCCCAATATCACTTCCTCTATATTCGAGCTCTTTGTATTCGAGTAAATTCATTGCTGCATTCTGCTTAGAAACTCTTTGCTCTGAACAAATCCAAACGAGCCAAATAAGAACTCGAATATGTGGTGTTTTTGCTCAATCTGTAATGTTGTGCAAGTGTGAAGGAGTGCCTACACATTGTGGTTAGGTTAGCGAAAAGAAACGATTTCCCTTTAAATATAACAATGTCGTCTGCCGGTGGTGATAGGGATGGCAACACGGAAAACACTAATAACTTTCCTGTGGCAGCCATTGAATATTCAGGACAGGGTAGCTTGACAGCAAGTTCGAACCAGCCCAGACAACCTGAAAATCTTCTTGATTTGTTACGGTATAGTTATGAAGCGACTGGAAATTCATCTCTCACGGATCCACTTCCTATGGATGACGAGGTAACTTTATCAGCTGACATTAATCTAACCTCTCAGTTATTGTCAACCAGAGTAGACCCACCTATTTGGTGTATACTAATGATTTATAGAAGCCTTATTCTTTTTGGCCACCTATATTTCACATTACATATTTCATAACTCTGTTGCTGTATGCGTCATTGAAGATATATACTCATTGTAGACTGTTATGCCTTTCTGTGTTCAGTCTGCAAGCCTTTGTGAATTTGCTTGGTGAAAATTCTGTGAAGTAGGATGCTACCCTTACTTACAGATAGTTTAAGTGAGGATCTCTCTAATGGGTTAGGTACCACCAGTAGATTGTATAGTCCTAGCTGCCTGTGCACAAGGAGGGCCATGACTCAGGATATGTCTGAGGTGCCCACTCCCATTCTATAGCAGTTGGTATCCCGACTCTCAGGACCACTTCAGCCATTCTCCATGGTTCACAAATTAGAACGTGACTACAGAAACCCACCGCTGAACCACTGTGGTGAGTAATAATTTGCCTTATACCCTCTTTTGAGACAAAATAGAAACTATCAAATCCTTTGCCCTTTGATCTTGACTGCCATGTGTGCTAAGAATTTAAACTTCCTGTAATCGAAAGAGGAAGATGGGTGATACCTTGCTAGTGGTGGTGCAGAAGAGAGGTAGAGGATACAATGTGCTCGGTGCTAGTGGAAATTTGACTGGGACCTGTTTTCTCCCAGTAGGCTTATTGGTAGTGGGGGGTTCGTACTTCAAAAATGTACCCTTTTTGTCAGAGTTTTTGAACTTTAACCCATTCCTGGTACACAGAAATTAATTTACTTTTCCGCACTTAAACTTTTAGATTTCTGCCTCAACAAACTTCATAATGAACCAGTGGCTAATTAAAAAATGAATTTATTTCACTCGTTGTGTACTTTATATATTAACGTCGATAATACTGCAGTTGTATCCAGCACGTCATGACAGGTCACTTTTTCGCTAGGGGCTTTACGTCGCACCGACACAGATAGGTCTTATGGCGACGATGGGATAGGAAAGGCCTAGGAGTTGGAAGGAAGCGGCCGTGGCCTTAATTAAGGTACAGCCCCAGCATTGGCCTGGTGTGAAAATGGGAAACCACGGAAAACCATCTTCAGGGCTGCCGATAGTGGGATTCGAACCTACTATCTCCCGGATGCAAGCTCACAGGTCACTTTCAAACACTGCGGTTTCATTATTTTCATGTGATGCAAGCCCTGTTGGAGACAGTAACAAACTGTTCTCCGGTCTATAGGAACACGGAAAATAGTCGCATTTCACAGATTGAAGTAGTCTCTGTTTTAATTTTTCTACATTAGTAAGAATGCTTTTAGAGGTGGGTTGGTGGGTCCTCGGGAAGCATAAAGGAAGGATCTCTCCTGTGTACTTCTTAAGGTAGGCCTGTCGTTCTACTTCATTTTCTCATGATTTTCTCCTTCTGAAACTTGCTACTCCACTAGTAGGCCTAAAGTGCTACTGAAATGTAAATATTATCATGGAAAAATAATGGTGGTCCAGTTCTGACTTTTGCATAGTCTTTCGGGTTCTGAAATTGAAAGTTGTCAATCAGGAGAGAAACCCTGTAGTGTAAGCAGTTTTGCTTGCGATTCTGATATCGCAGAAAGTTATATAGATTATGGGACGTGTGAACTTAACATGTGCTTATAGTGACGTGCATTGACCGTGATGCGAGTTATTTATTTATTTATTTATTTATTTATGTATTTATTTATTTATTTATTTATTTGGGAAACCAAAACAGCGAGAAACCGAATTACAGAGTTCCGCAGTGAAAAATATATTTACAATAGAGTGGCACAAGGCAAACATAAAAAATAAGTGGAAGAACAATGACGGAAAACATCTAATGATAAAAATAGAGGAAAAAAATTAAAAACTAACAAAATAACTGTAGAGACACAACAAATAACAACAAAACATAAAGGTAAACAACGAGAAAAATTGAAGATTGAACGTAAAACAAAGAGAAGAACTTACAGCTAGGCACAGTAAGATAAATACAGATATAACACTTAAGTAACGGTATAGTGCAGTAAAAATAAATAAATATTATATTATGTACAAAAGTGAGGACAGCAATAAGAAGAAAAAAAAGGAATATGAAGAAAATGAACTAGGTTAAGGAGGAATCGATTAAAGGAGGCATACGAAGAAAAAACGTCCAAGTTCCTGTCAGAAGATGAAGAGTTAAGGAGGGTTGGTATGCGGATAAATAAACTTCTTTGAACAAGAGAGAGGCGGGAATACGGAATATGAAGGGGCAGATTAATCCTGGTTTTGCGAGTTGGAACATGTAAGGAAAAGAAGGATGCAGGTTCAGGAGAACGAAATAAACCGTTAACTGAGTTATATAGGAATCTAATGTCGGCTACTTTCCTGCGACTAGATAACGGGTGAAGGTTTAACTTGTCTAGTATCTGATTACTGCTCAAGTTACAAGTCATTAATCTCATATTTGGACAAAACGTTTAATAAGGATTATAACCTTAATGACGACACGGAAATTAGAGTCCTTTGTACACATTAATACCTAAGTTGTTGAAAACCGTTATCCCAGATCAAAAGAGAATCCCGCATATTTTAAAAATTACCAATACAACAACTCCAAACATGCCCCCAGATACCATACCTATAATTCCCCCTCCCATATCGACACCAGTATGTACCAATCCGCCCAGTTCTTCCCTCCCTCAACTCATCCCCCTCCCTCCGCCACACCCATACAATACACGTAGTAGAAACGCCAGTCAGATTACCGCTAGCAACAGAACAAGTTAGACACTCTACGGCATTCGAGTAAGTACGCATTTTTATGTAACCCATAACCGTATACAACCACAACTGTTATTTTTGTACATACACTTTAAATGCATTTTTTAAATATTTTTCTTTACAGTCTATCCAACATTCTAATCATTGAAAATTTACACAACAGAGGGGATACTACAATTATATTGATAAATATCTTCAATCCAGTGCATTGTCGTGAATTTACGACGTGTATTTTTAATTCAACGTATTCTTATTCGACTGGTTACATAACCAATTTAACTCAAGAAGAATTACCATGATCTAATCTTCTACTACATGATTAATTAGAGCCCTTGTTTTGTATATATTTTGTTCTTCGAATTTCTACTTGCTGATGAATACAGTGTAATATGGACCTTCACCAAATGTTAAAGAAAATGGATCCATTTCAATTTCAGACAAATGCCGTTTGACAATCTTCCTACCAACATTAACATATATATTTTTTAGACTAGATTATGAGATTGACCTACAATTGTTTTAACTTGTTGTTTATAAGATTTACTTATAACTTTTTAATAATGGTATCGAAAACAACTTTTAATGCCACATTTTATTCCAATCTTATATGATTGATTATTGTAAGACAGTCTTAAATGTAACTATTATTTTTAAAGTTGTTCATAGTGCTGATGATGCCCGTTAAGAAGGGCGAAACATGTTCACGATTTTTCAATTATTTATGATCATTTAACCACAATAGTGGTAATTATAAGTATTGACTAGGTTGACATTAAATAAATATTTTTTAAAAATTATACGTAATTACTGCTCAAGTTTCGACAATCAGATACTCTTGCTCTAACAATGGCACAGAAGAATGACTGCATGCGGTCAATATGATTCAGATTAGTGGGTGAAGAGGTAGACCAAATGGGAGACGAGAATTCAATAATTGGTAGGATGCAAGATACATAGTAGGCTCAGAGGGCGTGGATATCGGTGATGTCAGAAAATCTATACAACAAACGGAGATGTGTCATTGCTCGTGCGGTTATCTTTTGTATATGGGGGACAAATAACAATTTACTGTCAAACATCACTCCTAAGTCATTTTGTTCTGTTTGAGTTGGGAACGGGTTACCGAGGAGGGAGTATTTACTGAGAATAGGCGATTTACGAAGCGTGATCGAAATAGAGGAACACTTGGCAGGATTAGGCTTAAGACGTCATGTGGAGCACCATTCAGAGAGTGAATTAAGCCCACTCTGTAAGGAGTTTACGTCTGATAAAGAATCGATTTGTTTGAATATTTTACAGTCATCTGCAAATAGTAGAATTTCACAAGAAACGGAGGATATAGAATTAATGAGATCGTCAATAAATAAGACAAAAAGAAGCGGACCTAGGACACTGCCCTGTGGGACGCCAGAATGTACCATAACAAGAGTCGAACTGAACCCATCAAGAACCACACGCTGAGTTCTGGTATTGAGGAAGCTCTGCAGGAGAGTTAGGAAGCGACCATGGATATTAAAACGTTCTGAGAGTTTATAGAAAAGAAGTGCAGGGTCTACGGTATCAAAAGCCTTTGCAATATCAATGTAGCACACGTCCAGTTGAGAACCGACGTTAAGGGCAGAGGTTGCACGATGGAGAAGAACAGCCAGATTAGTTAGGCAGGAGCTACCAGGAAGAAAACCATGCTGCTGGGACGATATATAAGGAAGTGTGAAAGAAAGAAGACGCTGGTGGATAATCTTTTCACAGATGAGTGACAGAGTGGGTAATATAGAAATCGGACGATAGTTTCTGACATCAGACCTCTTTCCACTTTTAAAAACCGGAGTGATGTTAGCGATTTTCCAGTCGTCAGGAAAGTAGCCCGCTAAGAAGCCACGGTTAAATATACTGCCTCTAGCGAGAGGTTAACTGGGCATTTTGCTGGAGTTTTAGATGCATTTTTACTCTTCTTTGAGTAGGAGGTTATGAAGTATTATTTATTGACCACAATTCTGAGCAGAAGTATGGAAGGTCTGGAGAGAGAGAGGGTGAGTTACCATTTTCATATAAAATGTTCCCTAGCCCTAGAAGACAAACTGATATGCTTAGCAAAGCTTATATGCAAGTGTGTGGATGCAACGGTCACGTGTTAGGAACCCTAGGAGCCCATGACAAGTGACTAAATGTACATAGGTAAGTCAGTAAGTGCCTGCAATTTTGCTCTAATTATCTTTAAGTTGGCTCTATGGCATTGAGTGCTTACCAGCCGCTAGATGGCACCATTTTCTGCGTCTGTGGTAGGTTTCAGTATTATTAGGTCAGTACGGCTTGTGCTGTTGCAACGTAAAGATGGCTACGCCACTCTCTGTTTGCACCAAGGAAGAACAGCGTTCACCGGGAGAGTTGGCCGTGCGGTTAGGGGCACGCAGCTGTGAGCTTGCATCCGCGAGGTAGTGGGTTCGAACCCCACTGTCGGCAGCCCTGAAGATGGTTTTCCATGGTTTCCCATTTTCACTGCAGGCAAATGCTGGGACTGTACCTTAATTAAGGCCATGGCCGCTTCCTTCCCGCTGCTAGGCCTTTGCTATCCTTTCATCGCCATAAGACCTATCTGTGTTGGTGCGTTGTAAAGCCAATTGTAAAATAAAAAAAAACAGCGTTCCGCAATCCATTTTTTGTGGTCTGAGGGTGTACTGTAAAGTGTCTACCAGTGGATTGAACAGTTCAGAAGGGGTCGCACGAGCGTGAAGGATGAGGAAAGATCCGGGATCTGGGCGTCCATCTGCAGCCGTAACTGATGCCGATATTGCACAAGTGCACGATATGATCCTGAAAACAGACGAGTGACTGTTCATGACGTGGTAAACCATATGCACATGAGCCATGGTTCTGCATATGAAATAGTACATAAAAGGCTTAACTTTCACAAACTTTGTTTCAGACGGGTTCCAAAACAACTCAATGAATAGTAAACCGTGGATGTTGCAGTGATATGCTGGTAAACAAGCCGAAACCTGCAATTCACAACAAACGCAGAGGTCGATTGTTGAAGAGTTCTTTTGTTGCATGGCAGTGCACATCCACATACTGCTGCCCACACCGCTCACTCTTCAGACGCTATGTTTCGAGGTGTTGGAGCGTCGTGCGTACTGTCCTGATGTCGCCCCGTCAGATTACCATTTCTTTGGTCCACTTAAAAATGCTCTAAGAAGCAGTTGATTTGGCTCCGATCAACAGGTGAAAGAAGCGGTGCATACGTGGCTTGCTGCTCAATCAAAAGTCTTTTTTGCAGAGGGGGTCAGAAAGCTTGTGAAACAGTGGACCATGTGCATTGAAAAGCAGGGTGACGACTACGTTGAAAAATTATATTAATAGAAAGTATGTACTCTTTTTATAATAAATTATAAAAATTGATTGCAGATACTTATTGACTTGCCCTCGTATGTGGTGCTCATTCTTTGTGATGATGGGGGTATAGTGCAGAAGCCCATTATGGAAAGTTATTTCAGTAGGAATGCATTTCTCAAGTTCCTAATCTTCTGCAAATCATGAAACAGGGCCAGTTTGAAATTAAAATGCAATTCCTGCATTTCGTTGATAGTAGAACAGCTGACAGCTATTCAGGCCTTCCAGAATTATTCAAAATTCAAAACATTCTCGTAATAATAAACACAATATTTCAGGATGCCTACCTTTCATCACAGTAAATCCCTATTGATGTATCTTTAACATTTCAAAAATGTTGGTTGGGCCTATATTCCATTGAAAGCTGTGGTTCGACAAGGAAATGTGGACAGATCCTCCATGCTATGGAGATTGTCACAAGGACCGAGTCTCTTGGACCATGTCAGAAATGAAGGTGTGTGACGTAGATTTGGATTGGCCCCATTCCTAGAGAAAACTAGGTATTCTCGACTGTTGTGGTATGATACCAGCTAACTCATTCCTGGTTGCCAACTTTTTGCCCCAGAGTGCTAAGTTGGGCTCATCAGTTGGTAAATAGCACACCTACCAAGGCGCATGGCTAGTGCAGACTGTATAGGCCAGTGCGTAGGCTACTCATTCGGAACAAATCTTTCAGGTTCTCTATGGGAATCAGCATCTTTATCATGTTGTGGTATGGTCATCCCATGCAAATGTGTGATGATTCCATGATAAAAACGGGCTTCCAACTTGATGTGGATGAGGTCGACCATGAGGAAGCCCGCCAACACGGTGAATGGACAGTTGGTGTGCTGTGGACCTCGGTCCAACTGGGCCAAATGACAAAAATATTGCAAAACAGGAGGTCTCCATTTCAGAGAGAAAAAAAAAGAAAAAAGGCTAGGAAAGAGAGAGACTAACGCAGGGCATGACAAATCCTGGTCGCCATGGCGTCCAAAATTCTTTCTTTGGCGCCTTCTTTTGCAAGCTGAGTATAATCTTCCCCTTTGTATGTTGATTCCCGGTTTGGTGTCACTGAACTACTGTAAAGCGCATGTAACAATACATAACCCCTTGACACTCCGGGCAATTTCTGCTTTGATATTAATGTTGTTATCATTTTAAATAATAAAGTTGCATTACATAAGCAATAGAGGAAAAATTAATGTTAAGTACAAATATTTGGATGTCGAGAAAACCTCTTGTAAAGAAAGTATTACCGACATAGGAATAACTCGCATATTCTTCTTGTGTAAATGACATGAATAATATCCTGTTGTGATCCTTTACTATCAAAATAGAATGTCTTTTGCTATTACACTCAAAATCAACAAATTTTACTATTATCGGTCCTTAATTGGTCCGTATTGACTCATAACAATACTGTACAACGGGTGATTGTTTAGTCCATCCTGTCAATATATTACACTCAAGTCTCGATTAACCAGGATAATGTAAGGTTAAGGCTTCCCGGATAAGTAAATTCGTGGTTAACCTGCAAAAAGTTAAAAATAGAACAGGTGTAGAAAGTACAGTAAAATGATAATAAATGATACTGCTGTATTGTTTTGTATTAACTTATCCAGTACGTTGCAGTAAAAGTAGCACTTAGCACAATTAATAAATGGAAAAATAAAGAGCACTTTTAGTTGAAAACTAATAAGGCAAAGAAGAATATTTAGACTACTCCTACTATTACGACTCGGCAATATTATCCCAACCCTTGGTAATTCTGTATTACTGTAACTCCTAACACTCGTGCATTTTTTAGTGTTTTTTATATCGCGGTTAAGCCGCAACACAGTTGATCCGATTACGGTAAATTGAGAGTTCAGTGTAAATTGATTACTTCCAGAGAACTGTTGTTGTAAAGTGAAATAGTGTGCACTTTCGTGGAATTTATTTCCGTATGTTGCATGGACACAAAAGGCACACAATAAGGATGTCTTGTAAAGTATGGATTGTTCCTTGTATCATATCTTTCTTAGACCGGTAGATAGATAATGTTACAAAGTTATTAATCCTGTAACATGTCAGACTAATACATACAAAGGAAGTGTACAATTTGGTGTTAACAATATTGACTTTGCTATTTACATTTTACAATTTACAAGTTTCTTAGAAAATTAAAACCTACAACCTGTTTTCCAGTCATTAACCAGGTCAGGGATGGAATGAATGAAGCCCTCGTGTTGTGGCGAGAATAGGGATTGTACCGGCTGCCGAAGCCTGTCGCACTCATCTGGGGCATTGATTAATGACTGATGAAATGAAATGATATTGGAGAGTGTTGCTTGAATGAAAGATGACAGGGAAAACCGGAGTACCCGGAGAAAAACCTGTCCTGCCTCTGCTTTGTCCAGCACAAATCTCATGTGCAGTGACCGGGATTTGAACCATGGAACCCAGCGGCGAGAAGCTGACGTGCTGCCGCCTGAGCCACGGAGGCTTCACAGGTTTCTTAGAACAGTATCAAAATATAAGTATGCAACAGTTGGCTTGTTAAATTTGTATAGGGCCTACATAGTGGCATACGTTATTTAGTTCAGTGTCCTTTGTGGTAATCTGTTGTAGTGTATAAAACTTAAATTGCACTACCTATTGCTATTACTACCATGTTTTTATTTTTCGGAAGGCTAGATGTCAGTCTATTAAGGATACAATTACTAGAAAAATGATCATGGAGCTCGATAGCTGCAGTCACTTAAGTGCGGCCAGTATCCGGTATTCGGGAGATAGTGGGTTCGAACCCCACTGACGACAGCCCTGAAAATGGTTTACCGTGACTTCTATTTTGACAGCAGGCAAATGCTGGGGCTGTACCTTAAGGCCACGGCCACTTTCCTCCCACTCCTAGCCCTTTCCTGTCCCATAGTTGCCATAAGACCTATGTGTGTCGGTGCGACGTAAAGCAACTTGTAAAAAAAAAAAAAGAGGGAAGGAAGAAAATTACGTGTCTCTTAGATTTGAAAACATTTGTCATGGCCTGGACTAATGTGACAGTATGTTCAAACCAGGCCAGACAACATGATAGTATTTGCTAAGTTGCCGTAACAACATTGATGTCACACCATATTCCATCTTACTCTCTTGTGCTCTGATGGCTGTCAAAGTAACAAATGTTATGTGCACCGGAAAGCATTGTTAGTGAGTGGGTTAGGTTAGAATTTGGTTAGGTGATGCAGTGATCTTCATGCTTATTACTCCATTTTCATAATTACTGATAGTGAGGATTAAGTCTCTGTGCATATCCTGGTTAGTGATAATACCCATTAGTGTAACGTGTCAACGGTGTTTAACATCTAGCCCCTCAAAGGGAGTGTGCCTCCATTTCATGGCAAGCCATTTGCTAGGTGGTTATGGAATCTCTTGAGGTTAGAGTTTGCTTAGGTCACATGTTTAACATTGATTTTATTGTGTCTCGTCTTCTTTGAGACTAGATTATGGTTATGGGTAAAACTGGCACATGCAGGGGGCTGACAAGTTTGCTAATTGGGTTTCTCTCTTCCTGTCACCTGATTGTCTGGATTTTGGTAGTTAACCCTGTATATTTTGTATTTTTATGGGCCTGTGTGGAGGAACGTTGGAGTTTTGGGTGTGATTTCTGCAAGTTTTTTATTGGTGGTTTGAAAGTTTGTGTTGTACTTTCTCGGATGGTTGTTTTTTTTCCTTCGTACTGTTCTGTTGACTAATAATCTTTCAATCACTATAACAATGATTTATTATTAAACTGTATCCTCCTTATTCAATACGTTATGGTTAATGTGAATTTGAGTTACACATTTCTCCTCCATGTGTGCCACTTATCTGCAACTGCCGTTGCACATTGACAGCCCTGACAGTGCTCCATGCCATAGTAGGCCTGGGTGGAGGAGTTGAGCTGCGCGTAACTTCACTGTCATTACTGCACAGATGCTGACATCTACCCAACTTAGCCTACGTGGAATATTCTTAATCTGATTGGTGGAACTTTAATAGTCTTTAGGATCTCTGTTACTAAACTTCTCATTATAATTTGAATGAAAGTATCTGTACTGAATAGAGTGACCAACCATCATGCATTTGAAGGTATTTTGTAAACGTCTTGTGTGGGACATCATTTGTCCCATAATTGTTTCATTGTCTATCTGAACAAATTTTCATGTTGTTGGTACGAATTTTCACAATACGTAACTGTCCCGCCATCAAGCTTCAAGTGAACATAACCATTGTCAACAGAACGATCTTTGAAAGCACAAAGAGGCATGGTATAGTATCTATGAAGAAGCGTTCCGGATGTACCTTCTTTCTTCTTCTTGATTCTTCTTTCCATACATCTTGCTTCCCTCATTTTAATATTCATCTTAGTAATTTTTTGTTTTCCTTCTAGATTTCATATTGCACAACATGACCTAGCGGCAGTTGATTTCCACTTAAGGGTCTGGCTGGCATTAAATTAATTTAATCTACATTTGTAAATTCGTAACATTTTAGAAGTTTTGATATGAAGTGGAACAACAATTTTAATGAATCAACTGTCAATATTTATATGTGAAGTGAATTTCAAGGAACAGAAGAAACTTTTAATTACATCATTGTCGTTTATTATGTAGAACTGTTCAGTGTCACTCATTCTGACTTTGTCACACTAACATCAAGCGACTCTTTCATCTGATGTTTCAACATGCACTTATTGTAATTTATAAGTATATCATATGAATGCAAATTTTATTCATGTTTTGTAACTTTTAATATATTCATTTAAAGTTATTTCTAGACAGCTGCAGATGGCCTAATGCGGCCGAAACATGTCCTGTTGTTTTAATCTGAAGTTTTTACAACTTTGAATTGTAAATAAATATTGACTAGGTGGAACCAATATACTAGGTTTTTATCTTGTATAACATAATTGTCAATACGGATCCAAATGGAATTGATTTAGAGTTACCATTAGTCCGTGGCGTGGCATGTGTGGCCACGCTGTAGCACGAAGAGCATCAACGTGTGTTGTATTAACTGGTGTTTTTTTAAAAGTGATTTTTGAAATGGATTTGCATCGGATAGTGATGACTGCTGTACTTCTATTTCATCACAAAAAAAAAAAATAAAGCCATAATTTAAACCCATGATGACAAAAGGAAGAAAAGTGTGTGTTGTGCACATAACACAGTGGCCACACACACCACACCACGCACTAACAGTAACTTGGAAGTGAGAAGGTACATTCTGAACACTTCTTCCCCCCAGAATTGTAGAATTTCCTCCTTTTTCCGACTGCCTTCTCCTTCATTCCTTCCTTCAACAGTTGGTCACCCTAGTACTGAAGTATTTGTGCAAAGCTTTAAATTTTGTTGTGTACATAGAATGGATTTCTAAAAGATATTTAAGAAACTTCTTTGAATTGTATATCTTTGTATTTAATAAACATTTTATTAAATGATGATAAATTATTATACAATCTGTGAAGTGATAAGACTAAGAAATTGAAATCTAATGTAGTTTTTTCTTTTTCATTCATTATTTTATTTTTCAGAGGAGGAAATGGTTGGAGAATGCTTTGAAGCACTTGACAGTGGATGTCATTGAAATGTTACTGAAATCTATCGAGGTTCTGAAGAAAGCTGGCACGTTGGAGCTGCAAGATGATCCCACGGAATGCGAACGCGCTTTAGAGGTCATTGCAGATTGGGTCGATAATTTGGACACTGCAAACGGTAATTCCCATTCTTGTTCATTGCTTGGTGATTCCTGCGTTTAAATGCGTTGTTTCAAAAATCAAGATGATTAAGATGGGAGTAGCACGAACATTTTACAGCATATTTGATAAATTGCTAACTTATTGCAACAATATAGCAAGGTTATTGTTTAATAATTCCTTTAGTAAACTTTTGAAGGTGTGCTCTTTAGAAGCGTTTTACTGCTTATACTCGTAGAGAGAAGAGACCTCTTACTTTTCAGAATGAGTGTGAGCAATAATATTTTCTGCACATAACTGCCTCAGTGGATTAGTGGAGGAGTGTTGTACTCAAGATTCGAAGTTCGCTAGTTTGATTCTGGCAGAGGTAGTTGATGTTTGAAGGGCTGTCAATAATCTTGGCACTCCATGTTGTTAACACATTAATAGGTCTCTGCTAGTGCACTCATTTGCACCTCACAATGTTCTGTTAACTCAGCCATAGAATAAACGTCTCTCTGTGCCTGTAACTAACCATACACTTAGGGCTGCAAAGTACTGTAATGTTTCAGAACTGAGCTTGATAGCTGCAGTCACTTAATTGCAGCCAGTATCCGGGATTCAGGAGATAGTGGGTTCGAACCCCACTGTCGGCAGCTCTGAAGATGGTTTTCCATGGTTTCCCATTTTCACACCAGTCAAATGCTGGGGCTGTACCTTAATTAAGACAACGGACGCTTCCTTCCAACTCCTAGGCCTTGCCTGTCCCATCGGCGCCGTAAGATCTATGTGTGTCGGTGCGACGTAAAACAACTAGCAAAAAAAAAAAAAAAAAAAAAAGAACCTAGTATTAACACTCCATTACACGCAGGGCGGGGATTCCCCGCTGTTTAAACGTTTTCGTGAATTTTTAATTTTATTGAGATGTGTGAAGGGTTGTTCTCCAGGACATTGTTCGCGCAGAGTGGAGTCATTGTTAGTCACTGCCGAGGCATGTACACGAGTAGACGTTTGTTATTCTTCTCCCGGGCGGCGAGTTCCCGCCTGTGCGTGTGACCGTGTGACTATTGTAGGTTATATTCTTTACTTTCGTTGGTGTTGCTCGTGTTATACCTTCACCTATTACTCATTGTTCTTTTTATATTCCTTTTTAGGAATGGTACGCTTTAGAGCATGACAGATTTTGGAAAAGAACAACGCATCAGCGACTTATTCGTTTGTCAATAAAATTGTCTAAACTTAACACTATGCGCCCACCGGTAGTAATATTACTACCACGCGGCGTGCGCCTAAGTGCCGCTGTTAGTAATACTACTACCACGATCTTTGAAATTCAGCCACACGAAAGCTATTCACGTTATCGAATTAGTTTTTGCTTTGACGTGTTGTCGATTTCCTTTACTATCGTTAGGTGGTGTTGTCGAACGATAGTGATTCGTGGTGCAACTTAGGGACGATGTTTCGTAGCCACGTGTGCTCAGATCTTACGTAATTGCTGACATACGTACTCCTCGCGCACTCCGGTTAGATAAGCTCAAATTTATGTTCTAATGATAGATTATATGACTTCACAGATTTAGAATCAAAGTGTAGTGAGGCAACAGTCTGCAATCATCTCTCAAGTAGTCGGTTTATCTGTATAATTATTGAGATATGGATCCCGGACCTTATACAAGTAAAGAAAATCCTACGCGTGCATACAGCCCACGGATAATTGAACAGATTATTACGGAACTTGTGAACGATTCAGATTCTGATCTGTATGAAAGTGATCGTGAAGAAGAAAATGAAAATATACAAGTCCCTCAGGATGCTGAATCATCAGATTCATCACCAGAAGAACCAGTCGCAAAAAGACGAATGGAGGTAAGAAGCATGGGAACACAATGGAAACATATTACTCCTGTGAACAGGCCCGTTTTTACTGGCGCACCGGGACTGAATGCTAAGAATCTTCGTATTTCTGCAGAATCTTCACCTCTTGATTTCTTTAGTTTATTTTTTGATAGTAATGTACTGAATGTTATCCGAGTGGAAAGTAACAGATTGCCCTACAGCAAATACACCTACATCAGTGCATGCGCAGTGGAAACCAGTGACTCTGAATGAACTACAGTTATTTTTTGCAGTTGTAATTCACGTGTTTGATTCGTAAACCTTTTCTCCGGGACTACTGGAGCATCATAATGGACCAGTATTGTAGCCCAAGTATCTTTCCAATGCTGAAGGTAAGCATTTTTTATTTGATTTTGTGGGATAGCCCACTCTTTGTACAATATGTATATAAATTTGTTAATTTATAATGCGAAAACTGGCAGAACTGTGATTTTTTTTTCTGAGAGTCTAAATTACGCTGGCACAGGGTAGAGACGCCATCTTGAAATGTCCGGGCTCATAGTGTTAAAGACATAATTAAAGGAGCGAAACATGTACCATATCAACAACTTAATAAATATGTAAGTTTTTATTACGTTTTTATTGTATTGAATAGGCGGTAATTAACAAAATTATAAGAATTTGTATCACAAGTAGATCTTCAATACGGACAAAAAAAATGAAATTTATAACCTGCACTTTCTAACCTGCCGGGCTGAGTGGCTCAGACGGTTGAGGCGCTGGCCTTCTGACCCCAACTTGGCAGATTCGATCCTCGCTCAGTCCGGTGGTATTTGAAGATGCTCAAATACGTCTACCTCGTGTTGGTAGCTTTACCGGCACATAAAAGAACTCCTGTGGGACTAAATTCCGGTACCTCATCGTCTCCGAAAACCGTAAAAGTAGTCAGTCGGGCGTAAAGCCAGTAACATATTTTTTTAATTTTTTTTTTTTTTTTTTTTTACTTGCACCTCCTTCTTAATCTCTTTATTTTTCTGTTGTAATATACGGTAACGGGTATTTACCATTCCTTACGCCCTTGAAAGATGCATACTCACTTTCACACCCTGCCACAATTTCCTTGAACACATGCCATATACTGTTAACATTTTTATATACCATTTTCCACTCGTCGTAATATATTTTAAAAATTCTCCCGTGGCCTTCTTATCAACCATGTGGGATTGCCTGATAATTTTAATTTTACCACCTTTTCTTCTATTGCATTTATTTTTAACTACGACAAAACCTGCTTCGTGGTCGTTTATACCATCAAACACTTCAGTTTCTCTATAGAGATCGTCTGGTTTTATCAACACCATGTCTACAGTATTTTCCCCTCTGATTGGTTCTATCACTTTTTCTTTCAGTTGTTTTTCCCAGATTAACTTATGTACCATTTGTTATTCTTGCTTTCTGTCATTCGCATTAGCTTCCCGGTTAACATTTGGTATAATTCCACATCAGCATCAGCCCCACCCTTTCCAGGTCTGTTCATCCTAGAAACCTGAAGTTGCCTATTGTGTGTGGAAATAAGCTTTACACCTAGAATTTCATGGTTTTCACCCTTAACGTTTTCATGCCTTTAAAATTCTTCTTTCACCAGTATGAATATTCCCCCACGTACTGTTCTTTTGCTGTCTGTATGACAAACACTCCAGATCCATGAGAAAATTTTCATATCCGTAATGTTACTTCTGAGTCATGGTTCAACTCCTTTTGCTATATCTGGTAAATATATGTATCTATCAAATTAATTCTGTTCCTTTCGTTACTATACTTTTTCATTTTAAGACAAACAGCTTTACTGCCATCTACCTACACTCTCATCACCACTCCCTGATCCAGGAATATGCTTCACTACAACTCTTATAAACCGACCTCCCCCAACTTATACTTACTATTTTGTTTCAAGTTGAAGGCCATCTGAGGGTAGGTCCCTCTCTCCTACCCACCTGTTAGGATCTACAAATCTCACTCCCACTTTCCCTCATATTTACCACATAGTCTTCTGTGGAGTGAGGACATAACTGCACAGAACCTCTAAACTGGGCCGTCATCATTCATGCCACGCACTGTAGTACTTGTGTTTTAATTTAGTAATGAATGATGAGGTTTTAAAAGGCCTTGTGCTCTGCCTCTTGTAACTTGGTGATCCATTTGCTCTTGTGTCAGACTTCTACAAGATCGGAGGGTTTGTTATCTTCCGGCCGTGTCTAGACTCGGCTCACAGCAGTCTGAGGTGGCGAGCAGCAGAAATCATTGCAGAGCTGACTCAGAATAATCCTTTCTGCCAGGAGAAGATACTGGAGGCTGGACTTCTCCCACCACTCCTCGCATTGCTGGACAGTGACCCCAACGAACAGGTCCGTGTGAAGGCTCTCTATGGTATCTCATGTGAGTGTACTTTGATTTTCCTTTACATTTCTTGAAATAGAAAACTGTTAACTGCGCCTTTTTATCGACAAGGAAAAATGTTAATTTGATATCTTTTTACATACAAAACAGCTGCTTTTTAATATTGCAAAAGAAAGGTGTTCCAGGGGAAGCCATGCTTTTATAGTACCAACTTATAGTCGTGATATTAACCCTTTGACCTCCAGCCTCATACGCGGTGTCCATGTCCTATACCGCCAAGGCCTAATGAGCACTTTTTACCTTGCAGTAAATTATTCGTAATAACTTCTGTTCAATTTATGTAAACTGGATGGACATTTTTTTGTTTTGAAGGTAATACTTCGGGCATTTTATTAATGTAAATTAATGCACCTTTATTTTGTAATTCTCTATTTTATGAAGTGATAATTCAAAAAAATATTTTCTTCCTTTAAAAAAAATAGTATTTCATGATTAAAAGCAACGCTAAGAAAAATATTTTTACCATCAAAAACTGTATTATTTTAGAGAGGTGATGTTTCCTATGCCACATATAAAAAAATAGAACTTTATATACAATGTTACAGTTACAATATTATTATTATTATTATTATTATTATTACATTAACGTGAAATTTTCTAATCTTACACTATATGCAAATGCTCCAGTTCCTGGTTCGTTTTAAGTAAAACATGATTACTAATGTCTATTTCACACATACTTAACACTCAAAAGTTCACTTTTTTTCTTAAAAATATGATACAAGAAAATTTTTTTACTAATATTTACACATGTTTATGATGTGTTCTAACAGATGTGCTCAGGGAGGCACAAAGGGTGTACACCCTTCTTACACAGTTTACAAATGTATCTGGTCTTTTTCCATTTACCACGTTGGCTAGTATTAATCTTTTTGCATACGGAACAGTTGCGTTCTTTATTTTTCGGTAAAAGAGTTAGGGGTTCGTTGCCCGCCTGCGGAAGCTGAATTGCCGCTTGGTCACCAAGCCATTCGGCAGCAAGTTCCTCAACTAAACTTGTTGTATATAGTCTTATTTAAACCAGTACTAGTCCAAAACATGTATTATACATTATTAAAACGAATACATAACTTGGATTTTTTTTTTTTTTTTTCAGAACGTCCGATCAATCGGACGTTGGTGGTTAAAGGGTTAAAAGAAGCTTTTTGACAAGCTAGCGCAGGGAGGGTCCGTTATTGACATTATCAATTTTCCAGGTTCCCTATGGGAATTAACATCTATATCAATATTTGGTGAATTGGTGATTTCATATTGTTTTAAAAAAATGCCTCCGCTGAGAACTTTCATTTTTTGACTTATCTTGTTATTCACCTGGATGAGTGATATGTGTCAGCTGACTAGGTCTACATGGTCGACGTCATTGGCAACATTTCGTTCTTCAGAATTTGACTGCTTGATTATGTCCTAATTTTGAACTTCTTGATGTAGACATGTGTTTTTTGACAGATCTTGAAAGTGTATAATTTATGTTGATTATTTTAAAAGGTTTGGTCCGTGAGAATCCACTGGCCCTTGATGCGTTTATGAAGAATGGAGGATTCTCGGTGCTGCTGCGAGCCATGCAGAGTGATATCCAGAAGCTTCAGATCAAGTCAGCCTTCCTGCTCAGTTGTTTATGTGCTAGGAGTAATAACATTAAAGGTAAGTGTTCAGTGTGTAATTCTGATGGAGTTCATATTTAGGATATTAGGATATGGTTTATCTTAGAATATTACTTTTTATTCAGCATAATGGTTGCAAGGCAAAATAAATAGAATAATGAGCCTAAATAAGCACACTATATTTATTTGCATATTAGTCCCCACTTTCCCATTCTTACAGCTACACAATGTAGCTATCACTATTTGAGAACCTCCTTTTTTGTAGGGTGAAAAATTGACTTAAAGGCCTACGTAATGGTAAGTGGTGAACACACAACTTTAAGGTCTACGCACCATATTTGCGTAATGAATGCCTCCGCATAATGGATGCATCCAAATTTTTGGAAAAAGAATCTTGCTTAATGACACATTTCATTTTCAACAAAAATGATATTTATTTAAAATCACAAAATTGGATTGCTGTATACAATAAAACCAGTAAACGGAGATCAATGGCTCCAGACTTGTGCTGATCACACTCTACTGTACACTTGTTGCGAAGCATACTAGTTATCATCTCACCATATTGTAGTAAGTGAATGCCAGTGTAAGAGTGTACGATGACGAGAAATGAAGGACAGAGTAGTGATGTTCAAGGTTTTAAACAACAGTGCGTGTTCACACTAATGACAACAGATTCATTTTGATTCATTCACCACACTCAAATCACTTAATAGCCCGGTCTGTTCAAATGCCTCCAGAAGTTGGTTGTGTTGATCAACATTGTTTTTGTACTGTGTAAGGATAAGTTAAAACATTAAACTTACACAGCGATATAGTAATATTTTAGTTTTGCCAATAAATACTGCTGTACTTTATTTCCAAATTTAAATTAAGGTACTCCGTATGCTTCAGCTATGTATGAGTCCTTACATTAATTACCCATGCTAGTAGTCAGTCGATATATCGTAGATTTGTTTCTAGTCACTACTGGTTGGCTATATTGCTTTTCATTTTACGGATTAATAACGAACTTGAGGTTATACTTGATTTCAAATGTTAAGTTTTCTGTTATGGATTTTTCCACATGTAAAAGAGGCTCCCTAGAATTTTGTTATAGAAATTGTAAACGAAAATTGCTGTTGATAAACTTAACCCTGTGTATTTGTTCTTGTATTGACTTCTCTGAACCTATTAAAACTATTTAAAATAGTATATTCTTGAATCCACCTTGTCAATACACTTTTTTATCATTGAAAACCATTTATTTACTGAACATAAAGGGAAACATTTTCTATGAATAAATGGTTTTGAGGGGCCGATGACCTAGATGTTAGGCCTCCTTCAACAACAAGGATTAGCATCATAAATGGTTTTCAATCATGAAAGTGTATTGACGAGGTGCATTCAAGCATATACTTTTAAAATAGTTTTAATTAGATTTAAAGAAAAGTGCATCAGTTTTTGTTCAACGAGATTCCCTATTTTTACCACTTCCAATGCTCTTTGTTGAATCGTATGATTTATGAAAAAAAAAACATTTCTCAGCTAGATACTAGAGCACTTGTGTGATGATCTCATTATATTTACCTTTTCAGTACCACAAAAAAACATCCACTTTTCTTTACCGTATTTAGTTCTTTTTGGTTGCGCCAAATGTGTCTTATCATGCCAGGTTGCATATAAAATTATTTGACTGTTGGCATCACACTTTCTTTTTCTCTGAAAGAGATAGCTTTTAATTTGATTGCTGTGGTAAAACTACATTTGTTGTGTTATTCAGATCCATAATTTTTAAACAGGGAAAAAAACAACACAACCTCACTTAGCAGGAAGTTATTGCACAAAACAGAGGTCACTATCAAAAAGAAATTATGGCATTGATTACATTTGAAATACAATTTCATGCGGTTATTGTAGCGCTGTGAAAGACTCTGTTCTATAGTAGAATCCTTGTTTTTCTTTTATGAATTACCGTATATATGCGAGTATTCCGAGCATATTTTTTTCCGGAATTTAGCTAAGAACTAGAATGCATGCATTGTTTGACATAAGGTTGGCACCCCTTCACCTCCAGCAATATGAACCTGTTCTACTATAGCATTTTCTGGCCTTTGTTTTTTGTGGCATCAAGTAGCGTGCTGGAAGTGAAGTGTTAACACCTTATTAAGGATGGACACAATTTCTCATTATCACTTGTTCAAGGCTAAAGAAAAGCTTAGGGTTATTGAAGCTGCAGAGAGCATTGGAAATCGCACAGCAGGAAGAAAGTACGTCAGAGAAAGTTGTATTGCAACTGGTGAAAAAAGTAAAATGCAACTAGAAAAAACAAACCAGGCATTTCACACAACACGTTCCTCTACAGGTAATAAGATAGCACACTCGTTACAACACATAGCGAATAACATATGAAAATTAAGATGCCTTTCTTAAAGCAGATTTATATTTTATTCAGTTTTAGAGTACATCATAACCTGGGATTAATTTCTTGTGAATAAAACATAACTTAGAGACAATCTTCCTTTTTTCTGTAATACTCTTCTAAAATCAGGGTGCATGGATTATTCGCATATACAGTCGAAACTGGTTAAGGCGTCCCTTTCTAGCACATTTCCCTGGATATGAATATAAATGGTCCGTTATTGGACATAATAAATTTTCCAGCTAACTCATTCCTGGTTGCCAGCGTTTCGCCCCCGTATGCTAGGCTGGGCTCATCAGTTGGTACCTAGCACACCCACCAAGACGCTGGATAGTGCATACCATGGAGGCCACTGCGTAGGCTAATTGTAGCCACCAGCAGTGCCAATGCACTATGAGAGACATTGTCCCATTATCAAAAATTGATGTCTGCTTGGCCATCAGATGATGTAGATGTTGATTCCCATAGGCTACAATTAGCCTACGCAGTGGCCTCCATGGTATGCACTATCCAGCGTCTTGGTGGGTGTGCTAGGTACCAACTGATGAGCCCAGCCTAGAACACGGGGGCGAAACGCTGGCAACCAGGAATGAGTTAGCTGGAAAATTCATTATGTCCAATAACGGACCATTTATATTGGTATTATAAATTTACTCATTCGGAACAATTATTTCTGATTCCCTATGGGAATCAACATCTACATCATTTTCCCTGGATATTTCGTTTTTTAACTCTTCTTCTGATTTTCAGATTTATTTTTACTTCTTCAGATTTTTTACTAATACAACCTCTAGTACGGCCAATTCTCTTCCCCTAGGATAAAGGATAAATACTTATGTGCTTGTGTAATTTACAAAACCTCATTTTCAAGCGTATTTGATACTTTATTTTGTGAGTGTTTCATCTGTCGCCTTCATGTATCGTGTTTCCCGCTCACCACAGCAGCGTGTGCGCTTGATGCAGCCGGGGATTCGGGGCAGCGATCGTCCTGCAAGCGAGAGGCTAGTGCACACTAGCGATTCAGTTAATCTGGACGAAAGAGTGAGTTTTTTATTGTGTTGTTCGTGCGCTCTTAACATCGTTTATGTGTGTAGTTTCGTTGGAGTTGTAGGCCACGTGTTTTTTCTCTTTCCCCCTCTGTCAGAGTCGTATGTTAATAATGTATGGGCATATTGAATTGTTTTGTATGTGGTAGTTTCGCGTATTTGAGTGCATAATTTTAATGAGTTGAATGTTTTTAAGGGGGTTGTGTCGGTGACAGTTTCTGGCATTTTCTTTTCTTGTTATGGTCAGAAAATATTACTAACGTTATCTCCAAGTGTTCAGAGATACCTATAAATTTCTGTTCATTTTACCGTCTGATAAAGGAAACTACCGTATTTTCTCACGTAATTAACGCCCTTGCAAAATTTACGCATCCCAATATTTATGGGTCCAAAGTGGAGAAAAAGAAATGTTCACGTAGTTGACGCACCCACAACTTCGAACATCCATCACTCAGCTCCGGATGCGTTTTGAAATAATGATGTCAACTACTCGAGTAGCAGGTTTCCTATTGCGAAAGCGAACATTCCAAACACAGGGCAACGTGCTGTTATTAGGTGTCAGGAAATCCTACTGCACTAGTTTTACGAGTGTTTCGGTTACGGGGCGTTCTGTGATCTCAAAGCTGTTTGTCAGTCCACAGTATTGGAGTAATACTGCATCATACCAACTTGCGGTGATCAGTTACGCCGAAATATACGGGAATAGAGCAGCGGGCAGTAAGTATTCGGCGTGTAAATTAAACATGCGCTACCACGGTAACGGAAGTGCACTTCAAGCGGCCAACAAGTCTCGCAAAGCATTTTGCGGACCAAAAAGCGGCAACTTTCCACAAGTAGAGGATTATCTGCTTAAATATATGATTTTGTTACGCAGTGTTGGATAAGCCGTTTCTCATGAAATACGGTATTGTGCATTTTGTTGTGTGACATAAATAATATTATTTGTATGCAAGTGCCATAAATGAGAGTGATTAGGTACATTTTCTTGTAACCACTTTTATGTTTTCTCAGTATAAGATTTTAAATTTCATGGTCAATTCGCATTGTAACAGTAGATATGTATGCCTTTTATCCTGCCCTTTTTTCACGTAGACTGTGGTGAAATCCAAGAATTTAAAATCTTCCTATTTTTGGTTTCTAAAAGTTGGCAAGTATGTAATTACATCCCTCCATATAGGGTTGGCGTCAGGAAGGGCATCTGGCCGTAAAACATGGCCAAATCCACATGTGCGTCACAGTTTGCACCCGGTGGAAGAAGAACCAATAGCACACTGGACAGTAAAAAGTAATAAACAAGACGTTAATGGACACGCTAGTTGGTAAAGGTTTGCCATCCCTGCCCCACACTAGTCCCTCTGTTTGATACATATTTTTCTTAGCCAATTTTGACTAACAGTACTTTATAACTTTTCATATTAAAAATGTCGTGGTAAGTACTGTTACAACTTTTCATATTAAAAATGTCGTGGTATCACATGGTTTTATAGTATGGAATTGATGTTAATCATGACTGGTTTTTTTCCCCTTAAAAATGTCATATCACAACTGCAGATCCCACAACATTTGTATGAGTATAAAATCTCTGTATTACACTTAAGTTATCACTTTAACCAGCATGGTATGATTGAAATATTGCAATATATTCTTGATCTAGTATCGACATCAAAGTACTACCAATGTTGCACTTATTTCAGGTGGTACATTATACCGAAATCAATAGCAAATACTATGAACCGATAACAGAATTTTTGAGAACTGGAATCTACATTTTGTGTCCTTTCTGATTCATTCCTTTGAGCAGTATTTTCTTTAAATTGAAATTTCCTACAAGGAGGACTTGGTTACTTACATTGTTCTGAAATAATACAGAAGTAAAAGAAATTTCCTAAAAGTTAAGTTTTGCTCATGCTTGTCTTAGCTGATTGCTCTTCTGATACTATCTAATGTGGTAGAAGTATTGTATCTCTTCTTCCTTGAAAACTCTGAACAATTTATGTAACGTTCTTCGTTTCCTCTATCTTTATTGGTTATTTGAGGAGTATTTTGTGTTCTAATCTTCTTAGCCATTTGATGTTGGCAGTATAAAAAATCGTACTCTTTATTTCCTCTTTTGGTACCAGATGAGTTGTGTCAGATGGGATTCATCGAGCAGCTAGTCGGTATGGTGACGGACTACCATACGCCTGTCCTGGAACATTTACTGGGAGCACTTGTCAACATGGCGACAGAACATAACTTCTCTAAGGATGAGTGTCGCCGGCCGGAACTAGAGCTGAGACCTAAGCTAATCCGACTTATTAACTCCTTCAAAGATAAAGAAGAATACAGGGTAAGAGAAGGAAAAAATTATTTATAATGAAATGTTTCGGCAAGTAGCTTTTGCCTTTATGTAATTATTTTGTCTTTACTTCAGTGGTGTAGTTAGATATTCATTGTATTTCCGTTCTCAAGATATTGGGTTCGGTAGAGTCCAAGATGGTGCTATTTAAGGGTGTTTAATCCTGAAACAGGCAGTGTTAAATAGCACCTGATTTTGAAGTGGTAGTCACCCATTAAGAAATAACGTGTTCATTTTAAAATAATTTATTCTAATCGTGACATATTTTACGTCAAAATACAGGTTAAAATGTACAGATTTATTGTAAGCAACCATTGTAAATCCATTAACTTTTGTATGAATCACAGTTGATGATGAATCTAGATATATACAGTGAAACCTTGTTACTGCATTCCTCAATAACACATTTTGTCATTTAGCACGTCATATATTATTCCCGTCATATTAAATCTTAGGATATAAACTTCATGGTTTTGATCCATATTGAATTGTGATCCCAGTAATAACTAATGTCGTAATGGTCCACCTTTTCAATACTATATTATGCAATATTTACATTACATTTCTAATCTAGAAACTAGTTTTGGTCTTGGCTGGCCATCATCAGCCTTAATGCAAAATTGTACAAACACATCTAATAACTAAAACACATGTATAAACATACACAAATGACTTTAAAAAGTTTTAAAAGCATCTGGGATGAACTATGTGCACAACACGTAAAATATGACAAAATTAAAATCAGGCTCTAAAATTGACTGATCAAGAAAAAACTAAACTAATTAGTAGGAACCCAGGTCTACCTACCGCTAAAGCCCTCCCCAAGATACACAAGACTGGTGTCCCCATTTGCCCGGTCATTAACTAAAGACAGAGAGTCCTTTATATAAAGAGTCACACTTCATTCAAAGGTTTTTAAGAAGGAACTATTGATTTTTGTCTAAAAAATCCATTAAAAACACTAAAGAATTGATCGTTAAATTTTAAAAAGTTTAATATTCAATCCAGTCATTCTTTCCATTAATTCAATATTGTAAACGTGTATCTTAATATACTAATTTCCAAGGTATACCCCATCGTTCAAAACAATTTAAGCAAATACAGCGGCCTAAGTACAGTATATTAGAAATACAGGATTTCATGTCTAACCTTAAATTAGTTATAAACAACAATTATTTCACTTTTATTGTTATTCATCAACAAGGAGGATTGGCTATGGGATCGCCGGCCGTGGGTATCTTGGCCGAAGTTTACTTTGATTTTTTGGAAAACACCAGAATTGATGATTATAACTTTGACAACATCCTATTCTGGGCAACATACATAGATGACTCCATAGTAGTTATGAATGAGAGCATAACAGACGTTGCTACCACTCTCATTAATCTAAATAGCATTGATCCACA
This sequence comes from Anabrus simplex, assembly GCF_040414725.1. NCBI lineage: Eukaryota > Metazoa > Arthropoda > Insecta > Orthoptera > Tettigoniidae > Anabrus > Anabrus simplex. The sequence continues at coordinate 204,125,048 of NC_090279.1, read as the reverse complement.
TATAAAATTCACACTCGAATCCGAAGTTGGGCGGAAAATTAATTTTTTTGACTTAAGTATTATCAGGCACCCAGGCTCTTTAATATATCAGATTTTCAGTAAACCTACCCAAACAGTCACTACAATCTGTCAAGATTCTTCACACCCTCAAATTCACAATTGAGCAGCGTACAACAGCATGATGTACTGAGCCTTCAATGTTCCATTGTCAAAAAGAGACCTAAAAATGAGTTGAACACAATTCGTAGTATAGCTAAATTTATGGATACAACAGTTTCTGTATTGAAAAAGTAATCAATAAATATCGCCCCTCTACCACTTTGAAAAAAGATCAACAAAAAAGTTCCTCCTTTTCTATCTTTATGTTCAACGAACAAATTTACAAAGTCACCAACATCTTTACAAAGCACGATATAAAAGTAGTTTTCAAAACCAGTAATAGGAATGCAGAAGTCTTACATAATGCCACGTCCATAAACAAGTTCAATAGTTTTCCGAAATCAGGAGTGTACAGGATTGTTTGCAACAGTTGTAATTCTTTTTATGTTGGACAGACTGGGAGGAGCTTTACTATAAGGTACTCGGAACATGTCAATGCCCTGAAGTACAAAACATTTTTGGCTGTGGGGCAGCATATGCATGACTATAATCACAAATTCACAGACATAAAACAAGATGTGGAAGTACTCAAAATCATCAGCAAAGGACACCTCCTTGACGTTATAGAAAGCTGCTTCATACATACAGATCAATATTTTAACCAGAGTTAATCTTAACCCATTCGCCTCACATTTAAATACCATAGGAGTTCACTAGATCCTCCGTGGCTCAGGCGGCAGCGCGTCGGCCTCTCACCGCTGGATACCGTGGTTCAAATCCCGATCACTCCATGTGAGATTTGTGCTGGACAAAGCGGAGGCGGGACAGGTTTTTCTCCGGGTACTCCGGTTTTCCCTGTTATCTTTCATTCCAGCAACACTCTCCATTACCATTTCATAGCATCTATCAGTCATTAATATATCACTTTGGGAGTGGCGACCCCATCGTACTAATAGCCTATATCTGCTTGATTCATTCCATCCCTGACCCGGTCAATGACTGGAAAACAGGTTGTAGGTTTTCATTTTTAGGAGTTCACTAAGAAATCACATTTAAATACCGCTCTACATCCGTCGTCATTACACTATTATTTAGAAAATCATACAAAACCAACCAGTAAATATTCCTCTCTAGAAATTTGCATGCATGATAACGAAGTAATAAACTTACCAATGCCGCTATTTTAGTATGTCTGCTGGGTGTGGTACACCTCAAAACATTCTAAGTGAAGAGCTATGCCACATTTTTTGCACTGCCAGCAACTTTTGCTTCTTTTACCCCGGCTGTAGCACACAACACACCTTCTTGTGACTTTTGATTTCTTCTCTGTAGGGAGAATACGCATGGGAAAGTGGACCCATGATTTAGCTTGTAATCTGGTTGGGGTGGTGCTCGCTGAAGGTCGACCTCGAACAGAGTACTCCGGCAACTGAACAGTCTCTAGTAGCTGCTGCGCAATGCTAGTTCGGAAGTCCGTGTAGCTCGTCTTTCTGTTAGCAGCGATCTTGTGATACACAGTGAAGGAATTGAAAATACACATATCCAGGAGGTAAAAGAATATTTTCCTATATCCTTTCACTGTGCGTCGCATGACGGGGAACAGAGCTGTAACCTGATCCTGAAGGTCAACACCACTCATCCCCTTCTGATATTCAAGGCCTCACTTGGGCTTTATCACTTCTTCCCTCGGGGTTTGTCCTCTCTTTCGTCTGAGTTTGCCTGTCCCTGTGTTTAGTGGTGAGAAAGCAAACATCCTTGTTATCTTTCCACTTCACACACAACATACTGTTGGCAGCCCACGTCTCATACTCTCCACGTTTTAGTTTCGTCTTACTGATATCGCGAGGCATGTCTTTTCGGTTCTCTCTAACAGTTCCAATTACATTCATCTGCTTGTCGTGTAGCCTTTTGAATAAATCTGGGGAAGAATACCAGTTATCTAAAAACAATGTATGTCCTCGGCTTAACAGGGGTTCACACATGTTGAGCACAACATTTGTACTTGCTGGCAGACTTGGATCCGTTACATCATCACCTACATAAATTTTGAAAGACAGACAGTAGCCAGAAGTTGATTCACAAATTTTGTAAATTTTTATTCCAAACCTAGAACATTTAGACCTATTACACTGGACAAAGGCGGCCTCTGAATTTCATTAGACTTTCATCTAGAGCAATGTCTTGTGAAGGTAAATATAATTCCAAAAATTTGGAGCAGAAATGTTGTATTATAGGCCTAATCTTTCTTAGTTTGTCACTACAATCGACTTGTTCATCGTCAACAAAATGTAAAAATCGTGAAATTATAATAAATCTTCCCCTGCTCATGGTATGTTTATACACCTGTTTTTACTCCAGTATAACTGTATTCTTGACTTTCGCACTTGTGACATTAGTATAACTAACGCAAAATATGCCCTAATTTCGTCGGGTGTAGTCTCAAACCATTTGTCATCGTCTTTCAACTTTTTTCTGTCAGGATTGCTCAACTGTTTTGCTGCATATGAATTTATCTCGACATATATTTTGTCAAACAAAGGGTTCATGTATTCACAAAAAAAACTGAGAGTTCAGATAGTGGCTGCGTTTCAAACTTTTTCAATAAGTTTTCACTAACACTACTGTATTCACTAAACTTATGTATAACAGGTTTATTCACAATTAAGTATTTATTATTTTCCACCTAGTCGATACAATGCTTGCTTAAGGCAATTTAATGGTTAAAAGTGGTACATATTTCGTATTTTATCAACATCTTACATTACTTTGTCAATTTTATATATTTTTCATCTAAACAGTGTTATGTGGCTGAAGATGTTGATAAAATACGAAACATGTACCACTTTTAACCATTAAATTGCCTTAAGCAATCATTGCATCGACTAGGTGGAAAATAATAAATACTTAATTGTGAATCTATTGAAGTGCGATACGGACCATGAAACTGATTTTATGTAACAGGTTTATTGTCGCTTTTTGTCCAGTTCCAGTCAGTCAAGTTAGTCTGTGCCGAGGTACGAGCTCGTTTCGAAAGACTTGGCACACCGTCGTTATTTGCATCACTTTCCGTGTCATCAGAACTAATATACGCATCGCTAGTACCCGAACTAAGTACTGCAGGGTCTATTTCGTCATCACAAACATCACTGCCTTCAATATCACTCTCTAAAACACTATCTATTAGCTTCCATATTCCTTCTTCATCAACACCAGTACATCTGCTTGATGCCATGATGGCAACTGTCAAGAGTGAAATTATATGAAAAAAGATTCTCTTATCTCTTGTTCTGGAAGTGTGCGAGAACCTGGTGAAAGGGGAAAAAAACCGAAGCCACATATGTAAACTTCAGCTCAGAATGCATACAAGTGGCGTCTGTGGGTTAGTAACTGAACTGCATGGATTGATGTACAGCTGTGCATCGCCGCGAGCAGAGCTCGTCATTTGATTCATATGCCACGAATAACTATGACGAGCAAGGGTCGTCAAATGATGCAATTGGGTTAATGACATTTCAGAAAAGCCAAATATCCTGTTTGACCTAATTCCCATTTTTAGAAAATTCAAACCAAAAAGCCTTAATTCAATTTTTTCATACTATTTTCAGCACTTTTCCTCAGCAGCCATCTGTTTTCCCACATCCTTTGGCCCCGCCTTAATCCCCCTTCCCCTATCTCCTCTTCCCTTACCCGCCCTCTCCTCTCTCCTTGCCCTGCCGTCTCCCTTTTCTTTAAATCTTTCAGATTTTTCCCGTTAGTATGAGGCACACAACAGTAAGCATGCACCACATGCCGCAACGAAAGGTAAGTCTCATACAACCTGCGCCATTTCATTAGCACACTCTCCTTTTAGTGTATTAATTTTTTACTATCATTTATTCAGGTTAACTTCATGGACACCGCATTGAATTGTGAATCTACCAGCTTCAATCTAAGAACGTGCCAGCTATTTATTCATATCTTCGTGCGCCATCCTTGATTCAACCATTGAAAATCTTCAACAGAGGAAATTTTCAGCGTTTCATTATATTTCAACAAGAATCACTAATGGAACATTTTAACATTATGCAACACATCTAAGAATTTTGGAGCCTGTTTTTAATTTTGTCATATTTTACGTGTTGTGCACATAGTTCATCCCAGATATTTTTAACATCCTTTAAAGTCATTTGTGTATGTTTATACATTTGTTTTAGTTATTAGATGTGTTTGTACAATTTAGCATTAAGGCTGATGATGGCCAGCCAAGACCGAAACTAGTTCCTAGATTAAAAACGTTATGTAAACATTACATAGTATAGTATTGAAATGATGGACAATTACGACATTAGTTTAGTTATTATTGTGATATTAAATCTTTAAGAAAAAACTCACTTATTGGATTATGAATTATTGCTATTACTGTTTAGTACGATCACATTTTTCCCAGCCCTGAAAATGTTCTTTTTCATCCCTTGTGAAAAGAACATGATTTGCAACACAGGTAACAGCCCTCGCCACAGAGGGCAGGTCAGAGAAAGTTGCGCATAAACAGGAAATGGCCTTGAATACCTGAACTTCACAGGGGAAGTTCCAACTTCGAGGAGCAAGCCGTTAGCCTCAGGAATGTTCATTTCTGCTTGCCAGTTAACAGTGAGATTGCTGAAGAACCCAGTGAACTTGTTTGTGCTTGAATTTCGCATTCCATTCAGAAGTTAGAAATTTAATCTGTATTGAGTGGTACATTGAATGGTAGCGGATATTTATCATGTGATAGCCTACTGACAAATTGGGAACATGATCATGTGGACTTGACTAGCGTGGTGCATATTTGCATTGTAATGGCTTAGTTATGGATATGAAAAAAGTCGTGAAATTGCTTACTAGTGAAGATAAAATTAAAATCCTTCAGGAAGTGGATTCGCATCCCATCTTTAAGTGCGTTGAGGTGGCCCGAATTTTGGAACTCCCACCTTCGAGTTTTCTGTAGAGCAGGTTGAAATTTTGCCACGTTCAAGGTCATTCTCTCACACATGGCCGAGTGTAACCTCTGAATGATTTCTGGTTGAAGAGTGTGAAAGAAAACAGTATTTAATAACCCACGGGTCTGAAATATAAGGCTTCAACTAACCTTCGTTAAAGAATGACATTTACAATTTTCTTCTACCGCTTTTCCCACACTTGTTGGGTTGCAGGTGCTTGCTGTCGTGCATGTGGATTTGGCCTGTTTTATGGCCGGGTGTCCTTCGTGGCGCCAACCCTAGGAGGGATGTAATCACTATTGCGTGTTTCTGTGATAGTTGGTAGTGTAGTGTGTTATCTGAAGATGAAGAGGAAATTGTCGGGACAAGCACAAACACCCAGTCCCTGAGCAAGAAGAATTATCAGATGCGTTTAAAATCCCTGAGCTGGCCGGGAATCGAACCCAGGACCCTCTAAACCAAAGGCCTCAACACCGACAATTCATATGTCTCATATATACATATGAACAGCAGAGGAGTCCATGGATACAATTACGGAAGTGTTTGAAGATAGTGATTAGTGCTGGAATATGGCTTTCCAGATCTAACACATGCGATTTTTATTTGTGGGGTACCATGAACAACCAACTATAGCAAACAAATCCACACACATTGGAGGAACTTAAGGAAAACATACGAACTGCAATAAGAGACATTATTGGTAGAGCTAAATCGTGTCAGTTGAGATGTGTTTACTCAACAATCCATGTTTAGCTGTGGAAAGACTACATTTCCAGCATTTGCTATGAGGTAAGAGTTGAGTTTAGTTTCAACTGTATACGCAGTTTTATACATTTAAGAAGGGAAGACAAGGAGTACAGGCCGGCTGTGGCCAGGTGGGCCGCAGATATGAGGGAAGACAGCCCGCTGGCCTTGGCTCAACCACTTGGGAGCATTCAGATTTTATATGGAAAACCCTGCATGTATGTCACTGTTAAGAGTTGAATTGCTGTCTATTATGTATATTTATAATAGACTTGTTGTTCTCTTCCCGTTATAGAGTTCATGTTTTTCTTTCATTTTTATTGCATTAATGCTCCAAGTCTTCCTTATTTCAGGTTGCCTCCTCCTTTTTATTTAAGGGGGGACGTTCATGAAATAGGCCCAAAATGTCAATTTTCAATTTATTTTTTATTTAATAGTAGAACTCATTGACAATATGTTCCCAAAGTTTCAAGGATGAAATTGCATCGGAACTGCCTGAAAAATAATAATTAAATGTGTGACACGACCTTAGTGCCGCGCCCACTTTTGAAGCATTACTTCAATACTAGCTCGGTGAAGAACGATTCCGTGGATTTCTTTCAAGCAAACTTGCATGGGATACATCTAGAAGGCTGTGATACATACTCTTTGGTTTTATATATCATCTATGACTGTGTTCCGCATCTTAGAAACAATACCACACCAGCTGCTTTGTTTATGAAGAAGCAATAAATACTTGTTTTGCCTTCTGTTACTGACGGAGATTTACGCAAGTGTTGGATTCTGTTACTGACGGAGATTTACGCAAGTGTTGGATTCTTTCATCATTCAATAATGCTATGGTCACAAAGAATGTATAGAAGACTGGATAAACTGATTTTGCAGAAGTTAATGAACGCAAGACATGAAAAACAAACCAGGAATGAGGTTAGGTCCGAAGTAAGAACTGTATCGGATACATATTTTCACATGGTGTAAACAGATGAACAACCCATTTGTAATCTGTGCCACATTAGCTCCTGTAAATATCTACAGGCTCAGAGGGATAATAACTCCTACATCCACAAGCAGAAGCTTCCAAAATGTATCCTACAAGTTGTCAAGCCCACTTACAGGTTTCTGGCCGATCCTGAACTTCTCAAAAAGTGTGTTCTTGGCAAAACCCAAATCCGAATGAATCTCTAAATTGACTCGTAAGGAAACGATGCCCTAAAACCACATTGTCAGAAATGCAACGTATGATACAGTTCTTGCATTTAATGGCGGGAACTTAGCGAGGATGAAGGTATTAGAGAGAATTGGCTTTAAGGTAGGAATTTTCGCTCAAGACATCCTGAGAAAAATAGATTTACAGCGCCTCTCTGCAGCTGAAAAGTCAGTTGAAGACCTAGTAAAGCAAAGAAGGCAGAAAACAAGAAACCAAAAGAGAAGTCTTGAAGGAAAGGAGGACGCTCAGTACAGTTCTGGAGCCTTTTAATAAACAGATTTGCAAGGAAAAAGTAAGATCAACTTTAAAGTGCATTTTCTCAGAATCACCATTTCCGTTATTAAAGTACACGTTTCGCAGAAACTGGAAAAGATAGAGCCATGACTTTTGGCATCCCCATTGCTGTATGTATAGCAAACATATACACAGGGCCAGATTTTAATATCATTCCTGTACGCCGATATATACAAGAAAAAATATAGATTTTTTAATGGATATTTTTTCAGTTTACAAAATAATTAAACATAAAATGAATTAAATATCATTGTATTTTAAAATGTTTCTGTGGAGTTGTTTCTATTCATATTGAGGTTACACTGTAAAATTTTCCTGACAATTTGTTGAAAAGTGTATGTGAAAATGGTACCTTTGTTGATCACGGGGTCATAAAATTTATAAATTGCAAAACGCTTCAATTTAATTTTGCTTAAGTTATGAAAAATAGTGAAGAGATGCATTTAACCATTCTTAATCTCTGTACTAAATTTCGGTTATGTACCTTACAAATTGTGGATTTAGTGAATGATTATATTTGCACATGTATTTCATGCACTTCCCCCCTTAAATACACTCTTGCTGCTTTGATATAATTTTAATGTAGCATTGTTGTTTTTCCAACAGGATGAATGTGAATATGCCCAACAGCTATTACAACTTGTCTTCTCCGGTGATACAGAAGAGGAACGTTAATGTGCCTGGTTATATAAACTTAATTTCTATCCATCCAATAAAAATATCTCTTATCATTAATTTATCTATTTATCGGTGCATATCCTGCTCCTTCTAGTGTAATGTCTCCTAGTTCTGCATTCATATTTATGTATTAAGTGATCTACACAGCTAAGTGGGTAACTCATTCTCTGGTCACATTACAGTTTTTCTATGAATGCAAGACGACCCTCACTTTTTCTTCAAAAAATATAAATCGGCCTTAAAAAGTGCTTTGTAAAATGCTATGAATTCCTTTTGTACACCACACATTTTTAGTCTATTTTTGTCTTCACGCCAGTGCCAAACGTTGGCTTCAGTTACCCCGTGTTTTCTTGCGGCTGCAAAATATTTTTTATTTCCGCAGGTTTCATAACCATGAACTTAAAATTGGCATCGTAATATCAAAGAGAACCTGTTGAAAATTTGCTGGCAGTACCTGTTCCATGCATCTCTACAATATGACAATCCATGAGGAAAATATTCTTGCTGTCTATAAAACTGTTACTTTTACTCAGCATCAGGTACCACCGGCTGCCGCTACACACACACGTCTCGCTTGCCGGGTTCGGCCAACTTCAGCGGCTAGCAATGTATAGGCCTAATAACGACGCGGACGTTGAACATCAACAAACGAGTTTATTGCGCCGTGGTATGGCCATTCTGCCCTTGCGTTTTTCGCGCACAACTAACTAACCCCATGGCACTACAGCCCCGAAGGGCCTTGGCCTACCAAGCAACCGCTGCTCAGCCCGAAGGCCTGCAGATCAAGAGGTGTCGTGTAGTCAGCATGACGAATCCTCTCGGCCGTTGTTCTTGGCTTTCTAGACCGGGGCCACTATCTCACCGTCAGCTCCTCAATTCTAATCACGAAGGCTGAGTGGACTTCGAACCAGCCCTCAGATGCAGGTAAAAATCCCTGACCTGACATCCGGGTAAGAGGTGGGCACGCTACCCCTACACCATGGGGGCGTATACCTCACAATTTCATCTTCGACTTCTTTAAAGCATCCTTGTTGTGGGCCTCTGAATGCTTTTTTAAAACGATCTTTGTCTTCAGGCTAACGCCGAACATTGGCTTTAGTTAGGCCTATGCTGTATTGTCTTGCGGCTGCACAATTACTCTACATTTCCGAATGTTTAATAACCATCATTATCATAATTTCCCATTATCCAGCTATAGCCGGGTAGGGACAAATATGGTTCCTCTCCACATTCTTCCGTCATTTCGCCACTCCTCCAACATCATAATATTGACGAGAACCCGTTGAAAATTTTCCGGCAATTCCTGTTGCACAAATTAATCTTTACAATATAACGATCCATCACAAAAATATTCCTGCTGTCCATAAAACTTCAGTTTACTAAGTGTCAGGTGCAGTAGATGCGTTATAACTCTGCCAATGAGTAGCCATGGCCTTTTTAAGAATTCAAAGGCTCGCATGTTTTGATGCCATTCTGCAGATTTGGGAAACGTTATTGTAGAGGCTAACAGAATGTCATTCTTTCTCTCTTCACTATTTCCCAAGATCCAGTGACGTTACACGGAGGCACTGTACAGCTCTATATATAATAAAGAGGCAGACGTTGATTGGTCAACGAGTTTTGTGTGCGCGCATGCGGGGGTGAAAAGGAGCAGTGTGGTTACCGTGGTAGTTGCCAGTGGTGTTTCTTACTGATAGGTCATGAATTCAAGACAGCCCTCGATTCTTCACATGAGATTCTGAGAAAATACAGTTGTCTTGGATTTGGAGAAATACGGTTAATGTTTTGGATTATGCATATTAACACCAACCATGCATTTGCAATAAAATAATGAGTGATTATGAAATTGTTTTCTTTTGTCAACCTTATCCAGGCAGCTTCTGGGTTGGCTGTGGATCATTGACCTCCCTGGAGATGCACCGTTTCTGGTGTACTCCATTGCTCTTTGTCCTGATCTGCCTTGGTGCTTCATGTAGGCTATTATTACGATGGGCTCACAATGCCCAAAGACATTTTATACCCAACTGCCCGCTGAATTTCAGTGACGTTGCCTCCTTGGGAGATCAGCTTCTAGTTAAAGGAGCTCCTCCACGCAAAGGCGTTCGCCCCTTCAGAAAGTCAGGTAGTGATGGGCAGTCTGAGACGGAGTCTCGAGATTTCTCGAGACTAGTGCAAGCGCCTGTTTCTCACAAGAAATATCTCTAGAATGTTGTCTCCACCTAGTGCAGCGAGCACTGTTGACTGAGCTGAATATTGTTTATGTCGAGTATCTGAATAGCCAACCATGGGCCTTGTCCATTCCATAAATACGTGTCAACAGGCGACTAGGCCGTTCATTTCTACCAAGGTCTATTATTGATGAAGTATAAGATAATTGCAAAGGATGCACATTCTGGCATTGTACAGGGTCTCTCCTATAAACCCAGACCGAGCGCATGGTGTTTGAACTCTGCGCTACACCAGTTGCCTCAGCCTAACTTATGTCGCATGCGGCCGCCCTGCTTTAAACTCCTGTGGCCTGGCGTCCTTTTAAAAGGACACTGTTTAAAATCGGAATATCCCGTAAAGGAAGTATTTTAAAAATAAAACAAATAAAAATTGACCTTTTGTTTGTGCTCAGTTATTTTGCGAATTCATTTACCTCGGTGTGATAAGCTTCTAACTTCACTGTCTCCCACCAGTACAGCATTAAAGAGGTATACACTTTTATGACATCTGACCAAAAGAGAAATGTTCTGGGCCTCAGGAGGTTAAGTGTGTATACAATCTTATATGAAATCTTACCTCATAAAAGATGCTGGAAATGTCATCCTTCATAATGAGGGACTTCATAAACACCCTTGGGATTTTCTGCACACCAAAAGTGAGAGTTATGACTGTTCACACGACCATTAAAATGAATCTCATTGTAGACCGTATTGGACATCAGATTGTGAACATTAAAATAAGAATAATAGTTAACACCACCTTTCCAATACTTAACTTTCCTTATATTTAGGAAATAAACATTACAACGGGCGTTGTAAGATGGGACATGTTTCGCTTAACTGTCGTAAGCATCATCAGCCGAAAATAAATCTTAGCCTAAAGTTAGGTCAGGGCCCCGAACCTAGTGTCCTTATACTCCGCACGGCCTTACTTCTAAATTGAAGTTTCGCAAAACAAATGAGCATCGCCTTTCCTCTGTTGCCAGCGCACTGCACCTGTGAGAACAGCTGATGCAATACGACCGCGGTAAACAGCCCTATATAGGAAAATGTAATACCGTACTCAGAAAAACTAATGTATATGGATTGAAAACAAATTCATAAAATCTACACTTACTAACAACACCTGACACTAATAAGAGAATATATTATTAAGAATAAAAGAGAATGAGGGAATAACACATCACTCACCGCCAATGGCTGGCACAGGAAGGAGATTATCGCCTACAAAGGGAACACTCCACTGATCTCAGAGTCGCTGTAACACTCCAACAACGAACCATTGTTACTATCACCAGCTCTCGAAGATATTATTAAACTTCCGACGCAGTTCACCATTACATCTTCATTTTCCCACGCCTCACGTACTAATATTTGTGTACTGCGCACTAATTTCCTCCAGTCATCGGCACTGACATTTGCCACAACTTCGGCTCACAGATTTTCCACCTCGAGTACAGTAAAACGTATATTTTTGGTTGCAACATAACCCTTAATCTGAACCCAAATCTTCTCTATTGCATTGAAATGAAATGATCGCGAACCGTACCGAATACCATACACGCTGTGCGAGATAGGTTAACCACATGGTGAATGTAAATATTAGACTTGGCAACTAGGTTTCGAGATCGTGCTCTGCCGATATAAATCGATATAAATGGCAGCTTGGGATTGGTTGGATGTTTATGCTTCAGTGCACAACCACCAGACAGAGCCAAAATCGGCCTAAACGTCAATTTAGAAGTAGAGCCGTGCGGAGTATAAAATATATGGTACCCTAAGAAACAACATTTACATTTAGAAAATCAAATATGCTTAAAACTAGTGTGAAAAAACATAAAATATTACAACATGGCTAAGAGAAAGACACACAATCGTGTTGAAACAGAGGATAAAAACAAAGTACAATACAGAGCTGGTAGTGAAATGATTAAAATCATTAAGGTATCATTGCTACCAGTCAGTCAATCAGAATGTTCAAACATAAAACAAGAGTGAAAATACTGTATATAAATGTTCATCATGGCTAAGTGAGAAAAACACGTAATCGTGTTGCCAGAGGTTAAAAACATAGCGTAGAACACAGAGCTGGCAGTGTAATAATCAAACTCATAGCTGCCAGTCAGTTAATAAGAATGTTCATCATGATAAAAAATGATTATATTCTTTTGAATGAAGAAATAATTAAATCACACTCTTGTATAGGTACGTGAGACGGGCAGAGAAATCGCATATTGTAGCAGACCTGGAGTAGTAACACTTCAAACAGGAATTGATCACGCCTGAAACCGCATCATTTTTACTGGGAGTTCAAGATCAAAACGGAAAAGATGCCAAGTGCGTGAACTGAAATCTGAAAAATGGAAAAAGGAAAAATATAGCTTAGCTATCTTAGACTCCCATCTTGAACACCCTATTTTCAAGGCCCGAGTACATCTTTAACAGGTATTATCTACAGAAGATTGGAAAGACAAGTTAAAACTGAGTTGGGAGGAGGTCAGTTTGGCTTCAGAAGAAATGTGGGAACACGTGAAGCAATCCTGACTTTACGTCTGATCTTAGAGGACCAAATTAAGAAAGACGTACATGGCGTTCGTAGATCTAGAAAAGGCATTCGATAATATTGATTCGACTAAGCTGTTTGAGATTCTGAAGTTAGTTGGGATCAGATACTGAGAAAGGAGAATTATCTACAATCTATACAAAAATCAGTCTGCAGTGATCAGAATCGAGGGCTTTGGAAAAGAGGCAGCAATCCAGAAAGGAGTGAGGCAAGGCTGCAGTTTGTCCCCTCTCCTTTTCAGTATTTACATAGAACAGGCAATAAAGGAAATCAGAGAGGAATTTGGAAAGGGTATCAAAGTTCAAGGAGAGGAAATCAAAACCCTCAGATTTGCTGAGGATATTGTTTTATCTGACTGCAAAAGATCTGCAGAAATTGTTGAATAGTATGGACAGAGTCTTGGGAAAGGTATACAAGATGAAAATAAATAAGTCCAAAGCAAAAGTAATGGAGTGCCGTCGAACAAGGTCAGGTGTTGCAGGAAATATTAGATTAGAAAATGAAGTCTTAAAGGAAGTAGAAGTCTATTGTTACTTGGGTAGTAAAATAACTAATGATGGTAGAAGTAAAGAGGACATAAAATGCATACTAGCACAAGTAAGGAAAGCCTTTCTTATGAAAAGAAATTTGTTCACCTCGAACATTGATATAAGAATTAGAAAGAAGACTTTCGTTTGGAGCGTGGCATTGTAATGAAGTGAAACATGGGCGATAACTAGATCAGAAACAAAGAATAGAAGCTTTTGAAATGTGGTGTTACAGAAGAATGTTGAAGGTGAGATTGGTAGATTAAATTTGACCAGAAGAAGAGATAGAATGATAGGGCACATCTTAAGACATGCAGGTCTTGTACAGTTGGTTTTTGAGGGAAGTGTAGGTGTTTAAGAACGGTAGGGGTAGACCAAGGTACGAATATGACAAGCAGATTAGAGAATATATAGGATGTAGTAATGTAGAAATGAAAAGGTTAGCACATGATACGGTGGCATGGAGGGCTGCATCAACCAGTCTATGGATTGATGACTCAAACATCAGATAAATTGATCATACCCCGCATTCAATATCCATTTCACTAGTGCCTGTGTTTACCAACATTATGGTGACGAAGGAAATAATTCTTTACAATGTTAGAGTATTTTCATCATAATTAGGTACTTCAGTATATGACGGTGCAATGTGTTTGTCTAACTGTACGAGACAACTTTAAAACTATGTTTGAAACACAATGTAAGTCATGAACATGGGATTATCTTGAAGAGATGCCACATAGCACAATCCACTGCGTTGTTTGTTCTGCTGAAATACTTCTGGGATGATCCAGCACTTAAAAGCACACAATATCGCCAAAGGGGAATCGTTACAGAAAACACCTCCGGCCTGGGCTGCACCACAAGAAGCTACCCTGTCGACAACAGTTGCGAGGTATCCAGGTAGGTGTATATCCTATCTAGTTATTCACAAATTATGCAGGGTTATTGAGCTAAGATGTCCACTGCGATTTTGTTTCACTCTGGTTAATGGTATTAAGGGGCTCATACACTAGTGTCCAAAAGTTAAGCATAATCACTAAACGAGGCCATAACGCCTGATAGGAATGTCAGACGGATTGCTGAACAAACGGAAGCTGAATCGCACACCATTTGTCACACAACTTGTCTAAAAGTCATTGTCAGAAAGGTTCTGATAGCTAAGGAACACACTTGACAACAACTAACAAAACTTGGCAGTGTCTTCCACAACAAAATATGCTGTTAATAGGGTGTATGGTTTCACCTAACGGCCACACATGCTTCGCAGCGACGTGGCATGCTCTCTATCAGTTGATCAAGAGCTCTTGGGGCAGTCTATTCCATTCCTCCGAAGTGGCAATGCGAAGGTCCTGGAGGGTCTGTGGTGGAGGCTGACGGGATGCAGGTCGCCTCCCCAATGCATCCCAGGCATGTTCTGTAGGATTCAGATCCACAGACCTCGCTGGCCAGTCCATGCGATGAATGTCTTCCCCAGCCAGAAATTCATCCACCAGAGCAGCGCGGTGCGGTCAGGCATTATAGTCCATTAAGAGGATGTCTGGACCAACCGCACCTCTGAAGAGTCAAACGTGTGGTCTCAGTACCTCATCCCTGTATCTCTGAGCGTTAATGGTGTTCCTCGGATGTGCAGGTCTGTATGGTCATTGAACTTAATGCCACCATCACCACCACCATACTGGTCCCATTCCACAATGTTCCTATGGTTGTATCGACTACCTGGTTCTCTCCAGATTAATGTGCGACGGGAATCGTTCTGCAAACTGAAGCGGGATTCATCTGTGAAGAGCACATGCCTCCATTCATTCACGGTCCAGTTTCGAAGTTGACGACTCCACAGTAAACGGGTCCGTCTCTGTGCTGGAGTGAGCGGGACGCACACTGCTGGACATAGAACAAACAGCTCTGCTGTTCTGAGCCTCCGGTACACAGTTTGCTGGCAAAACGGCAACCCCTGAGACGGCTGCAAGCTCCGCCGACAATTTCGTCGGGCGGTTAAGGCCAGATATCGGTCCTGCTGTGGGGTTGTTACCCTTGGTCGACCTGGTACTGGTCTAAGACTAACATCTCGTGTGTTTCAAAATCGTCTCCAAAGCCTGGAAATGACACTTTGTGGCACATTCAAGGACATGGCGACTTCAGTCTGTGTCTGGCCTTCTTCCAGGTGGCCGAGTGTTCTACCCTGCAAAACGGGGTCCAAATGGCGTCGTCGTGCCATTATGTTGTCACGTTCACCCCGAGGCTACACTCCGCAGACCATAACAGGGCAAACACGATTGAGGGAATACGAGGTGCAGGCACTGGCTGTGTTTACCTTGCGGTTACACTGCTAGGCAAAGCAGGGAACACTTCTTTCCTATACAGAGCGAACACGTACGGTTGGTAGGTGCATGTCGTGCGATTTGCGGTCTATTTCCTGTTGCCCTGCTTACTCATAACTTATACATTAACTTTTGGACACTGGTGTAGTTCAACATGCAGTACTTTTCCAGGCTTTTAACAAAATTTATCTACACACACGTTTCCGTATGAGAACGTTATTGCACGCAATAACTGCTGATGATATACTATCAAGCATATGCTCGTAGTTACAGGGACGTTTCACAGGAGCATTCCCCATTATTAGTCAGGTCATTTACTGTCGCCCAACACACAGCGTTGAGTCGCTTGCTGTACGGTCAACTCTATCCCGTAGCAAGTCGTGCAGAGAGGAACAAGAAGGGAACAGACAATAGGCAAAAACGTAGCGTTACGAAAATGTTACAAGGTTTGGGCTGGGAAGACCTGAGAGTAAGGAGACGAACTGCTTAACTAAGAGGAATGTTTCGAGGTGTCAGGTGTGGAAGGATATTAGTAGATATTAGTAGACGAATAAGCTCTAGTCGAGTTTTTAAAAGTAGAAAAGATCATACAGTTGGACGAAAGCAGTGAGAGCACCAATCTATAACCAAGGAAACGAGGAGGATTGCAACAACTGGAGAGAGATTTTATTGATCGGTATAACGGGCAAGGTGTTCATTGGCATTTTGGAAGAGAGGATACAGTCAGTGGTTGAGATCCATTCGTTGCTGCCGCCTGAATCGCACGTGCGCCATGTCATTCATGCGCTACATGCCGTTGATGTGCATATGCCTCATTGTGTATTCCTTTTCTTTACTGGTCAGCACTGTGATATGGGCTTTGTTTTTCTGTAACGGCTCTCAAAGTGAGGTTCGAGTTACCTGTTTGATTTATTGGTTCATGACCTGTTGCTATTAAACATGGTGTAATAACGTATGAAAGTGTCAGTGACAATTCGACTGGTCCTTCAAATTTCAACACAAAAAATAAAATGCAAAAGGCAAATCAATGAGAAAGCAATGTAAATTGTGCCATAAAAAGGGGAAAAGAACTGACTCCAATTATTAATATCCTCAGTTTCTTGAAAATCCTGCACTTTGCATAGAGCCTTGCTTTAGGATTTACCACTAGTGCCATAACTGATGCGAATGACTACAATAACATTCACTACTGCATCATAAAAAATAAGTTATGAAGGGTATTCTTCGTGTGAATGGTTATTATATAACAATATAACATAATTTGTTCCAATGCAGTGTCAATATGCTATATTAGTAACACGAATATCGATGACGCATATGAGTGTCTACCGGTATCTGAGACGTGTTGTTCTTCAGAGTCCATGTCGCACGTGTGTCGTGGATGACTTTTCACGTATACGTGTAAAAACCTCACTAGTAATGTTAAATCTAACTAATAGGAAGAAAAAAAATCATATTGGCTCCTGGGGCAATGTATGGGTTTAATTAAGGTGGCAGTGAACGTGTTAAGTTAGATGAAAACAAGTTTTGTTTCAGAGGGGCTGTCAGGATCAGACTTTCAATATGCTACGTAACTGAAAAATTCTACCAGAGGAATAGACTGTTATGTTTATATTCCGTAGATCTAGAGAAGGCATATGACAGCGTACTGAGGGAAAAGATATTAGTCGTACTCAGAGATGATGAGATTAAGGGTAGATTACTAAAAGCAATCAAAGGTATTTATGTTGACAATTGAGCTACGTAAGAATTGATGGTAGAATGAGTTCTTGGTTCAAGCTACTTACAAGGTTTAGGCAATGGCTGTAAACTTTCACCTTTGTTGCCCATAGTTTGCATGGATCGTCTGCTAAAAGGTATGAAGTGACAGGATAGGATTCAGTTTGGTGGTAATGTAGTAAGCAGATTGGCCCATGCTCAATGAAATGGCTTTTAGTGCCAGGAATGTCCGTGGACATGTTCGGCTCATTAGGTGCAGGTCTTTTGATTTGACACCCGTAGACGACCTGTGTGTTGTGATGAGAATGAAATGATGATAAAGACGACGCATACACCCAGCCCCTGTGCCAGCAGAATTAACCAATGATGGTTAACATTTCTGGCCCTACCGGGAATTGAACCCGGGACCCCTGTGACCAAAGGCCAGCACACTAACCGTTTAGCCATAGACCTGGACAGCCCATGCCAATGACTTTGTCTTTATGGCAGATCGTGCAGACAGCCTGAAGTCTTAATATTTTGGAACATGAAAGTAGGAGCAATGAGTATGGTATGAAAATTAGCCTTTCTAAGTCTAAGGTGATGTCAGTATGTTAGGGAAGAAAGTTAAGAAAATTGAGTGTCATGTTGGGAAAACAAACCTGGAACAAGTAGATCATTTTAATTATGGTGTTTAGAATGTGTGTTCTCCCAGAATGTTAGTGTAGTGAGACTAAATCAAGGTGCAGCAAAGCCAATGCAGTGAGCTCACAGTTGCAGTCAACAGTATTCTGTAAGAAGGAAGTCAGCTCCTGGATGAAACTATCTTTACACAGGTCTGATTTCAAATCAACTTTGTTTTACAGCTGGGTGAACTCAGGATATCTTATTCATAAGTTAAGTAACAGCCATGGAAGTAGCGAGAATGATTGCTGGTACAAACAGGTGGATCATTGACAGTAAGGTACTTCAGATGAGGAGATAAAGGGTAAGTTAGGAATGGAATCAATTGATGAAGCTGTTCGCATAAACCGGCTACAGTGATGTGTTCATTTGAGGTGAATGGAGAAGGTAGGTTACCTAGGAGAATAATGGACTCAGCCATGCTAGGTAAGAGAAGTAGAGGGAGACCAAGACGATGATGGTTATATTTGGTTTCTAATGATTTAAAGATAAGAGGTATAGAAATACATGAGACCACACAGCTAATTACAAATTAAGGATTGTGGCAGGCAACATTTAGTAAATTCACACAGGCTTGCAGACTGAATGCTGAAAGGAATAAATGTCAATAATGAAGATTCTATGCATGTACAGTGAGTTTCCCTTATCGGTTGGTCGGCAAGCGCACCCAGCTTATCTGCCTCCCGTTGACTCGTCAACGGATCTAGTAGATACCTACCTGAAGACCAATTTGGTTTCCGGAGAGGAAGAAATACTACGCAAGCTGTTCGGAAGGATGGGAAAGGACTAGGATTGGGATGTTAGCGACCATGGTCTTAATTAAGATACACCTCCAGCATTTGCCTGGCTTTCACACGAGGCATATGTTGGGACTGTACCTTAATTAAGGCCACGGACGCTCCCTTACCAATCCTAAATCTTTCCTCTCCTTGCATCGCCGAAAACCGGCGATGTGTTGGTGTCCGTGGTTAGCGTGCTGGCCTTTGGTCAGAGGGGTCCTGGGTTCGATTCTCGGCAGGGTTTTCTCTGGCATAGGGGCTGGGTGTATGTGTTGTCTTCAGCATCATTTCATCCTCATCACGACGCGCAGGTCGCCTACGGGAGTCAAATCAAAAGACCTGCACCCCTGCACCTGGTGAGCCGAACATGTCCTCGGACACTCCCGGCACTAAAAGTCATGCGCCATTTCATTTCAGTGTGTTAGTGTGACGTTAAAAGAAAACTGAGGTTAATGTCAGGAAGGACATCCAGTTGTACAAACTCGTTAAGAAGATTCATTTCAGTTCATACCGGACAGCGTAGATAAATGGAACAAGGGTTAGACACATATGCCCAAATCACAGAGAATGTAACATGCGGTAGGCCTACGTGATTAGATTGATTAGCTAGTACTATATAGCGGCATGGGAAATATGTAGGCTATCACCCTGTTTTCCGAACAGTTTTACTCCAGTAACTTACTGTATACATATTTTTATAATTCGCACAACAATGTAATAAAAATACAACATGCTTTGTGTGTCTTGACCTGTTATACCGGCATCAAAAATATCGATCATGACAGTAAGCAGATATCTTCTGTGGATCGCTAAAACTTCCTTGACGTTACTCTCGAGCCTCGACTTGGATCAATTCTGTAACCTATATTCCGGGGTGGGAATGTGTTGACCTTACAGAATATCGTATGTTTATTAATAACAAGACAATACGTTCTGTCGAAAATGTGTGATGAACATATATTATGATGTAGACGACGTAAATGTTTCGAACACGCATGCGTGAGGCAGCATGTTTTACGTGTAGCCAATCAGATATAGGCCCTGACATTCAAGATGGCACCATGGCCTGAACAAGGCAACGAACCCAAGGCACCAGATAAAAGTTGTAGTAAAAGTGGTGAGAACAGTTCGTCGGAAACTACGAAAGTGCATTTGGGAGCTTCAGAAGACGCTGAAGTTAATGCCACAGCTAACAAGAGTGACGACAAACAGGTAAGACGTTTGTGTGTTGTAGAAGAATTCTTGCACATTGCTCGGATGATGTGCAGAGCTTGATATTTTACCTTTATTTAAGACAGTGGAACATTGTTTCGGGCAGTTACTGACCCTACATGCAATCACAGTGTGTATTTATCCTAACTAAGTGTATATTAGTAACTCATAATTTCACAAAAATACAGAATTCGGTGTGAGAAGTCGCCGTACCCTTCTCGCTGTGGTAGCCTTTTACGTTCAGTAACATTTAATAGAAACAACGTGTATCTTGGTTACTCCACGTGATCGAGTATTTTACATTGTAGTGTTTCCAATTTGAGGAAAATTGGTGGCAGCCGATAAATGGCAGTGTCAGATTTTTTTATTGTTCTTTATAAGGTGATCTGAAGTTGATAATAATGGAGGTTATTGCTGTGTACTGTTTTGGTTGACATTCATCATATTACTGTTTTGTTAGAACAAAATTGCGCGAGAAGAATTATATCTATCGTAATTTTTCATATCAGTTTGATGTATATTGATCCAGGTCTGTAGTGCCTTTGTTAACAAATGCAAGGAAAGTAACTTCTCTTCTTGTTGCCACACATGGATTAGAATTTCAAGTTTTGGAGCTTTGAAGATTGTTTCTTCAGGACAATTGAATCAGATTCTGCTTCACCATGCAGGTAAAATACTTGTTTTTGTTTTCACGACCGAGATTTCATTTACCTTTTACTCAGCTTGTCACATTTCTGACTTGGTGGTTAGGAACCCAAATATTTTAGTCCATATACTGAAAGGAATTCTTAGGAAACGGTATCTTCTCTCGAATTTTGTGTCTTTTCCTTAAATTTTGTTATATATTTTAAATAGCAGTTCATTTTTATGTGGAAAGGATTTTTTAACGTGTATTTCTGTTAGGATAATAGAACTATGGCTTCGATGTGAATGTTGTTCTAAAGTTATTGAAGTCCAGACAATAGCTTGGAAACTGTAGTTGATGACTTTTTCTGTATTTATGTTGTTGTTTTTTTTTTGTTGCATTTACTTCTTGATAGACCCACCTGCATTCCGTTGTAAGGGAAAAAGAGAGTGAGGTTATATTTAATGTTCCATGACTTAAGAATGTTTAACTATCTTATGATAGGTTAAGTATGTTGTTAATATTGAGGAAAGTTCATAGGGTTTCTTTTTTGTTATTAGTTGTAAATGTATCTTCACACGTGTTCATCAGTTTTTAAAGTTGAATTTAAGAATAGGCTACTAATAATGTAATAGTTTTTTTCTTACAGTCAGTCAACTTGGCTAGCTTCAAATTAGGGCCTATTTTCCAGAAACAAAATGGTAATTATTTGAGGTTATGTTGTACAATTTAGTTAAGCGTATGCAGTAATTTTGGAATTTGCTCATTTTTGGATCTGCTAATCTGAGATCATGACTTATCCTAACCAGGATGGATTTGAAGAAAAATCTGGTTCTCTATAAAGCAGGCAAGTTTAAGTGCATGCAGGTATTTGGGCATCACACTGCAAGCCATGAACACCTTGTACTGGCTACATATAAAGGAAAGAATGACAGTTACAGTAAAAGCGATTTATAGAATCAAGGAAATAGGAAGACTACAAACAGCAAAGACACTGTTCAGTGCAAAGATCCTACCAATCTTTACCTACGGATTAGACCTCGTATAGCTAAAATTGACAACAAGAGACCTATCCATGATTGAAAATGTGAAAGCCTGCTGCCTATCCAGGTTCAAAACTTCAAATTTTGACTAAGAGCCAGTGAGAGAGCCTTTTCCCTATAAATGACATCAAGGTACTCTGTGAACTGCAATCAACCGAGAAGAATAGGAAGCTAAAGTAGGAAAGAGGTGAAGAGTTGAGTTCCACAGATTTGATGATAGACAGAGGCTTGATGGGACCCAATCAAGAACTTAGTTATGTACTGACCCATTTTGTAGCGCATGCTTACAACCACAGATATGCGTAAAGGCTAACTTTCATGAGCCGGACCAAACTTGTGTGTGCAGGTTGTGTCATTCAGTTTGTTAAAGATGTCGCTTAACATTGTGCCAACAAAGAAAGATCTCTGAAGAGTATAGTGAAATGTGAACTATGATACAGTGTTAGTGACAAACACCAGTTTAAATGCACCTCCATGTGTGTTAGTGACAAACGCGAGTTTAAATGCACATTTGTGTGTGTTAGTGACAAACGCCAGTTTAAATGCACATTTGTATGCAGTTCTATTATTTATTATTAGTCTGCCTGGTGGCCATGAACGTTTAGGCGTTGAAGTCTAAACAGTCTGTCACCATGGTTAGCCGATTTGAGTCCCGTTGGTTGAAAAATTTTCACCATTCAAATGTTGGCTGGCAGGGTAGGGGAGGTGGTGGTGTACGATTCCGAACCTCTCTGCAGTGCTCATATGAAGCGAGGGCATATGACGCTGTTGATGGTGATTCGTCTGTCGGATGTAGACGTTAAGTCTTGAGCAGACCCATTGGTGCTATTTGACAGGCGTAGGCTACGTGCCGGCACCAGGTTTCATCCTCTCCCTTGCTACTATCGTGTATTGTGTTGTTCATTTAAACTCATTAACTCGTCTGATAAGGTTGACATCAGGAAAGGCATCCAGTCATAAAAACCCGCCACGACAGATCGTCACCTCATACCCGACCCTGTAGAGAAACTGGATAAGAGTTGGACAAACATTATTATTATAATCATTATAAAATAAACATTATTATTATTATTATTATTATTATTATTATTATTATTATTATTATAGTTGTGTTTCAGTGATTTCAGATTTATTCAAATAACTGACAATGTGATATTTTAGTTTTTTGTGCATCACTGTAGGTTACAATAAATACTATGTGTTATACAGACTGACAGCTGCAAAATGTTTTTGCTATGATTAAAGTGACTTCATTCCTAGACATTATTTGAAAAACAAAACAAATGTGTTACCGGAGATCTTTTACATGCCAGCATTGTACAACATGGTGTAAAATTGACTTTTTTCTGTCTTTTAAAAAATCTGACGACTTCTGGCGGGTTTGAACCCGCTGTCTTGGGATCCATGAGGTTGACATTACCGCTGACCCACAGTGCTATTTGAGCTATATAGAGCTATTTGAAAATTATTTTTATAGGAAAAAGTAGGACCTTATTAGAAATAAGGTTTATACTAAGTAAATTCTTCCTGGGGCTTTTCTCAAGGTCTCTGAATACACACATTCGAGTCTAGTCTGTGAACTCACCAGAGAGTTCTTCATAATCAAAGATCTGAGACGCAAATTTCCTCTGCCATCTACGGACAGCTGTTAGAAAGGGAGAGAAAACTGAAGACGATCTGGCTGAATTTCTACACAAGAGGCTATGCGTAACAGAACTTGGACCTGCACAAACCAGGAGCTTCGCTACTTCGTGAATTCCCTTGCAATACATGGTTAACATCACAAGATATGAGAGACGAAGTATTTCCACGATCCAGAGCCTGGCCTAAGTAATTTCTGTGACCAAGGCTGTCTGATATCATGTAGTGAGTTGTGAAAATCAAAACTTCTGCACCAACTGAAACGATTCAGTTCCGCATTATCACTTGGTTAATTATGCAGGGACCGGGCGAGTTGGCCGTGCGCGCCCCCGCGTGCGGCTGTGAGCTTGCATCCGGGAGATAGTAGGTTCGAATCCCACTATCGGTAGCCCTGAAGATGGTTTTCCATGGTTTCCCATTTTCACACCAGGCAAATGCTGGGGCTGTACCTTAATTAAGGCCACGGCCGTTTCCTTCCAACTCCTAGGCCTTTCCTATCCCATTGTCGCCATAAGACCTATCTGTGTCGGAGCGATGTAAAGCCCTTAGCAAAAAAAAAAAAATTATACAGGGTAGTCGGAAACAACGTGAACAGAGTTTGAGCATTAGAGCATTGGTCACACTGTATGTAATTTGAACAAATTGCATCAATATCTCGTGCTGTTGTCATTTTATCATCTGCAGAAGTTGGCCAATCAGATCGCTTCGCAGGCTAATTCAAGTGAGCTTTATGAGGCGGTGTTGCTAAATCTGCACGTGGCTTGGTCAGGTTTGGGAGCCGTGCTGAGGAGTGAGCATCAAACACTAACACACCGTGGGTTTCAGTCAATGCCATCGTAGCGCGCTTGCTGTGGGCAGAGCCTATCGGCAGGGAGGTCCTTGTTCAAGTCCCTCCCCTGGAGAAGTATGTTTCTTCTATTGGCACACTCAAGCCGGTCATATGCCGCATGCAGATTTGGCGGCGCCGCCTTGTGGGGCCCGTCTGGGGTTGCCCGCGGTGCGGTCTGGTCGGCTGGCTTCTGCAGCTGATAAAGCGACAAAGGCATGAGATATCTTAATTATTTTTTTTCAGTTATTTATCTGTATGTCCAACACACTGACACTCATATATCCGGTTCATATTGTTTCTGACCATCCTGTGTAGAGTAAACTATATCCAAGCTCTGGATTTTTTCGGTATTGATCGCATTTTTTATAATGGGGGAGTCTCTTCATGAACAAAAGTGGTTTTCTGCTTGTGGATGGGCCTTTATTAAAGATACTGATTTGTGGTGAAATAGAATCTTGAATATTCTTCTGTTGCCCGTAAACCAAGGGTAACTGAGAACATTTAGGACATCTGGAGTTTCTTGGGCTACTTAACTTACCGTTTTCCATAATATCAATATTGCTTTTCTTATCCAAGGTATTTTTTCTTCTCAAACTTGTAAGGAGCAGTTCGTGCCTGATAGAAATGGAAAGGTGTTGCACTCCCCGTAGCCCAGACGTACGTTATCTCCTTAACTTAATGTTAATTTCGAACATAAGTACAACTGACAGGAATGTGTTGCGTAGCTTGGCAGCTCAAAATGTCTTTTTATTCTCAGCTTCTTCACATTCTTTGTTTCTTGTGTAATTGCCACATCCTCATCGTTCTCAAGGGAAATTTGAGAAAGATATTGAAACACAACATTGATAAGTGCTTCAGTCTGTAGTAGCAAAATCTAAACGTTGAAAGTCAGATGTCTTGTTTGGCTGTGGAAAGGACCATTACGATTCAATTAAAAATATTATTTGAGGTAGTACGATCTGATTACCATTGTTACTACTTTGGCACTTAAAAAGTTAAAAATGTTGAATTAGTGTCTAATTTTTGTGCAATGTCAAATTTCTGTTTAATTCAGTTTCGGTATTAATTTTGTGTTATTTATATATTCTTGGCATTTTATTTCTCAATACATAGGCCTACAGTAAAATTAGTGTCCCTAAGGGACCAATTATTCTTAGATTTTCTGGTTTGAGTAGCAAGGGTGCATCCCTGGAATACAGTGTGAATTGTATGCAGATTCCAGTGGCATGCGAACAGTCGTCCACAACTGGACAACCCAGCTTCAGGTCACATTCTAATTCCACACTAGTGCCACTCATCTCACCAATTAGTGCACTGAAGAACTTCGGTTACAAGAAGGAGGGGGTGTCACTTTTCATAACTTTGCGCTGTGATCATTAGGTCTGTTGTGCTTTTGCCATTTTAGTGTCCCTGTAGAACTCTTCATTTAATGATAAATGTTGTGATACTACTAAGGGGGTCATTGTGGTGTTCAGTATAACAAACTAACGTATTGACCATAGAGTAGTGGATTAACATGATCGTCTCTGCCTGTCTTTACATTAAATTGTTTTTGACTATTATTCAACATCAATAAACTCTTCTCATCACCACTATTAGACTAATATACATTAAACAGATATTTGGTTATTCTGGTAATTAATGGGCGCCTGTTATTCATAAAAGTAAGTTAGGTAAAGCCTGGCTCGTGTATTATCTCTTAAGATGTGGGGTAATAGATTTGACAACATACCATGATACAGCTTTCAGAAAAGGATATGATGGTTAGATGTCACCCTGAATTTAGGATTATTTAAGGTTTTACTACATGATATAATTAATTTACTGTGAATTTAAATCTGAAATTACGAGATTTGCCGTTACAACATATTGAAATTTAACTAAATCTGAAATAGCAATAAAAATGAAGCTGCTGGCATTTATTTGAAATTACAGTCTACTGGACGATACCTCGTCTTCCTGAAATCTATATACATGAAATAAGTTTTGTCTGTACATTGCTCGGAATTAGAAAAGAATGGTATTTCTGTATTGGTCGTGTCCATAGTAAGAAGGAAATGCAATTTTTAATTTTATGTATTATGTACACGCATAACGAGAGAATGATAAACAGAATCTAATGAAAATCAGTACGCATCATCTGGGAATAAGGCACTGCAATCTAGGCGATAAATAATTTTATTCATGCTAGTGAAGTGGTAGTTTAGGGGCATGCCTGAAATTTAATTTTCAAATACTGTTGTTAATAGTGGTCGTATCGATAAATACTACAATCATAACGAAAGTTGTACGAAATAAAATTTCCCAGTCATTTGTCTTACACTGTTTTACTGTACTAGCTATGATAACAGATATTCATCATTTAGATTTTTGTTGCTTTCTCCATGTCAATGCCGAGCATCACAAACGTTGAAATATTTTTCAGTCTTGTTAACTGATGATAGTGGAGCTTTTGTCATTGTGTTAAGGTAAAAAAAGGGGCATCCTCATCAATGCATATCAACAAGGAAAATTGTAAAGATGACCATCAAAGTGAGAAAGGGTCGTGAAGGAACGTAATGAAAGGAGGAAGAAGTACTCCCTTCACATTGGATGTCTTAATATCACAGTCAAAAGAAGACCTGCAATAGCAGAAGGAAGAGATCAAATCTATATCAGAAATAATACAAAACAATATGAAACTGCAGAGAGTCGCAAAGTGCAAGGAAGGGAGTACGTCACAACAAGCCACTGGCAGGGAGAGGCGCGTGTGTTTACATGCCTCAGAATCTGGGGAACAACATGAGGGGTCGACAAAAAACATGCACATGCTAAGAAAGTATCCTGTCAACGACGGGTACTTCAGCTAATGTGGTATAAACTCCGCTGATTCACATTTAACTTGCAGTGCTGCTCGAACTTCTTTCTTGGCTGCGGACATCAGTGATCTTTGCTCGTTCGCTTGTGCAGTGTTTCCACTTATGTAAGTGGAAGTTGTTGAACCAGTCTTGTTGTCCTTGGTTTGTCAATGAAAAGACTAGCCTTATGCACTGCCTGAAATAATTCAGAGTACTGCTTACTATGATAACTTCTCGTGTCCTACTTACATTTGAAATACAACCTGTAACAATAAAGTTCGGTGAATGAAGTCAGAACGGTCGATCCGGCAACATTGGCGACACACAACGCTGCACCTGTGTAGTAGCAGGTTTTGACCACCTGCTCCCAATGTTGTTCAGTTGAGCATCGTGTGTGTGCATGTAAGACCTGTTTAACACAGTGCGTGTTTAGTACGTTGGTTCTGAACTGCAAACAGGAACATGAACGACCAAAAGATCAATGTACATTTTTGTTCTAAGCTTGGCAAAGACACCAAAAGAAACGCATGCGATGCTGGTATGTGTTTATGAAGTACGAGTGGTTCACCCGTTTTCGAGGAGGCCAGGGAAAGTGTTTCTGACAACCCCCGTAGCGGAAGACCGGCGACCGCTGTCTGTGACGAAAACATTGAGAAGGTGGGGACATTAATCATAAACAATCAGCGATTAACTGTGCACATGATAGCGGATAAACTACAGATTAACTGTGAATCTGTGCGACAAATCGTTACCCAGAAGTTAGGGAAGAGGAAAACATGTTCTCTTTTTGTGCCACATCACTTGACTGACGATCAGAAGCAGGCACGTTTATAGGCTTCACAGGATCGGATGCAACACCAAATTTCTTGAACTGTATTGTCACTGAGGATGAAACCTGGTGTTTCAGGTACACCCTGAAACGAAACGGCAAAACATGGAATCGTAATCTATAATCTTCATTTCCGTATTGACAATTGCTCAATTAAAAATAGGAGAGGATTTCCACCAATCAATACTTATTTATTGTATATATTAAACTACAGGTTTCGACCTCATATTCAAGGTCATCTTCAGCTGAACCATACATACATATTTATATAATGAAGCTTTGATTAAGATTGTGGTGTTGAAGGAATGCCATATGATCGTTGTTGAGATTCCGAGCCAACAGTTAGCAGTTTATGTGCCATACCTGGACAATTTTTGTAACTCACTAAAATAATGCTTTGAATCTCACAAGGAAATAGTTGCATCCTTACAAAACATCCTTCCACAATTGTGTATCGTAACAGATTTCGGTTTATTGGAGGCTGCTTTTAGTTTCTACGAAGGAAATCTGTCACATAGAGATTGTGCAAAGTGAGTTTATGTTGTGGAAAGAAAAGTGGAGTCAGGAAAATCCTTCAAATCTTCCCAAAATGGCTGTAAGTTCTCTAGAAAAATGTGACAAGACTTTCTTCCCCAACATTTATACCCTTCTCAAATTACTCGCCGTTCTTCCTGTTTCTATCGCAACCGTAGAAAGAACTTTCTCTAGCCTAAGGAGACTGAAGACTTACTTAAGGAACAGCACATCTGAAAGTAGGCTTAACGGGCTTGCTTTACTCTCTATCCACAGAGACATTATAGTTAGTGATGAAGTTCTTGATAAGTTTGCAAGTGTACCAAGAAACCTGGACTTCGTTTTGTAACCATTGGTGTACTGTATGTATGTATCAGCCCAAATCAATGTTTCCTTTTTCCTTTCTAAAGTGTTTGTAATCGTCTGACCTCTTAAAATTTACTTAATCTAACCTTACATCAATCTTGGCCCCCCCCAAAAATATATTCTATATTCGCCACTGATGCAACCATTCTTTCCTGTCCTCAGCTCCTCCTTTCATCTCATAACAAGAACCATAATGGAGGCTCTGTGCCAAGTCTTGAAGGAATTTCCTCGGTATGGGCATACATTAGCACACACTATACAGTAAATAATAATAAATTTAAAAATAAAATGGAGTGCAACGAAAGACTAGACCTAACAGAATCGAATAATATAATAGAGCTGAAGATGGAAAGAGAAGTGTGTTGCAAAACAAAATAGAAAAATGAGTGACAGTCGGGTGGAGGGGAGGAAAAGGACTACTACGAGGTTGAAGACAATGGAATGAAAAGAAGTAAGAATCGTAACCCGTTAATAGGGCGTGCTCAGCCATTGCTGACTCGAGACTGATATTTCGTTGGTGTTCCTTGTAACGAGTACTTATGGACCGGCATGTTTGGCCTATGTTACCTTGCTGCAAGTACAGAGAATTTTGTACTTTCCAGAGTGTAATAGTGTAGACATTTTGTCTTCTTTTACCTAAACTGTGAGAAGTTTTTGTCAAACACGGTTTTTATATCGTGCTTGCGGGGGACCTTACCAATTTGATCTGTGGTATTGTAAGTGAAAGGAAGGTCTTCACATCTTTGTTCTATGAGTTTTGCTTAGTCGTCCCTCTGGGATGTAGGGCTCTATGAACTCTATCACTCTTATGTGTATTCTTGTGGAACAGTCAAGTTTTGAGTCCCTTTTTTCGAATATCCCACATGTTTTCTGTTGTATGAATGTCAGGCGAGTTTACTGGCCACTCTACGGCACAAATATTGTTCACATTGAAGATTTCATTTTCTTTGAAGTATAGTAAGGAGTCAAATCTTGCTGAAAAATTTCATCATCTAGAAACTACTTCTGCAGGTCAGCAACAACTCTCCTTGCCAGTGCTGCTATTTGGGTATACTGGTCACATTTAATCATCCCATCAACTGCTGGTACTAAGGGACCACAATCCTTCATGTGTGAAACACTTCTTCGCAGGGTGTTGCAAATGTGCTGAAGTTGTTCGCTCATTTCTTCAGTCGGTGCCCATATTAAACTCTGCCCCTGCACTTCAAACCGACTTTCTCTTCAGAAAGACTTTCTTCCAGTATTCCATTCTTCAGTCCTGATGACTATGTATTGCCAAAAGTTTTCTGCACATTTCTGCTGTTGTGTGTCTGGCTATCAATTAATATGTGGTTGTCAGCCATTAGGGATTTACATTAGTAGTTTTCTTCCCTTTCCTTTCTATATTGTTATTTCAGTTTGGTGTTTTCCAAATTCATACGTTCATCACCTGATGGTTCATGTGTTGTGTGTCATCCTCTCAAACGTTTGTACACCGGTTATCCCCCTCCTCTCCTACATTGTCTCACATCATTATTCATCTGGTTTTCTGTACATACTTTCTTTCCATTCTTCAGCTCTGTTCTATTATATCCTGGTGTCTTTTGTTATTTTATTAGTTTCTATTTATTTCTTTTACCACATTCATCCCCGATTCGTCTATCGTCTTCCAGCTTACTTCTCACGCACACAAGGTGTGATAGAACGTCTTAATTGGAGCTTAATGTTGTTGTTAGCTCCTGCTTGGAGCACTGTGCCAGCATACAGTGAGGTACCTGGTGACGAATGAGCATACCATTACAGTTCCCAACGGTAATGGATTCTTAAATTCTAACTCTCATTATTGTAGAAGTCTTCCTCGTGGACAGTCAGCATTTTCTTCTGAAGATGCTCAGCAAAGTTCTCTGCGAAACTTACTTTCACCTTGTTTTCTTGACACAGCATAAGCCCAAAAACTCGTAATTATGTCTAAGTACAGCCCGTGAAAGCGTCATTGTTAATATTTAACTTTTTGAGTTTTTACAGGAGCTGTCTGAACTTTACGTTGTTATTGTAGATAAATAGCTGTCAGTTAGCGCATTGTAGAGTTAGCACTCCCAACAGAAACTTAAATCCATCGTTGGGATCAAAAGAAAAGACCCTGTCACCAACATTGCTGTTCTTGAAAAATTGCATGCCAAGAATATAGAATCATCCATCAGTGGTCAGCTTGGATGAATTGGCCATGGCCGTCGTATGAGTGATAAGATTTCTTTGCCAAATAGTGTATGGTGAACTTTGTTCTGGCACCAGACCTCGTGGAGCCCCTATGAGGCACTACAAAGACCAGCAAGACCTAATGATTGCATTCATGGATTGCCTTTCTTGGATCTTGTTCAGCACAAGGTCCTGATGAACTGCTGGCATCCTTGGTTCAGTTCCCTGTGATAACATTCACGTTCCAAGTGCCAATTGTGGTTCTCTGCTCCTATTGGGGACTTATAATCTCCAACTACTTTGTCGAGGTAAGGAATTCTTACTCTTTAGTGATGACCATTCATGACCAAGTTAACATATGACTGACCTAGAAGTAAAAAGTACTGCAAACATAATTGTGATCAATGAAAGAATACTTGAAGGCAAGTGCTGCTCACAACTGGCACTCAATACGACCGATGAGATACTAAGAACAATGCTCATTGCAACTAGCACACTCAAATAGTGTTGTTAGCAGGCCTGGTAGGGTATATAAGGAGTGTGAACAGTGATCACTATGAAGGACATGGGAGACATCGTTATCAGCACCTCACAGTTTGAAGGGGGCTTCATTGTGGGTCTCCATTTTTTTTTTTGCTGGTTGAATCATGCAATGTCCAGATTTGTGGGGCATTCAGATGTGACAGTGGCCAAATGTTCAACTGGATGGAAACTTGAAGGCAAGCAGGTTCTGGTCGTCCACGTCTGACCACCACAAGGGAGGATAGCCGTATTGTGAACTAGCGCATCCCCATCATAACCCCTTCACATCTGCGCCTGCCATCTGAGAATAAATAGGTAATGAACTCCCTGCAACATTCTGTGTGATCCCAAACCATTCATCAGAGGTAGTATAAGTCAGACTGGGGAATTACCATCCCTTGCGTACGCTGCTGTTAATACCACAACACAAACGGCTGCATTTGGAGTGGTGCAGTGACCTGGAAGCATGGACTGCCGATGAATGGCATCGCATTGTGCTCAGCAATGAATTGCAGTTCTGCACTACCCCGGATGACCATTGTCTGTGACTATGATGGCGACCTGGGGAGAGGTCCCAATTTTCCCCTGTTTGGGAGAGGCGCAGCAGTGTTACTTCTTGTGTCATGGTATGGGGAGCCATCCGGTATGACTTCAGGTCACAGCTGGTAGTGATTGAGGGAACTGATGGCACAACGGTTCGTTACATGTTAAGAATTACATTATTTTAGTATGTATTGAACAATATTACTTCAATAAAAGGAAGAATATTCCTTGAGAGCCCACCTATTTGATACACCATATAATCTCACTTGATTACACATATATAATTTTTGTTGAAGTTTCAAATTGCAGGACATCTTTTCCTTGATTTAGGCATCTTCAATCATTTATAATTATATTGTGAACATTGTCACTAGCCTAAGAAATGATAGTTTTAATCTTAAATGTGTCGCATGTTCTATCGAGGACAGATCTGGGGATCTTGCTGGCCACAGGAGTACCTCAACATCACGCAGACGGTTCATAGAGACACATGCCATGTGCGGACGAGCACTGTCCTGTTGAAAAATGGAACCACGATACTGTTGCATGAGAGTTAACATATGAATACGCAGGATGTCTGTGATGTACTGTTGTTTCAATAAAAGATAGAATATTTCTTGAGGGTCCACCTATTCAATACACCATGTCTCACTTGATTACACATACATTTTTTTTAAAGTTTCAAATTGTGGGCTTCAACTCCAACCCAGTGGCACTATCCAGGATAAGTTACAACAGTTGTGGACTAGTTTGCCTCAGGACAGGATAAAACTGTTTTGACACCCTTCCCAACCAAATCAGTGCATGCATCCAGGCCAGAGTGGGTGTATCGTCATACTGATGAGTGGGCTTGTACTGCCAAGTTCTTTGTAAATTTGACTCTATTTTGTAATCGGTGAAATATCACATACCCTCTCAACATGTAAAGTTTCATTTAGTTCCCTCTTCTCCTTCTGGGTGCTTCAGTTTTTTTTTTCTTTTCAGACAGTGTAGTTCAGCATGGTACGCAACTGCAATGTAGTCAGACCTCGTACTACCTGTGTAAGAGGTGAGCAAAGGATGGGCAAGACACAAGATCTCAGCGCGCTTGATTACTGCCAGATTGTCAGTGCCATACTGTTGCGATCTTGTGCAGTGGTAATTCCTAAGGAAAGAGAGAGGGGGAAGACTCCCATCAACCATATGCTAATGTGCAATGATAGAATACGAGTTCAAGCAGAGTGCAGGGAAGCGTGAGATAGGAGATGATTACGGCGTCCGATTATCGTGAACAAGCAATAAATATATATTTTGGGCATTTTCCCAAGAGGTGTTCTGTGGTAGGGATACTTAGAATAAATGGGAGGGGATACAAGGATGACAACACCCAAAATGACAGGTTACAAGTAACAGATTTTATTATAATAGCATCAGAAAAGAAAGACAACATGCGTTATGCAAGAGTGAATAAAATAGATGTCTTTGGCATAACAGGTACAAAAAAATGTGAATAACAGGCGATCAAACACCATTTATTGTTATTATTATTTTCTTTTTAGTACAAAATTACTAGATCAGAAGGATTTTTACGTGAATTGAAGTCATACAAAGCTGTACCACGAAGAAATTTTTGGAAAGTGTATTCAGTTTTACGCAACTAGAATGGAACATTCCCTAAGGTATTAGGAGGCCAAGTAAAACATTTCACCCCCCAAAGATCAACACACTTCACTTCAAATAGGAGAGAAGATAGAATGTTTCACAAGTAAGAGAAGGTGTAGTATCTGATTCGCAGACCACGATTTTACCATTGAATGGCTTTTAAAATCTTCATAATGTAATAAAGAAAGGAAGAGGAATAACACCTGTAAAAGAAAAAGTAAGAAAGCGAAAGAAAAGGAATGGGAGAATAGGTAGGGATCAGGCTGCGAAGTCCCAGTTCAAAATGATGGAATACATCGTTCACAACACCGCACAAAAAGGTTCCAGGTCACTTATAAGGTTGCTGATCCACAACTCCTTTTCCTTCACACTCCGATAATAGGTCACAGAAGTGAGAGTTAGTGCACCATAATTTTGTTGAGTCCTGAAGGGACTACAGTTCAGAGTCAAAAATAGTGGCAAGGCCTATCGAGGCAAGAAAAGGGCAAATATGAAAGCCTAATAATGAGTCTGCTCACCCGGTCTGAAGAAGAAGATTGAAGTGAGGTTAAAACCAGCACAGACCAGCCGTGCGGAAAGTACAAGCTCCCACTGCTTATTACAATATGCAAAGCTCGCCCGTTGAAGGGAGGCGGCGAGTTATATAGGCCAGGGAAGACAGGCCTAGAAAGTACTGGAGACAGATGACAAGATGTGCCGGAGGAGAGGGGCGAGAGCCTAAGCAGTAATGAGGGAGACTAGCAAGCAGACGGAACGAAAGCAGAGCAGTATAATGTCTACAGGAACGGTGCGATGAAATACGCACAAGGTAAGAAAAAGTTGAGATGGGGATCACGTAATAATACGTATGGGCTATTCCATCTTTGAAGTCGTGCAGGCAATGAGTCTTCCATGGTTCACCATATCCAGTGTGTACCATGAGTTTCTAAATTTGGGAAAAACCACCATCGCCAGGGTCAACTGTTGTGGAGTGCAACGTGTTTGTAACAGGGGTCACCCTTGACCGACTTGAATGGCAAGAGTGGATAGACTTTGTTGCAGTGCAACAATTAGGGTACTTGAGAATTCAATGCTGGATAGCATACCATCCAAGACTACCTCCTCACAAGGAGGACAGAAGCCCCACCCTGCTCGGGTACCACTGCTCTCAGACATGTCACAAGGCACAAAGAATGTGCCAGCCCACCATTAAAATCGCAAAGCGTAGAGAAAATTCGCCCAGGCATGAGAGTTGTTTGTACATGCCGATGACCGAATAAGAGCAAGTCGCCAATCACTTGAGGCAGTGGAATTTTTTTTCCAGCATGGTACAGTTCTGGCTGGAGGTGGTTGGGGACTGTTCACTTGGGTTAAAATGGGACCCCTGGTATGGTACATCAGATGTCCCTCGCCAATGAATTATGCAAGAGCCTACTTCTGTCCACCCGTTTGTTCACGTGCAGTACACTGCAGGAAACCTGTACTTGCAGAAAGCAGTCTCTCCCAGATTGTCGTTGATTGGTTTGTTCAACACTCTCTCGACATGAGGATGCTCGCCTGGTCCCTAAGGTCACCCAACTTCAATCCTGTTGAGCACATCTAGGCTGCAGAGAGGTGCGCATGCCATTGATCCTGCTCTGGCCAGTCTCTGTTCATTGGGAGGCTGTGCAGGGGTAATTGAACATTATGAATTCCCATGCGCCCGTTATCTTGTGGAGTCCCTGTCAAGCCACATTGCCATTGTCATCAGTAGATTTTGGATCCTTAGGTTTTTATCTTGTTTTCCGTAAGACCCTATCAAGCTTACGAGGGCTATGCTGAAAGTTTTTAGCAGTGTGTGAGAAAAAGTTTCATTTGTAAAACAACAATTACCACTTTTCAAAATGCTCTCAATCAGCACGTATGCATTTTTCCATTCTCTAAAATCCACTTAGAAAATGTCTCAGTCCAAGCTTCTTTCGGGGTGTCAGTGCACTCTCGTACGCTGCAATGGCCTCTTCATCTGACAAACACCGCTGTCCACGAATTTTTTCCTTGATCTTGGGGAACAGAAAGAAGTCGCATGGGACCAGGTCACGTGAATAGGGGGTGGGATGAGGTAACACTCGCACTTTTTCCTTTTCCAAAAAGTCCATTGTTCTGCCAGCCCTATGCGCAGATGCATTGTCATGATGCAGCAGAAGGTGCCCACTCTTGGACTTCAGGTGCTGTGACTTCCATGTGGCGAGGACTTTGGGAAGACTGTCATTCAAGTACCATTCAGCATTGACTGTACGCGTGTCCAAGGTCACAGAGGTGGGATGCCCCATTTTCATTAAAAAACATTGCCACCCTCATCCTCTTCTTTCCAGAGCTTCGTCGAACCTTTGAGGGTGGTTTATCCCCTGGAAAGCACCACATAGAAGACTGTCTCTTCATTTCAGGGTCTTAATGGTAGACCCATGTTTCATCACCTGTGACGATATTGTAGGTGTCTTGGGACTGGCCTCCATTGAATTTTTATATCGTGTAACACCAATCCACTCTCATCTCCTTATGGCTCTCTGACAGGGAATGTGGCACCCACTGAGCACATCTCTTGGTAAGGCTTAAATGATCGTGAACAATGGTCTGTGCTACTGTTGACCTAATTTAGGGTTCCTTCAATATCACAAAATGTAAAATGTGGATATTCTTTGATCATTTTCCTTACAGCATCAAGGTTTTCCTGAGTCGCAGCTCTTGCTGGGTGATCGGGATGAGGTTCATCCTTAATTGTCTGCCGACCCCTTGAAAACTCGCAAAACCAATTTCCAACTGTGGCCCTAGAAGGGGAAGCCTCACCAAAAACACGCAGCAAAGAAGAATGGCATTCTTCGGCACTTACATTCTTTTTATAATCGTAAAAGATCATTGGGCAAAAATTGCTGTGCGATAGATCCATGTTGCACCATATGTGACTCAGCACTGCCTGTGCTTTCTTCCCGCGCTGTGGAGGAACCACCGCTGGGGGGGCTTGCGCACGCAAGTTCCAAGGTTGAGAAACATCGCTCTTTCAAGTGAAAAGAATCCCATTGTCCTCAGAATTACGGTTTACCGGCTGCTTAACATCATTTGGCATGGCCTTCATATCTGTGACAGTCATAGAAAATGAAATGTTATATTGACTGTACACGCCTAATCATAGGTAATACATTTCATAATATTCCGTATTGGAGAGCAATATAATGTAAAACAAAAGTTTAAAAGTTTCCTCGTATTCAGTACTATTTATTGTAATGTTAAAAAGTTTGATATATTTGATTAAATTAGTTTTGGTGTTGCTAGAGACCATCAGTCAAAATTGTTAAAGTCAAGGCAAGACATGAGTTATAGACATAAAATTTATGAAACAAGCCTGTTTTGTTGATATTTGGTGCAAGACAAGTAAAGATTTGAATGTTTAAACCAGGGCCTCTCAGAGTGCATGCGCCTGGTGCACACCTGCTACGTAGCGCTCCAAATCCAAGCTGAGTTGCGCCGAGCTTAGCCGAGTAGCCCAGAGACGAAGCGTTGGTCCAAGTCGAGCCGAGCGGGAACGATGCACATTGCACAGAGCTCTTGCGCTTCGATTTGCACGCGTGAGATTTTGGGCGTTTGAGAGGCCCTGGTTTAAACACTCATCTGGACCACACTTCTTGTGTAAGTTCTCAAAGTTTTCTTCCAGTTTGAAGAATGCACTTCACGAAAGACCAGATGGAACACTTAAACAATACTAGCACTTGAAGAATCTTCTTGAATTCAGTTCAGCGGAAATGAGTGTGAACAGAATAATGTTGATGGGATAGTGTTGAGATGTTCATTTGTTTCCAATATGGATCATTGGAAAAGTTGAAAGAGCAAAAGCAAAGAAA
Source organism: Anabrus simplex (assembly GCF_040414725.1). Taxonomy (NCBI): domain Eukaryota; kingdom Metazoa; phylum Arthropoda; class Insecta; order Orthoptera; family Tettigoniidae; genus Anabrus; species Anabrus simplex. The sequence goes on along the minus strand of NC_090279.1, from coordinate 204,087,662 downwards.
TAGAATAGAGCTGAGAGCTATTCTATTGTTAGGCATGTTTTGATCTAGGGTGCCGTGTGAATGCCTTATTTAGCGAGGGTATAGTCAACTGAAAAAGTTTGGGAACATCTGTCATACTGAGATTCTGACGGAGTGTAGTTAGACAATCCAGGCTGCATTGCTTATTTCAGTGTGTATAAAAGAACAACCCACTATTTACATACTGAGCTCAGATTATGTAGTATTCTACTTCCTCTTCATCCTGTTCCTTAGTTTCACTATCAATTCCCATTAGTGGGTTCTTCATGTGAACTGGCAGTTGATTCAATCATCCTTGCACCAGCAAACTGCCTGTAACTTATATTTTCTACTCTGGTCTGCTCTTGGCAGAATGTGTTGGTGAAATGCCAGCATGAATCAAATGTTAACCCGTTTTCATTACCAACAGCTGAAGTCAAGGTTTCTGTTTGACACTCCAGTATGTTGTTGACAGCAAGTAGCCAGTTTGGTATGCATATACAGCATAACAAGACTGGGTGCTATAAACTCAGCTTTTGCTGTGAGACTTTGTGTGTTCTAAGACAAACACTACAGTGCACATTAGCAGAGTAATTGCCTGCAAGTGGAATTGTTCAAGGATGATACCTTATCCAGACTGCTTCAAAGAACAGTTAACAGTAATTGTTGCTGGTTTGAAGCAGTAGATATCAATGAGTATGAATGTGTCTTTTCAGTGGTTTAGCAATTGCACGTGTGATGCAAACTAAACCCTTCAGCAATAACATTAATGTAGTTCTGTAGTTTTCTGACTCAAGGAGAGTTTAGAGACAGATTACTTGCTATGAATTAATGCAAGTATATAGAATGTGGTTCTAAGTAATTACCCATTGCTATTCTATCCATTATGCTTCATATAAGAACCTGGAAAGAAGAGGGAATTGCTGAATGTCATACATCTAGTTTTTTGAAAAGAGTATAGGTGAGTATGACTATTCTGAATATTATCTCTATGCCCAAAAACTTTCTTGTGCAGTGACTTTATGATGTTGCATTGATTTTTGCACCTTTTCATCCATGCCACTCCACAATCTACATTTTGTTTTTAGGTGCAGTGATTAGTATAAGCATTTTGAGCTAGAAGTATTTAATACGATTTATTTTTCCTTTACATTAAATCACAACTTTCTTTTGCAATTACAAAGATTCCATTAAATGAATCTTAAACCTGGATCCATAGCAAATTCTGTTCTTGGTATATTAGACGTTTTTACCAAATTTCTATCTCATAGCACAAAAACTGGCTCAAGGATTTTTTTAAGGAAGAGAAGTTTCGATATATTAATGCATTGAGGTATTTGTACGGTGTACTTAATTTAAAATTGTCCAGAGCCATATGTGGATCCCTCTCCCAGTTTCTCCTTTTCATCTTATGACATTGACAATTGATATCAAAGAGTTATGCATCGCCATAACATCCTTGTTACACAAACCAGCTTATTATAACGACACAGTTCACTGCATAAGCAATTGTCAAAATAGCTGATGAAAAGCTTAAGGATATGAGAGGCCTCGTGTAATGTGATGTTTGTTTGTTTGTTTGTTTGTTTGTTTGTTTGTTTGTTTGTTTGTTTGCAGAAGGCTGCATTTCTAGGCCTTATGTGTGAGGTAAAAGGCAGTATTGATACTTATCTATGTGTTCTCGAATTGGTGTTGCATTTTAAAGAAATGATGGTGGTTATTGCTTTAAGAGGAAGCGCGCCTAGGCAGCCGTCCTCTGTTATAACACTAATCACAGAAAAAAAATGGAAGGGGTCAGACACTTCGAAAATGAAGGTATCTGCCAAAGAAGGACAAGGGCCACGAAGGGCGTAAAAATGATCGACTCCCTAGCCTTCGAATGCTCTAAAAGCGTCGGGGTCGGAAAAGAACAAGTTTAACAAGGAAGGTGATAGCATAGATGAAAGTGAGGAGCCTGGCACAACCAAGTAGAAGCAATGCCAGGACTCAGTAAAGGGCCCCGTGGTCGCCATCCCATGCTCCCAAGTTTAGAGTCCCTGGGGCACTTTTAGTCGCCTCTTGCGGCAGGCAGGGGATAACGTGGCTGTTAATATAAGGAAAGATCTTCATTGGGGTAATCACATGAACGGGACTTTAAATACAGGGTACAGATCTCTCCTCATGGTTATGAGGGTATTTAGCGGTTGTAGTAAGGATGTAAAAGAGAGGGAATAGAAGTCGCAGGTAAGACCCTAACTAGAGTATGGTTCCAGTGTGGAACCTTCACCAGGATTAAAGCTGCTCGATTACCGAGCTCGATAGCTGCGGTCGCTTAAGTGCGGCCAGTATCCAGTAATCGGGAGATAGTGGGTTCGAGCCCCACTGTTGGCAACCCTGAAGATGGTTTTCCGTGGTTTCCCATTTTCACACCAGGCAAATGCCGGGGCTGTACCTTAAGGCCACGGCCGCTTCCTTCCAATTCCTAGGCCTTTCCTATCCCATCGTCGCCATAAGACATATCTGTGTCGGTGCGACGTAAAGCAAATAGAAAAAAAAGCAAAGCTGCTCGATTTGTTCTGGGGATTTCCGACAAAGAGTAGTGTTACGAAAATATTGGAAAGTCTGAGCTCGGAAGATTTGGGAGAAAGACTAGTTACTCGATTAAGAGTGGTATGTTCCGGACTGTCAGTGGAGAGATGGCGTGGAATGACATTAGTAGACATGGGCCGATGACCTTCGTGTTAGCCCCCTTTAAACAACAAGCAAGCGACAGTAGTAGACAAATAAGCTTGCGGTGTTTTTAAAAGTAGCAAAGATCACAATATGAAGATCAAGCTGGAATTCAAGAGGACATATTGGGGCAAATATTTATTTACAGGAAGGGGAGTTAGGAATTGGAATAATTTACCAAGGAAGATGTTCAATAAATTTCCACATTTTTTGCAATTATGTAAGAAAAGGCTAAACAGATAGGGAATCTGCTACCTGAGCGACCGCCCTAAATGCAGATAAGTGGTGGGTGATTGATTAATCGATCGATCTCACTCAGTAACGTCATTAAACTTTGTGCAGCTTACCTCGATGTTTTCTTATTCCTGCTACTCTTTCAGTATGTTCTAACATGTAAGCTCTTTTTAGAAGCTAAAAGAATCGAACCCCATTACGCTACAACTGCTACAACTCGAGTGGTTCTTTGCCTACCAATCAACCTATGCTCAGCCCGAAGTCTTGCAGATTACGAGGTGACGTGTGGTCAGCACAACGTCTCCTGTCGGCTCCCTAAACCAGGGCCGCTATCTCGCTGTCAGATAAGTTCTCGTTTGTAATCACTAAGGGTGAGAAGACCTAGAACCAGCCCTCGGATCCAGGTAAAAATTGCCGACCTGGCCGGGAATCTATCCCGGCGCCTCCGGTTGTCAGGCTCGCTACCCCTACACCACGGGGTCTAGGCACTACTTTTCGTAATTGTGAACGTCATGTGTGTTCTTCAGTGATTTTGTGAGTTGATTGTCTTCCAGTCTGAAATTGCTGTAAACTGAACGATAACGGAAGTATTTCTATGTAACGCAATAGCTCGTATTAGCGGATGTCCCAAATCGAAAACACTTGAAGCCATTTACATTTCTGCCTTAAACTGATTGTCCAAACATCTCTCTTTGCTACAGTTTGTTCTCAGAGAGAACAGTAAACCCTAAGAGTAGTTCCCTAGATCGTAGTTAACACGTTGCTAACGATGACAGAGACGTCGGAGACCAGTCGCCTCACCCTGTAGGAATATTGTAGTCACTTTTTTTCACGGCGTTGTCAATGTCCTCTCGTATCACAAACCTTCTCCCACGGATTTTCTTTTTCACTTTCGTTATGAAGTCAAAATAGCACGGGGACAGGTCCGGTGAGTATGGTGGCTGTTCCAGTACTTCCCTCCTCCAGTGTTGAAGTACAGCAGTCTCTGTTGCATGCGGTTTGGCGTTATCATGGAGAAGGATGAGATGTAACTGAAGCATTGTCCATCTTCTGTCCACTGAGTAATTATTGCCGTGACACATCAGAGAGGACTCTTAACAGGTCTTCCCGACCGTTGCACGTGCTGAAATGCTGCTGCCGCCCATCTCGCAACGGTTCGGTAATGGAAGGCATTATTGCCCACAGCTTCCACAAGCTCTCTAGCAGTGTTGCTAACTCTGTGCTTTTCCCACCAAATCTAGTGTTCTTTACTCTTCGTCATGGGTGAATTTTAACACACGGTTGGCAGTGGAAAATCTAGTCTTTTTCATGCTTATGTCGGTGGATATTTTGGTGGTTTTTCAATTAAACTTTTATGCAGTGTGATAGAGTACAATAATGTAATAGTTCAAATTTAAGTTTTGACGTTGACGGTCGTGATACCATCAAAAGGCGAGCCGGGGAAGACCTAAACTATAGGTGAAGCTGAGATGTAGGGGACTCGCTTAAAAATAAGGAAGCAAGGAACGCTTCAGTGAATCTTTTTTTTTTTTTTTTTTTTTTTTTTTTTAAGTGTCACTACTTCAGTTGCCAAATGCACTTAAGATTGTCATAGCCATTGATTCACTTTCTTGAATCAGGTGGCTCGGACGCCAGCGCAAATTTGGAAAAATGTATCCTTTGCAAAATGATCTCTAACCATGGACCCGTTAATTTCTGGTGTAAAGCGAAGAAATACTGCTGTGCAAGTAAGACAATTTATTTCAGGAGCAGGCAATATTTGCACTGCCACGCCTTGCATTGCCATGGTCAGATGTGGAATTGGGGATAATTTATAGTCAGTATAATTATTTTTAAAAACTAAAGCCAAAAATAGAATGAGACCCGAAGTGATATATTCGATTTTATCGATTTGCACAGGTTTAAGAAGACACGAACAATGCTGCCAAATGATCTACCAAACGAAATATCATAATTAGCAGGGACTGCTTTTCCTCTGTGCCTTTCATCGAAGTGTTTGAAAAATACATCAATGATTGCATATGTCTGCCTTAAAATATAATTCGAATACATTTGAACTACAAGGATGTACTTAATTTTCCTTTTGTTGCAGAATTTTTGTAACCCCGCAAAGCTAAAAGGGGGTAAGGGATGGTATGAGGTCGGTGGTGGGTGGTCTGGTGGTTTCTAGGCAGCCCTGTAGTGGGTAATCCTATTCCACTGTTGGCGACACTGCTCTCTAGGCATTCTTTGGCTTCGCGACCCCTGCAAACTTCCAGTTTGACGTACGCACGCTGTTCTTGCCTCGTCACATCCATTCTGCGCGGAGCCTGACTCAGCGCTGCAATCCCGTCGCCCGGTGCGTGGTACCTCTCCGACGCATTGCCATCTCGTGCTACTGTATGTCCATGTACTATGAGTGTCATGATTTCCAGGAAATATGACCATTCTATGGTAGCACCGTACAAATGTGAGGGGAACCCCCGTTATCAGGACATATCCTCATTTTTTTCCCATCTAAAACGTGCACAGTATATAAAAGTTATAGAAACTGCTATTTCTGATCATTCATCTCGGGCTGAGTACCTCGGACGGTAGAGTTCTGGCCTCCTGAGATCAGCTTGGCAGGTCCGAACCTGGCTCAGTCCGGTGCTGTTTGAAGGTGCTCAGATACGTCAGTCTCGTGTCGGTAGATTTACTGGCATGTAAAAGAACTCTTGTGAGACTAAATTCCGGCACCTCGACTTCTCCGAAAGCCGTAAAAGTAGTTTGTGGGAAGAGAAAAACGAGTACATTATTATTGATCATTCATGTTGCATATTTTTTCCGCATGGACTATAACAGAAAAAAACAGATGTTTACGATTGTGATTTTTTATGTAAGTCCAACACTGAAAATAGCTTACGTCAGTGGTTCTCGAACTGTGATCGTTCACAATGTCCAGAATTAAGATCGAAACCTTTTCATCCTTATTTGATATTGAGGCTAACATCTATTGGTTTGTGAAACTATCATACAAACAGGGTATCCTGTTTTACTTCGTCATTATACTTGATATAGACACAAACTCTTTTTTGTGATGTGTTATAAAAATGTATTTAATTTCACAATCTCGTCATATTTACGATGTGTATTTAAAAGAATGGTTTATAATCAATTAAAATGTCTCAATAATTAGCCAGGCACTTGTATTTTTAAAGCTATCATTTAGGGATTTTTATTTTCGAGCCATGAACGAGGGATACAATCTCATAATAGTTTGAGAGCCTCTGGCTTTCGTCATCCATGATAATTAATTAAACGTCGATGCTCGTAGTTATGATTGTTCTTACAAGGTACAAATGCACGTGGTCATTACCCCATATTGACCAGGAAGATACTCTAACCATCGGTATGAGAAGGAAATCGTTGAGGTGAAAATAAGGCTCCCTTGACGTCGGATGTCCTAATATCGCGGAGCTGGAAGGAAACAGACTGCAGTGGCCCACAGTGTTCTAAGCAATATAGTCATGTGTATTGATTTTGCAGTGATATTTTTTAACCATCTACTGTTATCCTGAAAATCGAAAAAGGCAAATCTACGTTGTGTGAGCTGTGATCGGATTTTATCAATAAAGACTTTCGAAAACAAAATGAACTAAACAAAAGCCCATAGCGTGAGAAACCCTCGAGCTTTTTCACCCTGGCTACATCCTTACCCGCTCATTGACCTCCCTCTGAAATGTAGGGCAAGGGCCTAGCCACGTGTTTTGATCACGGCCCGTCTCACCTTATTTTGATAGGTGATGCCGTTCATAACAGTGGTAGCTCCCTTATTAATCAACGTAATGAAACCAAAAAACCAGCAACGAACTCTCTACAAAGACGTTGTGGACTGGTACACGATAAGAGACGGCACTTAACGTGGCGTATTCCTCAATGAATAAGGCTAATAATATGTATGACAGCGAAGAATGTCCATGGCGCAACAGGGCCGTGGCCTATCAAGTAACTTGGGGGATATGATTTAAGAATCGTTTTTATTCGCTGAGTACCTGTCTATTTTTTTAATATTCCTAATTACAGACTTATTGCCAGCCAAATGGTTTAATATGAATAAGTACGCGTCGAAATTGTAAATAGCAAGTTATTTTTGTTAGGCAGTTGAAGATTCTGCTGTGGTCTACTGATTTTTCATAATGGAATCTCCTGCTTTTATAACCCGTTGGTCCTTTAAAAATCTCCGTCGCCTATCAAGTGACCGCTGCTGAGGTGTCGTGTGTTCGGCACGACGAATCCTCTCGGCTGTTACTCTTGACTTTCTGGACCAGGTTCGCTATCTCACCGATGCATAGCTCCTAAATTGTAATTGTGTAGGTTGCGTGGACCTCGCATCCAGGTAAATATCCCTGACCTTGCCGAGAATCTAACCCGGGGCATCTGCGTGAAAGGAAAGCACGCTTCGCGGGTACCGATTGGTGGTACTTAGCTCGAAAAGTGGTGAACACTTGACTTGTTAATTGCGATGCTCTATCCCTCTTCGACTGTCCGTCTCCGGTAGATGGTATTGCCACTGAAATTGTGTAAAAACTACTCCCTCGACGACAGGTTAAACAGCCAGACTAATTATATACCTACCTTTCTTTTTATAGAAAGCTATTGTTTCTTTGGGCAGTGTCAGTGGACAGTTACACAGCTGCCTCCAGCAACAGATGGCTGCAAGGCAAGTAGAACTCACGAGGCTTACTTTGGTGTGTATGGTGGTGCTAAGTAGCTGTACATGTTTATTGGTTCGGTTTTAGAGTGGGAAAGATCGTGGTTGTCAACGCATGGCTAAAGATATATGGGTGAGGGCATTGGAAAACAGAAAGGGTCATACGAAAGAAAGTTTTTTTTTTTTTTACAATTTTGCCTTACGTCGCACCGACACACAGGTAGGTCTCACGGCGGCGATGGGATAGGAAAAGGCTAGGATTTGAAAGGAAGCGACTGTGGCTTTATTCTACAGCCCCAGCGTTTGCCTAGTGTGAAAATTGAAACCATGGAAAACAATCTTCAAGGTTGCCAACAGTGAGGTTCGAACCCACAATCTCCCGAAGCCAAACTGACGGCCACGTGACTCAAACCGCTCGGTCAAATGTCTAATCTCTGTGGGAAATTTCAATAGTATAGGTCAAGAGAGGATCCTGTTGGACAAGGTCGCGAGGTTTGTTTAGCGTAAGGCTTTTAGTGTCGAGTGTTCGAGCACATGTTCGGCTCGCCCGATGTCAAATAACACCAAGGGGTCTGCTCAAGGCTAAACGTTTCCATCCGGCGGACGAATCACCATCAACAGCGTCATATTCTTTCACTCCAAATGAAGCCCGACTCGTTGGCTGAATGGTCAGCGTACTGGCCTTCGGTTCAGAGGGTCCCGGGTTCGATTCCCGGCCGGGTCGGGGATTTTAACCTTCATTGGTTAATTCCAATGGCCCGGGAGCTGGGTTTTTGTGCTGTCCCCAACATACCTGCAACTCACACGCCACACATAACACTATCCTCCTCCACAATAACAAGCAGTTACCTACACATGGCAGATGCCGCCCACCCTCATCGGAGGGTCTGCCTTACAAGGGCTGCACTCGGCTAGAAATAGCCACACGAAATTATTATTACTCCATATGAACATTGCGGGGAGGTTTGGAATTGCAACCAGGCTTTTTGCACGCTATTGTATACCGCCACCTCTCCATATCTTGCCAGCCAAACATACTGTAGTTCTTTTTTTCACCACCGGGAGTCGAACCGGCTAACCAGGGTGCTAGACCATATAGACTTGACGCTTAACGATCATGACCACCAGTCGGTGTTGTCGTGAGAAGTACTTCATAACTGCTACAGATATAGAACACTCAAATTCAGCTTCGCGATCCTGTTAGGACTTGCGGACTGTTGCTGCTGGCTCTCGGGACATCTCGTTGGCCTGGACGACAGAGTTACGCTGTTGTTTTTGTCCCGCTTCTCATATTGTTTTCCATGCTTGTCTAATGAAAGCAAATGGTAGGGATGCGTCCATCGTACTTGGCACTGACTAGAATTCCTTTTCTGATCAATACCCTGTGCTCCCGATTTCTGTCCTGCTTCTGTCAATGACAGTATGAAGTATAATATGCAGCTCGAATCATGACAGTTGCTAGAAATAACTTGCACTTCGTTGGCATAGTTTCAAGAATTTATTAACGCATTTTTGTTTGTGTGACCTAAGGATTGTTGATGGAAATGGATGAGTTCAGGTCAAGAACCACACGACTCCAAATTAGAAAAGTTTACAGGAGTCTCAAAAAATCTGCATAAAATTACATTAAATCTCGAAGTACATTTAATCCAATATTACCATTTAGACTTTCATGGCCCGTGTAACTATTCATGATGTATTTTTTGTGTTTATACCGTGTAATGAACTATATAAACACTCTCAACGCGTTTCAAAAGGAACCTTGCTTTCTTCATCAGGAGACAATAGAAAAAAGGAAAACACGACGCATTAAAGGTTGCTAAGCGATGGCACCATTTTCAGTTCTTTGTTGCTTTCTCTTAGCAACCTTTGATGCGTCGTGTTTTTCTTTTTTCTGTTTTCTCATGATGAAGAAAGGCAAGTTTCCTTTTGAAACTCGTTGAGTGTTTATATAGTTCTTTACTCGGCATAAACCCAAAATATTCATCATGAATAAATTTAATCCGAGTCAAATAGTTAGAATCATTAGTAATATAATTTATTAAAAAGGGGATTATATATTTGTTTTCATTTACTCCTCTCAGGTGGAGCTATCTGCTTTTCCTCTCAACAAAATATGTTTACCATAGCAAAATGCTATGACTTGGCAACATTTACTACGGTCTCAATGTAACATAATTAATTGTATGGAAGATTTGCTGTCACTAAATACTGTTGCAATGAAACAAAACGAAAATATGTAAAGTATCAGTTTCACAATACGTTCCTCATTACTTAGCATCAACGCCTGTATCAATTACATCAGTCCCAGTTCAAACTATCTGATGTAGAATAAGCTGCCCAGACGTCCCGATTTAGCCGCGACAGTCCCCTTCTTCTGTGTTAATATTGGTGCTTTCACGGCCCGTACTTGTAGACATGATGTGCGGTTATGCCGTGTCAAGAAAACAAGCCGAGGAAGTTTCCCAGAAAACTTTGCTCCGCGTCTTCAGAAGAAAATCGCGACTGTTCCCGAGGAAGTCTTCTACAATAATGAGGGTTTGAATTTAGGATTGTTTTACCGTTGGAGCTGTAATGATACACTTGTCACCAGGTGGCTCGCTGTATGCTGGCACAGCGCTCCAAGCGGTAGCCGATGACAACATTAAACTCCAAGTAAGTTGTTCATCTGACCATATTATGTGCGTGAGGGGTAACAGAGAGGACATCAGACCAATCAGGGACGAAAATTTTCTGGGAAACGTAAAAAGCTTCGCCTTGTTTTCTTGACACGGCATAAGCCCAAATGATGCGAACAAGTCCCGTATTTTTTGTCAACCGTGGTTCCTGCTGCTTTAAAAAAAAACTAAATCGGGACGCTTAATTGTCCTGATTTGGACTAAAATACACGTTGTTGACCACTTGTCCCTTCTGATATTATTTTAACTTTTGTTGTAATATTAAACATTTGTAAGTAAGGTGTTCCTTTTTTCCTCGCTCGTTACCGCTGTTATAAAAAGGATGTTCACAACTGAACCACTGCATTGTTACCTCCCACCCCAGCCTAAGGAACATTTTATGCGCCTGGAGCGGGGGGGGGGGGGGGATAACACATCATATGCAGGTAGCACGGGGTGTATCCGTGATGATGCAAACTTTCAGGGATAATGGAGGGCGGCAAATTGATCAGTTTGAGATAAGAAACCACGGTCTGGAAACGTTCGTGTCAAAAGTTATTAATAATTAATCGTTTCGATTCGTTTCTTCCTCCCGGCCTAAATGCAGCATTGTACACGGTGGTGCTCAGAGATATACTGCCCATGTTCCTGGAACATATTCCATTTGCCCTTCGTCAGCGGAAGTGGTTCCAACATGATGGAGCCCCACCTCACTTTGGACTGAAGGTTCGTGAACACCTGGATCAGATATTACCTTCAAAGTGTATAGGAAGAGGAGGTCCTGTTTCATGGCCTGCTCGTTCACCTGATCTCACCCCACTTCATTTCTTCTTGTGTGCACATGTGAAAAGCGTTGTGTATGAGCCACCTGTCGAAACTGAAGAGGATCTGTTGGCAATAATTCCCGCTGCGTGCGACGCTGTTCAAACGACGTCGGGGATATTCGAATTGGTACGGCAGAACTTCGTGCGACGATGCCATGCCTGTATTGACGCAGGGGGGCGCCATTTCGAATATTTGTTGTAAATGGAGCAGCTTGTGAAACTTATGCCGATAAACGGACTTAAATAAGTACAATTTTGCTTAATTTTTGACTTGATCGTTTCTGGAATATGGTTCCTTATCTCAAATTGATCCATTTGCTGTCGTCCATCATCCCTAAAAGTTTGTATCATCACGGATACACTCTGTAAAGATCAGGTCTACGAGCTTGCTGTTAGTGCATCCGGCATCAGAGTGAGAAAAGCGGCAGATCTCTCCGTGTTTGATAAAAGACAAATCGTGATGGCACAGCGCCTTGGTACCAGTATGTCTGAAACGTCGCGGCTTAGTGTTCTACTCTCTTGCCGCTTATTGTGAGCTTGTATCGAAAGTGGTGCGACGATGGGCAAACACCAACGCGTTGTTCGGCCGTTTGTGGACGGCGGCTGTCGCGCGTTGTTCGGAGTGACCGTGGGGTCACGACTCGTGAAATCGCCAACAGGTACGAGGTTGATGGCCCGGTCAAATATTTCCCAGCACATGGTTCATCGAATACTGCTGCGCATAGGGCTGCGACGACACAGTCGTATCCCAATGCTGCCTGTTCTTCACCGAAACTAGTGCATGCGGTAGGCACAAAACCAACGCCACTGGACTGTGGATGATAGGAAAAATGTCGCCTGGTCCGATGAATCCAGATTCCTGGATCATCACGTTGATGGCCGAACGTTTCTTCGCACATTTCCATCGGGAGCTATGGTACGTGGTTGCTCGCTTGCGGGAGACAGGCAGGTGGAGATGTGATGGATGACCTGGGAAATATTTTTCTGGGGCACACACAGGCCCATTATTCCAGCACACCATCCCTAGGCGTTATTGGGAATTAACTACATCGGTTCGGTGAAGTGTTTCCTGATTGTGACGGCCACTTCCAAGAGGACGGTGCGCCTGTCCCACTTCCAGGATTGTAAAGGACTGGTTCGAGGAATATGATAGTGAATTTGCTCATTTGAGTGGCAAAAGGTGGTTCTACATCGTATTAGGTAAATGAACAGAACATAATAACTCATCGGTATATATTAGATTATAGGGGTATGAGGTGTCGCATATCATTATTAGTAACAGAACTACTATATCCCTGTGACATGCAACTCTATATCTGGCGGCTGTGCCTCTGATACGATAAACTGTTGGCCACTTTTTTATTGTTACATTTTTTCAACCTTAACAGAATCTGGGTTACATTTTTGTATCTTGTGATATTAAGATGTTCTAGTATTTGTTAAAAATCAAGGTGGTGATTGAACAGTGTTACAGCCAGCAGTGTGGATTTTCGTAAATTTGTGACATAAACAGGCCACCTCCGAATGGAAGTGTATTTTTAACACTAAAATTAAAATGACCATCTTGGGTTCTGACGTTCGTTACTGTACTTGCACGTCATTTACCATAAGTGACGAAGCTCCTAATATTACGCTTCATTTACACTAGGTAACGAACATAAAAATGCTGTCCGTGCAAGTGCGTAAGTTCCGCTCTTACTACAGTAAGAGAATAATTTGGCGACTGAAGGAGCATATTACATGTTTACCACACCATGTGACACAATCAATCCTTTACATCTTTTGAACTGTACTTTGAAACTTGTGCGATGTGTTTTTGAGCCTAGGTTTATGTGCGGCTGTCTGGAAGCGGAGATTTCATTCGGAGTTTAAGCCAATTTCTTATTAATCAAATACTGTCTGAATTTGAACATCATTTGGGAATAAACTTAATTGGAGTAGGTTGTAATGAGCACACTATTCAGAACACTATCGAGGCAGCTGCTGATGTTCTCTCAATTGCTATATAAGGAAATCTCGAAAATTTATTTGTATTTACACACGTTTATAGTTGAAAGTTCTGCGAATTTGCAGATCAGGATTATAAACAGGTGTTGGGTACTGTACGGTTTATATCGTGAACTTTTTTCTTTCTGAAACTTACGGAACAGCTGAGATTATTCGAATATGGAAAAGGCCATTACGCAAACGCCATAAGCTGCGCATGTTTGTATACATGGAGAAAAATGGTTCTTCATGTATATTGCAGATTCATATTTATAAACTTCAAAACTATGGCGTTACAGCAATGTAAGGAAGTTCACTCTTTTCCGGCATTTTTTCTTAAGGTTATGCTCACCTTAATGAAGAACCACCAACAGTCAGGTGGAACGTACCGTACTTCGATGCAATGTCTTTAACATCCTTAACCTTATTTGGATAGAGTTTTAACACACTGACACCGATCGAGTTAGCCGTGCGGTTAGGGGCACGTAGCTGTGAGCTTGCATAGGGTTCAAACCCCACTGTCGGCAGCCCTGCAGCTTTTTTCCGTGGTTTTCCGTGTTCACACCAGGCGAATGGTGGAGCTGTACGTTAAGGCCTCGGCCGTTTCCTTTCCTTTCATAGCCCTTTCTTATCCCGTCGTCGTCATAAAAACTACCTGTGCCGGTGCGAGGTAAAGCCTGTTGTAATTAACACAATGATTAATCATTGGAGCTGTACGGTTCGTGTACTGATGAGTAGTGTTCAACATGCGTTAATTACTCGAAACCTTGGTTAAAATTTAAAGATCAATTTCAGACGCCGTAAAAGTTTTTTTTTTGGGGTCGGTGATCGAAAATGTGAGGTTAAAATTTGAGAACCCAAAATGGTGGACTTTAAAAAGTGCTTGGCATTTCGAGATAACACGTTACTAAGGGTTTTATGGTAGGTAATGTCGAATTTGAGGTTAAAATTGAAAATAAAAATTAAAAAAACACGGCGGAAATTAATGGAACGAAGAAGGAAAACATGAACCAAACCCTTCCCTTTTAGATAATATCAGACATATTATGATACGCACAACGGGATAATCGAGGCGTGGACCGCGACTAGGAAAGGCTAATGACACTGCCCTGAACTGGAAATGTCCCTTATTTCAACGCAGTTTAGGATAAACACTAAGACTACTAACAGTAAAAAACGAATTAAATTCAAATGAGGGTTTATTGAAAATAATAGAAAAATTCAAACAAGGAACAAATAAGAAATGAAGCCAGCAATCAAAGAGAGATAATACATACACGTTCAATACCTATCCAACTGGAGATCATATCATTGATGTGTGACCACATCTTTTCTTTTCAGAACACCAAGCTGAAATTATTAATATAACGCACTCACCTTTTCAACAGTAGTCTCACTACATAATACCGTGATGCAATTACAATCCACACGGATTAATTCAATCATTCTTTCAGCGAGCATAATGAAATTCCAAACCCACGCGTCTATTATTATTTCCACATCGTGTCAACAATCAGTGATGGTGAAGACGCAGAGTGCCTGTCTATTTGTAGAAAACACGTGGAAATCTCTTCGGCTTACGTAGTAATAATTAGGAAACGTACAGGTTTTAGAGGTCGATGACCTAGATGTTCGGCCTCTTTAAACAACAATCATCTTATTGCGTGCGGAGTTCTACTTACAGCTGGTGAATTAACATCACCGACTAAGGAACAACATGAAACGTCTGAATTAATCAGTAAATCATTACGTTTTTGAAGAGATATTTTCTCGCTTGGGTTATTACCGTGCAAAGATGACCTTATTATACGAACCGAAAGGAAACATTCGAGGCGTACAAACCCAACACATACCCTCGTTTCGAAATTATCGATGTTATTTTCCACAATTAGAGTAATACTTTCTCTTTTCATTTTAGAAAATCGTCACACAATATACATTTTCAAACAAAGTGTAACTATCATTCTTTGGCGATGACAGCGTAGAAAGACCAAAACCTGGAGGTGCCGAAATACAGTACAGAGTTCCGCAATGAAAAATATATTTACAATATGGTAGCACAATGTAAACCTTAACAATATATGAGAAAGAATAACTAAGGTAAATCAACCAATAGCAAAAGTAGCGGGAAAAAAATTAAAAAACCAACATGATAAAGGTAGGGAAACAACAATCGACAATAAAAAAGGCAAATGGAAAAACGAGGAAAATTAAAGGTTGAAAGTAAAAATAAGAGACTTACAACTAGGGACAGTGAGATATATACTGATGACACATAAGTAACGGTATAGTACAGGCAAAAGTAAATATTATGTACAATAGAAGGGACAGCAATAAGAAGAGAAAATATGAACAAAAGAAGTTACGGAAGATTCTATTAACGGAGGCATATGAAGAAAAAACTTCAAAAGTTCCTGTCAGAAGAGAGTTTGAGAGGGTTAGGTGGCGGATATTTTTTTTTCCTTCGAACAAGAGAGAGGCGGCAATACGGAATATGAAGGGGTGGTTTTACCCTGGTTTTGCGAGTAGGGAACAAGTATGATACTTACCGTGTTTACGTGCTTTTATGGACATATGTACACGGACTTAGCAAATGTCATGGGATAGTCACCTAATAGCGTGTGGGGCCTTCTCTGGCCCTGCGAACTGCAGTGAGACGCCGTGGAAGTGAGTCAAGTTCCTGGTAGTCCTCTGGACGCAGCTGACACCAAATCGTTTGCAGAGCGGCCGCCAATGCTGGTCTGTTCGTGGGTGCAGGATCCATGGCCCAGAGCTGCGTTCCAGGACATCCCAGATATGCTCGATAGGGTTCATATCGCGGCTCCTGGGTGGCCATGGCAGTCGTTGGACCTCCGCTGCATGTTCTTGGAACCATTCCCGGGCGACGTGGGATCGATGTGGCGGCGCGTTATCATCTTGAAACACCACAGAACCGTCTGGGCGCTGGAAGGCCAAAAATGGGTGGGGATGGTCTCCGAGCAGCTCAACATACCGCGTACCATTCAAAGTGTCTTCCAGAACAACTAGGGGGCCCATTCCATACCAGGAAAATGCACCCCTGACCATAACACACACCAGCGCCCTGGACCACGCCTTCGAGGCAGGCGAAATCCATCGCTTCATGTGGTCTGCGCCATACACGGTGCCTCCCATCGGCATGGTACAGTTGAAATAGTGATTCGTTCGACCATATCACGTTACGCCATTGTTCCAGTGTCCATCCCTGGTGACTGGCGACAAATGCGCGTCGTTGTGCCCGATGACGTTGGGTTGACAGTGGCACCCGTGTGCGGCGCCGGCTCCCATACCCCATAACCCATGTTTCTACGGATTGTCCACTGGGAGACGTGTCTAGCACGGCCTGTGTTGAATTGAGCCGTGATTGTTGCACGGTTGCCCATCTGTCACTATTGACAATCCGTCTCAGATGTTGCCGGTCACGGTCATCTAGGGTGGCTGGATGGCCGGTCGTTCGTCTGTTGTCTCATTTCGTACCATTAGGGGCCGATGACCTGTATGTTAGGCCCCTTTAAACAAGCATCATCATCAACAAATACGTGGGGTATGGATACCATGCCCTCAAGCTCTCGGTTCGCCGCGCCGCGCTGCGTTGCGCTTGGCACCCATGCTGCGAGAGCGCGATACTCCATGCCTGTCAGATTGGAAGAGGAGGAATGAACTTACCACTGTTACCAGTGCAAAAACGTGTAGCCAAATCTAACCCATCCAAAGAATTGGTTAACCATGGCTAGAGCTGTGATTTTTTTTTCCCTCATTAATGTTAGATTTCGCGTAAAGGAAACAGTTTTTCGTGTTATTTCGCAAAATAGGTATTCGCCCATCGCCTGAATTTCTCTGTAATAATTTTCTAAAATTGTTCATACATACTACAGTCTCGTTCATGCTATTTGTGAATTATTTATGATAGTGAATGTTGGTCGGCAGGGTAGGAGAGGTAGGAGTACACAGTTTCTAATCTCTAGATTGCGTGCCAAAAGCCTGGATTTAATTCCAGATGTCCGCAGTGGTCGTATAGAGTGAGGGCATATTACACTGTTGATGGTGATTCGTCCATCGGATGGGGACGTTAAGCCTTGAACAGACCTTAGTGCTATTCGACAGGAGTAGGCTACGTGCCAGCACCTATCACACATCACGTCATTCAGTTTATCCCATTGACTCCTCTGATGGGATTGATGTCGGGATGGGCATCTTGTCGTAAAAACTCGCTACGAAGATTCATCTCGCTTCATACCCAACTCCGATCTAGAGATACGGGACAACGGTTGGACATACATGCATATTCATCATATATAATAATACTGTAGTTTTGTATGTACATTACTTAGAATTAAAAATGAATAGCATTTCTGCAGCGGCCCTCTCCGCAGTAAGAAGAAAATGCAGTTCTTAATTTTTCAGTCATCTGTTTGCATGTGCATCGCGAGAAAAAGGCTGAGCAGAATGTAATGACATCGGTATATAAAGTCGGGGAATAAGGCACTACATCTAGGCTATAAATTATTTACGCAGGTTGAAATGGTAGTTAAGGGGAAAGCCTAAAATGTAATTCTCAAATATCTATGTTAGGGGCCCTATCGATATATATATAAAGTTACAGAAGAAAAGTTATAGAAAATTCAATTTCCGATCATTTATATCTTATCCAGTTTTAGCGTATCGATTATGATAACGAAGATATTACAGTCGTACTTTGACAAAATACCTCAGTACGTTCGCTTACACTACATAGAATGCACTATTTCCCGTGCCGTAGTTTAATTCATGATGCTGTCAGCAACCTACTATTTTCGTATTTCTTAAAGGCACGCGTTGGCCATCCTGAAGTGGTGGACGTCGAGAAGAAATAGATTTACCAGCCAACTGTAAATGCATATATTACCTACACAGCGTCTCCGTTCATGGACTCATGATAGGTGCTCGATACACAATCCCTAAATTTCTCGTACAACTGTGCATTCTCTTGGACTTGCCCTATCACCGCAATACGAGGTTCACCAACCATAGTCCGCAATAATTGGAATAACCCAAGTCCCGGGCACCATTTTCAAGACCATAGCGGACTCTATGTTAAAAATTAATTTGTGATTGATACCATTTCTACTCCCTGACGTGAAATACCATGTAATAGATTTTCTTTTTCCAAAAACATTCAAAAGAGAAAATCCGCCTCTTGGCCGACAATTTTAATCTTGAGTTTTAACTCAAACCCAGCTTACATGAGAACAAGATAAAATATTGTTCATATGAACTGATAAGGCCGATCTTTCGATTCCCTAATAGGGCTGGCTATCAGGTGGATATCACTCTCGTGATGAATTTGACATTGTATATTTCCTCATTTATTTCTGAACCTTGTGCCCTTTTCTGAGACATTCTATTAATTTCATCCGTGCCTTTCAAATACATCATTTTTTGTAATCGATATACTTTGTCCATGTGGCAGCCTCCTCACGGGCAAAATAATAAGAATAAGAATTACTGCTTAAACAAGCAGAGAAGATAGGTATCGGAATTGCTTTTGGAAAGACCAAAATAATAACCAACATTAAGAATCCTCTCGGAATTCCACAAAAGATAGTCCGTCTTACAAAGGCAATCTATGATGGATATACTTTTCAAGTAGAACATAAAGGGAAGCTGTCTGAACCTTTTGCTGTAAAATCTGGAGTAAGACAAGGATGTCTACTGTCGCCAATCTTGTTTATCATGACACTGGATTGTATGCTGAGAGAGGCAACGAATAGTAAGCGTGGCATTCAGTGGGGATTAAATAACAGATTGGAAGAACTGGATTATGCGGATGATCTCTGTCTTCTTGCAGAATGTTTTCGGGACATGGAAATCAAACTGAATGACTTAAAAATAGAAGCTAAAGAAGTAGGCTTAAAGATTAATAACAAAAGGACTAAAGAAATGCGCATAAATCATCGTAACAATTGCAACTTGACTCTAGATGGAATGGATATAGAAAGGGTAGAGGAATTTTGCTACTTAGGAAGCATGGAAAGCCAGGATGGAGGTGCTTTTAGAGATGTGGTGAGTCGTATAAATAAAGCCAAAGGAGCTTTTGCACAGTTACGACCAATATGGAGATCCCCTCACATTCGTATAAAAACGAAGCTAAGGATATGCAACTCAAATGTTAAATCTGTGTTACTATATGGAAGTGAGACCTGGAAAGTGACCAAAGACATTACTACAAGGTTACAGACTTTATAAATCGGTGTTTGAGGTACATTATGAGAATATGGTGGCCAAAAACTATCTCAAACAAAGACCTTTGGGAGGCCACAAGTCAAAGTCCCATACAGGAACAGATAATGAGAAGAAAATGGAGATGGATTGGACACACCTTGAGAAGACCACAAGAGAGTATCACAAGGCAGGCATTGAGTTGGAATCCACAAGGCAGTCGCAGGCAAGGCAGACCGAGGATTACCTGGAAGAGAACCATAGATAAGGAGATTGCTGGAGTTAACAAGACATGGAGGGAGGTGAAAACATTGGCGGCAGATAGAACAAGCAGGAGAAATTTCGTCGAGGCCCTATGTTCCACAAGGAATTAAAGGAAATAAGTCAAGTAAGTCAAGAATCCTCTGAAATATTTGAAAGTGGGGGAACAAAAAATAGAGATCGTCAGGGATTTCAAATACTTTGGTGAATGGATCAGTTCGAATGGTCTTGAGAAGAAAGCAATGGAATGTCGACGAACCAAAATAGAAACAGCCTTCCAGCTTACGAAAGACACCTATAACAAAAAATCCCTCTCCTGGAATTCCAAGATCAGACATTATCATAGAGTAGTCAAGTCGGAAGCCCTTTATGCTGCAGAAACACATATAACACATATAACTACATATGGTCCAGTGGACAACTTGGCGATCAAGGAAAGGAAAATACTACAAAAAATTCTAGGCCCCAAATTCCATAATAACGATCTTTCACACGTCATCAATGAAACCCTGTATAGGAAAACAAAGAATTTCAGGCACAATACGGAAAAGGAGAATTGACTTCTATGGCCACATGCTATGAATCGACCCGAAAAGGATAACTGAAATAATCTTCGTCTATTTCCGCAATAAGAAAACCAAGCCGAACTGGTTTTTAACCGAGAAGGACCTACGCGAGTTCCAAATTACAGAAGGGATACTTATAGATGGATCTGCGAAGAAAATAACCAAAGATAAAATAAGAGGTTTCAGGACAGGGTGAAGCCCAAACGACTATACATAATTTCTGAAGAAGAAAGAAGGCAAGATTTGAAAGGATTAAAAAGTGCTGGAAGGACAGAAAAACACGACTCGCTAACCATTAATCGATCTGTCGTACCCCAAATTAGGTGAAACGGACAATAATAATAATAATAATAATAATAATAATAATAATACTGCTACCTAGGTATGACCACCGAAAATTGCAGCTTTTAACATTCTGTTTAGTGTGCCCACTTATTTACTAAAGTCTATGTAGAAAATGTGAATGTTTACGACAAATCCGGCATTTAAAAAATGAAATCACTTGCTTTCCCTAAAGCAGTTGTTACTCAGAACCGTAACGGTTCAAAATATGACCTGAACGCTTATCCCCGGTTATCTATTCAGCATACAGATTTGAGAATATAACTCTTTGTTCTTAGACCAGATAGTATAATTCGTACATTTAGAAAATGAATTAGTTAAAATGCTTCGCTGTTACGCCTGTATTGATTGTTTCAATTTGTTGCATTTCTTGGATGTTCATGTTCAGTCCTGCTTCCTTGGTGAAATATTTTTATGTTTTTGTTCTGTGCGCTGCACTTATTCTCACAAGTTCGTGAAATGAACTTTGTGGATAAATTTGCAGCAAGAGTAACTTGAGTTTATCGGGGATGAAAGGGCGTGAGTCTAGCACCTTTCGCTTGGTATGAACTCGACAAAAAAGCAAAGTTCATGTATATTTTGTAGTTTTTTCAGTGTTGGTCCTGACTGTAATGTTTAGTATGAAATTTGAAAATTATGTTGACCTATATTGCATTTCTTTAGTTTGTGGCATTAATCGGAAAATTGTGTACGTTCTGTTATTGGAACAAAATTTTCTCCTGAACTAGTATAATTTTCCGAGTTAAGTGTATATTCAAGAATCCAAAATTACTCCTCAAGGATCTTCCGACAGTAAGTCGTGCTAAAGTTCAACTCTAATGGGGAAAAATAAAAGAAGTAGTAAAACAAATCCACTCCAGTTACGTATATTTTGTATGTGTCGAACTGTACAAAATTGCAATGAAAACTATTCGGATAATATATTCGCTCAGGACTGTTGTTCTCTTTATCTGGTTACACCTTGAGGGTAGAGTTTGCCCTTTTATCGTTTACTTTTTAAGCGTCCCCGTTCTCTTCAATCATCCTGTCAGCTGGAAGCCGTGAAAAGTATCTCTTTCTTGTAATTAACTTTGCAACCACTTGTACCGGGCGGCATCTGTTACAGCTTAATTTCTTCATAGTACAGGGAGAGGCAGCGAAAAGTTATACCGGCATTTTAGCAGGTGCTGCCCGCGCAGGTGGAGTGTGTTCCCGAGTGGCGGAGATAGTGCGCGGTCAGGGAGCGCAGGGAGCATGGTTAGCGGTAAGAGTTACAGAATACATGTTTAGTATATGAGTGGAGTTCTTGTTCAGCGCCCCTTATTAGTGTTGCACTCCTACACTTATTGTTGAAAGTTATTTGTGATAGCTCTTTGTATGGTGACGTATGTTTTTAGTTGAGACATTTCTTTCAAAGAAGTCGTATGGCAGAATTTTTAGTAATGTCTACATCGTATCTGGACTCATGGACAATGTATAACCAACTTTTAAGGAAATTGCGAGAAACAGGGTGAAATTTCAGAGGTCATAGTACGAAGTGGTTTGGAATTTTTTTCTCACGCCGATGCAGCGCTTCTATCGAGACCGTTAGAAATCATTAAAAACTGCTTCGATGAAAACTAAGCCCTAAATTAGTTTTCAGCTTTATTCATTACTAGGTGATGTACCCGTGCTTCGCTACGGGGTTCTGAGAAAGGCTGACTTTGTGGTTTTCCTAACTGAAGTCAACATAGGTCATTACAAAAACGTCAGTAGGAATGTAGCGATTAAAAGCAATGTTATCACATAAAGTACTCGATCAAATGAAAAACTACATATTTTCTCACTTTTAGCGAACAGTACTACGGTGCCGATCTAACAGTACAATGTCCCAAAGCTGGGATGACCAGGCCACAGACAGCCGTGAACACTTCTCTGCTATTATTCCGTTAAATATGCACACTTCTCATTCCAATCAGTGCTTCAGAGTAGGGATTGAATAGCTCGAATGCTATGATGTACCAGTGTGTTCACGTACCTTTAGTATCGGAAAATTTATGAAACAGAAGAATGGCATGCTAAGGAAGAAAGTTACCTAACTCCCCAGGTACTTCCCGCCAGTATATAGGCAGACTCACTTGTACGACTGACTTATGGAAGAAAGAAGGTAGAACTGGCTGAGTCAGCAAAGAGGATGCGTCTGGATGTGCTAGGAGTAAGTGATGTTCGGGTAAGGGGAGATAACGAGGAAGAGATAGGAGATTATAAAGTGTACTTGACGGGTGTTAGAAAGGGAAGGGCAGAGTCTGGGGTAGGGCTCTTTATCAGGAATACCATTGCACGCAACATAGTTTCTGTTAGGCACGTAAATGAGCGAATGATGTGGGTAGATTTGTCAGTTGGAGGAATTAGGACAAGAATTGTGTCCGTGTATTCACCATGTGAGAGTGCAGATGAGGATGAAGTTGACAAGTTTTATGAAGCATTGAGTGACACCGTGGTCAGCGTCAATAGCAAGGATAGAATAGTGCTAAGGGGCGATTTCATTGCGAGAGTTGGGAATAGAACTGAAGGATTCGAAAGGGTGATTGGTAAATGTGGGGAAGATATGGAAGCTAATGGGAATGGGAAGAATTTGCTGGACTTCTGTGCTAGTATGGGTTTAGCTGTTACGAATACATTCAAGCATAAGGCTATTCACCGCTACACATCGGAGGCTAGGGGTACCAGATCCATAATAGACTATATCTTAACAGACTTTGAATTCAGGAAATCTGTTAGGAATGTACGAGTTTTTCGCGGATTTTTCGATGATACAGACCACTATCTGATCTGTAGTGAACTAAGTATCTCTAGGCCTAGGGTAGAGAAAGTGAAATCTGTCTGCAAACGAATAAGGGTAGAATATCTCCAGGACGGGGAAATTAGACAGAAGTACATGGATATGATTAGTCGGAATTTTCGAGCACTAGACAGTAAGCAGGTTCAGGATACAGAAAGTGAATGGGTGGCATACAGGGATGCTGTAGTAGAAACAGCAAGGGAATGCCTAGGAACAACTGTGTAAAGATGGGAAAAGGCGAACATCTTGGTGGAATGATGAAGTGGGAGCAGCCTGTAAACGTAAAAAGAAGGCTTATCAGAAATGGCTCCAAACAAGGGCCGAGGCAGACAGGGATTGGTACGTAGATGAAAGAAACAGAGCGAAACAAATAGTTGTTGAATCCAAAAAGAAGTCATGGGAAGATTTTGGTAATAACCAGGAAAGGCTAGGTCAAGCAGCAGGGAAACCTTTCTGGACAGTAATAAAGAATCTTAGGAAAGGAGGGAAAAAGGAAATGAACAGTGTTTTGAGTAATTCAGGTGAACTCATAGGTCCCAGGGAATCACTGGAGAGGTGGAGGGAATATTTTGAACATCTTCTCAATGTAAAAGGAAATCATCCTGGTGGTGTTGTGAACAGCCAAGCTCATGGAAAGGAGGAAAATGATGTTGTTGAAATTATGCTTGAGGAAGTGGAAAGGATGGTAAATAAACTCCATTGTCATAAGGCAGCAGGAATAGATGAAATTAGACCTGAAATGGTGAAGTATAGTGGGAAGGCAGGGATGAAATGGCTTCATAGAGTAGTAAAATTAGCGTGGAGTGTTGGTAAGGTACCTTCAGATTGGACAAAAGCAGTAATTGCGCCTGTCTATAAGCAAGGGAACAGGAAGGATTGCAACAACTATCGAGGTATCTCATTGATTAGTATACCAGGCAAAGTATTCACTGGCATCTTGGTAGGGAGGGTGCAATCAGTCGTTGAGAGGAAATTGGATGAAAACCAGTGTGGTTTCAGACCACAGAGAGGCTGTCAGGATCAGATTTTCAGTATGCGCCAGGTAATTGAAAAATGCTACGAGAGGAATAGGCAGTTGTTTGTTTCGTAGATCTAGAGAAAGCATATGACAGGGTACCGAGGGAAAAGTTGTTCACTATACTGTGGGACTATGGAATTAAAGTAGGTTATTAAAAACAATCAAAGGCATTTATGTTGACAATTGGGCTTCAGTGAGAATTGATGGTTGAATGAGTTCTTGGTTGAGGGTACTTACAGGGGTTAGACAAGGCTGTAATCTTTCACCTTTGCTGTTCGTAGTTTACATGGATCATCTGCTGAAAGGTATAAAATGGCAGTTAGGGATTCAGTTAGGTGGAAATGTAGTAAGCAGTTTGGCCTATGCTGACGACTTGGTCTTAATGGCAGATTGTGCCGAAAGCCTTCAGTCTAATAACTTGGAACTTGAAAATAGGTGCAATGAGTATGGTATGAAAATTAGCCTCTCGAAGACTAAATTTTGTCAGTAGGTAAGAAATTCAACAAAATTGAATATCAGATTGGTGATACAAAGCTACAACAGGTCGATAATTTCAAGTATTTAGGTTGTGTGTTCTCCCAGGATGGTAGTATAGTGAGATTGAATTGGTGTAGTAAAGCTAATGCAGTGAGCTCTCAGTTGCAATCAGCAGTATTCTGTAAGAAGGAAGTCAGCTCCCAAACGAAACTATCTTTACATCGGTCTGTTTTCAGACCAACTTTGCTTTACGGGAGCGAAAACTGGGTGGACTCAGGATATCGTATTCATAAGTTAGAAGTAACAGACATGAAAGTAGCGAGAATGATTGCTGGTACAAACAGGTGGGAACAATGGCAGGAGGGTACTCGGAATGGGGAGATAAAGGCTAATTTAGGAATGAACTCGATGGATGAAGCTGTACGCATAAACCGGCTTCGGTGGTGGGGTCATATGAGGCGAATGGAGGAGGATAGTTTACGTAGGAGAATAATGGACTCTGCAATGGAGGGTAAGAGAAATAGAGGGAGACAAAGACGACGATGGTTAGACTCGGTTTCTAACGATTTAAAGATAAGAGGTATAGAACTAAATGAGGCCACAACACTAGTTGCGAATCGAAGATTGTGGCGACGTTCAGTAAATTCGCAGAGGCTTGCAGACTGAACGCTGAAAGGCATAAGTCTATAATGATTATGTATGTATGTTCTGAATTGGAACTTCGCTTAGCGCCTCCTTACGAATTATTCTGTGTTTCGGATGTAAGTTTGTTTCCATAGAAATCTACCGTTTTGTTACCACTAGATAATTTAGATGAGAAAAGTTAAATATCGATCTCACAGACCCAATGATCGGAGATATTTCCTGTGCGGCGAAATTCAGGAATTCTTAATGCCCGGAACAGGATGTGAACTTGTAGGTATTGAAAGTCAAGTTCAACTCGGAGGCTGGGGAACTTCACTAGAGGTTCCGTTGGCTCACACATTCTCAGCACGCGCATGTTAGTAGCACCCCTCTCCACCTTGCCAACTATTTCGATTTAGTTGCGTCTGCATGCCAGAGCGACTCTCTCTCTACTTCATGAATGTCCGGTTAGTGAACCTAGGACTTTCATTCAAGGTTACATACTCCCTGTCTGATTGATCGTCTTCCCCTACTTCCATCTAGTTTTACTCTGTACTCCTCACCTCCTTCCTTTTACTAGAGCTGATTCTTGGAGCAGGTGAGCCTGATCTATCACGAAGAGCGCGCCGGGCATTACAATGTAAAATATTGTGTGTCTTTCAGACGTTTTAACGTTGGCACTCCTATGGGTATTAAGTCCCTGTAACCATTTTACGGTTTAGACACGTCGAGATGCCATAATCTCGTCCCGTGGGAGTTTTTTTAACCTCATTCTACCGACACGAAGTTGCCGTATTTGAACGTTTTCAAACACAGCCGAACTGGGTTGGGATCAACCCCACCAGTGCAGAAAGTCGCCTGAGCCACCAGAAGAATTTAAGCTATAAGCATTTATTACTGCCGGGCTGGGTAGCTTAGGCGGTTGAGGCGCTGGCCTTCTGACCCCTACTTGGCAGATTCGACCATGGCTCAGTCCGGTGGTATTTGATGGTGATCAAAAGAAAAGAACTCGTGCGTGCGAGACTAAATTTCGGCACCTCGGCTTCCACGTCAACCGTAATAGTAGGACGTACAACCACTAACATTAGAGATCGAAAATCAGCCTCCTTTTAATCCTTCAGGATAATAAGCAGATACATTTAATTCATTTCCATTGGATTTTTTTTTAAATTGCAATATTTATAAATTTTCTGGCAGCTAACTCTCAGTGGATTCTGTTTATTCAAATAACTTTTGAGGTGTACCGATAATAATGCTGTGTGGCCTCCGAAGAAGTAAAGCAGTTTCTACATCAAAAATAAGGAAAATTGCAGCAATTAGGAAGAATCGCAAGGAGAAGGGAAGTCGGGCTGAACTTTTAGGGTCAAATCCACACTCAAAGGGGGAAGCCTTTTCTCGGTCATTAATTTTTTTTTTAGAGCAATTAATTTTCTTCCATGATCATACACTTTTTATTTCGAGTTGACGCCGTATAGGCGACCTGCGCTCCTGTGCCCTACCCACGGTGAGTTCTAATGATGAAGACGGTAGATACACCCAGTCCTTGAGCCATGGGAATTAATCAGTAATGGTTGAAATGCCGGACCCAGCCGGGAATCGAACCCGGGACCCTCTGGACGAAAGGCCAGTACGCTAACCATTCAGCCATGGAGCCGGACGGTTGTACAGATTTTGTACTATTTGTAGCGAATTTCTCAAAATCGCAGTTAACATTTTTTGTAGAACATTAGTAGGTAGGCCTAGTCAAACCTTTTGAAAATATTCACAGAATAATTTGTGATTGTATCACGCGCACCAAGCAACATTCCAGTAACTTCCCATTTAATAATTTTATACTTGTGCCCCAAGTCACGAAAGCAAGGCTCATAGTGCCTTTTATCAAACTGTTTGGACTGCTTTTCATTATTATTAAGATGACCGATTTGTGTATGCGTTTCCAAGCGGGGAACACTGAAAACTTAGCGAAATTTTTATCGTAAACGACTTGGGCGGAAACCGTCCCTAAAAAACTGCTAGACGCTTAAGGTGTGCTTATTGCAAAAATATTCTCACCGAATCAAACAACTGAAAGGCCGTGAACTTCCTTTGAACGGGTTTTTTTTTTTTAAGCTAAATCTTCTGTGAAGCATTACTACTCAGTGTGTCAGAAAGCTTGAGACTCAACATAAACGGAGCCTAATCACTTGCATATACTTCTAACTTTCTCTACTTACTTGCACAATATTAAACTACCCCCGCGGGTTTTAAAGCCAGTGGTACTTCAGATATGACCTCGTGATATGCAGGGAGGTGGCTGGGTAAAATGTTAAAAAGGGAATGAAATGGTACGATTCATTTCTCAGGACTGGATCAGGGACCAATATTCTGATTGGGATGCTTTTTTTCAATTGTTCATAGATCATTTCATGAAGTATGTCGTGTCTATATATACTTTCTTTGACTTTTGCATTAAAGCACTATTTGACTACCAGAGCAGACTGAGAGTGCAGATAATTTTTTGGCACCAGTTTTTTTACATAAATGTGAGCAAGGCATTTTCAGGACAAGTATTATAACAGACTGCGTGTGGCTACTACGGAACAAAATGCAGCCTAATGTAAATACATAAATTTCAGGGAGGCAGCTGAAGAACTTAATGTCTAATCTACTCACGTTTTAAATTAAAACCCCACCGAGCCCTTAACAAAGAATGTATGGTGATGCAAGGGACATTAATGCACATTCAAGTTGCTGCAATTGTATTAATCCGAGGTAACTTGCTTCCCAACCATCATTAATCCTTTAGTATTCACTTACATAATACGTACCAAGAAGAAAGGTCCAGCTTGCAAAAACGTACAGCGTTATTGAGGTAAGATGTAGCATCGAAATAACTTGCACTCCAATGAAGATATCGACATTTCGTTTCCATATTCTTAAATGGTATTAAGGGATTAGTGAAACTTTGTGCTACGTATTTCCGTGAAAACTGATACATCGACACAAACTTAGTTTTGAAAACTGCAACTATAGTACTTTCTGACATTAGGAGAAAAGTTTGAACTGTTGCTCATTCATGCATGTAATTCATTCATATATAGGACAGTGTTTTGACATACCACTAGTACTTGAACTTGAGATTCTAATTGCTGAGGACGGGCGCATGTCTTGTCGCATCAGGCAGCATTCGGTGATGCAAGGCAGTGTTCTATATTTAAGATGTTTTCTTGTTTTGATCCAGCCGTATAAGTGGTACTGTATGTACTCGAACATACCTCGTAAATACTGTGTGATGTATTCCTTGCGTCTGCATTTTTATGACAGGCTACCTAACGACAGGAATTTAAATATAAACTAGAAACAATTATTTAAAGAAAAGCTTAACAGTTAAATTAATGGCTGTTAAAGTGCGTGGAGCATGTGTCTTGTTTTACAAACACACAATTCTTAATACTTCCAATTAATAATTAACAATTCATACAGCATTTAAAAGGAAAATCAGAGTTTCAAAATAGGAAGTAGAATTACTGTTTTTCAAAAATAAAGTTCTGTGTACCGTTAACTCCTCGCGATTTGTGCCTGTAGCGAAGAGCGCGGATATCGCAAGTTGAAAAGTAATATAAATGAAGCTGGATGGAGCAGTTAGATTACGATCGGGGCTGTTGTAAACATTGTATTAGTGTCGAGGGGTCCTGGTCATATTGATACTGTAATGCTAAATAAGTTAATCTGGGAAGGGCAGCTGAATCAGGAAGTGATGGAATCAACTAGAGGGAAAAACTATTCTAGACCTGGTCCTAATAAAACCAGATGTGTACTATAAAGAAACTTAAGTGATCACGAAGCTGTTTTTATCGTAGTTAAAAATAAATACGGTAGGAGAAAAGGTTGTAAAATTATGACTGTTAGGCAATACCGTATGGTTCTTAAGTGAGGCATGGCGGAGTTTAAAAAAAGCAGTTATGTGATCAGCGGAAAATGGCGAATAAAAATATAAACCGCCTATGGGCTTGCTTTAAAACAGTTAAGGATTAGGGTTAGAAATGGTTGTGGAAGTAGATTCCATGAAAAGTAGGCACTACTACGAACTTAATTTAGCAATAGTCAGTCAGGATAAGATCATGGCAGTCATACATTTTAGCGAAAAATGGAAGGGTATGTATACGTACTTCAGGGCAGAAAGAGGTTTTAGGAAGGGCATTTCAGGAATAATTAATGGAGTTGTGGTAGTGGTGGCGGTAAGGGGCGGGGGCCTTTACAGAAGGTAGAAGTGTTCACTTAGCAATATGTAAATTGAGGTGGATATAATGTCCAGGTAGAGGTGGTGGTGGTAATGACATTTACAAAGCGATACAAAAGTTGAAAGTGAGAAAAGCAGCTGGAATTGATAAGATTTCTGGGGATATAGTGAAGACAGTGGATTGGCATATAGTGCTTATATCTATTTGATTACTGTTTGAACGAAGGAACCCCGCTGTGGGTGTGGGTGGTAGAAAAACGGTATCCTCTGCCAGTCGTAAGAGGCGACTAAAAGGGCCCTAGGTGCTCTTAACGTGGGAGCGTGGGTTGGTGGCCACGGGGCTCTTAGCGGAGTTCTAGCATTGCTTCCAATTTTTGTGCCAGATCCGCTCACTTTCATCTATCCTGTCTGACCTTGCTTCGTCATCTCTTATTCTTTTCCGTCCCCGACAGTATTAGGTTGCGAAGCCTACGGAGTATTTCATTTCCACGCCCTTCGTGGCCCTTTTCTTCCTTTGGCCGATACTTTTATTTACCGAAGTGTCAGACTCCTTCCATTTTTCTCCCTCTGATTAGTGTATAGAGGATGGTTGCCTAGTTGTACTTCCTCTTAAAACAGTAATCACTACAACCACTGCACGAAGGAACTATACTAAATGAACGGAGGGTTGCTATAGCAGAGTCAGTGTACAAATGAAAGGCTTATTAACATAAAGTGGATAATTACAGGCCAGCCAGCTTGACGTGATGCATGTAACCTCTGGGAAAGCATTATTTCTGATTTTGTGGCACTCGTTAGCGAAGTTGCTAACTGGTTTTATGTAAGGCAGTTCGGGTTTCGGAAAGTTTATTCAAGTGAGTCTCAACATAAGATTCCAGCAAGATATAGCAGATGTCTTTGATTCAGGAAGTCATATGGACTGTATCGCTTTTGACCTATGCTAGGCTTTTCATAATGTAGATCATGGGAGACTGCTGACGAAAATGAGGGCTATTGGACTAGAAAAAAGTGGTTGAGTGGGTGTCTAAATTTATCTCAATATACAGTTAAAAAACTCAGAGAATTAGAGTATGAAACGTTATCTGATCCTGTAACGATTAAGATGGGGTTCTGCTAGGCAGTAGTATTGGACCTTTGTTTCTTTACGCACACACAAATGTATGAGAGGGAGGGAGAGGTAAGCGTAAAGAACTGGAATTACAGATACGGCCTTTTGCAGATGATGTTACACTGTATACAGTAAACAAGTTAGAGGATTGCGAGTGACCTTAAAACGACTTCGACAATGTTGGAAGTTGGACAGCAAACAATGGTATGATTGTAAACAGGGTGTAAAGTCGGGATGTAAGTTTCACAAAGAGGAAAGGTCTTCTCAGTTTTAATTATTACTGTGTTGGTGGGGTGATAGTGCCTCATGGGGATCGCTAGGTGTCAATATCAGGTAAGATCTCCATTGGGGTAATCACACAAACAAGGTTGTAAATAAAGGTTACAGATCTCTTCACATGGTAATGAGGGTATTCATGGGCGTATTCGTCTCTGTTAAGACCTCGATTAGATTTTGCTTCCAGTGTATTAGATCTCCACAAAAATTACTTGATGCCAGAACTGGAAAAGCCCTAATGAAAGCAGGAGTGAAGAGATGGCGTGGAATGACATTAGGAGACAAATAAATCCATCCCTATGTTGACATTTTTAGTATGACCGAAGCTACATTCACTTCGTCATGTAGAACTGTACTTCTGAATATAATTGAATAGATTATGAAGAAATATAAAAAAGGAAAACTAGTATAAATTTTGTAAACCATATTATTAAATGTATTAGACTCGAAATGAAAATACTGTTTAAATAATTGTTTTAAATATTACACTAATGTTAATTAGAATTCATTGGTACTGTAATGTAATATTAGTTGTATTAACCTCCATGATTTTTCTAGTAATGTGACTTGTGTGCCATTGGAATTAATTTTTAAGATTGTTCCAGCTGTACATATTGTTTTTCAGATTTGTATTTTTAACGTCTAAGTAACAATTGTTGTGAACATTGTAATTGGGACTCATGACCTGGTATGTTCAGAATAAATAAAGTGCAGATTTGAAAGGCTGTAGAAATCGTATGAAGAGACAGTTGGAATTCAAGAGGACGAATTCGGGCAAATATTGTTTCGTATGCAGAGGAATTAAGGATCGTTATAATTTATCGCGCGACAAACTTCTTGGTTCTTTGGAATTATTTAAGAAAAAACCTAGGTAAACAATTGATATGGAATCTTTAACGGCAGATCAGTGATAATTGATTGTGGTTTAAAAACTATCTTAAGGACACTTTTTTCCTAATAATTATAGTGAATTGATGTGCAGCATTTGTAACGAACGGAATAATGAGAGAATCTTGGTGACGTTCTTGGCTCACCGAGATGAAGATGCATGCATACATGAGGACTTGGCCGACAGCCAATTTGGAGGTTATCATTCTGCGATATTAATGTCCGCCATTTGGCGTGTGTGCGGTGAAGGAAGAGGAAGTGTAGTACAGTGAAATGGGACGGAAGAGGCGTCAGGTTACTACTGGTCAACAATTTCCTCATTTCTATCCTTTCAGTTGGAAAAACATGAAGTCTCTTCTTTGGCTGAATGAATGATCTCAGACGGGTCGGGGATTTTAATTTCCTCTAGTTTGGGGGTTGTGTGTTCGTGTTCCTTTACATAAAACACATCACGCTACAAACAACCCTAGAAACACACAATGTGAACACATCCCTTAGGAAACCTATCCGACCGTAAATCTGGGATGAACTGTGCAAAATGTCGACCGCAGAAAATAGAGAAAATGTCAGGGGGAAATCTTGGTAATTACCACAAGTGTTCGTGAGTTGTAATAATTTTTAGAGAATTTTAAATACAATCGAAACCAGTTTTAATGACACCGTTGGGACTGCTATTTAACTCTCAAATGGTGAGGTGAAACTTCTTGTACGTAAATGGTGAGGTTGGGTCAAAACTGGCACCAACATAAAAATATACCTATTCTAAACGTATGTGAAAAATACCAAAGAAAAATTCAGTGACTCTGTCAAAGGTTGTTACATAGCCCATGAGAATGTGTTAACAGATCTGGTGTGATTAATGAGCAGAATGATACTCTTTCACCAAACTCGAGAAGGAATTGCTAGATCGTAAAATATAGTAACTTTTGTCTTTAAAGAGATAGGTGATTCCAAAATGTATACCGATAAATCAATATAAAACCCCTGCTGCTCGCTCAAAAACGAAAGAAAACCACTTTGGACTGCGAACTTGGAATGAAGAATGGACTTCTAAAGCCCCTGACGAATGAAGATTGATCTTTGACCCTACGCAGCCCCCGCCCGGGTTTCATCTCCCGCAGAATGTTTGTATCCTACTAAACAGAGTGCGCACTAAGCATGGAAGAAGCGGCTCCGCGATGCATTCTTGGGGCCTGCAACCCTCTCGAAGCTGTGACTGGTGAAGAACTCCAGACAATGCGACACATCACCTTCAGATGCCCACATAGAGCCTTCCGCGGAACTATCGACGACCTCCTGACAGCTGCAACAACTGGACATCCTAGTTTAGTTTTCATTTGTTAATAAATTATGAATTTACCTATATTTTACATCATTATTGTACTTTTCTTTCTATTCTGTATTGTACATCTCTCTTGATTTCTACTTTGTTTTCCCCCCGACTTTTTAATATTTATTCTATTATTTGTTGCTCTCACATGTTACTGAATTTGTGCACGGCTTAATTTGTATCATAGGCTAAATAAATAGAAAACCCTATGAGATTTCAAAGATATATAAATAACAAAATTTCTTCGACTTTTCTTTGATTTCACAAGTCATGAAAGTACTTCAAAATCTGTTCTCTGGACACTCCTGGCTAAGAACCAAACTGCATTTTTGGCACAATTGACGGCTGCAAACGACACAGTACAGTATTGTTTAGTCTGATTCTGCTTCAGAACTTCCAAACTGAAACTCGGGATAATTATCCACCAATATCTTGCATCTATATCCATCGTAATCTTAATTTAGCACACTATTCACGAAGTCTGGAAGATCGGAGTGGAGAGATGGGGTGGGAGGACATCAGTAGACGAATAAGTTTGAGTGGTGTCTTTAAAAGTAGGAAAGATCACAATATGAAGGTAAAGTTGGAATTCAAGAGGACAAATTGGGGCAAATATTCGATTATAAGAAGGGGAGTTAGGGATTGGAATAACTTACCAAGGGAAATGTTCAGTAATTTTCCAATTTCATTGTGATCATTTAAGAAAAGGCTAGGAAAACAACAGATAGGGAATCTGCCACCTGGGCGACTGCCCTAAATGCAGATCAGTAGTGATTGATTGATTGATTGATTGATCGGGATTAGTGATAGAAACCTTCCCTCGAGAGCTAAAGCTGAATAGAAACATCAATATTTGTACGCAGAATTGAAGTTTATGGCGCCAAATTCGTAAAATGCCTAAGGAAAGTAACACATTACACTTTCGCAAAGATGTGGTAGGGTCAACAATGGCCCCACTATTATTTCAATAGTGGGTACAACAAAGAGGGACGTTACGGAAGAGCCCCTTTAAGCAATGATTAGCCTTCAGCTGAGGGTTACAAGGAAAAGCAACGGTTACGGAGTAAACAGAGAAACGTTGTAAGGGTGCACAGTCTGACTTGGTGCTATAAACGACCCCACCTCACTGTTCGAGAGTTAACGGTCGTTGCTGGCGGTAGTCGCACAAACCTGTGTTGTTGCAAAAAAATAAATGTCTTGTCTGTAAGTTATAGGATGCACACTCACATGGTTAATTAACAGAATATGGTTATAACTTCACAAGAAACCTAAGTGAAATGAGTATTGTATTTGAAATAAAGTATTTGTGGACTGGGGCTGAGACGAATTTTTTTCTAATGTTCAAACAGTACGTACAGCAACAATATGTGAGCAAAATATAAAATAATAAGTGAGGAAAGAAGTAGGAACAATGTAAATTGATCAATAATGTCGCACACGAAATTGGCCAATAAATGGGATTTTCTCTGTCTGTAAAAATTGTTGGGTGTAATACACTCAATTCCTTGGCGACGTTGATGTTTGTTTCCCCATTTTGTAATCGCCCTATTATTTGAGACTTTTCTTCAATATTAAACGATTTCCCTTTCTTTTGCGACATCTTCACATTGACTGTTCTGAAAAAAGTTCGGAAATAAGCTTTACATTCCTAAATACGTTTCAAACAAAAATCAGTATTGAACGTTATAGTCGATGCATATTTCTCCGAAAATGTGATAACTATTTTTTTAATACAGTGTTTATATAGGATTTATATTTCGGTGTTATATCCAGTACGTCGCGATGTCGCAGTAAACGGTTTCGATTGTATACCCTATAGAATTCGGAAGGACAGCCCATACTTACGACAGTTTTGTACTTTCGCTTTTCTCACACTGGTGGAGTCGTGGGTGTGAACTCTGCCGTTCCTGACGTCAACTCTATTTGGAAGGATGTATCAACTATTACGTGTTTTCGTACCGGACGCATCTAAGAACTGGACGCCGAACAGACAGGGAAGCGGACTTAGACCAGTTATACTAATTTTTGATCATACCTCGTGATTTAAGAAGGGAAACTGGGAGACTGTACATACTGTTAGATAAACGAGAAACGATGATCATGAAATATTATTTTACAGAATTTTATATCTTTTGGACTTGGATTCATGTGATGTAAACCCAGTCGTTCTCCCGATAAATATATTCTATTGTGAGTACTGTGGTTTCGTTCTTCACTTTACAAGAGAATATGTTGAACATTTTTAACACAAAACTATTTCCCTTCAAGCTACACCACAGAACACCAATATATAACATATATACTCAACTCCCAGCTCGTTCCCGTTCTCATTACTTGGCTACTGTGAACTTGTTACGTGTCACACAAAATAATGCGAACCTTTCCGTTCTCGAGTCTGTATGCAAATGTCGTGCAGTCATGTGGTGATGGAATGAACGCATCAAATTAATCATGTTCGTGAATCGTTTCAAATGAATCTGTTCTTCTAACTGAATCGCATTCCGTATCTCTAGGGTTCGCTGTCCACACCGTTTTCTTGTTCAGTCTAGACACATGGAACAATGTTCCAGCCGTAGCTGGATTATTTCGAGTACATCAGTACTCGACGGCAAAACTTAAGGAATGGATTCTTCATGTACAGGGTGGTCGAAAATGACGTGAACCGG
This sequence comes from Anabrus simplex, assembly GCF_040414725.1. Taxonomy (NCBI): domain Eukaryota; kingdom Metazoa; phylum Arthropoda; class Insecta; order Orthoptera; family Tettigoniidae; genus Anabrus; species Anabrus simplex. The sequence continues at coordinate 204,051,792 of NC_090279.1, read as the reverse complement.
ATATATGTGCGTTAGAGGGTTGGTCATATTGATGAATAATTTGAAGGAAAGAAATCAATATCTCAGTTATTTTATTAGCTTCTGAAGATAGCCAGTCAGATCGCTTCGCGGGCGAATTCAAGTGGAATTTCCAAGGCGATTTTGCTAAATCTGCACGTGACTTAAGACCGAATTGAGAGCCATGCCGGGAAATCACACCAGCACACTAATTTTTCAGTTCAGTTTCTGGGAAGGTGAGGCGTTGCGGGTCGGATCCACTGATTGTTTTAAGTTCACAATCATTGTTCGTCATCTTTTCGAATTCTAGCCAGTGGATCGATTTTGGAATTATTTTTAACTCAGCATTGTGAATTGGCGTCGTTGATTATTTTAAATTCATACTTATCCTTTCATTCTTCCTCATCACTTTAAATACTAGTCAGTGGATGCATTTTGAACTTTTACATTGTCATTGCATTTCGTATCATTAGAGGCCCTTTAAATTGTCGTATGCCAACATTCTCAGTGTGATAGGAACTCTACTGTCCAGTATCATCCAGGCAGGCACACCCTCTGACTTCCCCAGCTGGGATATTCGTCAGCTAGGGAAACGCCCCCCAAACGTATTTTCATTGCTGAGTTTAAAGCGCACAGTCCTTCCAGTTCTTTCTACTACCACTCATTCCTTTTTTTTTAAAAATTAGGGGCCCTTTAAACAAGCATCTTCACACCGTGGTTTTCAGCCGGTGTCATCTCGGCGGTCCGGGTTTAGATCCCTCCTCGGGAGAAGTTTTTCTTCCTTCGATTGGTGCTCTCAAGCCAGTCTTAAGACACGTTCAGATTTAGCAACAGCGTCTTGGAAAGTCCATTTGAATTCGCCCGCGGAGCGATCTGACTAGCTAAATTCACCAGCTGATAAAACGACAACGGCGCGAAATATCTTGTTCTTTCAAATTATTTATTAACATGACGTACCCTCTAACGCGTTGTTTCCAACCACTCTGTACGGAGTTATACGACTGGGCAATTTCCATTCTATGGATTTCGTGATTACGTCGGTCGTCAGTTCAAACATGCAGGGTTCTTGACTTGGAGAAACTATTAATCGTTCGATAGTTCGTTCAGGCTTCCTGGCTGACGGCAGGGGTTTGGCTCTTGTATTTTGTTCCACGGGGAAGATTTGGTAATAGATGGCAGTGTTCTCCCCAGAAATTTTCGTCAGCCGGGTGGCAGGAATGAGTAACCAGGCGGGGGTAACTACGTAAAAAATTAATAAGAAAACATTTCGTTTTATTCCTCTCAGGGCATTAATAATAATAATAATAATAATAATAATAATAATAATAATATGTCCTCAGATACCGTGTGCAAACGTCTTAATTCGACGCCATATGGCTGCTTGCTCGTCAATTTCGACGCTCCGTTTTACTCTAGGCCTACTAGATGGCAAAGTAAACCGTATCCCTCTTGGCCGAATGTTAGTGAATTTTGTCGGGTAAATACCAAATATGTCACCAGATATCTTCTACATGCTGACGTATGACATGGAGTGTCGCCCTTCAAAAATCCGATGACCTCTGCCGGGTTCGAACCCGGTATCTCTACCACTGATCCACAGAGGGCATTAACAGTAATATCAGACAGGTAAACTACTTTAGTGTTATCTCGAACAAGACGTTCTATCGTTCTACTGCTCGTTCATAATCAAACACCGGGGCAGCATGCGGAGTGCCATACGGGTTTCTGACGTCATGAGGAATCTAGTTCTCTCGTGCGATTCCACATTAATCCAAACACCGTTCGCACACGACACTACGATATATTATAGTCTAGCTAAACATTTAAACTCTAACTTGATTGATGCAATTATGATAATGATTTATCATTTAAATAAACAGTTTTACAGTACTTACAGTTTACTTTGGAGTACGCAATGATTTACATATGTATTAATATTACGTAATTAGCGTATATCTAAGTTATGTTAGCCGGGCGGTCTGTAGAAACGGCAGGGGCGGTGCGCCCACTAAATTGTTCCTAGGAAGAACACTGGATGGTTCTGTCTGTAACTGTTAAAAATCTTAAGGATAATGTGAGAAGGAAAGTGTCTGAACAACTCGTGGTTCCCTCACAATCTTACCAAGGCGGCCGCGATTCGAGTCTTGACCAGTGCACGTGCGATTTTTGAAATTTGTCGACCCTGAGGTTCGGATTCTGTATAAAACTGAAATTGAAATTCTCGTGTCTGTGATCACGTAAAACTGTAAGCTCACTTGCTGTTATTCCTTCAGTGTCATTGTGCCGGCGCACGCAACGTTGCTTCACCATCCTTTATACTTCTCCGACGTGGCCTCTGTAACTTGCACTGATTTTCATTTCCAACCTTTGAACTTGTACGTTTTCGACGGTAGTGGAGATTTAAGTTCGCAGGGGATTTCGCAGATATTTTCGATACACCTTCCACAGTTAGAATCTGTTCATAATTTCTCCCTCATAATCATCTCTATAAGAAAGGGAATACTTCGAGGCCATAAGTTACTAAATTTCAGGTCAGGTAAAATTAAATAAGCTCCTGAACAGATGAAGGCAATGGTAAAAATGTCTAATTATCGGCGTATAACTTGTTTATTAAGAACTAGCCCAATTTTTCTTCATTTGAAATAATGAGCACTGTTAACCACACAAATACTTTCTTTGATAAGAATTTGTTTGTCCTGATAGTAGTAAGTGTCCGATACTGGCTCGACCTACCAAGGGCACTAGGAAAGTTTGGCAATACGCAAAAAACGGTTGGCTGGACACCTCTGTTATGGTGAGATGAAAAGAGGGATGAAAACCGGTCTAGAAGACAGCAAGGCGTGAAAGCAAGTTAAGATGTCTGTGTGGTCTAAAGGCGAATATCGCGCAATTATCCGCTACAATTTTGCTCGTGGATTACTGTTGACCAGTGCCTGGAGGAAATGACTCCTGTGCTGGGGAAAGACTGTCCACATCGGACAACAATTTTCCGCTGGTACAACGAGTTCCAGAGGGGAAGTTTTGGGGTTGAAGACGATCCTCGTTCTGGGCGACCGTCTGAATCAGTGACTGAGGAAAACATTGAAGCTGTGAGGAAAGTGTTGTAGCAAGAGAGGCTGTTGACATATCGGCAGGTAGAAGAGACCCTCCACATCCCTGCATCAGCTAGTCATTCAGTTCTACACGACCATTTCCATGTTAGAAAGGTTTGTTCCCTTTGGGTGCCCCATTCACTTTCAAAGGAACAAAGGGCACATCGAGTGAAATGGTGCTGAAAAATGCTAAAACAATTTGAAAATGGGACTTCGCGTAATGTCAATAGCACCGTTACAGGTGACGAAACTTGGCTTTATTATTACGATGACCCAACAAAATCCCAGAACAAGGTGTTGCTGTTTGAAAATTAGGGTACTGCTGTGACTGTGCGAAAGTCAAGGTCAGTGACGAAAAGGTTGATTGCAGTATTCTTCACTAAACGGGGCATCCTGACTCGGGTTGTGCTAGAAACACAAAGGACAATTACGGCGAAGTGGTTCAGTGAGACTTCTGTGCATCAGGTTATTCAGGCTCTCAAGAAGCTCCGTCCAAGATCACGGCTCAACACTTGGCTCTTGCATCACGATAAGCTCCAGCATATCATGCTAATGTAACAATGGATTTTCTTGCCAGATCAGGGTTTACTGTGATCACCCTCCATACAGTCCTGATATTGCCCCATGTGACTTCGCACTCTTCCCAGAAGTGAAGATGAAGCTGAAAGGGCGGCGTTTTGTATCCGACGAGGAGCTTCTGGCAGCATGGGATCAAGAGTGTGAAAATGTAACCGAAGAAAAGTGGCAGAGTTGGTTAAGTGACAGGTTTCGACGTATGGAGAAGTGTATTGAGTGTGGTGGGAATTATTTTGAAAAAGTCTAAAGCGTTCAATCACATTGCAAAACTTTCCTGGTGCCTTTGTATGATTGTTTCACTGCGACAACCCTGTATCTGTACGTTCCCGTCAAGTAAAGAGGCTTTCAGAACTAAATCCTGACACGTCGATGTTGTTGCGAACTCGTGAATTAATAGCTATATCTTCGAGTCTTCGGTCATGTAGGTGTAAATGGAGAAAACAAACGAAAGCGCCACATGTTGTCTCACTATACACGAACAGCACTGCGCTTGCGATCTGTTCAGTGCTAGAATGATCTGACTACAGAGAGCGCCGGAGACTGTACTGCTTTGTTCCGTTCAGGGCCGTTTTCCCCAAATGAGTTTAAACTAGGTTTATTTTAATCTGGTTTAAGTCTGAGTTTAAACTAACATTCATTTTCCCCATATTGGTTTAAACTTTGTATCAAGTTTAAACCTGGCTCAGAGTTAAACCTTCTATATTGTTGGTTTAAACTGACGTTTATATTCAACTTTCTTGACATTTTATTAACGTATCTGTGATTTTCCTAATAGAAGGGTTAGTTTTGACTACCAGTACTGCAGCACTTTAATGAAAAACGTACTAAAATTATAACCTAGTATTAGCATTAGAAAAATGGGAGAATTTATTGAAGTCTTTGGTTAAATAGGAAATAATTTTGATGTGCAAGAGAGGTTAAGAAGCCGCCTTCCAACAAAAGTTTACAATCTTGGAAAATCGGATGTAACGGAGTTCTTTGATGGATTTATAATTCATAAGCGAACAGCAAGGATTGTCTAGTATCGAAGAAGGATTCATTTAAAATGTCAACTGCACGAAATAATGCTATTTCGCTAGAAGCAATGATTCGGGTTGCTTTAAGATATGATGCAGCAGGCATTTTTTTCATTAACAACGGGGACCACAGACCTTAAATTGCAGTCTCCTTATAATATTATATACTGTAAAATACTGTTCCTGGTATGAATACTGTAATGTGAAGCATAAAAATATTCCTACATAAGTCGTGTAATACGTCCACTCTTCATGCGGTACCTGGTGGCTGTGGTCGCTAAAGCGTGAAGTCAGCATCGTCCGTATCCGTGACAAGGCGGTTCGAATCTAATTTGTCGAAAATATTTTTACCATCAGAATGTTGACCGGCACGGTAGGAGAGGCGGTGGTATACAATTTCTAATCGCTAGATTATATATTTATAGGATCAGAAAAACAATAAAGTATTTCATGCTTGCTAGTAAACTTGTAATAGAATAGATTATAGTTAAGAATGTTTCATCGTATCTATTGCCAGCATACCAGCAATAGAAATATTAATGCTATAGGGAGAAGAGCATTATGCATACAGTACGACATATCGCGAACTTGGTTATGTTATAAACGAATATGGAATCAAGTAATACATCTCCAAATAATACATCCTCAGTGGTCTGTCTGCTGGATCCAAGGTTTGTGAGATTGATCCCGGCCGAGGGCGATGGATTTTGATAGGAGATAGATCCCGAGCATGCTTGGAATTTGTTTACTTGAAATTCACATAAATGTTGATTTTCTGAGGAAAGGAATACCGTAGGCCTATTGCTGAAAGACCAGGATTTTAATATTTCAACGTTCCCGTGTGTTCCGTAAGACAATACAGACATCAAAAGACACGTATTAGGGGTACTTGTTTATGGTAAAGCATGACAGAGAAAAATAAGAAATAAAAGTGCGTTCCAATAAATTGTAGACAGCAATAGGTAGAATTATGACACAACACTTCGCACAAATGTAAACAATTTATTTATCAGTAAAGCTAATATCCCGCCGAATTTGTTCTTTATTCACTACGTACGATAGCATTAATTCGCCACAAACAGCTGATATTATTACAAAAATGTCGGTCATTGAATTACTTGGCTCTGATTGGCCAAGTCCAATCGACCATGCCTTCGACTATTCCTTCAGTGCAGCCAACGTTAGCGCCAACGACAGCTCGCCCGTTTAAACTAAACGAGTGTCAGAAATTGGTGGAGAAAATGGACGCAACTTTAAACTAGGTACTAAAGTTAAACGGGTTTAATTTATACCAGGTTTAACTCGATTTGGAGAAAATGGCCCTCAGTGTGTAAACTTTCCATTCCTATCAGACTCTCCATAGCACGGATGTTATAATGGGTCCGCATGTGTCATGTGCCAGTAATGAGAAAATGTGTGTTCGAGAAATGGCGAGATCAAGTTGCCTGACTCCTCAGCTCATGCCCGCCAAGCTTCAGACATAATCTGCAACTCTGCGAGGTGATTCCCCTAGATCGCGCGCCATGCAGACATTCATTCACGGCCATCTTCGGGACCGGTAACCTTTCTACTGCTATAAAGATTTGAGGCATAGATAATCAGAATTTTTTTCCTCCTCATTTTGCTACAAATAATTCTTAGATGAGAATAATAATAATAATAATAATAATAATAATAATAATCATCATCATCATCATGTGGCCTCAGCTACCGTGTGCAGACATTTAGATTTAACGCCATCTGGCTGTTTGCTCGTCATTTTCGACGTTCTGTTTTCCTCTAGGCCTACTAGATGGCAGACCGAGCAAACCGAAACTCTCTTGGGCGTCTGTGGCTAAGATTTAATGAATTTTGTTGAGTAAACACCAAATGTGTCACCAGATATCTTTTACATGCCGACATCGTACGACATGGAGTGTCGAATAGACTTTTTTCCGCCCTTCAAAAATCCGACTACCTCTGCCGGGTTTGAACCCGCTATCTTGGGATGCGGAGTCCGACACTCTACCATTGATCCACAGAGGTGAGATAAACATTGATAATAGCAGGATGCAGGAAATAGACAGTCGTACATGTATCGATTACTATTTGTCCGGGATATAAGATCGGGAATTTTAATTTTCTGCAACTCTCGTCATGTGACTTAACGGAGATACTTGATGTGTTTATTTTTATTTTTAGACCTTTCCTTATACCACTTTTCAAACATTGTGAATAAAATTAATAGCCTAGATTGAAGTACCTTCTTCCCTCGCCGATTTTCATTAAATTCTTATTCGGCCTTTTTCTCGTGTTGTGCAATCGTACGTACAGACATGACTGAAATAAAAAATGGCATTCTTCCTATTCTGCACATGATCGATATACAAATTTGTATACAGACACAACTGACTTACTGTATTTATATAGGTGGAGGATGTCATTATACAATAATTCACTTTGTGAAATTGAGAGAAGTATCAGAGAAATGAGAACTTCAGTGGAGTACATCAGTGCTTCACAGTCCTGTGACCGTGAGGCAGAACCTCTGTTGGAAACTGAACGCTGCGCACTCCCCCCCCCCCCCTTTGTGGGTGGAGAAATGGTGTATTTGCGTGACGTTAAAGCGTTAGCAATATCCAGGGAGCGTGCATCGGAGACCACGGGCTTACGAGCCGAGTCTGACATTGGTTCCGCTTACGTGTGCCAGGCTCCTCACTTTCGTCTTCCTGTCAGACCTCTCTGTGTCAGTTCGTGCTTTCTTCCGTGGGAACGGAGCTCGATAGCTGCAGTCGCTTAAGTGCGGCCAGTATCCAGTATTCGGGAGATAGTAGGTTCGAATCCCACTGTCGGCAGCCCTGAGAATGGTTTTCCGTGGTTTCCCATTTTCGCACCAGGCAAATGCTGGGGCTGTACCTTAAGGCCACGGCCGTTTCCTTCCCACTCCTAGCTCCTTCCTGTCCCATCGTCGCCGTAAGACCTATCTGTGTCGGTGCGACGTAAAACAACTGGCAAAAAAAAAAAAAAAATCCGTGGGATTAGGTTCCTGAGGCCTGAGGGTGTTACATTTTCACGCAATTTTTAGCCCTTCGTTCTGTTGCCGAAATCTTTCTTTCTTCGAATTTTTCATGTCGTTACTATTAACGGTGTGTGAACAATTGTCCAGTTTTGCTTCCTCTTAAAACAATACCGAGCGAGTCGCTAAGCGGTTTGGGTCACATATACTTGGGGACAAAAGATGACAGCCGCAGTTCCTGGAAGCCAGCAGTTCATCATACTCTGCACCCTGCTGAGTTAACGAGTTCTAAGTGACCCTTGTTTGGTGTGGGGAGGTTGCCAAACCACTCTCTTCGTGTCGAGTGCAGTAGACTATTTGGCAACTCCGGTTACAGTAGACGTAGTAAACACTGTAAGCCGCTCAGACACCGGGCTGCCATTGGAGAGTGTTGGTGTGAGGCGAGGTCGTCATGTTTTGTCCCAAAGTATAGCTGTCAGCTCGCATTCGGGAGATAGTGTTGGCACATCGCTTGTTGGAATCCCTCAGTTCCTGGAAATCTCTCTCACCTACATTGACATGAGTTTGCAAATAGTTTGTCGGTGTTCTCTTCATTACTCCGGTGGTATTTGCCATGAAGTTGTTTATGAGCCCACTTCTCTGCCTTCTCCATGTGCAGAATGTCGGCGTCTTTTACCCTGATGTGGCCGTCATGTAAATTCAAAGGGGTGTAGTTTAGATTCGCTTCAACTACAGCTCTATGTAGAATGATGTTATCTTTCCGACAATGAAGGGATTTCCTCAGGTTTATTACTCGTTGGATGCTAAGGATTTTAAATCTCTTGATGAGTGGAAAAGTAGATGGGAAGCAGCAACGGATGTGCGCCTTCATACCTTCTTTTCAGGTCCCAGACTTCCAAGCGGATCCCACCTACCACGCAAGACCTGGACTGCCCTGAATAGAATCAGAACAGGACATGGCCGGTGCAGAGCCGAAAAGGCTACCTAATCCAGACTGTGACTGCGGAGCTCCACACCAGACTATTCGTCATATTGTCAGGGAATGTAAGATTCGAACCTATCACAGTGATGAAGATGACTTCCTGCTGGTATCTCCAGATGCTGTACGTTGGATTGAAAAACTTGATATTCAATTGTGAAGCACAAATTACTTTGTTTCTCAGCTGTAAATATGTATATATATTTTACTGATATTGTCTATATAAGCCATACGCTATATAATAATCTATAGAGTTATTATTATTAAATACATTTCACTTGTCAGATATCTCGAGTGCCAATGCTCGCGAACAACAGCATAACAACATTAAATGGAAACTTATATAACAAGAAAATAATTAGGCTCGATATGAAAACAAAATATTGAAGAACGTATATGAAAGCAAGACGTTAGCCATAACGAATTACAAAACGACCCCGTTAGAAATTCACACAGCTCCAGCTAGTGTATTCCAGGTATAGTTGTCAGATTTCGAACTTAATATTTACCACAATATTTATCTAGTCTTTCGTATGGCAGTAAGTGTCGGTACAAATATTTATTTTATACGCATGAAAGTAAATTCCAAGCGAACGTACATGTGACAGCTACTTTGTACGCTTTAAGAACACTTCTATGCAGCCGTAAGCTGTACACGAACCGAACATTTTTCCTCAAGGGATGATTCAAGAGTTTACAGCCCAGACAACGCCAGATAATGCCCTGTTTCAACTTAGTACACTACTTCAGCGCCATTTCTAGCTGTAGTGTTCACTAACTCAATAGTATTTAGCAGCGAAATAGGCCTAAATTAGGTATGGCCACCAGAGTTTTCGTTTATCGCGCCAGGGAAGAAACGGTACTGTGGGAAGAAGCGAGATCCATAGCTTCCATAATGAGGTCAGGGTCAACAACGGGTGCAGAGAATTGAGCTATAGAGTATATGATTCTGGCTTCGATGCCCGTTTGCCGCACAAGAATGCGGCATCGATCTGCTTGGCATTGTATATAAGCGACGGTGGGGCGACGCATTCAACGCCAACACAGGCTGTTCAACCACAATCCTTCCAATAAGTGAACGTTCTTGTATTATGTCTGCAGCAAAGTGAAGGTGACTTAACACGCTGAGTTTTTTTTCTTCTACGTTTCCAGTGCGACATAAATAGGCTTGCTATCGATTTGACAGTGGCAAGTGTAAATAAACAAGGTGCCTCGCATTTAACGTTTTTTTAACTTAGCCCGCACTATACTGGGGTACAGGTATTCCCAGCAAATTTCGGAAATAATAATTTATTTATTTATTTATTTACATAGTTTACGCCCACGTTGGAGCACTTAAATCAATCCAAATACACTACAGTCTTCACAAGATTAGTTGTAATGTTTTCTCAACTTCCTCTTCTCTTCCCAGAACTTCCTTTTTTCTGACCTGGCGGCCCTCTCTCCATCTGTAACGGTGTACTGTTTTCGTTTGACTGTTTTTAATTTTAGTCTTGTATCTCTACTTCTCTGAATCCTCTTCTCTTTTCTCTCTGCAGTTTGTTTCATTGTTATTCAGCTCTTCTAAATCATTCTGGACTTCAACAAACCAGTTGTTCTTGGTTTTACTTTTCCAAAAGAAATTGAATAATTGTTTTCTGGTATTCTTAACTATGTGGCTGAAAAGGCAATTCTCCTTTTTCGCATTGTATCCACAGTTGATTCATTTTCCCGATAGACTATTTCATTAGGCAGCAGTTTCCATTGTCCATTTACTTGATGTTTTTTTTATTGATGATTGTCCTGAATATCCTCGGAAATAATAATGATGGTAATAATAGAACAGAGATGGGAATTCTGAGGAATACCTTAGGTCCGGTAAAGGAAGATGAGGAATTTCGTAGACGGCATAATTCCGAGCTCTACGAACATATGGAAAGGCTCTCTGATTGTGCTAGGAAAAGGAAAGTAACTTTCCATGGCCATATATACTAGTAAGACTGTCTCCCAAAATACTGGCCAATCGGCTGTTCATCTTCTGGCAGAACAAGAAGATTCATACCACTTGGCTGACAGAGACTGAAGACATTGAAGAACTGGGAATATCAGCAAGTCAAACGGTCTATGCGACATGCCCTGAAAGAAGTCCGTGGATTTCAGGAAAACCCTCGAAGAAAGGTATCCCCTGGACAGTTGAGAGAATTGAGTTACGCCGGCAGAAAATGCTAATATACTGGGAAAGATCACAGCGCAACAATTGAACAAGCTTGGTCCAAAGTAGGCCCATTTATTATTAATCTCTTAATTATATCCACTTTTATATTAATCTCAGTACACGTTAATCTTGCTCCACTATTCGCTGTACATATTGGTAAGCCTGTAATTATTTTAATAAATCTACTAGTGACTGAATCGAGCATTACTATTTCCTTTTCTGTGCCCCATACGTCTGAACCGTATATCATTTTAGATTTAATCACAGCGTTGTGTACATTTCTTTGTACCCTAAAATCAATATTAGGCATCCTGTTATCTAATATTCTTATACTAGCTAGGGCTGCTGTACCAATCAGTTTTGCTCTCTTGACGTGTTCAGACCAATTTCCATTTCCTGATATGATAATTCCTAAATATTCTAACTTATTAACTACTTCCAGATTTACTCCTTCAAGATACCATTTTTCCTTTTTTGCTAATTTGTTCCCGTTTTTGCACACCATTACTCTAGTTTTCTGTGCGTTAATTTTCATATTCCACTCTTTACAGTACTTCTCGATACCATCAATACTTTTTTGCATTGCAACTGGCGTTAGTGTGAACAGGAGTATGTCGTCGGCAAAGACAAGACCAGGAATATCCTGATTTTCTAAACACGGCAGTGCTAATCTTTCCTCAACTTCAAATTCTAGTATATCGTTAATGAACAATAAAAATAAAATCGGTGACAATTTACATCCCTGTTTCAAACCCATTTTAGAAATAATATCTCCTACTACTACTCCTTCTTTGACTCTCACAGTACACTTTACTTCAGCATATATCTTTTCTATAGCCCTTATCATTTTACATGACACTCCTACTTGTCTCAATCTAGTAACGACTGCCCTCCTGTTCACAGTATCGAATGCTTTTTCTAAATCTGTTTATGTAATATAGAGCTTTCCACGTTTTTTCTTTACATATTTGTCAATAAGAGTTCTCACAATAAAAACATCTGGTGTTGTTTTCCCTCTTCTGAAGCCACTTTGAAATTTCGAGAGGATTGAATGTCTCTCTGCCCAGTTCCTTAGTCTATTTGCTAGCATACCCGTATATACTTTCCCCAATGTATCTAATAAGGTTATTCCCCTATAGTTTCCTGGATTTAATCTATCCCCTTTATTTTTGTATATAGGGCATATAATCCCCTCTTTCCAAGCTTTTGGAAATATCCCTTTCTCGAATATCTTATTGAATATCTTTGTCAAAATTTCCAACATGCCGCTTCGTTCTCCCACCTCTTTCCAAAATTCATATGTGATACCTGAAATAGCTCCTGATTTTCCCTTTTTGGCTCCTTGTAACAGGTTCCTTATTTCACGAGTCGAAATAGCCTCATCTAATTCAGGCAGAGTGACACTCAAACCCCTCGAAACAGTAATCCCCTCATTCTGAGCTCTCCATTTGTCTTCTTTATTTAATAATTTCTCGAAATACTGGACCCATGTACTATAACTTATATTGGTCCCCCCAGAGCCCGACTTCTTCTTGGTTATTTGATTTATTTTATCCCATACTTTCCTACTGTCATTGTCCTTACACTTTTTATTTATGTCTGCAGCCATCTTTTGTTGCCATTCCAACTTCGTCTTTCTTAACAATTCTCTGTATTCTTTCCTTTTTTTTTTTTTTTTTTACAAAATTCGTTTCTAGCTACTTGACCACCATCCACCCTGTATCTCCTAAGTGCCTTCATAACTTGTGACTTTTTCTTTACACATTCTGTATTATACCATCCACCTCTTATCTGCGTTTTACTTAGATTTTGCCTCATACCTTTTCCTGCCATTCCTATTAAATTTTCTATCCTGGTTAGGGCTTCCTCCACTCTATTCTCTTCTATCAATTTTACAATACCTATTTTCCAAATCTCAAAATTTTCTCCATTGAAGTACTCTCTGAATTCATTTCCTAATTCTTCTCTCCAACGATACCTAGCTATTTTCCTCTCCTGTACGCTATCGTAAACGATCTCTTGCGCTCCTATTTCTTGAATAATTATTTTTATAGATACTGGCATATGATTTGCCTCTGCCCAATCCTTAATGCTTATCTCTTTGATAATTTGCAAACTATCCCTACAGCATACAACTAGGTCAATTGTACTGCCCCCATTTTCTACTATATAGGTTAGTTTTCCACTCTCATCTCCAAACCACCACCCATTCAATATATAAAGCTCCTCTACCGCGCATAACTCTAGTAGTTTTTCTCCATTTCTGTTACATTCTTTATCCTGGCTATTTCTATTAACTAGTAATACCCCGTCCTCAAGTTGACTATAAACTGGTTTCTTGTCCCCTATCCTCGCGTTAAGATCGCCCATAATAATAATGCTTGAGTAGGCCCATTCGAACAGAGGCAAATAATAATAGAACGCAAAATCACGAGGAAAATTCGAGACCAGAAACTTCCAGGCGAACAATACGAGATTTAATGCAATGGCGGATTTTTGCATTTATCAGTACTAATAGAGGACATTTCGAAAGAGTTTCATGTCGTATACGTTCTGTTCCTGTGTGTTTCCCATGATTACTGTACTATGTAGGGTTGTAGAAAATGAGTTCACCGGGCGAGTTGGCCGTGCGGTTACAGGCGCATCCGGGATATAGTGGGTTCGAATACCACTGTCGGCAGCGCTGAAGATGGTTTTCCGTGGTTTCCGATTTTCACACCAGGTAAATGCTGGGGTTGTAACTTAAGGCCACGGCCAACTCCTAGGCCTTTCCTATCTCATCATCGCCATAAGACCTATCTGCGTCGGTGCGACGTAGAGCCACTAGCAGAAAAAAAAAGGAAAATAAGTTTCAAGATGTAAGTTAATCAGTGACTAGTTGTACAGTTCTATTCCCTATTTAATATGTGCATTTGTTGAGGTTGTCAGTTTAGTGATTATGAAATCTCATTTTGTCGGCAATGGCGTCTTCTGTCTTAAAATCTGGAATTATTAGCACGAGCTTAGGAACGGTTCACAGTTTATTGAATTGCATTAGGCCTACATAGTTGATTAAATATTCAGCCTGTATGAAAGGGTGATATGCCGCAGATGGAGGTAACTGACAACGCAGCATACTTCTTAGTTACTGCTTTCGCCGCTCAAATGTCAGACTCTAACTCTCGTAGACCCAACTATACATTACCCGCTCGATCCTTTGAAAGAAGAAAATCATAACTCGAAATGAGTAGGAACTCTAAAGTAGATTACTAAGAATTTTATTGGTGTATAAAAACTGTAGGCATTGAAGGATTGCACATTGAAGGAGAATGTTGACCACCACCACGGTAATCACAATGGCAGATGTACTTGAATCTTCATGCACCTTGAATGTTAATAGCATTGTGCGATCCTCTTTAAACCTTATGGCTCCCTCAGAAACTTCATATCTGATATTAAGCGTGATTGTCTTAAGCAGTGCAATAAAACACGTTCTAAATAATACTCAGCCTTTTCTCCTAATCGCGAAGCAATCGAGAGTATTACGATTACATTTATTTGTACAACAGGAACACCGCTTAATGAGTTCGAAAAGAAAACTCTTTCCTTTCGAATTTTTTATTCGGCAGGGAAGTGATGTGCATATAATTGTGTGGATAAGACTGGGTTCAGCTTTCTAGCCACATAAATTAAATCACTTCTGAACCAGATATTCCTGTGAATGAAGTTGAGTACGCATTGAAAACAGCAAAAGAAAAGCAAACCAGTGCTCTGGAGTAGGAAATTTAATTGTTTCATTATGGATTGTCATGACGAGAGCATACCATTAGTCTTTGCATCCGTACTTTTAATGTGTAAATTTGGCTATTAAAAACAACTCAATTACGTCAGTATTGATATTGTCGTAAAACTTACCGAATTCCCATAAATTGTGTGTCCCCAGCTGTTAAATCGTCATTTATACGATTGTATCGATAATGCCATCTGAGAGAGAGAGAGAGAGAGAGAGAGAGAGAGAGAGAGAGAGAGAGAGAGAGAGAGAGAGAGAGAGCGTGCACCTCTCGATCAGTGGTTGATAAGTTTTATAGGCTCATAGGATATTGAAGTCCACCGCATTTTGTTTCCTTCTGGCTCGGCGATGTTAGGGCATCCGAAGTCAACGGAGTCTTTTAATTTCCACCTCCCTTCACGACTCCCTTTTCTGGTAACATTTTATTCACGTTCTCATTTCTGTGGTCTTCTTCCTGATCATTATGGACTTACAGTTTAGTACACTATAAAAACAATCACGATATCAACTATCGTTATCACCCTTTAACTCGTCACCATGATGATAGAACAATATTTCAATGTCACCGTTGTTCGGCATTGGACTTCGCACCGAAATTCTAAATTTGTGGATAACTCTGTTATCACAGTCCCTGCAGTAATGCGACCTATTGGAGATCCTTGGCTGCATAAGAGACAACGCATACCTCAGCTAACAATAATAGTCGGTCAGTGTAATGTTGTTGTTGATTGATGAATTTTAGAGATTTCGGACACTTTAGGTCATCATATTTTATTTTCTTCCTGCTCAGTGATACTCAAAGTACTCAAGGCCTAGGCTTTATGATTCCGTTTTCCCCTCATTCTTTGAGTGATCGTACCTTCATGGTTTTCTTCTCATTACGATAATCTTCAATCTCTTCCCGACCACGCTTTTTCTCAGGTTATAAATACAATCGCAACCACCACCTTCGCAGGGTAGTTCTTAATTATAATAACCATTTTTCCTCACCAGTGATGCTTGCCCTTGATAGACTTGGACATAAAAACTTAAATCCGTGAATTATTATGGTTCGTGCGGTAAAAATTTATTAAACATGATATTCACAAATATTTTCTATAATACTTTATGCACGCTGTTGAGAGTTAATGTTTCCGGATATACTTGGAAATTTGTGGAAAATGTGAGGACGCGAATATCTCCGTTATTATAATTCGAAGGTAAACGTGCGTTAAACATACGGAATCGGGAATTATATTCTATGCATCTTTTAAAATTGACACATTTTCGATAATGCTGATATTAACGGGGAAATAACGTTCCCTGTTTCGATCCCCTTAATATTGCTACGGCACTGTATTTATATCAAATAATATGTAGTCTAGTGTGCTCCCCGGATATCCCTGAAATTGAATACGGAGTTTCAAGAAATTCTGTCGGTCTTTGTTCCCGTTATGCTTAGGCGAACATCCAAACAGAATAACATTGAACTGAACCTATTTTCGACCTAATCCGAGATATGAGTACGAGGCCAAAATTTGAAGTGCACATCGAAAATTGTTAAATTATTCAGATTTTTTCTTTTTCACTTTTTTTTTCTCTCTCTCTCAGCGTCGCATTTGGATCATCTTCAATACTCAGTTTTGCCCCGTGCCGGTTGCCTTATTTCATTTTTGTCTTTTCCTCGGTACTTTGCAGTTTCACTTCTTAGGTTTGTCAGACACTTCTTTAGCTTTTCTTTTACCGGGCGAGTTGGCCGTGCGCGTAGAGGCGCGCGGCTGTGAGCTTGCATCCGGGAGATAGTAGGTTCGAATCCCACTATCGGCAGCCCTGAAGATGGTTTTCCGTGGTTTCCCATTTTCACACCAGGCAAATGCTGGGGCTGTACCTTAAGGCCACGGCCCTTCCTTCCAACTCCTAGGCCTTTCCGATCCCATCGTCGCCATAAGACCTATCTGTGTCGGTGCGACGTAAAGCCCCTAGCAAAAAAAAAAAAAAACAAAAAAAAAAAACACTTTTCTTTTAGCATCCATACGGACCAGGTGACCAAACCATTTGAGTGACTGCTTATCAGTAGTATCCACCTAATAGTTTCTCTTGTTACTGAAATTGACTGTTATATTACAGATTCCACGACCGTTCCGGTTCAAAATTGCATTTGTTGACTGAAGTCCCCGGGCAGAGCTGTATTTACTGGCCGTGATGTGTGTGCGAAGCTAAGCACCTTGCTGACGTATATTAGCTAGCGGATTGTGCTTCTTCAAATAACCTGGGTGAATGATGGTCATCCACGAACATGGTGCTCTGTTCTGTCTCCTCTTGTATTTATCGACCCAGTGAAATGTTACCGTTGCTCTATTAAACTCTTTTACACGATATAGGATAACACAGTTTTAACTTCCGTTTGCATTCAAATACATCAGAGACGTCATTTCCCGGAGATTTCCCTCCACTTATTTGGGTTCGGCAGTAGTGTGAATTAAGTCCAGTTTTACGGCCGGGTGCCCTTTTGAAGCCGACCCTGTATAGAGGGATGTATCCACTATTGCGCGTTTCTGTGGTAGTTAATGCCATGTGTTGTGTAAAGAAAAATGTATATTAAGACGATCGCAAACACTCAGCTTCCCGATCTAGAGGATGTAACCAAACGCTGGTAAAATCCACGGCTTAGCCGTGAATCGAACCAGAGGCCCTATAAACCGAAGGCCATTCCGCTGACTATTCAGCCAAGGAGCACGGCGCTATGCCCTGGAAAACACTCGTAGTTCATGGACACAGCACGGAATGGCGGTGGGACTGTAGCAGTGAGTCAAACTCTGTGCAGAATGGATGCGACGAAACAAGAACGGCGTTGGGAGTAGTGGAATAGCCTCCATACTCACTGGACTTGTCTCCGTGCAATTTTGACCTCGTCCCCAAATTGAAAGAACCATTGCGTGGGAGACGGTTTGGGATATGATAGGACATTGGCAACGCAGTGAAACATGAGACTGCAACATTCACACATAGTAAGGCGACTGGTGTCTCGTGTCTGCCGTATCGTCGGCAACGTGTTATGGACGATCTGATTGAAAAGTTTATCGTAAATGTTCCAGTAGGGTCTCTGGGGATAAACATGATGTAGCACAAGGATTTCCTGGCTGACAGATTCCTCGCTTTATATCCCACACCTGGTAAACCTACTCGGTATTATTCATACATTCCATAGCACGTTACGCTCCTCACTCCTATCTGTATATTTTCACTTGTCTGGTAGGTCCCCCGTTTGTGCGGAAAAAAGAGTTGCCTTGATGTCACAACCCTTGTATCTACTGTCCGTTCGAAACATTAACTAAAAAAAAAAAAAAAAAAACCTACGCCGGGTTGTCGAAATTTGTTCTACACGAGTTCTTTGACGTCCCCCAAACTAAAGACTAGGAGCCGTTGCGTTTAAGCACCCGCTATCTTGGGAGCAGAAATCCACGAACCTACAGTACTACGCTGGCATAGCAGGGGAAGAAGTGATGCTCCCATGTGGCGCGTCCCGAGGGTCGTAACCGGCTTGCCGCCGGACTTCAGCGAAATACAATTGCTCTCGCGGACCGAACACACAACCCCCTGTGGTTGGGGGGACTCAGACGAAGAGTGAAGCCTGTAGTAAGAGGCGACTAAAAGGGACGGCCAAGGTATGATAATACAACCATGTGATTACTTGTGATTAGTACTATTACGTGCGGAACACCATTGGTCGACGTTACTTGCGGCTAGTACCACCTTGCGAGGAAAACAATGGGTCTATGTTACATAGAAGCGGTGCCCTTATTCGAGGAATACTACAGGTCTGTGCGTTGTTTGTGGAAAGTGTCATCGTGTGCATTCCACCGGTCAGTTCCATTATGTTCAGCATGGGTCTGCATTACCTATGAGTAGTACCACTTTATAAGGAACACCACGGGTTTACGTTGCCTGTAGTTGGCACCACTTTGTGATAAAAACCGCGGGTTTGACTAGCGCCCGTGATGGAACACTACGGGGCTGTTGCTTGTGGGCGTTACCATGTTTTACACGCCGTGGTTGTACATTGCCTGTGATTAGAAGCACTGTGTGAGCGACGCCATGAGTATACGTGGCCTGAAATTAGTTCCACTAAGGACCGGTAGTATAATGAGGGTTCAAACTGAAGATAGAGTTAAACTGTAACTTGAGTTTAAACCTATGTTGAGTCTTATAATGGCCGGTCTAAGTTAAACTGAGGTGAAGAAGGAAATATACGACTTGCAAGAAAAGATGACTGATAATGTTTTCACTTCTTGTACGTAAAATGGCGGATACAAGCAATAAACGTTGTCCTAATTTTTCTTGTAAGGAAATAGAATTGCTTGTGCAATTTGTACAAAAATATTTACATAGTCCGGGAAACAGTGGCCTTATGAATTCCTTCGAAATCTCCCATTTTACTAAACATACTACCGGAGGCATAAAACCGCAATGCTATTAGTAGCTGACCGAGGGGTTCTACAGCATGATTTCTGAAATAGAAGGAAGTTACTTCATGTTCTAAAATTTACACTTTTGACATTTAAACAGTTGAAAAAATCACTTTTACATTCTTACCTTTTCGTTGCACGTTTTATTCTAGCACCAATTTGCTGAACTAGGGTTATGACAGTCTGTTTTTGTAAGCCTAAACCTATTTCAAAACTATTTTTCATTTCATACATGAAAGTGACGTCCCCTTGCTCGGAAAACTCGTAATGCCCGTGATCGTTCGATAATTTGAACCACTTCTTCGTCATTGCTTAGTATTTCTTCAAACACCTCAAAAATATCTTAGAGATCCATTCGTTCTGCCATGTTGTAAGGTTATGTATTCTTAAACTTCAGTTTAAACGGTAGATGAGTGGCAGTAAAATTAATCTCTAGTTAAACTTAATCTTAAGTTTTATAATACACGGCCAACAGATAAACGGAAGTTTAAACTGAACCAACAGTGTAAACTTCTATTATAATACCGGCCCTAGGTGAGGAACTCCACGGGAATACCGGCGTCCGTGATTAGACCCACTATGTGAGGAGCACCATGGTTCTGCGTTGCTTGTAATTCCCTTATGTGCGAAACACCATGGGTTTGTGTTACCTGTGAGTGGTGCCATTGTGTGGGATATACCATGGATCTTACCTGTGATTAGTAGGCCTACCACAGTGCGAGAAACACCATGAGTCTACGTTACCTGTGATTAGTACCATTATGAGGGGCCGGTGACCTGGAATTTGGACCCCTTTAGATAATAGGCATCATCCCAATGATTAAGACATTGTGAATAGAATCCACTATTATTGTTTCACGATCATTTTCTCATCACCATTCTTTTAATATTCTAGTCTGTGGTACATTTTGAAGTTTTAATTTGCATGTCGTTGCACCTCGTAGCATTATTGGCCGATGGGGTAGCTGTTAGGCCCCTTTAAGCGATAATAATAATCTACGGTTCTCCATTTCCATTTCCAGGCAAATACCTCTGCAGTTCATATTCGTAGGCCTCAGCTAATTCCTTCCACCTCCTTACCCAAATTCATTGACCAGCATTAATTTCTTCATTATTAGCTCCTCAACTGAGGTTGGCGTAAGAAAGGGCATCCGGCCGTGGAAACTTGCCATAAAATATAATTTCGCCTCATCTCATACCTGGTCCCGTATTAGGAAACGGTACTGGCATACTGCTACTGTTAAGTATTTGAACAACATTGACTAATTCAGTCAAGTAACCATGCAGTGGTAATTTATATGACGTTAATAATCAACACACTAAACAGCCGTAACTAACTGTAAACAGTCAGAATCATAGTACGGAAAGCATAACACAGTCATTAATCATTATCATGTGATGCACCAGTCATTTGTACATGTGCTCCCCAGAATGAGATCTGCGGCTGATTCCATCGCATCGAGAAGTTTTCTTGTTTTCATAAGAAAAATAACCTCATTTCACCTCACACCAATATCCTGGTTTCTCTTCAAATCCTGGCCGCAAATACACGCGAGGAGTCAGCACACTAACACATCGTTCTCTCAGCTTCCTTCTTATAAACCTGGGCCTGGTTAAATGCTTCGTAATAACGTGAATCAGACGTTTAAGTAAAGATTTTTTTTTTTTTTTTGAGTGAATTGAGTATTTACACTTCGGAATTGAAATCTGTCTTACTGAGACTGCTGTCAGGCCTACGTTTCTTAATGCTATTTGTTCGGTAGTCGATCTTGAAAGATCTTTTGTCCCTACTTGCACCATATGTTATGAACCTGCGTGTATTTGGAAATTGCGGAAGTGTAAAGTGTTGAATGTGAGGAAAGGAACGTTAAGGACGGCACAAACACCCAGTCCCTAGGCCTGGGATATTAATTTAAATTAAAAAGCCCTGACCCGGCCAGGAATCGAACTCGGGGCCGCCGGGTGACAGACGGACGCGTTGCCTCCTACACCGCGGGGCCGGACAAAAGGGAATTGAACCAACGGCACGTGGTGTTCCCAAGCGGTCACCCATCCATGTACTTGAGCACGCCCAATGTTGCTTAACTGCGGTGATCGGGCGAGAACCGGTGTATTCAACATGGTATGGCCGCTGGTCAGGCCTGCATTGGATGGAGATCGTAATGAAAGTTTAGAAGACTGAAGTAACTATGATTTTCAGTATGCACTATTTATTTATTTATTTATTTATTTATTTATTTATTTATTTATTTATTTATTTATTTATTTATTTATTTATTTATTTATTTATTTATTTATTTATCGTATGGCTGTACGACTACATTAAGAATTCGAAACTAAATATTTATATACTATTGTATACGACTGTACAGTGTACAGGTTGTATCAAAACGTTGAATGGATTCCTCATACCGAGAGGAGAGAGAAAGTTGCAGAGTTATCTGACTTTTAACGTTAAGGGAATACGACACTCCCAACACTGTTGCACTGTTACACGTCTGGAACGCCAGCTGGAACACACTGTTCATGTATCATGTGAAATCTTCGAAGTGACCTCCTTCTGCCTGAATACAGGCCTACGCTCTTTTTCGTATTAATTCGCCAAATGCGATAAAAAAAAATGCTTGGTGTAGTGCCTACTGTCTGACATGCTGTCATGCGTGCATGGAGAGTTGATTCGTCAACAGCAGTCATATACCAGACTGACTTCACGTGTCCCCAAAAACATAAGTCCAAGCAACAGCAGAACGATAGAGATCGCTGTTTTAGAATTGATCATAAAGTTCAAGATCTCCTTGTAGTTCTTGGTATGAGCGCAGATGACATTTTGAAATGATGTGCTCCGCAGTCTGTTGGACAGTTCCACAGTTGGTCAGATCAGCTGTAGAATCCCCACTTATGGAGCAAGAATGCACATCGGCAGTGTTGTTCGCGAACGGTTCAAAGCCGACCTAGTCCTGCGAGGTAGATCAAGACCCCTTGGAGCATGTTTTTCAAAATTTTATTTTTACAAGTTGCTTTACGTCGCACCGACACAGATAGGTCTTATGGCGACGATGGGACAGGAAAGGGCTAGGAGTGGGAAGGAAGCGGCCGTGCCTTAATTAAGGTACAGTCCCAGCATATGCCTGGCGTAAAAATGGGAAACCACGGAAAACCATCTTCAAGGCTGCCGACAGTGGGTTCGAACCCACTATCTCCCGAATACTGGATACTGGTCGCACTTAAGCGACTGCAGCTATCGAGCTCGGTAGGAGCATGGTTTAAACGGAGCATTCTCGACCGCTCTATAACTGCTCCTTTTTCCATCTTTCACGTAGACTAAAGTCTGTTTTTGACAGCTCCCTGCCTGTGGTGATTGGCGATTGATTTTAGTCTATAGCTGCAAAGGCCCTTCATGTTCCTGTGAATAGGTAGGAATGTGTTGGACAAGATCTTATTTTTACTCTCGGTGTAATGTGTTTTGAACGCCGCAGATCTGGTGGGGTAATATGAGAGATGGTAGCCAGCATGCGTGGCTTCACATCCTTTCGTAATCAATCTTACAAGGAGCACTCAACTTTTTCAAAGCTGGAATTTCGTTCGGTTTGTACAGGTAGCTGGCCGAGGTGGTGGGTTTCTCAGCAATAAAAACGGTTTGGGCCCAAAGTGGTATTTAGAGCTGTTTTGGAATCGGTGGACTTTGTGCTAGGCGCGTGGAGGTCTGCCTGCTTTTTCTTATGGATTCGTTGTGTACGTAGTCGGACTAGGAAGTGGTTCGTCACTCGCCGAATGTTGCAGCCGTAGTGGTGGCTGCGGCCGGACCCACCACACGCCAAGCACAAAGCGGACCGCCCTGAATATTACTCTGGGTCACATCAGTCGGGTACCTGGTGCAACCCGAACGAAGTTCCACGATGAAGGGAAACGTAAAAATATTGTTACCTATATCGCGAATTTCGTTCTTAACAGCTTGTCATTTTACTTGTTTCATTTTGTCATTAAGTCCTAATATCACATAATACGGAGCACTGCTGTCAAAAATAAGTCATATGTTGTTTAATATAAAATATCGCGAGTATCATTAAAATCATAACATAGTCCTTAATTATGAACTAGACTAAGATAGAGACCTAAGTAATTCACGTATTGGTATAACATTATTCTTGCGACAGCGACTGAGCTTTTTTTTTTTTTTTTTTTTCTGACTTCATTTCAGGACGTAGTTTTAGGCATTTTAAATCATAAAATTGGTTAAAATAGAACCAATTGGGGCGTAGTGGGACAGATTATAGTCTAATTTATCCTGTTCATGGTAACGGGCAATGGCTTTTAGTGCCGCGAATGTCCGAGGACATGTCCAGCTCGCTTGGGGTAGGTCTTTCTATTTGACTCCCAAGGGCGACCTGCGCGGCTGAATGTGGGATGATGACGTAGGGAGAGGGAAACCCACTGTCGGCACGCAGCCTACTCCTGTCGAATAACACCAACGTTCATGGCTTAACGTCTCCATCCGACGGTCGAATCACCGTGAACAGCGTCATGTACCCTCACTCCATATGAACACTGCGAAGAGGCTTGGAATTGAATCCTGGCTTTTGGCACGCAATCTAGTAATTCAGAATTGTATATCACCACATCTCCTACCCTACCGACCAACATTTTGATGGCAAAATGTTCTTCGACCAACAGGACTCGAACCGGCCAACCAGGGTGTCAGACCTTTATAGACTTGATGCAGATTAGTTACTACTAGAAACTTACGTTAATATTTTGTCGATGGAAAACCTACCATGAGAAATGTTAACGGTAATCAAAAGTTAATTGGTTCAAAGACCTCGAAAATGTCCTGTTCCTGTTATCTTCACGTTTTAATCTTAGCTATAGGTCTAGCAGTCTTCTTTTATGTCCATGGTACGCCCCAACACTCCAGTATTATTCTCTATGAGGAGACAAGGTAATTAAACTACTTCGTAGACAGGAATATGTACGGAAGAGGTGTTGCGGATGCAGTTCGTGTGACGTCATTCCCCAGTGTCCTAGTTAAAAATAATCTCTCGTGTAGAAGACTGGGAGTTGGTGTAGATTGTTCTAATGCATTTGATGTTAATGAGAAGGCGGATAGAGCAAGCAATCCTACTTCCGTAACATACTCCACCTCTTGGTTGTAGAAGACATTCTGACCTTACTTAGAGGGCATGCTAGGATATTTTTCATGGCAACATTTTAAAGTGTTTCGAATGGATTGCTTTTAATTTTTTTCTATGCTTATCTCCTCCTGCAAACATTTTAAACGTTTCTGAATTATTGTTCTTTCTTCTGCGTTATCTGCATGATACCCGCGAGATTCGCTTGCAGGAGTTTTTTCTGCTTTCATTGCCTTCTATTACCTGAAAGAAATTGTATGGCCGTGGTAAGAAAATCCCCTAATAGCAAATGTTCTAGACGTCCATGATTCAACCATATAGTAACGTATTATGTTAAGTTTGCGTAAGTTTTCAAAAGTGTAGATTTGAAGAATGTAATTCAACCAGTGGGTGTTAGCTTTTCACTACTAATAATTATTTTGGCGACCATTATGGAGTAGTTTCCTCTCTGTCTTGCCTTCTGTGATCAGTTGAATCAGCCGGGCTGAGTGGCTCAGATGGTGGAGGTGTTGGCCTTCTGTCCCCAACTTGGCAGGTTTGATCCTGGCTCAGTCCGGTGGTATTTGAAGGGGATCAGCCTTCTGTCGGTAGATTTACTGGCATTTAAAGGAACTCTTGCGGGACTACATTCCGGCCTCGGCGTCTCCGAAAACCGTAAAAGTAGTTAGTGAGATATTGTCCGAATCCTTGGCTGAATGTGGTCAGCGTTGCGGCCTTCGGTTCAGAGGGTCCTGGGTTCCATTCCCGACTGGGTCGGGGATTTTAATCGCGTGTGACTAATTCTTCCGACTCGGGGACTGGTTGTTTGTGGCTGTCCCTACACTTTCCTCTTCATATTCAGACAACACACTACACTACCAACCACCAGAGGAAACCACAATAGTGATCACATCCCTCCACATAGGATTGAGTCAGAAAGGGCAACCGGCCGTAAAACAGGGCCAACTACACATGTTCGACATAGTTTGCTCACCCTACAAGGTGTGGGAAAAGAGGTCGAAGATGATGATGCTATAGTTTCTTATAGCTACGAATGTACTTAAAAAATAATAATAATAATAATAATAATAATAATAATAATAATAATAATAATAATGTGGAGGCAGTGGTGCTTGTATAATGTCTGTTTCAACGAGACCTTGGAAAATAACACATTTTTGTTTAGAAGCGTGTTAAGAGCAAATGGAGAGTCTAAATCCAGTGAACTGTAATTCATTGAAATTAGCAAAGCTTGGATTTCACATAGTAAAATGTGCCCATTTCTCTTGTTTAATATTATTGCAGACATAGTGATAAGTTCTGTAGTGGTGCAATTCATAATCTGCTCTGAAATATATATCTGTTTTCTTGAATCAAATGTTTGGTACACAGTTAAAAAAAATTAGGGGAACATGTTTTGTAACGTCTGGTATGTGAACGTTAATTTGGTAGATGGGGCTCCAGTGGTCGTACAGCAAATCTTGACCTTAGCTACTCAGGGTATGTCAGATCGAAGTTATACTCCATCTGTAGGCGTAGCCATGCATTACTGTCAGGTGACCCCTCAAAACAAAGTGAATAGCGGTGCGTTCGTGTGTCGTTGTGAGGTACACAGACTAGTGCGGTCATTTGAACACGTTATACGTAAACCAGCACATCCCATGAGACATCTTAATGAGGTGCAAGTCGCAAGGGCCGTCACTTTGATCCAGGAAGAATGAACCTTTCGCCGTGTTGCTGTGGATTTCAATGTGCCTCCGCCAGTTGTTCAACGCTTGTGGAATCGCTACAGTGAGACAGGCCAGTTCACAAGGAGGGTTGGACAAGGTCGTGGACGCATGACAACCCCACATGATAACCTATATCTGACCATCTGTGCGTTGCGGCGTCGTTCAGTAACTGCCAGAGAACTGCAATAAGACCTCAGGAGGGCCACTGGAGTCATGGTGTCTGACCAAACAATAAGGAAGAGGTTAAGCGAAGTGTCCTTACGACCCAGACGTCCTGTTAGAGTGCCCCGTTTAACGCAGCAACATCGCACAGCTCGCCTTCTGTTGCCCGTACCCACGTCAACTGGCAACTTCGCCAATGCAGACCTGTGTTGTTCACAGACAAGTCCAGATTTCCTCTGACACAGCGTGATGGACGTCAACGTGCATGGAGACGCCGTGGTGAGCAGTACATGTCAAATGTTGCCCAGGAAGGCGACCGATTCGGACAAGGTTGTGTGATGGCGTGGGGTGGCATGAGTATTGATGGCCGTACGGATCTTGTCGTCCGTGGTAATCTTACCGCCGAGGGGTACACCAAGCAGATAGTGCTACAGCATGGGTTGGTTGCTGCGTACGGTGTTCGTCCCGAATTCGTACTCATGCACGACAATGCCAAGGCTCATGTAGCGCGCATCACCAGAGCTTTCTTGCGAGAACTGGACATTCAAGAAATGGAATGGCCAGCAGTAAGTCCCGACCTTAATCCCATCGAGCATGTGTGTGATAGGCTTGGCAAAAGTGTTAATGGGTGCCCTGTTCCATCACAGACTCTCCAAGACCTCGAACAGGCTCTCATTGAAGAATGGGACCCGATACCGCAACGTGCTCTCCGTCGACTTATACGGAGCATGCCACGTAGGTGTCAAGCTGTGATAAATGCTCATGGAGGACATACACCACACTGAAGCTCTCAAAACTGTGATAAAAATCCACCCTGGAGGACTGTTATCATATTGTTTTCGCCCCTATTTGGACATTTCCATTTGTGTTCTGAAAATGAACGTGAATCCATGGATGTTCTTTTGTATACTTCAAGGGTAATAATGAAAGGTTTAGTGGGTACTATACCTGGGTGTGAGGTATTGTTTTGTGGAGCATGGCATACGTTCAAAAACATGTTCCCCTAATTTTTTGAACTGTGTATTGAATGACATCGAAAACTTCTTGTAGACAACATTAGCCCTCGCTGCTATTCAGTATTAGTTTCTGTGACGTCTGTGATGTAATGTACTTACCATTTGCATACAGTAAACTCACGGACATCCGTGAGCTGATTATATGTTTGCATGTCCGTGTGTTCGTCATGTGTAAACTACACGAATAACGTATAGACTTTGAAAATGGATGGCAACTCGGCTCGCTTGTGGAGCATAACGTTTGCTGACTCGCCTTCGCGGGGTTGCTGTTTCTTTCTAGGTCATAATCGAATGGACACCGCCTCCTTATAAGACTTTGTGAACGTCAATGAGGCCAACATCCAGAAGTGGTTGAAGATCGATTCTTCGGAAACTGGCTTTCAGCACATGGCAGCTAAGAAATGCTGCGTACGGCTGCAGACAAGCTCACGGTTAAGGAGAAAGACTGTTATGGACATGTCATTAAGTACAGCGTAAGCTTTCTGACAGTATGCTTTTACAAATCAACGATTAATATAAAGCTCAAGCGACATTTTGTTGATTACAATTGTATGGAATATAAATAAAATTATGTAAAACAAAGCAATATATCTCGTTGCGTAGAAAAATACATCGGGTTATGGAAAAAAAAAGGGTTCTTGATAATTGTGTGATTGTAAGTTTTCTTAATATGGAATGAGGTATCGGATGTTCGTTTCGAGCTTTCTTCCATGATAGTTTTGAAGTTATTTGTATGTTTTAATATTTAATGGCATTTTGGGGTGTCATTCCTCCTTAGCATACGTCATTTATACGAAAGGATTATCTACGTTTGAAAATATATTTGTATTCAATGTTTTTGTTAAAATTGTATCTGAATGGGCAAGTAATCTACCTTCTCCCTGTTCCATGGTTTCTCGGCGGGACCGCAATACAAAGGAGAGAAATAATAATTGAATACCCTTAGCATACATGGTTCTGGCTAGGCCCAAGACTCGGTGAGCGATTGCGTTCTCCTCTATAACTCGTGCAGTTATTAATAGCTCTGATTTTTCCAAATACTGTACGCGTACTGTATATAGAAACATCTACTATGGACAACTTCCCAGCTTCTGCATTTAACATATGAAATTGATAGTTTAAAGCATAGTAGACGTAATGAATATAATGCGGGGGTCACAAATAACTAAAAGTAAAATGATGAGATTGCACAAAGATAAAGTTTCATTTGAGCTGACGTAGAAGTGTTTCAAGGTTTATTTGATTTACCTACTTGCTGAGCTGCAGCATTCAGTATGGTGATTCCGTCGATGTGCTGATGTCTATTTGCACACCCTATTACCAGTCATTTTATTGGATAGTACAGTTGACAGTTATGGTGCTTCGAAGTCAGAATCATTACACAAACAATTTAAGCTTAAGCAGAAACTTAAATAAGCCACAGATGCCACTTAAACAAGGCTCGTACATTGACTTATGCACTGCGAAAATTTGGCCATGCTTGCGTATGCGCAGGAATTCACTTCTCATCGTATGTCCGTGCTGTTGCTGGGAATATGTTTCATGGGTAGATTATCCTGTAACATAAATGAATGAAAAATGCAACTCGAACTATACTGCAAACTTCAGTTCGTTATAAGTCGACATTTTATTAGGGATCATAAGGCAGCATAAACATATGTATATTTTATTTTCATGACCGTATTGAAAATAACCGATCACCGGTGGGATCCGAACCCACTGTCTTTCGATTTCGCGTCGGATGTTGCATCTTTTTTCTATGGTGGCTTAGGTTATATTTGTTCGGATTGCACTGTTGTAGGTTTATTTCTGCTAGCCAGTTATTGTGGTTTTTCACATAGGGTGAGGTTTAGAATTTTCTTTGTTAGCCTGTTGTCCATTCTGCGTGTGTCCGTAAAAATAGAATGGCCTTTTTTCTGATGTGTGATTTGTTTCTTCCGTAACTTATATTTCTGTTTCATTATTTTCGGTTTTTTTTTCTTTTTTCTTTACGTCGCACCGACACAGATAGGTCTTATGGCGACGATGGGACAGGGAAGGGCTAGGAGTGGGAAGGAAACGGCCGTGGCCTTCATTAAGGTACAGCCCCAGCATTTGCCTGGTGTGAAAATGGGAAACCACGGAAAACCATTTTCAGGGCTGCCGACAGTGGGATTCGAACCTACTATCTCCCGAATACTGGATACTGGCCGCACTTAAGCGACTGCAGCTATCGAGCTCGGTATTTTCGCATTTTGATCTTAGGCATTTTCTGAGGGTTTTTTTGTCTTGTTTTTCGATCTCCCACCAGCAATCAGAGTTTCGAATACGTGAAAGTGCTTCTGGTTTGACGACTTGGTTGTTATGTCGTAGTTTTACGTTTTGTGGGATGGATTTGTTACATCTGTTCCTGGTGATTATGTAAGCTTGTGTAATTTTTGCTGTTCTTGCTTTGCTTGCTGATTTATCCCCGCTGGTTGAGTAGGTATACATACGGTGTTTATTCCTAATTTGATGATTAAAGGTTGGTTGTTGAATCCTGATTCAGTTCCTTCTTTATATTGCGTCTTTTCATATCAAATTTGAGTCCAATTTTGCCGCTATTTCAGGAAGTTTTTCTGCGAACTGAATTGCTTCTTGTTTATTGTTCGATGGGATTGTAAGGTGTAACGACTAGACAATCAAGGTGAGATGTCTGCCAATATGTAGGCCTATCCCTTTAGTTTGAATTAATATTGTTGTAGCAGTAAGCATGAAATTAACTGAACTGTTAATCGCGAATTACTTTACCGAGCTCGGTATGTTAGATACAAAATACCTTATTCATAAAGCGTGTTGCGATACACATTGTATAATATGTTGCAGTTATTCTGTATTTGTGTTCCGAAATATGCATTGTCCCGATCATAGGCATAACTTGGAACATATTGGGTCGTTGCATAAGTTCGTGTGGTATTCTTTTGGGTTGACAACAATGCGGCGTGAAGGGGTTGCTTATCGTTATTCCATTGATTAACTGAGTTCGGAGCTTGTGTGTTGTGAAACACAGGTTTTCTTAATTGTGAACGAATAATTTGTGTATATTTCAAACTGATATGGAATGTCCAGTTGAGAAAAGTGAGCATTTCCGACACATTTTGCAAGAGGATGCAGTGCAGCAGGAGCTGCAAGGACAATTTGTGAAGTGTAAGGGAATGAAGCAAGTGTGGAAAGAACAGCACAGAATAGTTTTCCCGCTTTCTAGCAGGACGGTTTTTCTTGTCTGATGATCCACGTTCTGGAAGACCTTCAGATTTGGACAAAAATCGCGTGAATGAGTTGCTTCCTGAGAATCCTCGTCAAACAACGCGCGAAATGGCGCAAGTTTTTGAATGTGATCAGTCAACTAGTGTACGCCATTTGCATTCGATGGGCATGGTATAGAAATTGGGTATATGGGTACCACATGTGCTAAGTGACAGTAAAAAAAATAAATTTAAAAAAAAGGTAAACATCTGTTCGTCATTGCTTGCCTGGCACCGGTTGGCTTGTGATAGGCATGAAGCATTCCTTTCGAACATAGTCACCAGTGACGAGAAATGGTGCCTGTATGTCAACATGAAGAGTGGCTCAGCCCATCAGAAAAACAAAAAAACAAAACAAACCTCCCCGTGCCAAGGATAGTGCCCATCCACAGAGAATCTTGTGTGTTTGGTGCAACAAAGATGTCATTCTTCATTATGAACTTCGTCTGAAAAACGCAACGATTACCTCTGCTGTGTAAAGTGACCAGGTAAGACGGCTTGCCGTTGCTGTCAGCAACAAAAGACAAAGACAATAACCAGTCTTATTGCTCCATGATAACGGTCGTCTGCATACAGCGCAATTGACCAAAGGTGTGATTGCTGAACTTGACTGGGAACCTCTTCCCCATCCTCCGTATCACCCTGACCTTGTCCCCTCAGATTTTCATCTTTTCCGCTCTCTTTCTAACCACATTCAGGGGCAAGTGTTTCCTGACAAAGCTTCTCGTGACCAATGGCTAACAGACTTCTTCCAGTCAAAACCAAAACAGTTCTGCAGGAGAGGCATTCAACTGCTACCTGAACGTTGGCAGAAGGTCATAGAGTGGAGGTGAATACATCACTGAGTGATTGAGTTATAGTGCGTTATAGTGACAGTAAAATAAAATAAAATAAATTATAAAATATAAGAACCGCACGAACTTTACGCATCGACCCAATATTTAAAACATAGAGTACAGAGAAAAGTGTAGAATTTTGTGGCGAGTGCGCTGGAAGTTTGTGCTCTAGGTTTTATTGCTTGTGCAGAGCGCGTCGTAGCGAGCAAGTGTAAACCCTGCAGGGTGTCACAGCCAGAGACGTCTGTCTCTTCTGCCGCAGCGTAGAAGTGAACTGCTCTGTGTTTGATCATAAATATTTAGATAACTTGATACGTATTCCTAGAATGAGATGCTTGTGATATGCCGAGTATATTCTTAGTCTTCATGTTGGTTTTTTATCCGTTCTTCCAGGAAAATAAAAGTATTGTGATTAGTAGGGCGAATTTATACGCGTACTGTAGATCAGATTGCTGAGCGAGTGAGATTGCAGTGCGGTAAAGGTCGTGTAGCTGTGAGCTATTCATTCGGGAAATGGTGGATTCGAATGCCGCTGTCGGGAGCCCTGAAAATGATTTACGTGGTTTTCAGTTTTCATAACAGACAAATGCTAAGGCTGTACCTTAAGACCACAGCCGCGTCCCTTCCCGGTCCTAGCTCTTTCCTATCCCATCGTCGCTGAAAACCTGGTGTTAGTGCGACGTTAAACCACGAGAGAGAGAGAGAGAGAGAGAGAGAGAGAGGTGGGGCTTAAATTGCAATGTTTTGTAGGGAGGAAAGTATGTGAAGGACATGGAATTAATTTCAAATTGTTTTTATAAGCTGAATATTTTTATACAGAAATACAAGTTTTTTTTTACGGTATGAATATTTCCTATTTCGTCTTAGTAACTGGAACCTAGTAATATTTAATTATAATCATTATGATGAAATTAAAATTGCTACGGTTTCAACGCTTTAATATCATGTACTTATTGTATTTCGTTTTAAACTATAAAACTATGCAAGTAAACGAAGATTGCAATTAAGAAGGCTTTATTTCTGTGTCTGTAAAAGTTGTCAATTTGGCTATTAATATTAACCATATAGTAAGGAATGTTTTTCATCTTCCAGTGTGAACGTCGTCTCTTCTTGTGGCTGAGTAGGGGTGGGGTGTGTAGAAAATATCTATAGCATTCCCTGTCTGTCCTAAAAGGTGGTGCACCGGGCGCGCAGCGGTGAGCTTGCATCCGAGAGGTAGTGGGTTCGAACCCCACTGTCGGTAGCCCTGAAGATGGTTTTCCGTGGTTTCCCATTTTCACACCAGGCAAATGCATGGGCTCTTCCTTAAGACCACGGCCGCTTTCTTCCCAGTCCTAGGCCGTTCCTATCCCATCGTCGCCATAATACCTATCTGTGTCGGTGCGACGTAAAGCAAGTTTTAAAAAAGGTGGAGCTTTCAGTTTGGGATCGAGATGGCGATCATGGGGCCCCTTGCCGAGCCTATTATCTCTACGTGTATTGGTCTCTTCACTTTCATCTTCGAACTCCGTTGGTCAATTCTTGCTCTTCTTTCCTTAGCTGTATTAGGTTGAAAGGAGTACAAGGTACGTGGCCCCTTTCTTTTGTCACTTCCTCAGATTAGTGTTCGAGAAACTCGTATTTTCATGTCCGGCTCCGTGGCTAAATGGTTAGCTTGCTGGTCTTTGGTCACAGGGATCCCGGGTTCCATTCCCGGCAGGGTCGGAAATTTTAACCCTAACTGATTAATTTCGCTGGCACGGGGGCTGGGTGTGTGTCGTCATCATCATAATTTCATCGTCATCACGATGCGCAGGTCGCCTACGGGAGTCAAATCGAAAGACCTGCACCTGATGAGCCGAACTTGTCCTCGGACACTCCCGGCATTAAAATCCATACGCCATTTCATTTCTGCTATATTCCTGTGTTTTAAGGCTGGGACCAAACGGTTAACACAAGGGCACAAATCTATAGTAGTTAGTCTGAACGTTGAAAGGCATTTCAGTCTTATGTTGAAGATGCATAATTAGGTACTTAAAACCACCACCGCTGCTTACGTTCTCTCTGTACTTTATGGAATCACATAACCTGGATGGTTTTGGGTAAACTACGCTTCCACTGCTCCTAAATTTTACTAGTGAAATTAAAACTGATTATAGCGATAGACTTGTGTGTTTCGGTTCCTGAGGAGGAGGAGGAGGAGGAGGAGGAGGAGGAGGAGGAGGAGGAGGAGGAGGAGGAGGAGGAGGATATTAATGCCGAACTGTGTGGCTCAGACGGTTGAGGCGCTGGCCTTCCGACTCCAATTGGCAGGTTCGATCCTGGCTCAGTCCGGTGGTATTTGAAGGTGCTCAAATAAGTCAGCCTCGTGTCGGTAGATTTACTGCCACTTAAAGAACTCCAGCGGGACATACTTTCGGCATCTCGGCGTCTCCCGAAACCATAAAAAGTAGTGAATTGCCATGTTCACCTTCACGTCTCGAGGACACGAAATATTCCCCGTCCTCAGAGTGTGGCATCTGCGATTGTTGGGAATTCCAGTAATGTTCTGGATATTCCGCACAGATTACAAATCTTACCGAGCGAATTGGCCGTGCGATTAGGAGCGCGCAGCTGTGTGCTTGCGTTCGGGAGATAGTAGATTCGAACTCCTGTCGGCAGCCCTGAAGATAGTTTTCCGTGGTTTCCTATTTTAACACGAGGCAAATGCTGCTAGGGCTGTACCTTAATTAAGGTCAAGGCCGCTTCCTTCGCACTCCTAACACTTTCCTATCCCATCGTCACCATAAGACCTTTCTGTGTTGGAGCGACATAAAACCAATTGAAGAAAAAGTATTTGAATGGACTGGTAGATGGAATATAATTTTGTTATTGGGATCTGATTCAGCAATGATAATCTTTTGACTGCATAGTTCCCTCTTCGTATGAGAATTCATCGCTCTATCAGTTTCTGGTGTGGGTTGTTGCTCAACTTTAGACTCCGGAGATCCTGATACGGAATTTAAAGCTATAAAGGTAGTCCCTTTTTTACCCACACGGCACATCACGTGCTACAGTATAAAGAGCCTTGTTCTTAAAATGTTGCATGACCAATATTCGTGAGATTTGTCATGATCGGCCGCAGTACAGCGCTGAGGAGGAAATGCTGCGGTTTGGGCAGCGATTGTGATGACCCAGATTCGATTTTTTTTTTTATTATTCGCATTTCGTAAGAAGTATAAAACTGTTAACTCTAGGACTGCAAAGTATTATTATTATTATTATTATTATTATTATTATCATCATCATCATCATCATTCCGAAGTGGTGGAAGTTCGGAGAAGATTTCATCGATGCCACAACATTAAATACCTTTAAAACAGTTTGATATTCGGGAAATATTCCTATGTGTACAGTACAGTTATTGCGAAATATTAAAATAAACGTTCGAATAATTTATGAATTTAGTACATTTCGTATAATGTGTTCGGTGAAACCTGCTGCCCGATGTAAACACATACATGTGAAAAGGTCGTATTCTGATTCGCTGCCTGCTCTAGAGCGTTATTCAACCAATATTTCCTATTGTATTAAATTTACGACACCTTTCAACTTACTATTATGTTTGTACTATAATCTTAAAGTTTTGTGGGGAGAGATTGAGCAATATTTGCCATACAAAACGAAAGTCTGAGCCTACGATCATGTTTAATTACGAATAGAGTCGTTGTGTAAAAGTGGGGGAAGTTTTGAAACATTGGCCAGGCAAGCCTCTGAAAAACTATTTTTGTATACGTGTTCTACCAATTTTGTGAAAAGTATCTGATATTCGGTTGTGACCCAGGCTGGCCTCAATGCTATACATACATACATACATACATACATACATACATACATACATACATACATACGTATAAATATCCTGACGTGGCACACTGTATTGCGAGCACTTCCCTGTAAACAAAAGCTGAGTATTTTCCTTTATTTGTTTTGGGTCGGCGGCCGAGCCTTGCCGTTGTCGCGTAATCCATCTGCAAATATGATAAATATTTTACCAGATGTTCCCATTTTCCACCTTCCAGGCCTTCATTAGCCAAGGAATGTCTTATTGCATTTGCTGACAGCTGTCAATCATCTCCACGTGGAGTGGTGGGTTTAGGCCTAATGAGCGAATTTTCCCGGTTCCCGAAACTTCGTCAAATGGGAAACGGTTTTGGCCTCAAGAGATTGCTCAGATTTGTCTAACCAAACGGCTGCTATCTTGTGTTACCGCGCTCATTAAAGCGCTGCGCTCTGCGGAAAATTTCATTGTATTAAATATATCTCACTTCATAAAAATGATCGCAACGGATACGGCTCCCCATTTAGCACAGATTTATAGAGGGCTATTCAAGGAACATGCCCTCAAACGGTCAAGAACTTGAACCTCTTCTTACCTGCGCTACAACATTTCCTTTCCTAGCACGATTCTACACTGTTTTAGTCTTCCACCTAAGCAGCATTCCATCTTCGTAATTTTTTTTATATGAGAGATATATTTGTTTGCTGATATAGTAATAGGTACGCATAGTATCAGTGAGCTGGAATAGGTATTGGATGCACTGGAAAAGCGAACACGGTAAAGACCATAGGCCTATATATGAACTTCAGAAGGGAGGTCGAATATATCCATGTGACTGAGTAACTTACAAATATGAGACGTTACACAACGTACATATTTTTAAATACCTCGGCTTGATATTAGACGACAGCAAACTCCTTCAGGATTCACAAAAAACTAAGAGCGGCAGCAGCTACGAAAGCAATGTATATCAAGAATTTAAATCGATCATCTCTAAAGGCGGGGAAGGCACTGTCACTGCCTTCGTGAAGTACAGGCCATACTGTAGCAAGCGCGGGAAAGCAATCAGCTGATCGTTAGGGGGGATGTTTAGCACGTGAGTTAGTTGAATTACATGTGAATTCTTCGCTGTTTTATTGAAATTTTTAACGTTGGCCACATGTTTACTCCAATATAAATCAGACTGAGGCGTTGTTGACTGCATTATTAAGTGAGAAGTCCTCAATTAGTGAAGAAAACTTAGTGTGAGCGTGTAATCATGTGAGGCTATAGGTTAAGAATATCGCTCTGCCGTGCTTTAATTTTGTACTTTATTTGTGTAATGTTATATCGCTAGTGTAAAATGAACTGAGTTAGTGCATTCAGGGTTTTGTTATCAATCAGGATGTGTATACAATTGAATTAAGATTATCAGTGAGAGAAATCACCATGCTAAGAGTAACTGTGTGCCTGGCTGCAAAGCACATTATAAACGAGGAGAGTACACTCCAGTATTAGTGTTTCCTTCTGATGAAGAAAGAGTTAGGCTATGGGAGAAGGCTATTCTTAGGGAAAAATTAATAGTGAATCACCAAACAGTTGTGTGTGTCAACCAATTTTCTGAAGACTAAATCCTGAGGGAAATAATAGTGTCTTATCCAGATGGTGAGTTGAAATTTCTCATTATATCAAGAATATGGGCAACATTAGATATATTTTTATGTAATCAGACTTACGGCTTATTTGAATTCGGTGTATCTGTATATTTAAGTACAATTTATGAATTTTACCATTTTAGGTAGAAATGTATTGTAAAATAACTCTGCTGAGATTTTTCCTATCAAATTTCATATCATAGGCAATGAGCTTTAATTTTGCATGAAAATTGAATATGAAAATAATTGCATAGGCATTATTTGCTGTTAAAAATACAACTTTTTTGAAACTAACTGAATTTCATGACAGTGACAGTAAATGTTTTGTTATTGTTGGAGGTTAGCTTACTCGTAATCTTTCTTGTAGGCACTGAATTGGTGGTACAGAAATAATTTACATTTGTAGCATATTATATTGGTAATTGGTTGCTTGTTTTCTATCAGTGTGTATGATGTGAATGTTCCAGTTGACTAGAAAATGGATAGAAACGCAAGAATATGTCCCAAATTGTTAGCATGTACTTACGGAAACGAACGGATATAAGCGAGAAATAGAACGTTACGGGGAAGGATATGCATTGTATGTCAGAACTAAGAAATATTTAAGAATAGTTTTTGGTTTTATAAGGTGTTATTAATAGTTTCTTAAATAATTTAAACGAGTGTGTAATTCAAGCGGAGCGGATGCGTATCGCCTCCAAGTTCCACCCAAAGCGTGACGTCATCCGAGCTACAGTACGGCCTGGAGATCACGAAGGCAGTGGCACTGTTTGATTTAGAGATAACCGCTATTCTAGCCTATGGAATCGAAATCACCTGGGATAAGGTAATAAAGAACGCACATTAGAGAAAGTCGCTCTACCTTATGCAGACAGTGGGATGAAATCCTTGAAATAATGGAGGAATGACATATGGATGGAATTCTACTCGATAGAAACAATGTTAAACAGGACATGGCCCAACGCGAACCAGGATCTCCGACACTTGGTCACCTCTTTGGCAGTGTATGGATATCACTATAACATTTATAAGATAAAGTCCTTCCACGAACCTGATGATCGTTCTCGCGTAGTGGTGTGTACAGAGCGAACAAGGCTAGTAATATACTTCTGAATAAACTGAAATCGAAGCCATTCTATATATACAAATTGTGTGCTTTACTATTAATAATTATAATATGGTATTGTTTACTTCCAACTAAACGCGTTCAAAGGAACTAGGCAAAATTTAATGTTCGCCTTTTAACCTAGTTTGATGTTGAGTTGGAATGTTAAGGGGCTACGAGAAAGGTTTGAATTATTGAGAAATTCGAATTTAATAAGTTTGGATTAACAAAGTTCTACAGCATATAATTTGTAGGGTAAATGTAGCTTGACGGAATAGCTCAAGTTATTAGGCGCTCGCCTTGTGTGCTCAAGGTTGTGCGATCGAATCCCCGCGGTAATGTTCACAGTTCATCTTGAATACCAAAGACCTGTGTTATACAAGATTTACTGGCGCTTTTGAAAGCCCCGACTCTTGGAGTTTATGACTTACTGTACTTGAAGGACGTTTTATCACGCGGCGTTATTACATCAACTGCCACCGTCTAGAGCAAGGTCCGTAATGTGGATGACTGAGAGACTGCGTAAAAAGTAATGCGGGGGAGCTCGGCTGTGATGGAAAGTTCAAATGTTAAGAATATCTTATCGATTGTGTGACAATTATTGATACTCTCACGAGAAGTCCATTCTGCCATGTGGTTGGCTGTTAGCACCATACGCCTAGTTCGCACGCTGCTGATAGTTCCTCGGTGATTCAATGGTTCGCAGGTTCGGTCCCGCATGAGGACGGTCAAGAATTTTGGCACTGTACGTGTATGTCATTGTTGTTGGCCAATTAAAGATCTCTGGCGATGCACTCAGTGTCACTCAACAAAATTTAATTAACACACCCATAGTATCCATTCAAGTAGAATACAGCTTTCGTTGGCGGGCCGCCTAGATGGCACCACGGTAGCTGAGGCCATACGATGTGATGTGTGGTGTCCGGAGAGGTCTGGTACAGATCTGGCACTCATGGGCGATCTCTTTCTCCATGAAGGAGGAGGTATGTAGAGGGTGAATCGGCGCGTATTTAGTACCTACCTAATACTACCATACGTACCAAAACCGGCCGACTGCCACACGGCCGGATGGGATACGAATTGATAGCTTGTGTCGTGTGTTGGCTGTGGCTGTCGGTGGCTGTCGTGAGCGGACCCCTAGCAAAGTTTTCTCCGTGGTTAGTTCCGCGGTCGGACCTACTCCGTGGATCCAAGGTGAACACGGATTTCTCCGTTCATCGGAGGTGTTTCCAGGCCTTCGTTCATCAGTTTCCGGCCGCGCGACATCGTCTGCACGGATGGTTCTAAGATTGGAAAAAATGTGGGGTGCTCTTTCGTCTCCGATAATATTAACACGAAGATCTCGTTTCCTAGAGTCTGCAGCGTGTGTACTCTGGAGCTTTTTCTCCATCTTAGAAGCTCTGCGCTGCTGGTGCAGCGGATTCATGACCTAGTCAGGTTGTGTGATGATGGCACCAGAATCAGTTTCGCGTGGCTCCCAAGTCACATGGGGATTGCGGGGAATTAACTTGCGGATGAAGCTACAAAAGAAGCGGTACTTTTACCACCTAGACCTGTAAATGTACCCGCTAGGAATAGTTGTTCTCAGCAATGTCGAAGCATCTTGGCGTCCTAGGAATCGGTGTGGCGGTCGCCGGACATTTGCGGTCCCTGAGATAAACTTGTGCCCACTCACAGAAATTCCCCAGCAGTCACAGGAGATTTGCGGTTACTGCAGCAGCGAGTGGCCTCATTAGATTCAACTCTGGATATTCCCGCTAACCTGCCTGGGCTCCTGGTCGCTCCTTCTAGATTAACCTTCTGGATAAAGTGTGATGAGAATCAGCATTTTAAGACATTTATTGTCGACCAAATTAATTTGCGTACTAGAGTTTGGAGGTTGTTCATTAAATAATAATCAGTAAGCCTACAGAAAAACCCAATGACGTCATTACTTTCCTCGCTTCATTTTAAGTTTCATTTTACGTTAGCTTTTAATTTGTAATTATATTAATACTTCTTATCGAAGGTGGAAATAAAAAGTACCCGTTTTTAAATTTGTTTGAGTCATTCGTCAGTTTTAAGATATTGTCACTCACTCAAAAGCCAGTCATCTGATCTAATCCAACTTTCAACTCAATATACAATCGGATGTTTTAAACTTTGTTTATAAATAGCAGAATTTCATGTTTCCAAGAACACGATATGACTCGTTCTTCAGGCACACCCAGTTGACGATTCCATGTTGACTTTCCCTATACTTTATGTACATATACACATTGTAATAATGTGCACAAAGGTGGCTGAAGGTATTAGTCTCTGAATAATGCGCGCGAGAGAAAAATGTTTGCGAATCGAGCGAGCAGGAGCCTAGGCAGGTTAGCGGGGATGCCCCGAGATGAAGCTAATAAGGCCCAACCCCTGCTGCATTGACCGCAAATCTCCTGTGACTGCTGTCCGGCTCCATGGCTAAATGGTTAGCGTATTGGCCTTTGGCCAACGGGAGTCAAATCAAAAGACCTGCATCTGGCGAGCCGAATATGTCCTCGGACACTCCCGACAGTAAAAACCACACACCATTTCATTCCATTCCATTTCATTTCATTTCCTGTGACTTCTGGGGAATATCTGTGAGTGGCCACAAGTTTGTCAATGACCGCAAATGTCCGGACATTGGTGTGGCTAGCTATCGGAACTCCGAACAAGCTGAAAGCATTTTATTACCGAGCTCGATAGCTGCAGTCGCTTAAGTGCGGCCAGTATCCAGTAATCGGGATATAGTGGGTTCGAGCCCCTCTGTCGGCAGTCCTGAAGATGGTTTTCCGTGGTTTCCCATTCTCACACCAGGCAAATGCCGGGGCTGTACCTTAAGGCCACGGCCGCTTCCTTTCAATTCCTAAGCCTTTCCTATCCCATCGTCGCCATAAGACATATCTGTGTCGGTGCGACGTAAAGCAAATAGCAAAAAAAAAAAAAATAGTAGAAAGCAGTTTAGAAGGCAACTATCGTGTGGTGGTCCTCTTTCCGGCCTTCGGAGGCCTAAGTTTGTATAGGTTGAGGATAGGTCATGTAAGATTTACGCACTCTTACCTCGAAGAGAGAAGATCCGCCCCCCGTCATTGTGTTTTTGTGGTGCAGACTTCAACGTAGCCGACGTCCTCGCAGAGTGCGCCGATCTCTGAGGCTTAAGACGGAACCTCGACCTGCAGGAAACACTCTAACTCATACAAGCCCATGACGCGAATACTGCTGGATTAATCAAGGAAATATAAATTTCGAGTGTTCTCTTACTCAGGGAACCTGCGTTCCATTTTGATGCGTTAGTGACCTTTTCGGCTTAACATATTTTTTTATTCACTTTCAAATTCCTCTGTTGAATACATTATTGTATTTTAAATTTGTCTCCATTTAATTTGTTCAGAGGATGATTACGTAGTTGTACTTCTTCTTAAAACAAAAATCACCACTCGTGTACGTCTGCCAGATAACACCAAAGGGTCTGCTCAAGGCTTAACGTGTCCATCCGATAACGGAATCACGATAAACAGCGTCATTTCATATGAATACTGCGGAGAAGTTTGGAATCGAATACAATAGTGATTAGAAATAGTCTACTACCACATCTCCTGTCCTGCTGGCCACCATTCTGATGATCCCCCCCCCCCCTGCAAACTTGACGCAAACCACCTAACCATAGTCAGACCCTGAAGGCCTACAGGCAGGCTAGGCCATAAACCTTGACGGCTGGAGACTGAAGGAACGTTAACCTTTGTGCCTGTGGTTAGGAAAATCTATGGGCGGCTAGGAGTTATGTTTCACGGAATGAACATCGTCGGAGTTCACAGAATGTTCAAATTCCTCATCTTGTGGTGCTGCCTAATCACAGAAAGTTGGCGAACCGTTGTGGAGTAATTTCCCTAATTCGTGGTTCCCGTATTAGTGTCGTGGATATCGAACGACTGTTGATGTTTCCGCGTCCACAATAATCTTCCCTCGACATCCACATTTCCCTTCTATGATCAGTTGTATCACACTATATTTGTCATTTCTGAAGACAGTGACCGAAATAGGTTGCTTTCCTACATTTTGCGAGGGTTGACTTCAGATGACTTCACAGCACGACGGAGCACTCCTTCCAAGTAGTTAGGATCTGTATTCTCCGAGAATGGTAGTGTAGCATGTGAAACCGAATCAAAATGCAGCAGAAGTAATGTGATGAGCTCGCAGATGTCATCACCGGTATTCTGTAAGAAGTTACATTGGTCTATTTTTGAGAAGCATTTTTTAAATAATGTTATTTGTTTTACGTCCCACTAACTACTTTTTAAGGTCTTCGGAGACGCCGAGGTGCCGGAATTTAGTCCCGCAGGAGTTCTTTTACGTGCCAGTAAATCTACCGACACGGGGCTGTCGTATTTGAGCTCCTTCAAATACCTCCGGACTGAGCCAGGATCGAACCTGCCAAGTTGGGGTTAGAAGGCCAGCGCCTTAACCGTCTGAGCCACTCAGCCCGGCGAAGCATTTTCTTACATGGGAGTGTAAGCTGAGTTAAGTCCAGATATGTTATTCTAAACTGGATGTAATGGCCATGAATGTAGCGAGAATGGGAGCAATGACAAGATACTGTAAGTGGTTAAATGAGGAATAAACTCTATAGATGAAGCTGTGCGGGTAAACAGACTTAGGTTACCTATGAGAATAATGGATTTGGCCATGGTGGGTAAGGTGAGGAGGATACCGAGGAGACGATGGTTACACTCTGTTTTCAATGATGTAATTAAACATTAAAGATTTATAACTGAACGATACCTCAGGGCCAATAGCCAATAGAGCATTGTGGAGACTCGTACTTGATTCATTGGGGCTTACAGACTGAACGCTGAAAAACATGGCTACCTGTGATTGATGTGTGTGTTTCTTTTTCTTGAACAGTTGAGTAATATATTGTGTGTGGCAGTATTTTCAAGCTTTTTGAAAGAGAAGGGAGTTATAATATTAAAACTAGAAATATTGCGTTATCGGTGAAATTTTGTTGATTATTGATGGATTACAGTGAAATACGCCACAG
This sequence comes from Anabrus simplex, assembly GCF_040414725.1. Classification (NCBI taxonomy): domain Eukaryota; kingdom Metazoa; phylum Arthropoda; class Insecta; order Orthoptera; family Tettigoniidae; genus Anabrus; species Anabrus simplex. Next base: position 204,009,032 of record NC_090279.1, on the reverse strand, counting down.
GTAATAAACGTTATTCGGTTAACTTGTCCGCATCTGCATATTAACGCAGATTGAAATGTTTCCTTTGTAGACCTGTTGTGTGGTGATGTGCTGAATTAACTTTCTCTCCTTGCAACATTGACAACGTATCACTGTCGTACATTCGTACGTGAATACCATTGTTACCGTATGTAACGTAGCCCCTCCCCAAGACAGTGTGAATGTAGGCGAGAAGGACGGGGCTTTGAATTGTAATGAAGTGTATTAGAGTTGGATTTATGGCGACGTGTGTGTGTGTGTGTGTGTCTCTCTCTCTCTCTCTTTCTCTCTCTCTCTCTCTGTGTGTGTGTGTGTGTGTGTGTGTGTGTGTGTTATTGCTTAAGTTAAATATCACATTTAGAGTTGATGTGTTTTGTTCCAGGTAAGACATGCGGGATGCAGATCTAATCTCCAAGGAAACGGTAGAATTAGCAACAGCACGCGGACATATTTGTCCAGGTGCTGTTTATTATAAATTCGTCCACATTTGGTCAGTCTGCGATGCGGCGCATTTAGACACCATGTGTTGCTGGGGTATGTACTGAGCATAGCTGATACATCTTAGAACTGTTGGATTTTGCTCTTCTACGGATATAGAAAAAATGTATTGTTTTTAGACTGTTGTAGAAGAGTGCAAGTATTTACTCGTGATATTCTAATTTTCTTTTTACAAATAACTGAGCAGAACTGAAAAAATGACCACCGTTGGAATCGAACTTGAATCGTTTGCTCTCCGGACGGGTGAGTTTAGGGGGGAGATACGCATTTCGGTAGCTTAAACGTAATAAATTGAACATTTTTTGCCTTCTTCACCAATTCCTAAAGGCATTGCCTTGCCCCTGCAACCAATATTCTCAGCTCCTCGTTTCCTTTGATAGTAGGAAGCATGATGATGATTCTGTGCTCAAGTCTTAAAGGTTTTTTTCCTCTCTCGTCCTCTGCGTTTCTTCCCTGTGATTTTCCCTTCCAACAGATTGGTTAGAAAGGTGTTAATGTTGCAAGTTGTGACCAGTGAACTTAGCTGCATCGTTATATCAGCTCTCTCTTCCCTTGAATTTCTTGAAGGATGCTATTGTTTGTTCCCATACCGGGCGAGTTGGCCGTGTGGTTAGGAGCGCGCAGCTGTGAGCTCGCATCCGGGAGATAGTGGGTTCGAATCCCACTATTGGCAGCCCTGAAAATGGTTTTCCGTGGTTTCCCATTTTCACACCAGGCAAATGCCGGGGCTGTACCTTAATTAACGCCACGGCCGCTTCCTTCCAACTCCTAGGCCTTTCCTATCCCATCGTCGCCATAAGACCTATCTGTGTCGGTGCGACGTAAAGCCCATAGCAAAAAAAAAAAATGTTCCCATTTCAATCCATTTAAGCCATAACATAAGTCTCCAGACCCATATCTCAAACGCTTCATGTCGTTTCCAATCCTGATCTCTGATTGTCCAATGTTCACAAACATTCAATAGCTCACTCTACACAAAAGAAATCGCAGATTTCTTCCTAATTCCAAAATCAAAATTTGCACTGATAAAAAGACATCTTATGACTAAATGCCTGTATTTTTAGCTTAGCAAATAGAAATGTTGCGTTTTTGTATGGTTAACACACATTTCTTGTGCTGATTTTTAAAAAGCTTTGGAATTAATGACAATAGAAGAAAATCAAATTAGCAGATTAAATGCTTGTAACTAAATGGGGTTTGCGCAATAAATACTGCAAGATTCCCGCTAATCCGAACTAATTCGGACTGGGGCCTGTTCGGATTGACAACTTTACGGATCATCAGAATTGTCTTTTGAAATCAGCGTTGTGCCACAACTGCAAAGGTATGCGTGTAATAACCAAACAGGAATAAGTGACTTAGGAACGGAAAAGAATTAGTGATTGATATTTGCGGTGTTGTTTTGTGTGACGAAATATTAAGTTAGCCGATTAACTCCGTTAAATTATTTTACTTCGATTTCTCCCTCAAAATATTATAACACTGAGTGCAGTGTTATTTTATATTGCTTTCATACACAAATAATGAAAATACAAATAATTTTCATTCAAATCTGCATTTTTTCATTTCATTAAAACTTCGGTACCGTAGATCAAATTGTTAGTCCGGATTACCGAGATTCTCCTGTACCACAATTACTCGTACATTTGTGATTTTTTTTTTTGCTCAAATGAGTTTAAAGACTTATATAAAAATATACTATAGAATCTGTCAGGTATTTCTTTAGAAAATATTTTTCCTACTTTGTATTTTTTTTTCTTCTGTATTTTGAGCGACATTTCGAAGTTCAGTCGTTCGTGGTTATAAGGAAGTGTAGGGCGTGTTGTTGATATAAACGAAGTACACGGCCGTGCATTTTTTCATGCAAACGTCTGTAATAAGAGTGTGTAAATGTAGTTTAATATGAACAAGCGCGTTATGATGGAGTGGGACATATCAAGTGACAAAATCCTATTAACTTTTATTACAAAAACATATTTTCAAGTAAGTAGTTTTGTCGCGCGAGATTAAACGGTGTACTTCGAAAAAAAAAAAAATCAATTTCTAGCCCCGTAAAGGTGTCTTCCTATAACCTACTTCGCTAGGTTGACATTCGAATCGCATTCAGCTCTTTGATGTTAAGGCGACTCTGTGTAGGAAACCTCTGCTGGGCGAGGGCTGATTTAATATGGATTCGCTTGACGCTGGAACATCACACTTTTCCAGCTCTTATCAGAAACAGACGACATGCTAAAAACGTTGAAATGGCTTCTCTAAAATCTGTTTGATTCTGTAAGGCAAAAGAAGCTTATCACTCTTCGACCATTGGTGGGGTGTTTAAAGCTACTCAAATATGTCGGTAGGCCCACTGGCACGTAAAAGAGCTCGTCCGGCACAAAATATAGAGACCTCGGCGTCTCTTAAAACTGCAAAAGCAGTTCGTGGGACGTAAAACCAATATAAGTTCACTCCCGAAAGCATTTCGAGTTCAAGATTAAATAGGTGCTGTCATCGGCATTTGCCCACTAGTTTGATAAAATTACTGTGTTTCTAAACGATCTCTTGTGTCGCTTTGGGAGTAAAAGAAAGAATGCACGTCTAATAAGCTAGTATACTGGCGCTGAAAACTGTTATTTCTTAATTGTTACTTCCATACATGAACGGTTCATAAGCATGCAGCGAAGTGCATCGTACTGGAAACGGCGGCATTTATGAAATATTTTCTTAACTCTGTAAAACCAACAATCATTTCCTGAGTTTAGCTCGATCAGTCACCACTGATCTGCATTTAGGGCAGTCGCTCAGGTGGCAGAATTTATTGAACATCTTCCTTGGTGAATTATTCCAATCCCTAACTCCCCTTCCTATAAATGAATATTTGCTCCAATCTGTCCTCTTGAATTCCAGCTTTATTTTCATATATTTGCTACTTTTAAAAAGACCGCTCAAACTTATTCGTCTACTAATGTCATTCCACGCCATCCCTCCACTGACAAATCGGAACATACCACTTTTAATTGAGTTACTAGTCTTTCTCTCAAATCTTCCCAGCCCAGACCCTGCAACATTTTCGTAACACTACTCTTTGTCGGAAATCCCCAAAACAAAACGAGCAGCTTTTCTGTGGGTACTTTTCAGTTCTTGAATCAAGTAATCCTGGTGAGGGTTCCACACTGGAACCATACTCTAGTGTCTTATCAGCGACTTACACGCACTCTCCTTTACATCGTACTGGGCGAGTTGGCCATGCGGTTAGGGGCGCGCGACTGTGATCTTGCATCTGGGAGATAGTGTGTTCGAACCCCACTATCGGCAGCCCTGAAGGTGGTTTCCCGTGGTTTCCCATTTTCACACCAGGCAAATGCTCTGGCTGTACCTTAATCAAGGCTACGGACGCTTCCTTTCCACTCGTATCCCTTCCCTGTACCATCATCGCCATAAGACCTACCTGTGTCAGTACGACGTAAAGCAGTTTGTAAATATATATATATATATATATATATATAAACATGTTCTGTATATAAAGCCGGCTTTACATTTACGAGTAACTCGTATACGAGCGCTCGTATACGAGTAGGAAACGCGTTTACATTTATGGTGCTTACTCGTATAAGAGTACAGTTTCCAATATGGCTCCAAGCAGACGAAAACGTCTTGCTATGGCTGCTATCTTGCTGATGTGTTTTAAAACAAAAGAGAATGAAGCGAAAAAAATCATGAGCTTTTGGGTTAAAGAATCCTTTAAGAAAAGACCCGTTTTTGGAATACAGGAACATTTATTAAATGAGGGAGGAGATGGTTATAGAGACTTCTTAATGATGGATTTTAGTACATTTGAAATGTTGTACCTTTTGGTAAGTGGACGAAATGACTTATAATATCGGTACCGATATGCTAAATACTGGCATATTATTAGTAATTATTTTTTTCTAGGTTGCCCCTCATATCCCCAAAGAAAACACTCAGATGAGAAGTTGTATCAATTCTCAGCTGCAACTGGCAGTGACTCAGATTTTTAGCTACTGGAGATAGCTTCAAATCATTAGAATTCTTGACGCGTATATCAGCCTCAACTATTTCCTTGTTCATTCCAAAAGTTGTTGATTTTCTTTTTAACTAGATCCGTAGTTATGTTTAACTTCATAGGCCTTATTTCTCGCATTGATGTCCCGATATTGAGAACACTTAACATTCCACAGGCACTCCGCTCTGTAGTATAAATTAATGAACTCCTCCAGATTTTCACGAGACATCCTGCAGTATTTAGTCTCCGCCATTTTTAAAACAGTCTAACTCGGATGCAAGTCGGAAGCCTCTCTACTTTGATTGCTATTCGTATACGAGCTACGAGTACGTACGAGTCATCGTTTACATTTACGATTTCTTATCCGAGTCAGTCCGAGTAGCCTACTCGTATAAGGGTTACTCGTAAATGTAAAGCCGGCTTAAGATCGGAGAAGTTACTTTCTACAACTTTTTAAAATATGGTATTTAACGATAGGAACTCTATTAACGGGGATATTTTAAAATGAATTTCTCCTGAATCACACTGTATGATAGGGACATTCGGGATTCAGGTTCCATTTCGGCGGTCATATGGTGACTTGACCTGTTAGAAGAACCTGGTCTCTTAGTAGCTTGTAAAAATGTACTTCCTGAACATGTGTGTTACTTCACAGGTCTTATGTTTTCTATATTTTAGTTGTTTTTTTTTTCTTTACACTTACTTCCTGAACATGTGTAGACTTCGCAGCTCATATCTTTTCTGTATTTTAGTTCTTTTCCGTCTTCCTCTATTGGGCTTTCGAAGAGTACCGATACTGGGAAAATAAAGTACGTGGTACTTATTTATAGAACCATGACAAATGTGAGGTGACATAAATTCCCTACGGGCTGTCAGCTCGCGAGACGTTTGACAAGCATGAGCTGTGTGAATCTCTTGGCTTCCAGCTCTTAAAATTTTAAATCGGGTCTTCATTTTTGTCTAGGCCTTTTAAGTACTTTTTATGTGATTTTTTGTTACCTCGTTTTGCCATTTTTAGATCAACTAATGCCTCGTTCCATTTATAATCGTCTTGTTTATATTTTAATTTAGCGAAGCCTAGATATTTCTTCAGGTTCCACAGATTATTATTTTTTTTTTTTCATGCATACTCGTTTACATCAATAGAAGAAATTCTTTATTTTCACTTCGTATCAGGGGCCGATGACCACGAGGTTAGGCTCCTTAAAACAAGACGCATTATTTTTTCTTCCATTTGCTTTCCCCAGCCTCGTCGCTAGGTCGAACATCGTTTAATTTCTCTTAACTATATTAGATTTCGGAAGTGTTAAGAAGCAATTTTCCATTCTTTTCCCTTTACTTTCATTCTTCGAGAATGAAGAATTTCAATCTGTTAATGCTACTAGAAGCTGACAAACTCGTCATTTTACCCTTTGCAACAACAGTGCCATCTACCGTGAAGGGGGTTTCGTGCTATCATTCATAATAATTGTGCCATTATTAGATTTAGCTTCTACTTAATTGCATGGATTAATGAGGACATTGTGCGCTCTCTGGGCAGTTAGCCAGTTCAAAATCATTGTCCTGAAAATGGTTTTCCGTGGTTTCCCATTTTCACACCAGGCAAATGCTGGGGCTGTACCTTAATTAAGGCCACGGCCGCTTCCTTCCAACTCCTAGGCTTTTCCTATCCCATCGTCGCCATAAGACCTATCTGTGTCGGTGCGACGTAAAGCCCCTAGCTAAAAAAAAAATCATTGTTAGTTCTGAGAGTGAAATCATTAATGAATCCTGTTTTCAGCAGATTCCTTTAGGTGGATTGAATTGCCTTCATCAAGTAATATCGCCACCGTAGTACATGGTTTTGTGTAAAGACGACTTTCAAAAATATTGTAATGTGTTCCAATGAACATCTGCCTTTCGTCGATTGTTACGATACAGCCACACCTGGGTAAAATAATATTTTCGGGGCAAAGCAGATCATATTGTTATATCAGTGTCATTGTTACATTGTGGGAAATGAATATCGCCACTGGAAGCTGACTTCTCTTCCCCATTGAAGAAAATGACACGTTTGTCCTTCAAGTGTTGTATCCAACCGTTGCTAGCTTTAAAATTCTTATCGCTGAGTAGTTGAGATCCCTTCGCACTTCAGTGGTAGAGCATCGATCCACCGTATCCCAAGATCGCAGGTTCAGACCCGGCAGAGATAGTCGGATTTTTTAAGGGACACTCCATTCGTACCATGCTGGCATGTAAACAAAAAATCTCTAGTAACACATTTGGTGTTTACTCAACAACATTAATTAAATACTCCGCTTTAGGTCACCCATGAGTGATGCAATTTACTCCATCTGATAGAGGAAAACGGAGGTTCAGAATTGACGTTCAAGCAGCATGACTACGTCAGAGTAAAACCCTGTACATGGTAGCTTAAGTCATACGATTATTATTTATTTTTATTTATTTTATTCACACGATTGTTCCCCTTACGGAGAGCGATTGAACTTGAATGCATAAAAGTCATCTTCGGGCGTTTTTCCTCTTCCCAAAATCTCGTCATCCTCTCCGAATGCTTCCTCTTCCGCTTCTCTGACCACTTTTTCCCATGTTGTCGTGATATTCTTGACTCTAATTTTACATTTTTGATTTTATTTCAGCACTCGATGCGATCCTCGAGATTCGTTATGTTGATCTGTTGTAGGTCCCTCTGAACCTCTTTTAGCCATTACGTACCGCATTTACTCTTTGTTACAATGTTACGTAGTTCTTTGCCGTTCTGGAGTTGTCCATTCTGTAAATTTGTGTGTAAAACTTTGCTCGGCGTTTTCTGATTTCATCCGTAATGGTGTTTATCTTTTCATAGAGGTCGTTGTGCGGCCTCTTCATCCAGATGCCATTTGTCTTGACTGCCCCATAAATCTTCCGAAGAATTTTTCGTTCCTGTTTTTCTGTCATAAATTTTAGAATGACCGTCGATCACCATCGTTTCGGCTGCATAGGTTGCTTCCGGAAGAATTACTGTTTTATAGTGCCGTAATTTTGCATGTATCGAAATGCTTTTCTTGTTGTAGTAGGCCCACGTTAGCTTGTATGCCTTCTGTAGCTTGGTCATTCTTCGTTCATTCGCGATCCTGTTTAGCCCCGAGGACTATAGTTTCACCAAGGTATTTAAAATGACTTGTGCGATTTTACCGTATTGTTTGATTAAAGGGTATTTATTTTCTGGCCGTATTTTCATATACTGGGTTTTCTCATAAGCAATTTGTAGTCCGGTTTCATGCGCAATTTCATGTAGTTTTTCCATTGCGTGTATCGCTTCATTTCTGTTTGTCATAATGGCGATGTCGTCCGCGAAAGTAAGACACTTGACTGTAATTAGGTTCTCTTTTTTGATACCTAGTTGAGTCCGTCCCCCCGTCGGACTCCAGTTTTTATTTCAAAGTCCTTCGATATTTCGCCCATGAATTTAACTTTGGACACTGTTCCTGTAAGTGTCTGTTCAATGAAGTTTCGATTCTTACTGTCTATCCCGAATTCTTCCAGGATTTTGAAGAGGGTTTCGCGGTCTACTGAGTCATATGTCTTTCTGAAGTCGATAAATGTTATTGCGGTACTGTTTTTCTGCATTTCCTCATTTGAAGTATTGTCTTCAAGCTCCAGATCTGTTCAGCACATGTTCGTCCTTTTCTGAATCCGGTTTGGTAGTCACCAATTAGTGGCTTCGCTTGCGGGTCTATCCTGTTTGAAAGTGCTTTGGAGAGGATTTTGTAAGCAGCCAGGGGCAAGGAGATTCATCTGTAATTGTTGATGTCCGTCTTATCACCCTTTTTGTGTAAGGGGTGAATTAGAGCACATTTCCAGTCTTCTGGAAATAATAATAATAATAATAATAATAATAATAATAATAATAATAATAATAATAATAATAATAATAATAATAATAATAATAATAATTATAATTATTATTATTATTATTATTATTATTATTTTAGCTGTACGGTTAGGGGCGCGCAGCTGTGAGTGAGCATTCAGGAGATAGTAGGTTCGAAACCCGCTGCCGGCAGCCCTGAAGATGGTTTTCCGTGGTTTCCCTATTTTCATACGAGGCAAATGTGGGGTTGTACCTTAATTAAGGCCATGGCAGTTTCGTTCCCATTCCTAGTCGTTTCCTAGCGTCGCCATAAGTCGGTCCGACGTAAAGCAAACTGTAAACAAACAAAAAATCGTTACCATCGAGTAGTTGGTCAGAATGAAGGAGTGTTTGGCGTTCATTGATCCTTCCATGTTAACACTTCGTCCAAACTTAGTTAAAACCATTTTATTTTAGCACTATACCTACCATCTTAAACTGCTGTCTTCAATCACTTTCGTGTAGGGTACAATTGTCCACTTGTAACATTTTCCTCGGACTTTTTCTCTTTTCGTAAAAGAAATGTTACTAACTCCCTGCGAAGTTCTTGTCAACTGCAATTTCACCCCATTATTCAAATCTTTAAACGCTGCTAATATTGTTTCCAAACTCGCGTTGAACAGAGGCCATGCCTACGTTGTATCTGCTCACTAGGAAGTAATTGAGAAGACTGGCTATTTTTAAGGGCTGTATTCTTCATGCTTCTATCGATTTATAGAAATTCCATTCTCGGGTCGTTAGCCGTACCTGCTACCGTTCGCAGGAACCAGCTTACCGCTCTCCGAGAACTATTAAGTCAAGATAATCCCCACGCGTAGGGAAACGCATGCGGCCGAAAAACTGGACTACGTGGGGAAAAGGCCGGGAAGATTGCATTCATTACAGCAGGGGTGTTTCTGAACTAGCTTCATGCTATAATGAATAACAGTTAACGTTCAGGTAGGATATTTGCCGGAACAAAAACATAATATTGCAGGTTTATCTTCGTTATATCGAAGTTCGATTGTACACGCATAACTGTCGCCAGTAATCATTGTTAAACCGGGTCCAGTGCAGCGTTGCCAAATCCGTAGTGTCGGTGCGACGTAAAACAAATAGCAAAAAAAAAAAGTTTGTTGTATGAAGGGGAATAGGCTGTCAATTCAAATACTATCTCTTAGTCTTCTCTGGCTTTTTAGGTACTAATGTGGATTAAGCCCAGTTTTACGGCCGGATGCCCTGTTTGGAGGAATGTATTCTCATTGCGTGTTTCTGTGCTAGCAGTGCGACGTGTTGTTAGGAGATACAGGTGTGTATTAAAACGATCACAATACCCAGTCCCCGAGCCAGGGAAATTAGTTACGCGCTGCAGGGAATTGAATCTGGGGCTTTCTGAACCTATAAGGAGCCGGACCTATCCAAATACATTCTCTTTGTTTTCCAGCCCTTGTTTTAAGCATGACACGGACGTCTTAGAATTCTCTCGAGTTTTTCTGATGCTAGGTTATTTAAATTATCGCGTAAAAGTGAAAATATAGTTCAGAGTTACGAAATTTGGTACCGAGCGAATTGACTGTGCGGTTCGTGTCACGAAGCTGTGAGCTTGCATCCATGGGAGGTAAGTTCGAATCCCACTGTCGGGAGTCTTGAAGATCGTTTTCCACTTTTACAGCAGGCAGATGCTGGGGCTATACTATAAAACTACGACGCAGGTCTTTTACTAGTAGACGGCTTACAGGCGACCTACTTTTTCGTAAGGATGGGGCCCTACCTACGATGCCTTCTAACGTTCAAGACATCACAAACGCCCAGCCCCCGGGCCAGATTAATTAATTAATTAAGGTTAAAATGCCTGATCCGGCCGGCAGTCGAACCCGGGACCTCTTGTTTTAAGAGATAGTATAACACTAATGAGAGAGAGAGAGAGAGAGAGAGAGAGAGAGAGAGAGAGAGAGAGAGAGAGAAAATGGAAGTGGTGCGACATTTCGAAAAATGAAGATATCGGTTAAAGGAAGACAAGGGCCACGAAGGGCGTGAAAATGAGACTCCCTAGGCCTCGAATGCTCTGATACCGCCGGGGTCGGAAAAGAAGAGGAGTTAATAAATAAGAATAATAATAATAATAATAATAATAATACTATTTGCTTTACGTCCCACTAACTACTTTTCAGCCATTCCAGGTAAAGCGGGAATTCTACGGAAAAAATATTTGTTTATAAATATGTTCTATTTCCATGCAGTGAATAGATAAAACTTCTAATTTAAGCATTCTGCTTAGATATTTTGAAAAATAATATATTTGATATGTTTTATTGCTAACGGAAGTAGCTGGTTGTAGTTGGTAGTATGTGGCCAGTTTTATTCACTGAAGTTGGAAGAACTTATTTACATACAGTTCAACTGTTAACTCCATTATCAGGAAGTTTACTGCTGATTTTATGTTTTGAGACTCTACACACTGAATTTTGGAGACCAAGGTGAGCAAATTTATTAATTAAATGTAAACCAGTAGTCAGATGTACATGGTGTAACATCCGTGACAAAAAAGAAGAAACTTTTTAAAAATATATCATTGAACTAAATTCGTTTCTGTCAAAGGTAGAAAATGTTGACATTCTATTAAAATACTTGCACCCTACCATCTTAAAGATAATATCTGAGTTTAAATAAGAATATAATAGGCGTCACGGATGTTACAAGTCACGGATGTTACATTTCTATCACCACTGATACTTTTAGTTTAAGGCTGTCTCTTTATGAACTATAATCAATGTTACACAACATATAACCGGGAAAATTCAGACAGATTTACATTATATTGCTGATGTGTAGAATTTGATTTTATTAAGTCACAGAGTAAAATGAAATTAATTTTCTTTGTTCCATCTATAATTTATTTTTATGATGAAATGTCCTTGAAATTAATGGTAGGTAAACAGAAACATAAAATAACCTATAATTTAGTCTAAACTCTTGTATTTTCTTGTAGATAATGCCACCTGCAAAATCTGCTCCTAGAATGGCAAAAATGAGAGCTAAAATTACATCTAAAAATCCATAGAGATGGGCTGCATATTTGGAGAAGCATAGGGAATGGAATAGGTTAAAAAGGCAACAAGTTAAAGACAAATGTGAAAAAGACAAAAACCTTTTGAATTTGAGGAGAGAAAAGACTAAACTGAAGGTGCAGGAGTGGAGGAGGAAAAAACCAGAAGCAATAAAGAACAATACATCTCTAAATCCTTCAGCTTTAGGCTTATATTCTTCAACAAGCACACTTCGAAAAGTTGTCCACAAGCCATGTAAGGCTTTGTCATTCAGCCCTTCAAAAAACAGGCTGTTGTCAGGCAACTTTTAAAAGAAGCTTTCCCAAAGTCAGACATACACGTTACGAAAGTTACAGTGTCTCGCAGGGGACGATCATACTGAAAAGAAGATTTGGAAACAGTGAAATCATTTTTTGAAAATGATGACATCAGCTGGCAAACATCTGGCACAAGAGACTGCATTGCAGTAAAAGATGAAGTCACAGGGAAGGAGGAAAGACAGAAATGATACCTTGTAATGAATGATGCAGAAGCTTACCAACGATTCTTGGAGATACGTCCTGAAGTAAGGATATCTCTTTCAAAATTCTTTGAAACGCATCCCAGACATGTGAGACCAGAAAGACACTCCCCACAATGTAGTGTTTGTATTAAGCATGAAAATTTCAGATTTTTAGTTCATGCTATTTCTCGTTTCTGTCTTGATTATCAAGGAAATATTTTAACACCAAGGGCACTGCTACAGAAAATGTGCTGCAATATTTGTGAAGAGCAGGAGTGCCTGAATTTTTGATTTCGGAAGCAAAGTCTGCTTGTAGGAGTAGTATTTGTTAAGAAAAGTCTTTTAAGTCTTATTCATGTTATAATTACAAATTGGATAATCACCACACATTACCCTTTTCTTCAGTCCATGGTTTCTTCCATCCAATAAATAAAATAATTTGCTCTGATTTCTATTTAGAGGTCTAATAATTTATTACTGCATAACTGTGTTAATTATACAATGTAATCTTATTAATATATCATGTATCATGTCAGATGTAACATCCGTGACAAATTCCATGTAACATCTGTGACATGAATAAAGCAGTTATAAAATCAATCTTTTTTCAATTTTTTAAATTAATATGTCAGAATTAGGATTTTTAAAGCTTTCAGATCAACACAATGTGTGTAAAATGAATGCTGTCTAAGGCAGTAACCTGAATTTTTAATTTTAGTTCACTTCCTGTAAGGTGAGTTCACAAATTCTGTAACATCCGTGACGGAACATTTGTTTCAGTTTCCGGAATAGTAATACATTTTACTCAACATAGTTTCTTCTGTAGGGAGTTCATTAGCATTTACCGTGTTTCATGTTAAAAAATTCGCAAAATGCATTTACAGTTTAATGTTAAGGGCTTTGAATGAGTAAAAATGTAACATCCGTGACAACTGGAATGGCTGTTTTACGGTCTTCGGAGACGCCGAGGTGCCGGGATTTAGTCCCGCAGGAGTTTTTTTTACGTGCCAGTAAATCTACCGACACGGGGCTGTCGTATTTGAGCACCTTCAAATACCACCGGACTGAGCCAGGATCGAACCTGCCAAGTTGGGGTTAGAAGGCCAGCGCCTTAACCGTCTGAGCCACTCAGCCCGGCAGAAGAGGAGTTGACCAAGGGAAGTCAGATAGGGCATGAGAAAGTGAGGAACCTGGCACAAGTGGAAACAATCTCAGGACTCAGCTAAGGGCCCCGTGGTCGCCAACCCACGCTCCAAAATTCAGAGCCCCTGCTGCCCCTTTTAGTCGCCTCTAACATCAGGCAGGGGATACCATGAGTGTTACTTTACCGCCACCACCCACAGGTGAGCGTATCTTCGACGAGAGGCCAGGAAGCATACCATTTAGCCATGGAGCTGGACGTAATTGCATTTCATCCAGGCTTTTGGCACGGAATGTAGTGATCAGAACTTGTGAACCCTGTTGGCCAACATTCTGACCACAGGGACTCGAACCGGCTAGCCGCGGTGTCAGACCATACAGACTTGACTCCTTTACGATCATAGCCACCAGGCAGAACATTTACATACTTCGAGGAGGTTAAGAGATTGCTGAAGCGAGTTCTCTAAGGTACGAGACCTTGCACACTCATACATTAGTGTATTCTGACGACTGCAGTGAGGTTGAAATTGATGTGAATACTGGAAGCGCTGTATTTCTATTACTGACAAGAAATAAAAGTTTGTATTAAATTTTAAATGAGGAAAATATATCGTGCTTTAATCATCTTTATTAACTCTCTTCCAAACCTTACATCTGTTTATAAAAAAAGCGCCTATTGGAAGTGTTCTACTTTAGGAGGGCACAGCCGTACTACTGTTACATGGGCGTGCGGAAAATGGTACTTGTCATTCCGTCATACTGGCTAAGACTTGTTAGATTTGGATTGTATATCAGCTGTGAGTGTGTGTGTGTGTTTCGATTATTTGTCCGTGTCTCCCGCTGGTACAAAATACCTGTTACGTGCTTGTCATCCGTGCGTGTCGTGTGTGATGTTTGTGCGCACGTGTCTCTTCTGTTTTATTCTTGGTGCTGTAGATTGAGAAACGACTCCTACTCAGTATTGTTAGGAAATCGTGTGTAAACGGACTGATCTCTAGCATTTTGCCGCCGCCGCCTTCATTTAGTTCCTGTACGCTCCTTTTTTCTGCTCTTATTTATGAGTAAGGTTTGGATGTTAAGGAAATGCCATATTTCTTTCCTGAGGTCATTTTACCCGAAATCTGAAAAAAACAAAAAAACAAAAACAAAAAACAAACCTGAATGATGCGCCCCTAAACGCGTTTAAAGCAATTCCATGTTGCATGTAAATGCATAATTTTTATTGGTTTGGTCATACGTTGCTAATTTTAGTCATGTAAGGTCATACTTGGTTATATTTTGAGAATCTTTATTTAAATTGAGGCATCGCCTGTAACAAAGTTAGGCTACCTTTTATCTGCGTCGAGTTTCAAACACAGGATTTCAAAATACTGTAGTAGATGTATTTTTCTTTCTTTTCCCGAAACAGGTACGTAGCATATTTAGAAGAGATGATCCCGAAGAAAAGAGATGTACGCACGTACGCAGACAGATACCAAAATGTACGCCATTACTTCGCTTTTCGGTTTTTTCTGTGCCTCAGAGCTATAATACTGAATTAATGAATGTACAAAGTTTTGACGTATCGACTGTAGCTGTCAGTTTGGATGATTGTGGCTGCGTATTATCCCTAAAGTGCTTGTTATATTTTGCCTTTTTAGGTCTATTTAGTTAGGTTTTAGGGCATACAGCAAACTCTCAATTATCCGAACCCCCTGTGCGTAGGGGACGCAGACGAAGAATACACCCACGGTCTCCCCTGCCTGTCGTAAGAGGCGATTAAAAGGGGCGCCAAAGTGATGATTCAATTAGAATCATGAGACTACTTGTAATTAGTACCATCACGCAGAGAACGCCATGGATTGCTTTTACTTGCGCATAGTACCACTGTGTTCGGTACCCATTAGGTTTGTGATTAGTAGCGACAGTGTGAAAATCAGTGTGACTTTTACAGTACTTGTGATTAGTACCACTCTACGAGCGACACCATGGGCCTGCCTTGCCTATGATTAGTACCCACTATATGAGGAACACCATGGGATAGTACGAGTCCCTGTGGTTCTAATACACTTACGTGCGGAACACCATAGGTTTGCGTTGTCTGTAAATGGCGGCGCAATGTGAGAAACACCATAGGTCTGCGTTACATGTGCGCATTACATTACCTGTGAGTAGTACCATAATATGTGGAATACCGCGAGTCTACGCTACTTTTGATTAGTACCGCAACATGACAAATACCATGGTTCAACTTCTTAGCGGTAAGTACCATTATGAGGGGCCGATGATCTGGATTTTGGACCCCTCTAGACTACAAGCATCATCGATTCAGTATTGCGCTTTAGCAGCAGTCCTTTGGTCCTTAATACTATTGTTTAACGCTAGTTTCTGGGAATGTGGTGCATTGTGGGTCGGATCCACTGATTGTTTTAAATTCATATCCTTCCATTCATTCTTCGTCGTCACGTTTTGAATTCTGGTCAGTGGATAATTTTGGACCTTTAAATTGTCATTACATTTCCTCTCATTTCGTACCATGAGGGGCCGACAACCTAGATGTTAACGCTTTTTAAACAACAAGCATCAGTCAAACAATCAATACTGATCTGCATTTGGGGCAGTCGCCCAGATGGCAGATTCCTTATCTGTTTTTTGTAACGCTACTCTTTTGTCGGAAATCACCCAGAACAAATCGAGCCGCTTTTCTTTCTTTCTTTCTTTCTTTCTTTCTTTCTTTCTTTCTTTCTTTCTTTCTTTCTTTCTTTCTTTTTTTTTTTCAGTTCATGAATCAAGTAATCCTGGTGAGGGTCCCATACACTGGAACCATACTCTAGTTGGGGTCTTACCAGCAACTTATATGGCCTCTCCTTTACATCCTTACTACAATCCCTAAATACCCTCATAACCATGTGCAGAGATCTGTACCCTTTATTTACAGTCATATTTATGTGATCACCCCAATGAAGATCTTTCCTTATAATAACACCTAGGTACTTACAATGATCCCCAAAAGGAATCACCCTATCAACGCAGTAATTGGAACTGAGAAGACTCTTCCTATTTGTGAAACTCACAACCTGACTTTTAACCACGTTTATCATCATACCATTGCCTACTGTCCATCTCACAACGTTATCGTGGTCATTTTGCAGCTGCTCACAATCTTGTAACTTACTTATTATTACTCTGTATAGAGTAAAATCTGCAAATAGCCTTGTCTCCGAATCCGCTTTTTTACGCATATCATTGATTTTATATATGTGTATAAAAGAAAACATAAAGGTCCAATAGTACTGCCTTGAGGAATTCCCCTCTTAATTATTACAGGGTCAGATAAAGCTCGCCTACTGTAATTCTCTGAGTTCTATTTTCTAGAAGTATAGCTCTTTTGTCTAGTCCAGTAGCACCCATTTTTGCCAGTAGTCTTCCATGATCTACCCTATCGAATGCCTTTAGATAGGTCAATCGCAATACAGTCCATTTGACCTCCTGAATCCAGGATATTTGTTATATCTTGCTGGAATCCTACAAGTTGAGCTTCAGTGGAATAACCTTTCCTAAACCCAAACTGCCTTCTGTCAAACCAGTTATTAATTTCGCAAACATGTCTAATGTAATCAGAAAGAATGCTCTCCTGAAGCTTACATGCAATGCATGTCAAACTGACTGGCCCGTAATTTTCAGCTTTCTGTCCATGACCCTTTCCTTTATACACAGGGACTACTATAGCAACTCTCCATTCATGTGGTATTGCTCCTTCATGCAAGCAATAATCAAATAAGTACTTCAGATATGGTACCATATCCCAACCCATTGCCTTTTGTATATCCCCGGAAATCTTATGAGTTCCAGCCGCTTTTCTAGTTTTCAACTTTTGTATCTTGCTGTAAATGTCATTGTTATCACAGGTAAATTTTAATACTTCTTTAGTATTAGTCACCTCCTCTATCTGGACATTATCCTTGTAACCAACAATCTTTACATACTGCTGACTGTATACTTCTGCCTTTTGAAGATCCTCGCATACCTACTCCCCTTGTTCAGTAATGATTCCTGGAATGTCCTTCTTTGAACCTGTTTCTGCCTTAAAGTACCTATACATATTCTTCCATTTTTCACTAAAATTTGTATGACCACCAATTATGCTAGCCATCATGTTATCCTTAGCTGACCTCTTTGCTAGATTCTATTTCCTAGTAAGTTCCTTCAATTTCTCCTTACTTCCACAGCCATTTCTCACTCTTTCTCTCCATCCTGCACCTCCTTCTTAGTCTCTTTACTTCTGTTATAATATAGTGTATCTTTACCATTCCTTACCACCTGTAAAGGTACAAACCTATTTTTTTAACTACGACAAAAACAGCTTCGTGATCACTTATACCATCTATTACTTCGGTTTCTCTATAGAGCTCATCTGGTTTTACCAGCACCACATCCAGGATGTTCTTCTCACTAGTTGGTTCCATCGCTTTCTGAATCAGCTGCCCTTCCCATATTAACATATTTGACATTTGTTGTTCGTGCTGCCTGTCGTTCGCATTACCTTCCCAATTGACATTTGGTAAATTGAGACCACCTGCTACTATCACATTCCTTTCCATATCGTTTCCAACATAGCTGATTATCTTATCAGATAATTCTAAATCAGCGTCAGCGCTACCCTTTCCCGGTCTGTACACTCCAAGGAATTTACACGGATAAGTGAAAACACGGATAATACGGCACTCTGCAATTTAATGCAAAACGAAACTTATTATACAAAACATACAATACTGTTTGAAAATGCAATATGTCAAACAACACATTAACACATTCAACACTTTTTAAAAAAAAATTAAGCCAATATAAAAATCACATACAAAGTCTATTTTGGTGAAACACTGGAGATACAAAAAGTATATCTACAAAACGTCAGTTTTTGTAGTTTGTTGAAAAATAATCGGTAATGTCCTTTTGCTTGCGAGATTCATTTTCGTTCTTTCGTATACAGGTACGAGTGTTCCGAAATGCAACAACGTCGCTATAATTAAAATATTCCTGTTCAGCGGACAAAATGAGTTTCAACACTTTCCATTGCTGAAGCATGTCGCACACGTGCCCCATTCCCATAAACATTCACCAATTTCTTTACTGATTCCCCTTTCTTGAACGTTTTAATTGATTCAAGCTTTGGTTTCAGAGTTGTAAGTTCTGCCTTGCGCTTCAAAGCCATGACTGCTGTTTCAGAACACCAACAAAGAACTGCTCTGTAGTACGTTATTTAGTGTTTAGTTCTCGAACAAAGCATGCTTCCAGCACACTTGCAGCGGAGAGCGCGCTCGAATTTCAAGTGACAAAAATAAAGGAAGTAAAATAAAAATAATGATATAATAAACCTCGGAGGTGCACGGATAACCCGCAAACCGGAGAATCCGCATCCGAATAATCTGGAGTTTGCTGTATTTGCTTGCATATTTTGTACTTCTTGAAGTCATAAACTTCCAAGCCCCGTTCATAAGCATTGTATCACTCTGGGAAGAACGAATTGTGGGGACCTTTCCACCTTACCTTAAAGTACACACCATAATATATCTTGAACCATGCCGGGCTGGGTTGCCTGATTCGATCCTAGCTTAGTCCAGTGGTAATTTTAGGTGCTCAAATACGTCAGCCTCTTGTCGGTATATTTACTGGAACGTAAAAGAACTCCCACGGGACTAAATTCCGGCACCTTGGTGTCTCCGAAAACCATAAAAGTAGTTGGCGGGACGTAATTATATACATATTAAGAGTTTACTTAAAACAGCTTTGGCAAATCCGTCCGTCCGTTCTACTGGACCGATTTGCTTCACTTTTGTTTTATTCTCTCCTGAATTACCTGCTGGTGAATCGTGAGATATTGATAGATCTCGAAGTTCAGTCAACTTTGAGTAATCTATATATAGATGTCATTGTATGTGGGTGGGTGGGTTTGCAATCTTCTCCCAAACCATTGGAGCAAATTCAACCGAATTTGATACACTTATGACTTAGTATCAGGAGACAAACCGCGTGGGGGTAAGACACCCCAAAATCCCGTAGGGGGGCGAGGGGGTTCATATATAAAAATAAATGAAAATAGTGTCGAATCCATACTTTTCGGAGTCACTGAGATGAATAGTGACACACAATATTTTTAAAGTCCAAGTTCAGCCCCCTTGGGGTTGGGGGCGATGGGGAGTGATATATACAAATAATCGAAAATAGTGTCGAATACATAGTTTTCGGGGTCCCAAAAATGAATAGTGACACTCCGGATTTTTAGTATCAGGAGACAAACCCTGTGGGGGTAAGACACTCCAGGAACCCGTAGTAACGGGGGCGGGGGGCGAGGGGGTCATTTATAAAAATATACGAAAATAGTGTCGAATCCTTACTTTTCAGGGTCGCTGAGATGAATAATGACACTCCGAATTTTTTTAAAGTCCAAATTCAGCTCCTTTTGTGGTGGGGGGCGAGGGGGGAGTGATATATACAAATAATCCAAAATAGTGTCGAATCCATACTTTTCGGGGTCGCTTAGATGAATAGTGACATCCCGGGAATATTTGAAGTCCAAGTTCAGCCCCATTTAGTGTGGGGTACAAGGGGGGGGGGGAGTGATATATAGAAATAATCGAAAAGTGTGTCGAGTACTCTTCGGGGTCGCTGAAATGAATAGTGACACTCCGGATTTTTACTAACAGAAGACAAACCATGTGGGGGTAGGGCACCACAGGGGTTGAGATATAAAAATAATCGAAAGTAGTGTCGAATCCCTACTTTTCGGGGTCGCTGAGATGAATAATAGCGGCAGTCCGGAATTTTAGTATCATGAGACAAAGCACGTGGCCTCTAAAGTAGGGGCGAAATGTAAAAATTAACCGAAAACAACCGATATTTGAGTCTAATCCATAGTTTTCGGGGCCGCTGAGAAGAACTGTAACACTCTGGATGCCGTTTAATATAAAGTTCAGTCCTAATCGACAGGCGGGTGAGAACTGCCAAAGAATAGAAAACGTCCAAAGGGACAGAGTTTAAGGACGTACGTGTGTATGTTCTAGCACACCTGTCAATCAGACTTGGTGAACACATGAGTTACTATATCGAAAACATTACTGTGGGGGTCAGATACACCTAGCCCCCGCTGGTGTTGGGACATGAAAGGGGCTGACGTGCAAAAATAAGGAAAATAACCGATATTAATGTCGAAATCCATTGTTTGTGTCGCTGGTACGAACTGTGACGCTGTGGATACCGTTTAAGTCCTCGTTCAGCCTCCATTGATGCAGGAGTTGAGAAGGGCTTAAAAGTAAATAGTATAAAATGACCGAGATTAGTGTTTACTCGATAATTAAATAATCTATAACTTGAAATCACATACATCTAAATAGCTCTAAAACTACATAATAGGTCGTAAAATCAACAACTCAAAAGGAATTATATAAGCATTCACTTCACACTTAACTGGTAATAAGAATATTAAAGGTAAACATTCAATAACTATCCGGGCAACGCTGGGTACTACAGCTAGTCATAAAATAAAAATAATTCGATGATCACTCCTATTGCAGGCGAAGGCCTACCCTAACCTGCAATACATTCTGTGATTAGTAGGTTGCTACGCGACTAATACTTTCTTTAATATTCATCCTTAGTGATGCCATTGCATGCAGCCATCTTTAATTACTACCTGTCCAGCCAGAGAGTACACTGATCACGGAAGAATACTATTCTCTGCTAGATAGATACTCTTTGATTCTCTTAACCTTCTCGCGCTTCCAAGGGTATATTCAACAGGTGGCAGAGTGTTCTTAATAACATATATGCTGCTGAGGGAAAGAAGTCTACGTACAAACAGACCCCATGACATAGCCTACGTCTTGGACATTGTCTGTGAACATCAATCTAAGGATAACCTAGCTACACCAGGAAGAGTGGAGGCCATATATCTTAAAAACGTTATCTGCCCGGCAAAACACGCTGCTTCCTAGACTAACCTATGAGCTTAATAGACAACCGTTCTATATAGAAAAACTGCGATTAAAATACCATTGTCTTCTACGACACAGCATCAAGCTTTACACCAAGAACTGCAGGATAAAAAAGCGAATATATGGATAGATCTTTACCAACTAGACGGCATGTCAGAATGGATGAATTCTGACTACGAATTGCGGCATACCATAACGTGCTTTTTATTAAATGTTCTTAAAACCATTGAAAAGCTCAGGCAAAACAATATGACTGCGACAGGCGTATCAAGAAGAGTTATCTCACCTGTTTATAACGAACGGTGCGGAGCAGCACGGGTCCTCTAGTTATTATTTTTACAATTTGCTTTACGACTCACCGGCACAGATAGGTCTTATGGCCACGACAAGATAGGGAAGTGTTGTCGTCTTCATCAGATTAACAGTTACGTCCTATTGGTTGTGCGGTCTGTGCTCAAATGTATTTTGATGAATGTATATATGAACAAGTGCACAGAAGTGCGATCACACGAAAACTAAAAAGTTCCTGGTATTCTTATATCGTATTGGTCATTGGGGCCATGAGCTAAATAGGCTTGTTAAATTATTAAACAGAGAATGGAAGAAACTAGGGAGAACAGCGGAGGAATGTGGGAAAAGAAATGTGGCGAAGGCTAAAACAGAGGATGCAAGTAGCTAGTAGCAATGCTATGCAGGATTTACCCTACCCTCAGTAAAAGTTGAAGTCTTAAGTTTCTCTCTCTTAAAAATGCGTCCAAGAAGTATTGTATTAGTAAATGCCATGTTAAGGTTTTTTTTGGTAGAATTTGGTGGTTGGAACATCTTTAGATTGGCTATTTTATTTAAAATATCAGACTTCGCGTGTTAGTGATTACAATAAACGAATACTCTCTCCTCATTTGGTCATCCGTGGTTGGGGAAGAAGAGTATTCTGTTCATTCATCAGCTCTCTGTGGACCAGTGTACGCGAAGACGTATTGAGAAGTTTTCGATGCTTGAATACAATTCAGTTTGAGTCGTTAGTTTGCTTTGGCAATGCACGTCTGTATCGTACTCGCAAGGGAATTGTTGGGATTGAACGAGACGGATATCAGTGCAACGTGAGTGAACGATCACTTAACATATCCTAAATTTAATGATAATCATTTTGCCGTATAATCAATGGTAGTCTTAAAATTCATTTCTTGGAAATAACTCGGCAGTTCGGAGCATGTAGCTGATGAGTGATGACGTAGATTGGCCTAGCAAGTACCAATACTTGAAAGTTCTGCGTTAAAGGTTGCATAATGAATTTATAACGAAAATTAGATTTTACTAACACTCACTATATATAATATGGGTTTAGTACCTACTTCTGTATCGTTTGTAATGTAAGTTAAACTGTAGTGTAGGATGAGATCTTGGTCATGTAAGCGTAAGTGTGCATGACATTATCATAATTTTGTTCTAGTACAAACGAAGAAACTGTCAAATTCCTGTTTGTCATGCTGTGGACAGTCTCATGAGGCAGGCATGCGGAGATGTTGTGATGTCTTAACTGTCAAACAGTTCGGCCTTACAAAATGACGAATATGACGTAGGGGGTCGCATAGTTGTGCATTACACTCGAAGATGTCAGCGAGTGTTATTACTTGATCTACCATCAAGCCATGACCGTCTAAATGGAACATCAGTATGCAGCGGACTTGAGCTTACTTGCGGCCTCGATTAGCGCAATTAAGGCCATAATCATTGCTGTTGTAATTAATTGTGCTCACACAGTTCACTGTACCGTACTCGGAACAGAGACTCCCAAGTCTTTAGAATCATAGCCCTTATTGTCTTGTTAACTAGGATTACATCGACATGCTCTAAAACGTTTAGTGTTTTTTTGATAGTTGACAACCACAATATATGCTGTATATAACTTGCTCTTCCCTTTAGGCAGGTATTTACAAAGCCGCTCTCCATGCAGTCCTGTCTGCATCCATTCTCACAATTTCTTCGTAATTTCCTGCTATTTTGACACTGTCCACCATCTGGTGTCTTCTGTCTTCTTCCATTTACCGTTCCTTCTAGAGCCTTAATCAGAAAACTCTCTTTGTAGCCAGTGCCCAAACCAGTTAGTCTTCATTGTATGGATGGTTTGTAATAATTTTCTCTTTTCACAAACTCTCTCCAGTACCTGGTCGTTCCGTTTCCACCCAGGATATCATTTCCATCCTTCTCTTTTTTGCTGGTTGCTTTACGTCGCACCGACACAGATACGTCTTACGGCGACGATGGGACAGGGAAGGGCTAGGAGTTGTAAGGAAGCGGCCGTGGCCTTAATTAAGGTACAACCCCAGCATTTGCCTGGTGTGAAAATGGGAAACCACTCCTTCTCTATAACCACATCTCACATGTTTATAGTCTCTTTTCATTTACCTTCCTTAACGTGCAGGTCTCTGCTCCATAAAGTGTCACTCCAAACAAAGCATTTCGCCACCCTCTTCCTTAAGCTAAAGTCCAAACGTCCACATAGGAGTCTCTTCTTTCTGTCGAAGGTGTTTTTTTTTTTTTTTTTTTTTTTAAGCGATGGCAGTGCGAGTTCTCACCTCCCTGCTGCTTCTCATATTGTTCGTTATTATGCTTCTTAGATATTTGAAAGCTGACACTTGTTCAATATACTTCTGGTTTATCTTAACGTTTGCCTTGTTCCTTAATGCTCATACTGCCATACTCTGTCTTGTTCTTATTAATTTTTATTCCATATTGCTCACAGGTTGCATTCAGGTCGTCTGGAATTCCATGTAGTACCTTTCCATTCTCTGCTAACACCAGTTATATTCACATTTTACGGGGATTGTAGGGTTTTTCAAGTTTACTGCTCACTTCATATTTATTTTATGGTGTCATCAGTTGAGAAGTATTCACATTCCACGGTCTCCTCATGATTACTCTTGACACTACGCAGTGAGATATGGCAACACAGCGTGTCACTCCACGCGGAGTTGACAAGGAAGTGTCATTCAGCATTCTCAGGTTGTCATTGAATGCCGCAGGCCTGTCACTGATGCCCCCTTAAGTCAAAGAATATTTCCTCGTAGTCTACTGAACTGTCATTGGCGCGGCACAAGGCAAGCAGCACCGCATGGTAACATTTAGAGAAACGCAGTAATACAGACGAGGGAGCTGTTTTCGTTGTACCAGACATATGGCAATGAAACTTGCTAGGATAATCAGTTAAGATATAAATTTCACCGAGCAAAGTGGCTGTGCGGGTTGGGTCACGTTGCTGTCAGCTTGCATTCTGGAGATAGTGGGTTCGAACCCCACTGTCGGCAGCCCTGGATATGGTTTTACGTGGTTTCTCATTTTCATGCCAGGCCACGGCCGCTTCTTTCTCACTCCTAATTCTTTCCTATCCCATCATCGCCATAAGACCTATCTGTGTCGGTGCGAATTAAACAAAAATAGCCTATATACATTTAATGCTAATAGACATTCTGCCCTAGAATAATGCCTACTTAAAAATACTGATTTGTTATTGCAGTTTTAAACGGAACGTGGTCTCTCGAAGACATCCATTGCAGTGGACCTTGTTGGGATAATGAATTAACGCTTCAGAACATCGCTGCACGCCTGGCGTTGTTACAAAGGCTGTCCGCAACACAGCGTGGTAACATGCGTGATTCTAAACAAGAATCCGGAAGTTTCCTCGTGTGTACTAATAAAATATGATATTAATAGCATAAATGATTTAAGATTTAGATCATTGAAGTGAAAAAAGACTAGACCTACATTTTTCTACAACTCTTAAGAAACTGACCATATTCATTGCTGATGGAAGTGTAGGTCTAACCCATACTAAGTAGTGATTACCCCAGCAAGTGCTGCGCGATTAGGGTCACCTTAGCTAACTCCACTGTTGGCAGCCCATTTTCACAGTAGGCTAATGCTGGGGGTGTAACTTAAGGCCACGGCGCTCCCTTTCCACTCCTAGTCCTTTCCCATCGTCGCCATAAGACCTATTTGTGTCGGTGTGACGTCAAGCGAAAAGAAGTAGTGATTTATAAGACTAGAACCCTCTGTGCGTGGGGGCTGTAGAATAACACCCTCGGTATCCCTGTTTGTCGCAAGAGGCGACTAAAAGCGTCCCAGGGGCTCTGGACTTCGGAGCGTGGGTTGGCGACCACGGGGCACTTAGCGGAGTCCTGGATTGCTTCCACTTACTTGTGCCAGGCTCCTTACTTCTATCCTATCCGACTTCCCCTGATCAACTCTAGTTCTTCTTCTGACCCCGATGGTATTAGGTATCGAGGTCTTAGGGTCTTTCGTTTTCACACCCTTCGTGGCCCTTGACTTTCTTTGGCCGATGCCTTCATTTTTGGAAGTGTCGGATCCTTTCCACTTTTTTCTCTGATCAGTGTTATATAGAGGATGGTTGCCTAGTTATAGTTCCTCTCAAAACAATAAAAAACAAGAAAAAATAATTAAAACGGCCAGGTCTACCCTCATATTAACTTTCTATTGTCATTCGTCATATATACGAGACTTGATGATTTGATTGATTGATTGATTGATGCTTGTTGTTTAAAGGGGCCTAACATCTAGGTCATCAGCCCCTATACGAGACTTACAATCATCTCTCGGGATCAAATATAGACCCTTCTGGAGTTTTTGGTAGTTGCAAACCGTTCCAATGTGATTTCTATTTTCTGTTTATCGTTGAGAGTATTTAGTAAGCTGACTCGCATCTGGAAGAAACTTCCATCACCGTGAAAGCGAAATTTAAGATTGGTGTGAACTCTCTTCTCCATCGCAACATGGGCGGCAGATACTTGGACTATAAAGATGACAGATTGCCGTATTATTCCTGGGATAAGGCTGTCAACCCTCTCAACTTTGGGCACATTGCCAGGAGACCAGGGGTTAATGGAAAATTTGATCATGGCGGGAAAAGTTGACGGCCGAAGACCCAGAGGACGTTTACCATCGCGATGGAGCAGACTGCCCCGGGAGCCTGCAAAATGCGATGCACCATGCTCAGGATATGGAAGCCTGGAGAACTGTCAACATGCTTTTGTATCATGTCGCCTCACCCTTACGTAGGGTCAGAGCATGAGTTAAACTGTGCGTTATTGCAGTTCCTGAATGGAACAGCCTCGCTTTATTTCTGTATAAAGTTTTTTATTTCTACCTTTAATTGTAGATATTTTGAAGAACTTCTGTTGTGAAGCAGCTCTTTGTTCTTCAATCAGCGTTCACAACACTGCATGAAATTTAGGTCTTTGAAATTCAACTGAGTGTACAATATTTTGTTTCACTTAATCATCTGATAGCCCATTTGTTTCTTGTGTCACCTGGGTTTTCATTAAATTACTTTTTTGCATATTGGCATTGTGAGCAAGCATAGCATAAACGTTTTTCTTCAGAAATGCAGAATAGTGACTTTGCAGTAACACTTGAATAGCTTATTTTCATTAGGCAATGCTACACTGAACTCTTTGACACACACGCTTTCCTCTCACAAGCTTGTTCACATTTGAAAATTGATCAAATAGGTGTTCTTCAGTATTGCCTTATTTGTTCCGCATTAATTCTACAGGCTTTTCATTAGGTATTTAAATGAAGACGATCAGTAGCCAGTGAAACGAGCTGTATAAGAATGGCTTGATTTTGCTAGCACTGTTGTAACTGGCTAACCTCCCTTTAGCTTCCCCGTATTTGCCTTTTATAAGTAGCTTGCTTAGACTACGTAGTGTAAGAAAGATGTACACTAGAATACTGAAAAAGAGTACAAATGTAGTCATGCACATATACTCTTAAGAGTATATCTCATGACTCTATCCGAATAGCGTTCAAAAACAGTCTGGGCAGTGGACTAAACGTTCCGGAATATTAAATGGTTAATTAATTTACTTAAGCCTGTTGCATTAAAATATAGCCGGAAAATTGTATGAATTTAGCTTTGGACGATCGCTTTTGTTAGCCCGAAGACGTATTGAGACAGTTTATTTCTCTTGAGCTCTTAAATCAAAGAACTGTCACTCAAATAAGGATTAACCGTTACTTCTGTTGACTGAACGTGCGATGCGAGATGTTCTGTGGAACAGTATCCGGCTGCATAAAAGTTGCGGATTGGTGAGACAGCGCTAAAAATATTGACTTTCGCACGGTAATAATCGTGTTTACAGCTTTAAAGGGGATGTGCTGATAGATTAGAGCTCGCCATCTCGTCGTCTACACGGCGAATTTCACTGTGACCTAAATGACAGGCTAGTTCCTCCCAGTCAGCCCGCCCCTCTCTAACATTGCTGAAACCCTGGTTTAATAAACGATTGCCTTCAATCAAAACTGTGCACTACTCCCTCCCATCCTTTTTTGTGCCTTCGTCAGTATGCTGTTTACGTCATTGCTTTTCACAGTGGCTCACAGATGGTGCTAGTGAGGGAGCTGGCAGGTCTCGTGGGGTGCCACTGCCTTCCCGATCTCAGTCGCGGTTTCAGAGCCTCCTAATGCTGGAGCAAACCGTGCGGTTAGTGCCAGCCTTCATGGGATTATGTGATGAGCCATGCTTAACGAAGTGACTTTTCGTAGTATTAGAAATACGTGCTTCAATTACATTCTGTTACCTGTCGTAAATCTACGCTGACATTAGATTAATAACTTACAGGGGGAGTCTACTGTAAGTGTATTGGCCGCCGATTTTAGAGAGTTTTCGCGAAATTAATATACTTCACATGGGTACAAAATCAATCCCTATTTGGGGAAATTCTCTTCGAATGAGTTTCAGATTTTAATATTTTAGTGTTTCAGTTTTCAAACACCAATCATGAGCAGTCATATGTCAGCATTAAAGAAACGTTCCAGTAGTGTAGTGATGAAGGCACTGTTCGAGTCTCAGTTGAACTTTTCTTCATTTTGTTCGTTTTGCTTCAGTGAATTTCCTTAAAATGTTTTCTCTCGTGGTTCTTTTTCTTAACTGTATGTTATTTATGATACGGTGCGTTTTGAAGTAACATGTATCATAATAGCATTAAATGGTACTCTGGAAAAAGCATCTACCACAGTTATTTTTCTTAAAGGGGTTCTGGATATTTGTTTCACTCACCTGAAAAGGATGTCTGTGTAACATGCACCGTTTTGTTCTTATATGTAAAAACAGTCTGTTAAAATGTTCTTTGTATGTGCTACTTACAGAAAGCGATTACAATTTTAAATTTAAAACATTACTGTATGGACAAAAGGACACATGAAAATGTTATAAGGTTAAAAATAAGAGTGGAGAGATAAATAAATAAATAAATAAATAAATAAATAAACCAACCGTGTGGACCTTACATTATAGAGCCAGGGCCTTGACCAGTGTGCTACAAGAACACTTTCCTGAATGCTGACTTTTAACTGGTGTTTGAGCATTGCAGTGCTGAATTCTGTAGAATTTAAACCCATTCAAGGGAATTTTCAGATAGGTATCGGTTTTGTACCCATGTACAACCACGCGAAAACTGGATAAAATCTGTAGTAGCAACACTATTGACTCCACTTGTTAGTAAATATGTTGCACTCTGCATCTCACTTTATCGATTACGCGATTGTTGAGGCCCATCCGTATCTAATTTCCTCTCCCCGTCGTATTTCTCTTGAGGTAAATATGAGAATGTATCACTTCATCTTGGAAAATGTTAGGATTCACTTGCTGGCAGAAACGCCGGGTTAGTGGTAATATATAATCGAAATGTACAGTTTCAGCGCTTTTTTTAAATATTGTACGAGTAGAGAACACGAATGCGTTGAAAAAATCGAAATATTTAGTAAGACCTAACCACAATGCTGTACAGTTTTACTAAGGTTTATACTAATGCCGACAACTCCTAAACTAAGAGATACATATCTGAACGTATTACAGGTTTCTATTTTGTAAACCATTGTGTGTGACATAACCTGGGTCTACATTACCTGTCGTTAGTACCTCCATGCGAGGAACACGATGATTCATCGTTTCCTCTGATTAGTACTACTGTAAGAGAAACATCATGGTTCTACTTTACCAGTGATTAGTACTATTTTGAGAGGCCGGTGACCTGGATTTTGGACCCCTTTGGACAAAAAGAATCATCCTAGAAAATAAGGCATTGTGAATCCGGTCCAGTCAAGGTCATATTTTCATTATCATTCGTTTTAGATTCTAGTCAGTGGATACATTTTGAAGTTTTAATTCTCGTTTCATATCCTGGCACCTCGTATCATTAGCGGCCGATGTCCTAGCTGGTAGGCCCCTTTAAACAACAAACATCTTGTTTTGTAAAGCGAGCTCTTCTTTCTAGTAACAAAAGCAGCTCCCGACATTCGTTATTATCAGGCGTTGAAAGCCCTAATCCTGTTGTAATATTGCTATTTTGCATTGTACTGCATAGTGGATCGCGAGAACCATTCTTAACAAAGAAAGATTACAAAAAAAAAAAAAAACAAAAAAAAAAAAAAAACGTGAGTGGTAGAGGTCTACGTTGCCGATGAAATCTCCATGTGCCCCTCGCCTTGCATTCTGAAACTAAGATTAGTACTGAATCTTCATCAAGCAGAAGGAATGATTAAAAGGACTAGGATAATAAAAAAGACCCTAAAATGAACAGAGGTTAAAGGTTACAAATAATCCAGATTATGGCTCAGGAATTTTCTATAAATTGCCAGTAGTAAGAAATTGGACTGAACTTTAGCTTCATCTTTCGCAGTTGCATATTTTCGCGGACTTCGGTACCATTTTCTATAAAGCTTGTATAAAGTTGCCATTGGAACTTTTTCAGTGACTGAGCATGATCTTAGTGAAAATAAAATAATTTTGCTGTAAATACTATAAAAAGAATTAGATATGCTAATTTTGGGGTAACGAAATCTCTTTTAGAATAATTCGTACTAAAAACAGTGTTTTCTGCAAATTATCCTCCGTTTTGTTATAGACTAAGGTGTAAATAATAACCCCTGAAAATTTTATACGACTAGTGTTAAATAGATTTCTAGTAAGCCGTACCTGGAATTTGATTAACAGGGGCGATATAGGCACAGGGTTCTCGCCTTAAGTACATAAAACGAGTACGTAGGAAAGAACCTACTATGGATAATGTCTCAGGATGGCCAATTTTTATTACTGTCCCTCTGTTGACTTCGACTTTTGAAGCTCGTCACTCGTCGTTCGGAGTCGAAGCACCGGTATCGGAAACACGCGAAGCGCGTCGATTGCCAACCAGGGTAGGGTTTTTACTGCTGATGTGAAATTTCATTTATTAACGGGGGCTCTGTACACTTAAAAATATCTTCCAGATTTAATTTTTAGATTCATCTGGAAGACCACATCTTTCTTAGTCTCCATCTATTTTCGTATAATAATTCCCAGTAGATTTAAAAAGAAACATGTTTACATTTTAGTGAGAGGTGCATTTTTGTCAGAATAGTTGGCGTGGCATACGAACACAGCACTGCTCTATAGCTCTTATAACGTTTGAGTTGCATTATTTACTGCCGTAGCGAAAGAATAATCAAAGAATGAAGCTATTTTTTGAGCTTATATTTAATTTAACTGGGTAATTCTCTTAAAGTATTGTAGAATTCTTCAGAAGTTACTGTTTTCGAGTATGAACCAAAATGTTCATTTTTAATTAAAAATTAAAGACATATAAATATATTTTCAACTTAATTTTTCGAATCTTATATAAATGTACGTATTAATTTCATGGTGGTTCATCCTTTTAAAAACAGTACTTCTGCTTTCAAGAGGAGAGAAAGAATATCCCTAGTTTCTTTGCTTTCGGGAATGTTGTGATTTTTGAAAATTAGGGGAACATTCACAAGAACAGCTAATAACCAGTCTCATTAAACAAAGATCATGGTTTTTCACACCGTTGTGAAACGCATAATAATAATAATAATAATAATAATAATAATCAGGGGTAGGATTTATATGTACCAACAATGTTCGAAATATGTACATATATATTAAAATAGTGAAAATATAATTATGCATATATTTTCTTAAATATGGTAAACACTGGTTTTTATTGCTTTTTAGGATCTACAAAATTGCATCAAACTACTGAATTCATGAATTGATTTTTCATTCACTTTAATTCCTCCCCGCCCACCACCCGCCCCAGTTTTTGATTCACTCTGGTACTGGAACAGTATGCCTCAAGATGTGGTTTTAGATGTTCATATTTGAAGCTTATATTATCCTGCACTTCCGCTGTACATCGTATGAGGTGACTGGTGCATATTCAAAATTGCCGAAGAACAATGTTCAATTTGGCAATTGTAGATCTGGCTTCCTTTGACATTTTAAGGCATCAACCTTATGTGGTGAAAGCAGAATACTGCCAGGCAGGTTGATGCTTTGCTGTTAAGTGAGGGATGATCATGCTAATTACTAAGGTTCATATTTAATTTCTCATTTTACCGGCAATCTGAGAAATAAGAGTGAATGATGGATCCCTGGTTCCGTTTAAAGCAATTTTATGTTTCATATAAATGCATATTTCGGCCTATTTCTTTGCTTTGGTCATATTTTGATCATTGTAAATGATACACTGTCATATTATCTTATATTTCGAGAATTTTAGTTCAAATTGAGGCGTTGTTTGTAACAAGGTATATGTTCTCTGTGCCGATTTTGAAACACAGCATTTTAAAATACTGTAGTAGATGTATTTTTCTTTCTTTTCCCGAAAGATATAGGTTGCAGGTTGAGAAGACATGATCGCGAGAATGAGAACAGCGTCTCAGGGCTACGATACTGAATCTCTCTCTCTCTCTCTCTCTCTCTCTCTCTCTCTCTCTCTTGTTTTGTCTATACATTGCTCAGAATTTAAAAAAGAATTGTATTTCTGTGTCGGTCGTGTCCACAGTAACAAGGAAATGTACTATTTAATTCTCCGTAATGTCTGTCTATAGGTACGCGCATCACAAGAAAACGGCTGAAGAGAATTTGATGAAAATCAGTATGTGAATTCGGGCAATACGTCGCTACCATCTAGCCCATAAATAATTTTATTCGCACTGAATGAAAAGGTAGTTTAGGGGAAGACCTAAGATTTAGTTCTCAAATATTTATTAATGTTTCTATCCATAAATACTACATAAGTTATATAGTTATTGCCTTTCCGATCATTTATGTCTTATACATTTTTACCGTACCGGCTATGATAAGAGATATTCATGATTTTGAATTTTTGTTGCTAAGTCCAGATGAAAGCCGAGTCACGAGAAAATGGGTGTTTGTCCAACCCTTGACCCGTTTCTCTACGGGGTCGGGTATGAGGTGAGATGAATCTGTCGTAGCCGTTTTTTAGGACCGGATGCCCTTCCTGACGTAAAACGAGAAAGTGGACAAACAGTTAATGAAAATCGGTATGTAAAGTCGGGGAATAAGGAATTACAGTCTACGCTATAAATAATTTTATAACGTGCCCTAATATCACAGAGTCGAAAGAAAACTAAATGTGAAGGCCTACAATATAGGAAGCTCATAAAATTGATAAAAGATAACATTTCATTGATCATTGTTTGTTGTGATGTGCTTTTTTGTGTCTGTTGTCACTCATCTCCGATAGTTGGAATTACTGCTACATACAGAGTATAACAGTCTGTCTGAATATTGGCGTGAAGTAGCTGGGGAGTTGGATCTCGCTCTTCTTTAGCTTGCCATTCCTTTCCTCTTGTTGATACATCTCCTGATACTACTGGTACGTAACACACTGGTTCATCATAGCATTCCAGCTATTCAATCCCTACTCTAAGGCACTGATTAGAATGAGCAGTGTGCTCATTTAACGGAATAATGGCAGAGGAGTGGCCGTGGCTCTCTGCTTCCTGGTCATTCCAGCACTGGAACTTTGGACTTTTAAATTGGCAGCGTTAAAAGTTCGTTAAAGGTGAGAAAATGTGCGGTTTTTCATTTTATCTAGTATTTTATACAACAAATTGCTTTAAATTGCTACATTCCTACTGACGTCATTATAACGACTTCAGTTGAGAAAACCACAACGGCAGTCTTTTTGAGAATTCCGTGGCGAAGCACGGGTACACCAACTAGTGAATGTATGAAGTTTTAACGCACCTGCTGTAGCTCTGTCAGTTTGCATGTTTAAATGTGTCTGCTGTATTATCGCATACTACTTTTTGCCACATTTAATGTTAGTAATACTTGCTACTTATCTTTAAAATGCTTATCATATTTGACCTTTTTAGGTCCTATTTAGCTCGCTTAGGGCATATTTGCTTGCACATGTTTTACTACTTTAGGGCCATACATTTCCCAACCCTATTACTGACCTACTTTACGTGACTCAAGGGATGTTTCCTAGTGTTGAAGTTACAGCCAATTACATTTAAAAGTCTGTCTTCTAAAATAATTCACATTCATAAATGATTGAATTTAACTGAATTTATGTTTTCAACTTTACCGTATAAATTTGTCTACCTGAGTTCTCCCACAGTCATCAGCGAATCGTAACAGAAAACGTTGAACATTGTTCCATGTTTACTTGGTCATTTTACACGTACTTTAATTTACCAATGAATGCCTACGTTTGGAACATTCTACTTTGAAAGTTTTCACAGTCCAGTTGAATTAACTTTGTGAAACCCGTTAAGAGTGAAGCGTCCATACGCTGTATTGATCTCTTCCTCGGCAGTTAGTTTTTCAATCACGAAGTTATTTTGTTTGAACTATATATAATTGTCTCATTTGTTGAATTTTATGGCAGAAAGCCCAAGAATCGGGACAGTTCACAGGAAGGCAGGTGAAGAAAGAAATTAATCCACGGAACGGTGGCCACTATTTTCCAAAAACTGGACGCGTGCCAGTCCGCGTGGTGGGGAGCTCTCTCCCCCAGCATCAACAGCTCTTAAACGAATTGCGAGGAAATAATACTGCAAGCGGGCCAAGGTTAAGCAGGAATGTTCATAAAACTGTACAAAATTAGAGGGGAGAGAAAGAAAAAAACTGTATCGAATGCTTTTGTCTTGTCTGCGGCATGGGGAATTCCATCAAGGACGCGACACAACCAGCTGTAATTACGCTAACGTTACGTGTTTATAAGAAAGTTGGAGACAGGTAATGGTGTGGGGGCCTTGGTTTTGCAGCTGTCCACATTACTACCGAAATTTCATATGTGGCTCACACGTTATAGTTTAAGCTTTCTGAGCCTACGTTGGCGGGTTCGATTCAGCTCATTCTGCGGGTACTTGTAGGTGCTCAGATACGCCAGCCTCCTGTTGGCGCGCAAAATAACTCATACAGGATAAGATTCAGGTATTTCAGCGTCTCCGAAAAACTTAGCAGTTTCAGTTTTTCTCATTTCTGGGGGGGTCCCATAACTTAATTTTCATGTGCCGGGCTGAGAAGCTCAGACGGTTGAGGCGCTGGCCTTCTGACCCCAACTTCGCAGGTTCGATCCTGGCTCAGTCCGGTGGTATTTGAAGGAGTTCAAATATATCGGCCTCGTGTCGGCAGATTTCCTGGCACGTACAAACTGCTGCTGATCTACATTCCGGCACCTCGGCGTCTCCGAAAACCATGAAAGTAGTTAGTGGGATGTAAAGCCAAGAACATTTTTGTGAAACGACCTAATAGGTTGAAAGTCGATTTAGATATTATTATTATTATTATTATTATTATTATTATTATTATTATTATTATTATTATTATTATTATTACAGAGCCTCCGTGGCTCAGGCGGCAGCGCGTCGGCCTCTCCTCGCTGGATACCGTGGTTCAAATCCCGGCCACTCCATGTGAGATTTGTGCTGGGCAAAGCGGAGGCGGAACAGGTTGTTCTCCGGGTACTCCGGTTTTCCCTGTCATCTTTCATTCCAGCAACACTCTCCATTAACATTTCATTTCATCTGTCAGTCATTTATCATTGCCCCAGAGGAGTGAGGCAGGCTTCGGCAGCCGGCACATTTCCTATCCTTGCCGCTAGATTCATTCCATTCATTCCATTCCTGACCCGGTCGAATGACTGGAAACAGGCTGTGGATTTTCATTATTATTAGTGCGTGACTTACGGTTCTCCATTTGAGCCGATACTCTGCTAATCTGAGTGAGATCTGAAGAAGAGATTTCCTAGTGAAGATCGCTGTCTAGTAACTTACCCTTGAACTACTAGTTTTTCAAGGCTAGTACAATCTGGCCAAAGTACTGCAGAATGCTACATCGGTCAATTGAGAGCCTGACACAAATTTAAAGTGGACGCGTTCATTGTTCTTGCTGCCCATGGTATGCGGAGCATCCGTCGCTAGCACCACATTTCAAAGGCAGCTTCAAAGGTAGTTATTCCTGAAGTTATGATTATCATCATCTCTTTCTGTACATTGATGGTAGATTTTCGGCCTTCGGATCCGAAGATCTCGGGTTCAAACCGTGCTAAAGTAGTCTAATTTTTCAAGGGCGGAAGAAAATCCATTCTACACTCTCATGAAGGATGTTGTAATTTAAAAGATATCTAGTGAGATATTTGGTATTTATCTGACAAGATTAATTAAAACTCAGCCATGGGATAGAGTAAAACGGAGCGTTGAAATTGACACGCAGACAGCCTGGGTGGCCTAATAGACGAGACCAGATTATGGTTATTAATAAAGTATTAATATTATAATAATTTGTAGTTCAGGAAGTAGGCCTATGTCAGATGTAATTCTGTTTTGCATATTAGGAGGAGGGGTTCGCATGTGTCGAAGAAGAATATTTAAGAGGGAACTAAAAGGATTCCTCAGCAACTCGCGGCTTTTGAGCGTGGGTTGGCGACCAAAGGCCCTCTAGTAGAGTCTGGCATTCTTTCCACTTATCAAGCTCCTCATTTTCGTCTTTGCTCTCTGACCTTGGTCAGATCTTGTTCTCTTCCGATTCTGAGGTTATTAGGTTTTGCGAGGCTGAAGAAGTAATTCATTTTCACGCCCTTTGTGGCCCTCGCCTTTCTTTGGCCGGTATCTTCACTTTTGAAGTGTCGGATCCCTTTCTCCGATTAGTGTTACCGGTCTATAGAGGATGGTTGCCACTTTGGGGAAGCGTGGGGGAACACTTGTCACCTAGTAGTAAACTCGTATCCTCATCCCGAGGTGGTGCAGCTCTTTTCAGGTACATCCCCATTGGAGGTGAGCTGCATGTACCATTTCAACCACATACCAGCCTTCCTGCCATTCTTAAATTTCTGGTAGTACCGGGAATCGAACCCGGGCCCCCGAGGACGGCATTACATTACACGAAATCGTTTTGATGAACAAATCTTTAAAAGCCTTATACAACAAACAAAACAGACCCGTGGCCCATACTGACCATTGAGAGCCTTGACCTGCCAAGCTGACTTGTTGGCCAGTCTCATATTGTAGTGTCACGTGGTCAGCGCGAGTTATTCTCAACCTTATTACTTAGCTTCCGCGATGGGGTCCGGCTGTCTCTCGTATCAGCCAACTCTTTAATTTGGTCTCTCGATGCTGAATGAACCCGGGTCTCCGCCTAGACTGTGGTAGTAACACAATCATTGTACAAGACATTTAACGAGAAGTTTGTCCTAGTTCGAATGGGTTTATCTAAACTTGCAGTTAGCAAATTGAATTTTCCTAGCTAATAAAAATAAAATTCATTGCAACTATACTTATTAAAATTAAAACATAGTACAGTCATCTCTTACGCCCGTATTCACCAACGTGGGTAAATGCTGTTATCGTGGTTTCTAGCTAGGAACATGAGATAACGGTTACAACCAACAAAATTATCTCTTAATAGGTGTTGAAATGGAAATGGCGTATGGCTTTTAGTGCCGGGAGTGTCAGAGGACATGTTCGGCTCGCCAGGTGCAGGTCTTTTGATTTGACCCGCCGTAGGCCACTTGCGCGTGGTGATGAGGATGAATGATGAAGACGACACATACACCCAGGCCCCGTGCCAGCGAAATTAACCAATGATGGTTAAAATTCCTGACCCTGCCGGGAATCTGACCCGGGACCCCTGTGACCAAAGGCCAGCACGTTAACCATTTAGCCATGGAGCCGGACTTAATGGGTGTTATTTCGATTTAAACCAGGCCGTTACAAATGATTTTTAAATTTAGAAGCCAGCACTCAACTCTAGGAGCCAGGTAATTTTTCTATTACTCGCATCGTTAACATGCTGGCGTCTAGCCTTCTGAGAAGTGAAATATGCTTGTAATAGCAATAGGTATTGCGATTTTATAGTTTTATACACTGCAGCAGTTTCCCACAAAATGTGAAGACAGCAGGGCACTGAACTAAATAAGACATATAAATTTATTAAACTAGCTAATTGTACTTATATTTTGATACTGTTCTAAGACACTTGTAAATTGTAAAATGTAAACAGCAAACTGAATATTGTCGTCAACAACGCCATATTGTACACTTCCTTTGTACAGTATATACATTGTGCCCTTTTGGTCCATGCACATGCCTAGGAGCTTCGTATGGTGTCAACATACGGAAATACGTTCCACGAGAGTACGTTGTATTTCACTTCAGATAACAGCTCTGTTAAAATAATAAATTTAGTTGGAAAAGACATTCTATTTTGTTTCAAAAGCAGCATTGCAGGATATTCGTGTCACTTACATGAGAGTATATTTGAGTTATTTCTAGGTTGGTAATGCATTCTTTACGAGAGGTTCTCTGTATACCGAAACGTTCGTTGTTTTGTATTGAGTATATAGTTCGGTCTTGATTATTATTTAAAATGGTAATAACATTAATATCAAAGCATAAATCGCCCATACTTACAAAGTTCCCCGTCATTACTTAACTTCTTTCTCTTGTTCAACCGAGTTCGATAAATAGTGTGAAGTGTCAAAGGGGTTGTGTTTTATTACATGCGCTTTGCAGTAGTTCGATACCAAATCAGGGGTTAAATACAGTGGCTCACACAATTGAACGTACACCAAAAAAATAGTGTATAATATAATTTCAGCACGTGTCCACATCTTCAGTACTTGGTTACACGTCGCAGCACTGTTTTCAGTCTGTTTGGCATCGAGTCCACGAGTTTTTTCGTAAACGACGGTGAAAACTTGCTCCATTCCTCCTGTAGGACCCTCTTGAGTTGTTTCTTGCTGTCACTTTATGTGCTTGCACTTTTATCTCCAAGTGCCACCACACATTCTCAATTGGATTGAGGTCCGGTGATTGTTGGGGTGTTTGCAGTCTTTTCAGTACGTTATATAACGACCATAATCGCTCATTGTGTGTGGGGGGCGTTATCCTGCTGGAAATAATAGGGGGCACCCAGTCCCAGTTTGGCTGCACTTTGACGTTCTTGTTCAGTATGGAAATGTGCTCAAACGGGTTCATTTTCGTGACACTAAAGTGCAATTACCCACTCCAGAGGCAGACGTGCAGCCCCATACCATTACCGAACTACCACCATGTTTCATTATCGGACTACCTTGCCTTCTTCATAGGCTGTGTTAGGTTGCCGCCGCACGTACCGACGGCCATCTGATCCGAAGATGGTAAATTTACCCTCATCGCTAAAAAGCACAGAGTTCCAGAAGCCATCTGAACAATTTATGTATTATTTAGCGAACCTTAGTCTTTTCCGCCGGCTCACCTCATTAACCCATGGCTTCTTCATTGACACTCGTGCATTGAAGTTTGCTGATCTTAGTGTCCTAACGGTCTCGCATGACACCAGTCGATTAATCGTGGACACTACCTCGGACGTCAGTTTGGGGATACTTGCATGTAGATCTTTGCGGAATTGTCGGATGATGATACGTTTGTGTCCGTCCTGTAACACTGGTTTCCGTCCTCTTCCTACTTTGTGTACCCTTCCTTCGCGTTTATATCTGTCGACAATACCTTAGATTGTTGATCGCGGTCTTCCTATTGCATGTGCATTTTCGGCTGAAGATCTACCCTCCTTCGTCCATTTCACTGTTATGTGCGGTTCTTGTACAGAAGTTTCTTTTCTCCGGTCCATTATTACCTGAAGTTAACTAAACGAGCACTGAGGAGTATCTGTAGCGTCCAACACGTTCCTTTCTTCTGCATAACTGGATATACTGGGAAAGCAATCTGTCGTGTTCGCACAATTTTGTAGTAGGCTATATAGGGTAGCGATGTTTATATGCAGGATGGGTCATGGACAGAGGAATGTGATTTCTGTTGAGACAGATAGTGTGGCAGAGCTTGCTACTCGATTTCAGTAATACGCCACTTGTCAAACTTGGTCGTTATCTTTGATAGTAGTGTTTACTTCCAGGTGTACGCTCAATTCTGTGAGGCACTGTATATAAAGAGAGAGAGCTAAAACGGATGCTAAAGAACGAATTTTAGGTGCCATGGTGACCTGGCGTCCGGGATTTTTCATGCCCTGGCTTAAACCTATACTGGAAGAAAGGTCGGCCGGTAAAATTTTATCTATGAAAAATTGAGTAACAATTCCTTATACTGGTAAGTCATACATTATGACATGGTTTACGGTAACAATTTCGAAAACTGAATCTACTTATAAACTCGTCTGGTTTGTTTCTTGGGCAGTAAGTAGTCATTAGTTTTCCGTGTGTCAAGATTAAACGTTTAATATTTAAATTCATATTGAAACGAAAACTTAGGTTCAGTAAACCAGGATAATACATTGTGGTGAATACAGACGCGAGCGTTGTCAGTATTTGACATCAGAGTTACAGAAATCTAACGACAAAAATGACTAATGTTTGTGAATGCGGACCTGAGTCTTAACTGGATACTGGCACAAGTGGTCACAGATGCTAACCGCAAACCTGCCCTTCGGCAATTCTCTATGAAAGAAATGACGAAAATGCATAGGTAATATCTGTAAATCACACAAATAACATTATTACTTTGTGCATATATATAACTCATCTTTTCGAAAATCTAAATGTAAGCACAAATTTCAGTTTGTTCTCTAATCTAACTTTAAAAAGAAACTGTTCGACCAAATCTGATAGCCTCAAAAGGTGGAGAGTCCCCATTTAGTCGCCCTCAATGCGTATAAAATTAGTTATGTCATGTCCATAGCTATGTTTAACTGAAAACTGATTTAATCTTGCGATGTTTCCAAATCCATTTGAAGGTTGTTCAATTGAAACTTGGACTAGGGTGTAGAATCTTATATTATAACTTATATATTGGACAAGATAATGTATTTACAGGCACATGCAACGAATACTTAGCTGTCAGAAGAACGTGAGGGGGAAAGTAGACGTCAACTGCTCATGTGTCAGTGTATCGGGAATTTTCACCGCCTGGTAAGTAATTCAGTCGAATGGGGTGGCCCACGGCTGGCAAGTGAAGCATCTGCGAATACGATCCAGTTTTCTCTATTCTTGTCCGATTTTCAAAATAATTACTGCGCTGAATCTGTGATGTCCATGATTTCAAGGTGGTACAATTGTCTCAGCAGTTCTCAAGTTCATATATGAGACCCTTGGTAACGTTAGTGGAAGTATAATGTAACTGTTCACTTGTTATTTGAGGTGGGTACTTCTGTTAACCCACTGTGTATACAGAGTGATTCAAAACACCTCCTACAACGCGTAGTATGTTATGCAGGGAAATTATTTTTTTAAGGGCGGATCCGTGTCCGGAAGTGCATGGTTTGGATGCTGTGGGGCGTCAAAAGTTGGACGAAGCTTCCGGTATGATGGACATGCGTTCCACAATTTGTCAAGAAACCTTAATCTACCCAAGAAGAACAACACATCGAATAGTCCACCTCAATCTTCGTTACGAAGCGTATATTAGCGGTGCACATGGTTTAGGATGTGTGGTTGCTGTGCGATAAGGCCCTCCTTTGTTAAAGGGAGTGGCCTACAGGCCTCCAGTATCCCCTGCAGTCCTGCAAAAATGTGACCAAGCGTTCCGTTGACCATACACAAAATACATGTTCTATGGCGCGGCTTGGACGTCGTCACATGTAATATGGCTGGGCAGGATATCTGAGACAAGATGAAATTTGAAGATATGATGGTATGCTTTGGGGTTTTTACCGAGTCATGAAAGCAAGGTCTTCTGCGAAACGTAAATAATTTCACCTTGTTTTCTTGACACGGCCAAAAGCTTATCATGGCTACAATTACAGATCGTGCAAAACATCAGTCTAATTAATAGGGAATTTAGAAATCTAAGTTAACAAAAATGATGTTGGTAGATACTGGCCTGAATCCTAACTATATTATGGCCCAAGTGGGCACAGATGCTAACCGTAAAGCTGCCTTTCGGTCAGTATCTCTTGGCCACATACCAACATATGAAATCAATAAAGAAAATACGTAGGTACTATCTATAAATCACACAAACATGATTTATTACTTTGTGCATATACTCATATATAACCTTTCTTGAAAATCTAAGTGTAAGCTAAAATTTGAGTTTGTTCTCTAACTCTAAAAAAGAACTGTCCTACCAAATTTTCTAGGCTTAAAGGAGAGACAATCCCGATTCATTTAGTCGCCCTCAATGTGTATAAAATTTTTCATCTCAGCCGGCCAATAACACAGAAAATGTCGCATTTTTCGGATTTATGATTTCCGTTGTAATTCTACATGTGAGAATACCTCTTGGGGCTGCTATCATAAAGGAAGGATCTCGCCACTGTGCCACTCGACGTATATTTTTTAATTTTTAAAAATAACTTTTAGATTTTTCAGTCTGCCGAAACTAACTTTGAGTAATACATTTATACAAATATACATCATTATAGACTGTTATGCCTTTCAGCGTTCAGTCTGCAAACCTCTGTAAATTTATTAGACTTCGCCAAAATCTCCTGTTTGCAACCAATGCTGTGGCCTCATTTAATTC
Organism: Anabrus simplex; assembly: GCF_040414725.1. Lineage (NCBI taxonomy): Eukaryota > Metazoa > Arthropoda > Insecta > Orthoptera > Tettigoniidae > Anabrus > Anabrus simplex. The sequence goes on along the minus strand of NC_090279.1, from coordinate 203,967,196 downwards.
TACACACATCCTAAATACTTGAAAATATCTACCTATTCCAGGTTTGTATCGCCAACCTGCCATTCAGTTATGTGGAATTTCTTACCTACTGAGATCAATTTAGTCTTCGAAAGGCTAATTTTCATACCATACTCATTGCACCTGTTTTCAAGTTCCAAGATATTAAACTGCAGGCTTTCAGCACAATCTGCCATTAAGACAAAGTCGTCAGCATAGGCCAGACTGCTTACTACATTTCCACCTAACTGAATCCCTCCCTGCCATTTTATACCTTTCAGTAGATGGTCCATGTAAACTAGGAACAACAAAGGTGAAAGATTACAACCGTGTCTAACCCCTGTAAGTACCCTGAACCAAGAACTCGTTCTACCATCAATTCTCACTGCAGCCAAACTGTCAACATAAATGCCTTTGATTTTAATAATCTACCCTGATCCCATAGTCCCCCAGTATGGTGAACATCTTTTCCTTTGATACCCTGCTATATGCTTTCTCTAGATCAGTGAAACATAAAACTGTCTATTCCTCTCGTAGCATTTTTCAAATATCTGGCGCATACTGAAAATCTGATCCTCACAGCCCCTCTGTAGTCTGAAACCACACTAATTTTCATCCAACTTCATCTCAACCACTGATCGCACCCTCGCTTCCAAGATGCCAGTGAATACTTTGCCTGGTACACTAATCAATGAGATACCTCGATAGTTGTTGCAATCCTTCCTGTTCCCTTGCTTATAGATAGGTGCAATTACTACTTTTGTCCAATCCGAAGGTACCTTACCAACACTCCACGCTAATCTTGTTATTCTCTGAAGCCATTTCATCCCTGCCTTCCCACTATACTTCACCATTTCAGGTCTAATTTCATCTATTCCTGCTGCTTTTTGACAATGGAGTTTATTTACCATCCTTTCCAGTTCCTCAAGCGTAATTTAACCAACATCATTTTCCTCCTCCCCATGACCTCCGTTGTTCGCGACACCATCATGAAGATTTCCTTTTACGTTGAGAAGATTTTAAAAATATTCCCTCCACCTGTCCAGATATTCCGTGCGATCTATCATGAGTTCACCTGAATGTCCCAAAACACTGTTCATTTCCTTTTCCCCTCCCTTCCTAAGATTGTTTATAACTGTCCAGAAAGGTTTCCCTGCTGCTTGACCTAGACTTTCCAGGTTATTGCCAACGTCTTCCCAAGACTTATTTTTAGATTCAACACCTATTTGTGTAGCTCTGTTTCATCTATGTACAATTCTCAGTCTGCATGAGCCCTTGTTTGGATTAATTTCTGAGAAGCCTTCTTTTTTTTTAATGTTTACAAGCTGCTCTCACTTTATTCCACCAAGATGTTTGCTTTTTCCCATCTTTACACACAGTTATTCCTAGGTATTCCTCTGTTGTTGCTACTACAGCATCCCTGAAGGCCACCCATTCTCTTTCTATATCCTGAACCTTCTTTATGTAAATGTTCGGAATTTTTCAATAATTATATCCATGCACTTGTCTAATTTCCTCGCCCTGGAGATTTTCTACCCTTATTCGTTTGCAGACATATTTCACAGTACAGATCAGATAGTGGTCTGTTTCATCGAGAAATCCCCGAAAAACTCGTACACTCCTAACAGATTTTCTAAATTCGAAGTCTGTTAAGATATAGTCTATTATTGATATGGTACCCCTAGCCTCCCATGTGTAGCGATGAGTAGCCTTATGCTTGAAGAATGTATTCGTAACAGCTAAACCCATACTAGCACAGAAGTCCAGCAAACGCTTCCCATTCCCATTAGCATCCATATCTTCCCCACATTTACCAATCACCCTTTCGTATCCTGCAGTTCTATTTCCAGCTCTCGCATTGAAATCGCCCATTAGCACTATTCTATCCTTGCTGTTAACCCTGACTACGATGTCACGCAATGCTTCGTAAAACTTGTCCACTTCATCCTCATATGCACCCTCACAGGGTGAATACACTGAGACAATTCTTGTCCTAATTCCGCCAACTGCCAATTCTACCCACATCATTCGCTCATTTACGTGCCTAACAGAAACATGTTGCGTGCAATAGTATTCCTGATGAACAGCCCTACTCCAGACTCTTCCCTTCCCTTCCCTTCCCTTCCCATCCCTTTGTAACACCCGTCAAGTACACTTATAATCTCCTATCTCTTCCTCGTTCTCTCTCCTTACCCGAATATCACTCACTTCTAGCACATCCAGATGCATCCTCTTTGCTGACTCAGCTCTACTTCCTTCTTTCCTTCCTTCCTTCCTTCCTTCCATGAGCCCCATTACTATTGATAGCTGCCCATCGAATTCCATTTCTTTCGCCAAACATTTCATTTTTCAAAATTGTGTCGCATACAACGTTGCTACAGCCCACGCTTCACTTGTCATGGAGAAGGGACTTGCCTCAATGATAGTTGAAAAACTCTTCATTATGTCCGTAAACAAGGCTAAGAAGATGGAAGCGTTCCATTTTTTTTTTTTTTTTTTTTTGCAGAACTACTTAGGTTAACAAAAATACCTGAGCTTGTTCAGATCACGTGTGGTATTTTTTCTTACTGCTGAGTGAGTCACCGTGTCGGTTTTTTATTACTGTTTGTCCTCACAATGTAAGCTGCAGACCTTTCACCAAGGAGAAACATAATGGATGGTTAGTTGTTTTGCTTGTTGCCAAATGATATCCATGGCTAACTTTACCCGTTGTGAATGTGTGTTTTTGTAGTATACGACACGCATGCTACACGATATTTAGATTATTGAACGGAGAATGATTTAATAGTGAAATCATTGTTTTCTGAATCGCTATTGTTTTGTTTTATGCCAGCCTATAAAGATAATTTCATCCCTTGCAACCTGCATCTCTTATTCTGTTTTTTGCTAAAAATTTAGCCACTCATTCAGTTAATCTTTTTTTATTGTCCAACAGCAATCATTTTTGCCAGTAGTCTCCCTATCAAAAACACTGGATAGGTCAATAGCGATGCAGCTCATTTGTCCTCCTGAATCTAAAATACTGTCGAACCTCGATATCTCGGACCTCCATTGTTCTAATTTGCAGTATCTCGAAGTAACTTAAATTTCCCGTCTGTTTGCCCCATTCTTCGCGTGTATTAATTTCTGTTACTGGAAATTCGGTTACACGAATTTCTCGATTTCTCGAAGCAAACATTTCCTCCCTTGAAGCAAAAAATTACTCTAACTCGAATTTTGTGCAACATTAACTGTGCAATACGGCACTTGTCGTTTGTTAGGAACAGTTAACGAGTAAAGAATACTTCTAATGATAGGAAAATTGGCGAAGCCTCGCTGTTTCTCGGGTGTGAATCACCGGTCACATACGAAAACAGCCCCCTAAGTCGCGGATGACAAACTCCATTTACGAATCTCGGCTGCGTGGTATTGACGAAGGTTCAATTTGAAGGAAGGAAAGGTTAACAGTAACAAACAGAAGAGACTAACGGATTTTTCCAAAGATTTTAACCGAGGTATGTTTCTTGTTTCACTACTGTATGTACTGTATCCTGTCTTTACCAAATTGTTACTCAAATAAGGGTTATCGCGGTGTAGGGCTGCCTCTTACCCGGAGGCCCCGGGTTCGATTCCCGGCCAGATCCAGGATTTTTACCTGGACTTGAGGGCTGGTTCGAGGTCCACTCAGCCTACGTGATTAGAATTGAGGAGCTAACTGACGGTAAGATAGTGGCCCCGGTCTAGAAAGCCAATAACAGCCGAGAGGATTTGTCATGCTGACCACACGACACCTCGTAATCTGCAGGCCTTCGGGCTGAGCAGCGGTCGCTTGGTAGTCCAAGGCCCTTGAAGGGCTGTGATGTCATGGAGTTTAAATAAGTGTTATAATTAGGGATGCCATAAATTGTTTGTATATTTTTAAGTACTGTAAAAAGTAATGTATTGAATATAAGCCCATAGATACATATGATTCAATTATGTGCTACACGTGCTCAAAAACGTTATTCTCTATAACTCGAAATAAAATTTAGCTCCCGAGGTGATTCGAGAGATCGAGGTTACACTGTATACTCGAAACTTACAAGTTTGAGCCTTACTGAAATAACCTTTCCTATCAAATATAGAGCCTATCCTGAAACCTGCCTTGTGGCCGTGGTTAACCGGTTCGAGTCCCGTTGGTCGAAAAAATGGTCACCATCAGAATGTTGGCCAGCAGGGTAGGAAAGTTGGTGTACATATTCTAATCATTAGACTGCATGCTATAAAACTCCTCCGCGGTATTCATGTGGAGTGAGGGCATATGGCGCTATTGATGGTGATTCGTCCGACGGATTGAGACGTTAAGCATTAAGCAGACCCTTTGGTGCTTCGACAGGAACAGGCTATGTTGGCACTTCCGTGTATGTGGGGCTTGCCGTTTCTCCATCTACCACCCCTAAATTGTACATGTACAATTTAAGGAAAATAAATAATAATAATAATAATAATAATAATAATAATAATAATAATAATAATAATAATGTGCCGGCACCGGGTTTCACCCACTCCTTCCCACTATTATACACCGCGTCATTCATTTCATCTCAACTCCTTTGATGAAGTTCCTCAGGAAGGGCTTCCGGTCGTAAAAACTCGCTGCGAAGATTCATCTTGCTTCAGACTCGACTTCATAGAGAAAAATAAGGGTTGGACATGCAGAGAGCTTGTTATTTGAGTGATCAGTCCATATACTGTTTTGATGCAGCCTTCCATGCCACCCTACTATGTGCTAACCTTTTTTTTATTTCTAGATAACTGCTGCATCTTACATCTGTTCTAATCTGCTTGTCATATTCAGACCTTGGTCTACCCCTTACATTTTACCGTCTACAGTTATCTCAAAAACACCTGTACAAGTCGTGGGAGTCTTAAGATTTCCTACCATTCTTTCTCTTCTCGTCATATTTAGCCAAATGGGTTACCTCTCACCAATTTGATTCGGTATCCCTCCATTCGTGACTCGATCTCTCACCTTCTGCATTCTTCTGTAACACCACATTTCAAAAGCTTCTAATATTTTTCTTTCTGAACTAGTTATCGTCCGTGTTTCACTTCCGTACGATGCCACGCTCCAGACGAAAGTCTTCAAAAACGTCCTAATTCCTATATCGATGTTCGAAGCGAAAAAAGAAATATTTTCTTAAGAACGGCCTTCCTTGCTTGTTCTACTCTGCACTTTGTCCTTACTTCTGCCATCGTTAGTTATTTTACTACCCAAGTAACAGTATTAATCTACTTCCTTTAAGACTTCATTTCCTTATCTAATATTTCCCGCATCGGTTAACAGTGAGGGCATATGGCGCTGTTGATGGTGATTCGTCCATCGGATAGAGATGTTAAGCTTTAAGCAGACCCCCTGGTGTTTCGACAGAACCAGGCTATTACAATTTGTTTTGGACTTATTTATTTTCATATTGTACTCCTTATCCAATACTCTATCCATACCATTCAGCAATTTCTCTAGACCTTCTGCAGTCTCAGATAAAAATAGTGCCGCTGTCGGTTTCCAGCGTACGTTCTTGGGAGGTGGAGGCCAACCGCTACCACTAATCCTCAGAGGGAACTTGTGGAAGTGTGTCAGAATGACATTACGCTGACTATTCACCGGCCTGTGTACGGTCTCTTCTGCTGCCACTTACCTCCACAATATAGCATTACTACAAGAATCGTACAAATACTGAGCCGTCTTTCTGTTTTACTATTTTTACGAGGGGTCGTTAGGTAATCTCTTTTGAAAAAATCATGTTTGAAAAAGTTTTTTTTTAACCTGTAAATTCTGGAGTAGTTCCTTATTTGAAATTATGTTGTACGTAAGCCAATCATAATCCTCATGACGGTATTGCAGATATTGAACTACCGTCCTCGTCACCAGCGCAAGACGAGAAAGCTGTGAAGTGTTTAACGGCGGGGGGAAGTGAATTCTGTTCCGGTGTGTTGTTGGATTGAAGTTTCCACCCGAATGAAACTGTTAGTAAACACTACATCTATAAGTTTACTCCAGTTGTAAAATGTGCGGAAGTAATGTGCTTACGACACATGTGCTCTGTGAACACCTGCTGCCGATGATAAAGGAGGGCACGTGGGCATACGATACCAGCCACTCAAGGTGAACCTACTGAATGGTGTAGCAGCCGCAAAACGTGGATCAAGGATTTATCTAGCTTATGTCTAAGATTTTTTTTCCCCTTTCAAGAAGTCGCAAGTCCATGGACAGACGAAATATCCTGAGAAGAAACAAATGAGAAAATACTTATTGCACAAATCGTAAGAAATATTTTTGCCTAAAAACCATACTGTCAGTGAAATATTTCAAATTTAGCAAAAGTCATCGTCAGGGGGAACGTGTAGAAGTGTCCCATAATAAATGAATATTGAATTTTCACGACCGCATTGTAATCGAAACAGACTTTCAACGTTTTAGGTCATGTTACATACATGTAGTACGTGTTGAAGAGATGTTAAGTACAGAACAAAAATGGCCAGCTGGACACAGTGGCCACCATAGCTCAATTGGTAGAGCAACCGACGCGAAATCGGGAGGTTGTGGGTTCGGATCCCACTGGTGTCCGGCTGGCCATTTTTGTTCTGTACTTAACATCTCTTCAACACGTACTACATGTACGTAACTTGTCCCATAATAATATTACGTTGACTATTCACCGGCCTGTCAACTCTCTTCTGCTGCCACTTACCTCCACATGATGGCATTACTGCTGGAATTGTACAAAAACTGACCCGTCAACGATGGGTACTTTCCCGATACCGTTATTCCTCTTTTCTGTTACTATTTTTACTAGGGGTCGTATGTTAATCTCCTTTGAAAACATCGTGCATGGTAAATAATTGTTTTTCACCTGTAAACAGTTCATTTAGTGTTTACTAATAACGCTGGAAGGCTCTGAAATTGAAAGAAATCACAACGTAACCTGCAGTGTATTTGCAGCTTGAAGCTACAATATTATTCTTGTAATATCTGAGTGAATTTTAAGTCTACGAAACATTTATAAAATAATCACACCCATTCCACTAGACAGTTGTTCAGACTGTGCTGTATGAAGAACAATCCAATAGGACCCCCTACCATACGCTTCTGGCGAAGTCGAACATCAGTAATCGCGATACTGTTATCGTTAAGACCTTTAAGGAAAGGCTACATCAACCGAATACACATGGATAGACATAGTAATAACTTGGGAAAGGATTGTAAGATGGAAAGTACGGTCAGACAAGAAAAAAAAAAAAAAAAGGTATGAAAATACATAAAGGTGTAAAAAAAAAAGTGTTGATGAAATCACGTTATTAAGGTTTAAACTAGTTACACGAACTTTCGTTATCCCATTTACTGGATTTGTATAATTAACAAACTTGAGCTCAGTCCATTCTTGTATATAAAGAGAAACTCCGCTCGACATCTACTGAAACCAATCTTGCCAGCACTCGTAAGAGGAGTTTTTTTCAAATTTAATTCGAATTAATGTTTAGCAAATCCATCAACGTTCCTAACACTCAACTTCTTCCAAACTCTTGAATCACGTCGGCCAAATACTTGTAGCCGTGCCCTCCAAAGAGTTCCAACACTAGGCCTTTGTTGTTGATCAACTGTTAGGCCTGTCTGATGACAGCTGCGTCCGTTGAGTCTAGGGCGCTAATGAAGCATTCGATTTTATCGAGGTTTTCGCCCAAGAAGTGGTTGAAGAGAAAACAAATTCTGTCTAATCTTTTAAAAATGCAGATAAAAAGTGCGAGTGAAAACGTTTTGAAGTATGATATAGAAGGGGAAAATGTGGCAGTAATCTCACAAAACAAGCTACGAAAGGAGCAATAAATTGTATTTATTTCGCTTAATTTCATGTCCCCAAATACATATATTGACTTATCGGTATGAAAATAACTATACTTCCATTAGTGATAAATGTATTGAGCGAAATTCGTTGTCGGCATTCTGCTACCGTAGCTTCGAATCCCGCTGTTGGCAGCCCTGAAAATGGTTTTCGTGGTTTCCCACTTTCACAGTAGGCTGCTCTTCCCTACCACTCCTATCGCATCGTCACCGTAAGACCTGTGTCGGTGCGATTTAAGCAAATGATATCTATTTTCTCTCGTAATTCGGGAACATTACTAGGTCATTTGACTGGAAAACTGATTATTTCAGATGCGCGAAATCCTGGGTGTGGAAAGAGCACGGGAAATCAAGTGACGTTCTCCAAATGTTGGTCCAGGATAAGTGACACTATATCTTGTTGCGTCCATTGTCTTTGAAGTGGAGACATGCAGTATTGTTCGATGTTAAGAACATGTTTATAATTTCATTATTGTTTGCTTTGCCGCATGCTGTATTTTTCACTTCTTTTCCCACAGAAGTTCCGCAACGCCGTTCCGTGGATTTATCTACACTAATAAATGGAAGTCGAAATGAAAATATACATGCAATAAGAGGCTCTTCCGGGCGTCGTAGAAATCTAAACTTGGTAACGGTGAAGCTAATATTCCCAAGATCCCTAGAAACGTGTTAAAATAGCCAAAACTCCCTGACGGTACCGATTAGAGGTTTTGGCGAGGAAGGGCGGTGGGCTTCACATTAGGACTCGAAGCAAAATTGCACAAATTTGCAAGTTTATTTTCACTTCAAGATGACATAGTTCTCGTGGGCTTCAGTGTTTCCTTTAATTTGAAGAACGTGATGGACAAGGAAATCATGTGAAGTTTTGACCGTTTCAAAATATAAGAAAGTACCTATTTCGGTCACAACTTCAGAAATGACAAATTATACAGTTGGCCATAAAAGGAAAATATGGACAAGACCGGAGATCATCCCGGACGCGGAACCTCAGACATTGGTTGGACATTCTGCGATGAAACTACGCAAGAAGAATGTATTGATAATATTATGTAACATAGTCCATTGCACTTATCGTTGAACCTTTTTCTTAAAAGTCATGGGGAAATAATCGTACAAAACGCATGGGTACAGGTCAGTAGCTTATAAATACACATTTAAACTGGAGGACTCACGTCAATATGTTACAGGGAATCCATCGAAATCTTCTGTACCCATAGAATGCAAGTTCCTTTTTCTTTCTACTCACTGTGTGAGCCTTTATGGTCGATTAAATGAGCCAGTTTATGAGCGCACAATGAAATGATGCTGTAACTACCATAACATTTCTTATGTATCTGTCGTAATATTTAAGATAGAAATGCACAAATGTTACTACGTGCAAGTCAAGGCGTTACTGATTCTAATAAATCCCAGGCCATTGATTTAGACATCAGTTTTGCTAAACGCGTCTTATAAATCGTGCATTTTTTTATGGTCTCGTTAAAACAAGTAATTACATGTGTAGATGCTAATTCATTCTGAAATACGGGAACCAGTCACACTTTTAACCCTTTTGGAAGTCAGTATTTGGCCACCTGAATTTCCCCTGAGTGGTCAAATTTTATTTTTTATTATCAGAACATTATTTGTAGCAGGGGTAACTGTTAATTGGATTTGATATTGTTTTTCATAAAACCCTTTCAAACGAACTTAAGAGCCTGGTGGCTAAATATTTAGCCACTGTTCATTTCTACTGACAATAGGCTGGTGCTAAATGTGTGCACTGTTAGCTATTAGCTTCACATGGATTATTTACAATAGTTAAAAATCATGTATACTTCCATGAAATTATGAATATCGGGATATATAGCAACAAACTGAGAATATACACATGTGATACTTCTAGGTATGCAAGAACTCAGAGTCTAAATATTTAGCCTCTTTCGTCCCAAATGGCAGCACAGTGCAGGAAATGACACACAGAACAGAAAGTGGCCAAATATTAAGCCACTGAACGTCTCCAGACACCGCCATATTCAATAAGGCTCAATATCAATGGCTTCTGTCAAGCATATTCAACTTTATTGAAGTGTCTAAATATTTAGCCACTGTTCATGTAGGCAAACTACCTAAAATAATGTGAGCGTTAAAGGGTTCTAATACATTCATAGCTAAATGAAACTGTGTGTTTACATTTGATAGAGAGTTACTACTTCACCGATGAATATTAACAATACAATGGTTCAGAAGTAGCACGATTTATGCTCTACGTTACACAGTTTAGATTGTTAGTGTTACAGTATAGTCACAAATGATTGCAAAAGTAATCTCTATGCTGTGTGTACCTAAAAGACAGGCTTACGTAGTTCAGACGGTAGAGCATTAACCTTCTGACTCAGAGTTGGCGGGTTGGAATATGGCTCAGTCCGCTGGTTGAAAGTGTTCAAATACGCCAGCCTCGCGTCAGATTTACTGGCACGGAAGGAACTCCTGTGGGATAAAATTCCGTCACATCGGCGTCTCCGAAAAGCGTAAAAGTAGTTTGTGGGACATAAATTACATTATTCATTTCATTATGTACAGTGAGTCAAAGTGAAACTCATACACCACTGTAGGCCTAACTATTATGTGTTTATGAATAGAAATGTGGACGATAATTTTTATGTTCGCATTATATGTGTGGAACAATAAAGGCATGCCTTGAAATTATTAAGTCACCACAGGCTAGTTAGCGTATCCCGTAACTTAGCAAGATATAACAGATCGATTCTTTGTCTATATGTTACTGGGGCACGTCAAAATGAAACTCCTACATGGGCAGATACGAGGGCAGTACAAATGCTGTATGTTTTGTGTTTCGACACCACATTCAGTTTATGGAGAGTTGTGAAGTACAGGTGCTAGCTATCATGGGGCGTCAAATAGGACAGTCTTCGAAAGAAAAAAGAGAACTGATGATTTTTCACCATAATAGAGGAAAATCACTCCGGGAAATTGGTAAACTTGTAAACAGGAGTCATGTAACTGTACAGTACGTTATAGATATAAAAGTACACGCAGCATTGAAAATAAGGGAAGTGAAGAAAAAGTCAGCGATTAGTGCTCCGAAACTGGCTGTGATGGCTGAGGAACATACAAGAGAGCACATCCAGAAACTATTTGACTTACCTAAGGAAAAGTAACAGGCGTGGACGAATAGCTAGGGAAAAAAAAAGTTAGCAATCGTAACAGGAAGAAAAGATTGGGCTTCATTAAGGAGTACATAGGAAAAGATTTTGACTTCTGGAAGACCGTAATTTTTGCAGATAAAAGCAAACGGATCAGATGGAAAGGTTAATGTCTGGAGAAAACCAAATGAGTTGAAAGCTAACAATCTACGTCCAAGTGTCAAACATGATGGAGGTAGTGTAACTGTCTGGGGTGCATGGCAGCTAGTGGACCAGGAGAGTTGACTTTTATTGATGGGACCATGCTTAAACATGTGTTCGGTATCTACACTGAAAGAACATTTACGACCTAGTGCTCACAAGTTTGGAATACTGATCGATTTAAGTATTACCAAGATAACGACCCGAAGCACAAAGTTCATAAAGTACGGATGGACTGCTGTATAATTACCCAAAAGTACTAGAGATACCTCCACAGTCACCAGACTTAAATGTGATAGAAAATATATGGCATTACGTAGCGATAAGAAAACATCGGACTTCGAACAAAGATGATCTGAAAATGGCTTTGTGATGAATGGAAGAAAATAGACCCATCTTTTTGCGAAAAGTTGGTGCAATCTATACCTAATCGTCTAAGAGCCGTTAAAAGTGCTAAATGGTATCCTACAAAGTATTGACTGTTAGAAACATTGTGTTATTTAGAGATCGCTCAGGAACTGTTTGAAGGTATGAGTTTTACTTTGACCTGTCTCATGCATGTTTATGAATACTGTATTAATTTTCTTTGTAAGTATAAGAAATAGGAGTTGATTTACTTTGTACCTTAATAGAGAAATGTGTGTTTGTTTAACAAGAACCAAGACTAGAATAAAGTAACAGTTTTATATTTTTTGTTGAATCCAAATGAGTTTTCTTCTAGTGTATGAGTTTCGTTTTTACTCACTGTACCTAAATGAGAGGGATAGAGAGGGGTTGCGGAAACCTGCAGTTCAGAGCTTGTGTTATCTGTCTCAGAATGAGGTTTCATATTTTTCTTAATTGGTTTGTGAATTATCGTAAAAATGTCTTTTCTTGTGCATGGAAGCACTCTTTTCCAAACAGAGTAAAGAAGTTCGAAATTCTGGTTCTATTCAGGATCATTGCCCTTAACTCTCGCGGAAATTCGACGAAGTTGGTATTTCTTGTGTGTAATGCGCTTATCGGCAAGGTTCCGCCCTCTTTTTGTGTGCGTGTTTTGCACGCGACTGTACGAGGTATTGAGGACAAGCAAGTTAGGTCTAGCTGGTCAGTGGCTCGCGTTCGCTTGCCTCATCGTTCACTGTGTCAGACCAGCTGTTCTGTCCTCGATGTGTATTGGACACCGAAGACCACGAAACAAGTTGCTGCATTCATGATCTTACACACTTTCGTGTTCTTTCGTGCATAAAGCAAATAAACAGTCGTGTTGGACCATCAGGATTTACAAACCCTCCTGCTAGTCAAGAAATGCATTTTCGTTCATCTTGGGTGTCCTTCGTCGTCTTTCAGTTTGTACCCTTCCTCGCGGTTACCTCGGATTTGACTCTGAGCTCTGTCATGAATCTAACACAGATCTGACGGTGTATAATGGGATGAGTCTCTCTCTCTCTCTCAGCTTGTAAAAATAAATAACAATGAATAGCATTTTATGGCCACTTGCTAAGAATGAAACGAACACAATTATCGAACCGGATCGTATTTTAAAGATAAGAAGACCTAGCCAACTTGGTTCAAGGAGGTGGAAAGGGACCTACAGGAGATGGGGTTCACTTATGAAGATAAACAAGAACGCAAACCACGCAGGAGGAAACTCAAAAACCACCAGGGTTTTCAAGAAAGGCCAAAGTTGAAGACGGGAAAGACAAGGACGGAGGAAAGAAAAGAGTAACACCGGCAACGAATGAAGGAGCACTGGGCAAAGGTCAAAGCCCAGAGAAGAAATAACGTGGTCCTTAGTACGCCGATACGAACATAATAATAATAATAATAATAATAATAATAATAATAATAATAATAATAATAATAATGTAGTAATAGAAACTATAATATGGAATGGGAATTAATAATAAAACGAAAAGTATGGTAATTGGAGGAAGAGGTAGAAGTTGTATTAGTGTAGGGGGAGAAGAAATTGAGCAAGTAACCAATGTATACTCCCAAGACAAGAACCTATGGAATTTCCTCTGAGTCCCCTCTTATGGTAAGCAAGGGAAGCCACCCCCATTCATGGATAATTCCGGTGACTTTAAGTATTTGGGAAGTATGATCAGAGATGATATGTATTGCATGACAGAAATTAAGAAGAGAATTGCCATAGCAAAAGGAGGTTTTAAGAGAAAATCGAAATTACTTTGTGGGCCACTAAACAAAGACTTCAGGAAAAGACTTGCTAAGTGTTATATTTGGAGCATAGCGCTGTATGGCGCAGATACTTGGATACTGCGAAAGGAAGAAGAGAGATAAGTCGCTAGAGATGTGGGTATGGAGGAGAATGAAACAAGTGAAATGGGAGGAGGGGGTACGGAATGAGGAGGTACTACGAGGAGTTGGAGAAGAACGAAGTATGTTGCAAATCATTAGAAGGGAAAAAATGAACTGGATCGGACATTGTTTGAGGAGGGACTGTTTACTGAAAGAAGGAATAGAAGGAATGGTGAAAGGCAAACGAGGAAGAGGACAATATCAAAGATGTCCCATGACAAGCTCTGCCATAAGGTAGAATGTAGTAGTAGTAGTAGTAGTAGTAGTAGTAGTAACTCTTTAGGGCTACCTGCGTCTCAATCTTGGGATTCGGAGGCCGTCCCTCTATACCACAGATCCACAAAGGGAGCTCTCGTTGGGATTATGGATAATGGGCGTATCCTGGAATGTCATAGTGAATTATTCGGTGCACCAGAATTATCCATGAATGGGGGCGGCTTCCCTTGCTTACCGTAAGAGGGGACTCAGAGGAAATTCCATAGCTTCTTGACTTGGAATTACTGACTGGTGACTATGGGACCCCTAGCTGAGTAAAACATTGCTTCCGTTTGCTTGAGCTAGCCTCCCCGCTTTCGTCTTTCGTATCCGACCTTTCCCGATCCCAACGGTATTTGGGTTGGGAGGCTTGGGGTGTCATGCATTTTTATGGACCTTCCCTTTCTTTAGCTGATACTCTTTCTTCGAAGGGTCGTAACTCTTTAATATCCCCCCGATTAGTGTTAATAGAAGATGATTGTCAGCGGTACTTCCTCTTAAAACAATACCGGTTACCTCGCTAGTATCTTTTTCTTTCGTTTTCTTTTAACCCTCTCATGCAGGATGTCCTCATACGAGGCCTGTTCAGTCAGTCTAAGACATATACCAGTGATGCCTTTTTTCATTGTTGTAATTCAAAACAGATGGCAAAACAGTCCCACATTCAAAGGTACTCCTTGCACTCCGTCAACATCCACGCGTACCAACCGCCATTCAGTTACCAGAAGCTTCACAACTGCCTCTGGCGTCAACTACGAAGACGACATAGACCTACGGTGCTGCACGTATATTTCCGCTTTGCAGTACGTACCCGTCGCCAGTAGACGGTAACGATCGATCTTTGAATGTTGAAAGCGTAAAATAGTATTCACTAAAAATCGTTTATATATTCCATTATGGTAAACCATATCTCAGACAAGTGTTACTCTACTGTAGTTGAGAAATATCGGCAATTCTGAGACACTGAATGCAAGTTGAACTTTGAAGCGGGTATGTGACGAAACGTATCCATGCAATTTCATTATATATTTTGTCGTAAATGGAAGATAATTGCTTTTAAGCAAATTAAGATTAAAATTAGCGGTAAATTAATAAATACCATTATTACTAGAGAAATTATATACATACTTCGCTACGTTAAGACTATGAATATTCTGACTACATCACTGCGCTTCAATATGTTTTTTGTTCATGTAACACTTCTGCGTGTTCAGTCTTTGCTCACTTCTTTGATCTCCTTTGCTTTGCGTCATGTTGATAGGTGGGACGAGTTGATGACATGTGCCCATAACTCGTTAATATAATTATTGGTACAGGGATCATGCTATTTTTCTTTCAGCAAAAATATTTTTTGTGCTATTCACGATATACTTTTCACTTGCATTTTCCCGTTTGAATTGCCCGCGCTAGTCATGATGGACAAAAATTGAGAATTCACAGACCTCGAGAAAGAAACATAAGACGGCACGGTGAATGTGTGTGAAAGAAATTATCCTCCATTTAGGACAGAAAATACAAAGAAATCTCGTGGATACGATTCGTTCATGTAACCATTTGAAGCTTAAAATTGTCACCAAATGAAAAAAAAAATGGAAAAAAAGGTTAAAGCAATAGTAATAATTTCAGGCTGTTGACTGCCTGTTGCAATTCTCAATTTTAATAATTATGTAAAATAGCCTACTTGATGGTATTTCAACTTTCTTTTTGATAAAAGCTCTTGTCAATATGAGATAGGATATACCGGCAGTAGCTGCCGAAATTTGCCGCGGCTCCAGGGCAACTAGCCTATCTTAATATCAACAACATTTTTAGGTATTAAAACTCTTTAGGCCTTTCAGTCTTGAAATAACGAGCGTTTCACTCGTTAACCGGGTTATCGATTGGAACTGTTGCTGACCATTTCAGAAGCTAGACAGTAAGCGGTCATTTGTCCAGAGTACTTGAGCTAATATAAATGGTATCAAATTTCTCATCGCAGAAGCTTGCACTTTTCTTACGGTGTACCGTTACTCTAACAAATGAGCGTAAAGGGAACCTAATTACCTCTTCGCAGTATGGGGATATGTGGTCTTATCTTTGCCTTGATCGCTGTGAGGAACGCACCATTAGCTTGAAGTGAGGTCGTACCTCAACTCTTTCTTCTAAAAGTTTAATATTTTAACTTTCCTGGCTGCGAGGTAATCCGGATTTTTTTTAATACTGAGGTCTGGTAGACATCATGCTAAAGTAGATGTAATCTTTCCTTCGAATGGAAGAAATGCGTGTTTTTCCTTATTTTATACACATTGAAACTTATTTTGGATAAGAACTCCTTACGAAAAGGTTTATAAAAGCAGTATTTCATTAACAGAAGGCTTTCTAGGCATTTATCATTGTAAAATATTAATTTCATACTGTCGATCAGACATTTTTATTGCCAGATGAATAAAATACATGTTTTTACATTTTCGTATAAATGCTTTTTATCTGCCAGTGCTCGTGTAGTAATAAGAGAGAAACACTCGTGTATATATTTCCTGTAAAATCATGTAAAGTACGCACATGAAAAAGAAAATGAGTAGTGATTTCACAGTCCTATTGTCTCTTGTGTAATTGTTTGTGTAGTGGGGTAGATCGCGGCCGTGTAGGCTGTATCTGCGATGTCCGAAAAATCGAAATCTTCTCGACTGTACCCACGGATTACTACGGTGTTTAACGGGCAGCTTGTTGCTGAACTTTGTTGTGGGAGAGCTGTATGTGCTTTTGTAATTGTCTGATTTATTCAAGTTGACGAGGGTCTGTTTATTGATTTTACGTGCCCAATAACCGGAGTTACCTAGGTGCAAAGAATTTCTGATTTTGTTGTTGTTTTGTTTTCGGTTTGAAACGTAGATCCACTGATTGTTTTAGTGTTTTTGTGTGTAGTCGTTAGTATATTTTTGTCTGCTGTATTGTATAGTGTTCAGGCAGATTCTGTCTGCGTTGGCGCCATAAGTGTCAGCGGATCACTTGCTTGTTTGAACGTTAATAATTTTTCTGCCCTCACGTTTGACGTGCCTCTTTAAATAAAGCCGATCGTTTGCAGGATGACTAAGAAAGCGACCCAGAGCGTGGACAACAAATGAAGCTATCCCTAAACTAAGGTTGTCTGCCCCGTGTGATAGTGCTGGGCTTTTTAGCAACTAACTTATCAGGAAATGATCCGTTTCGTAACAAATTTTATAGCAACGGAAATAGTTTCGTAACATCGAATGATGTCGGTATTAGTGCAGTGCATTTAAGTTGCGTTTCATCACAACAGCTCCACCATTAGCTGTCACAGATAGCTTAGTCTTCATTGTAGAGACCTGCTAGGGAAATGAGAACTGGGTTAGTTTCCCTCACCGAGCCAGAAGTTGCTGTTGCATACCAGTCTGCCAAGCCCACCCTGTGATCGTTAGCGGGAGTAGTGCACTGGAAGCACTGGATCTCACCCACGTAGCTGATTATCTTATCACATAATTCCGCGTCTGCGCCAGCCTTGCAAGGTCTGTGCACCCCCAGTAACATCAAGCTGCCTGTTATATTTAGAGATAGGTTTTACACGTAGAATTTCAGGTTTCTCGTCCTTAACTTTTCGTACCTTACAAATTATTCGTTCATCAGTATTAATACTCTCCCTCCTACCGTTCCAAACCTGCCTACGATAAACACTCAAATTCCGTGAGAATTTCCGCATCTGTAATATCACTTCTCAAATTATATTCCTTTCTTTTCAATACCTTTACAGTTTAGCAGTAACAAATTTTGTCATCCTTACCTGACTTCCAGTTCCTTGTAACCTTATCACTGTTATGTCGTATTCTGAAAGAAAATATACCTTATTTTCAACATATCATTTCACTTTCTTATCACTGCTCCCTAGTCCACCCAGATTCTCTGGATGGGCCTTCGTATAACTCTTCTAAACAAACCCCGTATCCTTATGTACAATTGCGGTTCAAGTGAAGGCAATGTGAGCGCAGATCCCTATTTCCTACCCACCTATTAAGATCTGCAAATCTCACTCCCAATTTCTCACATACCCATTCCATAGTATTATTTAAATCCCCGGTCACCCTCCATTCAGTATCCCTTCATTCTGCAAAGTGATAGGCCGATATTGTCACTCGTCGGCACCTTCATACATGAAGGATTCAAATAAAAGATGTTGAGCCTGGTACCTGGAACATAACACATGAACAACATTGTGATTACATCGTACCTCGGTACAGTTTCTTTCCCCGACCGATGTTTATTAGGATTTTTCTCCTTGTTTCATCATCCTCCCCTCATCTCTGCAAGTTGTACTCATGATTTTGAAACATCCTGTATTTATGATGCCTCTCCTTTTTGGAAGACGAGTTTGCCATTCAGTGTACTAGTTGTTATGCAGAGTATCAATGGTTATTTTTTCTTCCTTCACCTCGAATACTGTACTTCGATAGCAGCAGTTTTCGTCATTGAAAGACGTTTCAACTTATTTCGCAAATGATTTTTAAAAAGTAGGATTTTACAAGAATAGTGGAAGTAGTTTTTTTTTACAGTTTCCATTTTAATAAACTAGCGTAATGAACTCTTGAAAAAAAACTCTTCTCTCCAGGGGCTCGCCACTTCAGAGCTTGGCATGGTGACCCTTGAAAATCCTACTGCGGTTCATCTTATAGCATGCTCTTTCCTTTATGTGGCCGATTTCACCGAATCGGCTATTTTTTACTCTACCAATAGTAGAAGTGTCAAGAGGACTGAGGTGCCCGTTTATTCCGCACCTTTAATACCCCTCCTCTCTTCTAAATGTACATACTTGTTCTTTGAAACAAACTGTTTTTAAATATATTATTTTCTCTATCGATCAGATGTGGAATACATTCACCCGCTCCTGTTCATAGAAAACTGCTCTAACGAAATCGATTTTGTTTGTTTATATTATAATTTCAGCGCGTCAGGTGATTGGAGCTTACTCCTGCACGGAGTTTGTACAGTTGAATTATAATATAAAATCCGCACGCAGAGTAACTTATTTTACTTGTTGTAAATAATAGTGGAAACCGTGTTTCGAAATATTTCAGTACACCCGTCCGACCGGTGAAGCAGTACATATCTGCCGCCTTGGTTAAGCGATCTAATATAATAGAGCTATTATAATAAGAATAACTCAGAGTAATTGACCTAAATAATATCCTGGCATGGTCACACGTTTATCAGCATTCTACGACGTGATCTTACATTTATTTAATTTTCCTGACATCAGCTGGAAGTGATTTCCGTAGTCGAAGCCTATTCACAATGAAAGGACGATTATACATGGAGGAGCAATTTGAAGTACTGTAATGATGTGGCAGGAGCCATGTCGCCTGCTCTGTTTATGTAATGGGGTCGAGATTTGAAATGATATTTTTAAAATAAGGTAGGCCTATATTTTCTTTCAAAATTTGATATAACAGTGTTAGTATATGAAATTTCTGTCCTCGCCTGGCTTCAGCCTGGAAAGAGCTCCGTAGGTCGGAGTAATATGGGTGTTTACCCTGAAATTTGTGACGTATTCCAGTGTGTGTGTGTGTGTGTGTGTGTGTGTGTGTGTGTGTGTGTGTGTGTGTGTGTGTGTGTGTGTGTGTGTGTGTGTGTCGCTCGAGGTTGAGATTCAACAAGAGTAATTTCCTCTTCATCCAATGACAACTGTGTGAATATTAAGAATGAATACCCCGCATCCTCTTTGTAATAGCAGATGAGACAGACTGATATTCTTTATCGCGGGATGTACAGTGACAACTTTTGAAAATAAAACATTTAGTGGAGTACGGCAAAATATCATAGTGAAACAACTGACATTCACATTAGCATATCGCATATAGTTCAGTGTTTAGACTGAAGGAAGAAAACAAAACTATTGAATAATGCGATAACAATGGACATTTTACACGCGAGTCGCTATTCAAATGATATGACTATACAAAAATCACTAGTTAACGGAACTGTTTCTCTTCGTAGAAGTTTTCTTCATTTATCAGCAACTCCCATTCTAATTGCTTTCTTCGTGCAGGCAACGTAGAGGGACGCATTATATTAACGCAGCGGTGGGTGTGGGATAACCTTGCAGTACCACACCTCCGAATAAAGTAAAAAAGCATATTACAAAAATAGTGAAATACGCAAATCGAGAAAGTGTTGTACTTATGTGATTGACTCCATCGATGTACACTCAACCCCACAAACATTGGCCGGCATAGACATATTTAATCTTACACATTCTAGAAACGCGTGGATATTCGTAAACTGTGGTACTTCGAATCCTATATCATCTGCACAGTATGTTTATCCTGTTTCAAACAAGAGGATTTTGAAAGTCATCCTCTGCGACGGTCAATTTTTGTGCTCTTGAGTGTTCATAAAACTAGATGGTCTGTGCTGCGTACTTCTGTTAAACAGAAGTAATATTTCCAGTAAGTTGGCAATGTTCAATATCCTTAACGTCCCTGTCTTCGCCATGGTGTATAACCAAATTTGCGAAATGTTGTGATCGTGTGAAATTAGTGAAACGATGACCAGCTGTGTCATTGTGAGCCGTGGATAGTGTATAATGTGATCGGGAGATACATCGTGGAGGTGCACTGTAAGATGTGAGCACAGGCATGGTCATCAAAGTGAAATGACAGTTGAAAAACGTGATCCGAAGGTGATGTAGCCTAAACGCAGAGCAAACTGGGAGTATACAACCGAATAAAATTATACGTGCAGGAACACTGGAAAACTTAAACGCATTTTTGTTCATAAAAGGGTTGTTAAACGTTGTTTGTTTGAACATTTATCCCCCGTCCCCTCCTTTCTGCAGACGAGGTTACGGGTACAGTTTGATCTTTTTCCTGGCCATTTTTGCAAACTACGTGGGATCGGCACTGTGTGTGGATTGAGCCCTGTTTTCAAGAGTGGATGCCTTTCCCCTATGCAGAGGGATGTATTCACTGTTCCATGTTTTCTAGTGTGATGTAACGTGTTAATGAAGATTTGTATTAAAGCGGACACAGGCATCCTATCCCTGAGCTAGAGGAATTAACCGGATACAGTTAAAAAAACACAGACCCGGCCGAGAATCAATCCCGGGGCCCTCTCAGCCGATGGCTAACCATTCAGGCAAGGAGCTGGACTGTGATACAGCGTGATGAAATTTATATTTTAATAAATAGAACATCAATTTTAACAGCAAGATGGTATTTTTCGTATGTGTAACGGAACTAAAATACCTATGCAATAATCCCACTAATGTACTAGCGGATAGCATATTTCACATCAAATTGAAGTAATTTTTTTTAGATAATCGAAATACATAAGCCATTCTTAACGTCTAAGGTAAAATAAATTATATAAGTTCCCGTTCGATTCGTTAGTTACCTTTTGGGCTACGGCTCGATACAATAAATTTGTTTTATTTTAAAATTATTTTCCACTATGCTTTCAGAGAGAATAATTACCACCACCACTTAGTGTAGTAATAGTCAATTATAAGAGGGGAGTGTAATGCATGTATCGAATGTAATGAATTACAATAAACGAATATTCTCTTTCTAGTTTCAGGTGATCCGGAACTAGGGAATGGGAGTCCTGTTGTCAGATCTAAATATAAATTGTATTTAGTATTTTCCGGTAAAGACTTAAAAAAATTACAGTAACTTAATATATTTTTCCCGAGCATAGAGTTTAAGCAAGCCAACGGAAGAGAAGATGCCGTGTGGGTTACTTACATGGTGAATTGAGACTCAGATGAATGGATAGACGACGTATACAGCTCTGAACGTGTTCAAACCAGTATAGTAGCCTGCTAGTCCTGGGACGATTCTTCCTACTCTTGTTCGAAATAATTAGTAACGTTCAGTACTCCGGACAGTTTTCGACTGAAGATCAGTCGCTGTAAGCAGACGCGCATTCGTATAGGTCATGGTATTGCACCAGCTGCAGGGCTGGTATTGCTTTAGTTTATCTACGAATTCATCCATTTATACTAAATAGAAATATATAGTCCGCCCCGCAAGGATTGTAACATACTATGCTAGTTTCATTGCTGCTATTCTTACCTAGAAAAATATTCTGGAGGAGATGTGTTCATTACGTCTGCCAGAATCCAACCCACCCGCCCCTAGAAGTAGCCTATATTTACTTTTATAACCTAAAGTAATGGTCCAGGCGCCGTTATCCATTGCTTCTGCCAAGGATCACGGGCATTGGCCGGGATAACGAAGATTAAGACGGTCATTCCCACTAGTGAAGATAAGGAATTTAGTTACCAGCCACTGCAGAAGAAAAAACGGCTAAAGAGGCCCGCAAAGTTTGAAAGTGTCACTTTCTCAATTCCTTCCTTAATCTTGGGGCTTACGGCAAGAAAAATGTCTTTTTGCTATTGGCTTTACGTCGCACTGACACAGATAGGTCTTATTGCGACGATGGGACAGGAAAGGGCTAGGAGTGGGAAGGAAGCGGCCATGGCTTTAATTAAGGTACAGCCCCAACATTTGCCTGGTGTGAAAATGGGAAACCATGGAAAACCATCTTCAGGGCTGCCGACAGTGGGGAGTCGAACCTACTATATCCCGGATACTGGCCACACTTAAGCGACTGCAGCTATCGAGCTCTGTAAAAAATGTCATTTAATAGCCGTAACATATTTTTTCACATCCAGGCCAGTCTGTCATGAGAACACTCGAGAGGGTTTTTTTTTTTTTCTCCTATCGCCGCGGCACATACTGTCTGCGCGGCAAGAATATACCTGTAGTGGAAACCTAAGTATTAAACTAAGGACACGTGCGCCACATAGTTGTCACTCGTATTACTAACATTGCGGGGCGGACTGCAGTTTCCCTTGCTTGTGGCAAGTGAAATTGAAAGGTTATAGCGACAGGAGAAAAAAATCTGCATGCGCTTTACTGGTAGAAACAAAACAAAAAAGAGACTGTGCAGTAACCGGAGAAATCTCTCTTCACACTGTTTATCCAAAGAATTCTTGAAGGTGACTTCAGTCAGTGCGGCGTTTTGGTGTCAATTATCTGCACTCTGATACTTCGATGTGCTTTTCCTGAGCGATCGAAGACTACGCAAAGAAGATACCTCCTACTGTTAACAAATTCTCAAGTGTATACTTCATCCACGGTGATCCTCGTAAAGACTGAGTGGTGTGGACGCGTGTTTGCTCAGTCTTTCTTGATTATGTAAAATGTTACGTCTAAAGTCATTTTTATTTTTCAGAGTTGGAGTCTGACAGTTGAGTAGCAAAGAAACTCCACCAAACAGTGTTGTCAAAGAGTAAGCAGTGCAACGTCCCTCTCACGGGCTCTTTGTTGTGAAGCGCACACGATACATCAAAAATAAAATTTTTAAGCTTAAAGCGAGAATAAAAAATCGGTTATAAGTTCAAATACTTTTATTGACTTTCCTAAACAGCGAGCTACAATCAACAGGTTACTTAGATTTAAATCACAAAATCACTACGTGAATATTGGAAGCGGAACGGAATTTAGTGCAGGGAACGACGGAGAATAATTAAAAATCATCCAAAAATAACTAGTTCGTAACTCAAGGACACTCACTATTGCAATGTCCGGCCTTTGGTCACAGGGGTCCCAAGTTCGATTCCCGGCATTGATCGAGAATTTTAACCATAATTGGTTTAATATCGCTGGCGCGGGGGCTGGGTGTATGCGTCGTCTTCATCATTATTTCATCCTCATCACGACGCGCAGGTCGCTTACGGGTATCGGTTCAAAAGCCGAACTTGTCCTTTGACAGGTGGTGGTGGTGATTATTGTTTTAAGAGGAAGTACAACTAGGCAACCATCCTCTATATAACACTAATCAGAGTGAAATAATGGAAGGGGTCCGACACTTCGAAAAATGAAGATATCGGCCAAAGGAAGACAAGGGCCATGAAGGGCATGAAAATGAAAGACTCCCTAGCCCTCGCAAACCTAATAGCGTCGGGGTCTGAAAAGAACAAGAGTTGACCAAGGGAGGTCGGATAGGATAGATAAAAGTGAGGAGCCTGGCACAAGTAAGTGGAAGCAATGCCAGGACTCAGCTGAGGGCCCCGTGGTCGCCAACCCACGCTCCAAAGTTCAGAGTCCCTGAGGCCCCTTTTAGTCGCCTCTTACGACAGGCAGGGGATACCGTGGGTGTTATTCTACTGCCCCCACCCACAGGGGGTTTGTCCTTTGACACTCTCGGCACTAAAGGCCATACGTCGTTTCATATTTTTTTTACTACCGCAATGCTAAGAAAATTACCAAACATATGACGCAGAACAGAAAAAATCATTGCAGAGAATCACAAAGCATACCTAATTTAAAAAAAATCAATTCGTAACTCTATGGCAATCACAATTGCAATGCTAAGAAAATAACAGACTAGTGCCCCTAAATTAAGACAAACAATTACTTGCCCACCTGGCCACCAGGCTAATCGTTGGGGAGGGATTCGATTCCTTTCATGTTCACGCCACTGCCTTTCTTTTCCTCAGGAGCTCGCGGAATCAAGCGATATATTATTTCATCATCTGTAGCGGTGTCTATGATCCCCTATCGTTCCCGCGCCTGTGTAATTGTTTGTTGGGCATGACCTGGCACTATATTCCAACATTAGGCTGTCAAATTGTTGACAGCTGTGACAATGAGGTCTTCCACTTCCTTCAGTGCGAGTCTTATTCACACTAAATCCACAGGTGAAAACACACCATCCTTTCTTAAACTAACCTAAAAGTAATTAACGACTATGAACAAACTAATGGGAAGCTAATCATGAATAATAAAAACAGTAACTTCACTCGTGGAATGAAATAAAACATGTGGCGCAGACTGACGATACAAATACGCGCACACAGTGATAAAATAATGTAATACAAAACGACTACAAGACAGAATTTGTCGGGAAAGGGCACCAAGTGACAATGAGAAATAGTTCCATAAACATAGTGTGCTTTACCTTGACAGTGACTCCAGTTTTAGCCACATTAGCGCTAACGTCAGATGTTGGTGGTGGTGATTTTTATTTTAACAGGAAGTGCAACTATGTAACAAACCTCGCGCTAATGTCGCCATCCAACTCTCGGAAGAAAAACAATCTTTTAGACGGGCTTTTTAAATATTTTCCCCAGTCTCTCTATACAGCTTCAGTTTGTGTGTTCCTTTTTTCTCCTATTGTTCAACGTTCCCAAGTTCCAAGACTCTGATTTTGGATAGTTTATGGCCTGATTTTGGATAGTTTATGGCTTGTGTTATCCCCGAATATTGGTCAAATGGGGACTGCTACAGCACTGTAAAATACACTAACTTATTACGAAATTTCGAATTTGTCAGTATGTGTGGAATTTAAATTGCATATTTCAGTTATGTGATTTAGGTTCCACGGAAAAGTATTACCCGCTACCACGACTCGCTTATCGGAAGATCGATACTTCAGTCTTTTATCAGAAATGGTAAGTACGGACTGGATTTTTATGCAGCTGTCGCCTTTCCCCCTCAGTGGTATTGCAGGAAAAGTTGCTTTAATACCTGAGGTTATAAAAAAAGACCATATCCATATTAATTTTGCAAATGTTATTGCTAGACTATCGCGATATATATAACTTGTTTTCATTCTAACTTACAACTGCCGGAAAATACAGATTCTAGGATAAGAAGGTTGGGCCTTCAGAAACCTACGTCCATCAAAACAGGTTTTCCTAAAAGTTAATTATGCGAAGTGTACCGACTGAAATTAGTGAAGATGCCTCATCCTCCACCTTAAAATAAGACCAGAAATGTCACGCTTCCCGTCGACAAATGTGTTCTCCACGCTCTGTCAGCCGTTGCCTGATTTAGACGCTGCCCACGAGGTGAGTCTTCACACCGTCACAGAACGTTTCCATTGGCAATGGACTGGGGCTGATAATCTTATTTCGTAACTTTCTTGAACCGCCTCTGAAGGCAAATAAACCGTCCTACTCCGGTATTACTCAGAGGATGAGAAATCTGCATCTTTCCCGTAGCATTAATCTTCCTTAACATGCTATGGGTGGGAATTTAAACACTCTGAAGAGAACGTGACATAGCCTTGGTCTGCGGACCTTGTCATGTTGTTCCTGCGTATTATTATTTTATTCTTTCGGTTTGGTGAACTAACCACTCTCTCTACCTCGGCGAGCCAGACTCCTTCGGTTTTTCGTATCTGCATAATAGGTGATGATCCGATATCGTCCTCTTCCCAATTGAGTCAACGTATGTAGTTCATGTCTTCTGAACTCTTCCTTCTCTTCGACAGGATCGAGAATTACCGAACGAGTTCGCCGTGCGGTTAGGGTCGCATAGCTCGGAGCTTGGATTCGGAGATAGTGGGTTTGAACCCTGAAGATTGTTTTCCGTGATTTCCCATTTTCACACCAGGCAAATGCTGGGGCTGTACCTTAAGGCCACGGCCGCTTCTTTCCAACTCCTATCCCTTTCCTATCCCATTGTCACCATAAGATCTGTGCCAGTGCGATGTGAAGCAAAATTGTAAAAGGAAAGGGTGATGAATTTTCCTCCCGAGATCTTTCGTTTGATTTTCAACATTTTAACTTATTTATCAGACTTTCCTATTCATTGCCGGACTTTACTTCTTTTTCTCATTTCTCTTCTATTATTATTATTATTATTATTATTATTATTATTATTATTATTATTATTATTATTATTATATTTCGCCAACCACACTGTGTAGAGGTAACATGCTTGTCTCTTGTACGAAGGCCCCAGGTTCGAGGTCCACTTAGTCTACTTGATTACAGTTGAAGAACTATTTGACGGTGAGATAACGTCTCCGGTCTAGAAAGCCAAGAATAACGCCCGATACGATTCGTCGCGCTGATCATGCGTTACCTAGTGATTTGCAGGCCTTCGGGCAAGGAGAGGGCGCTTGGTAGGACAAAGGCCCTTCGAGGCCGGTAGTACTAGGGGATTATTTTCTTTTTAATTTCAGTTTCGGCTGGCTATGAACCACGTTTGCTAATCTTTGCATTACTTTTTAGCCTTCTCTGCCTTCACCCTCTGTCATTATCTTTTCTAATTTTCTCTTTCTGCTCTTCTGTATAGGATCTCCCTTTTCTCACTAACATTTCCCTAGTCTCCTGAAAACCACGGAACTTTTTTTTTGACGGGTTGTCTAAATTGATTTCTGTCCATGATATAATCTTCCGGAATCCAACTTCAAGTCCAACCTCGTTTCTCGAAACAATTTCAGCTCACGTCTTTGTGTCCATCCTCAACAAGTGTCCATAGAACTGTCGCCTTCTTTTTCTCATCAGTTCAACCAGTCCGTCTATTCTTTGACATAATTCTTTGTTAGATTTGAGTCCCCTCTCCCCATTTTTTACATTTGAGCCCAGAATTTTTCTTAGCATTTTTCTTTCTCTCTTCAGTTTTCCAATCATGTGCAATGTTCCCGATGAATACAGGCACTCGGACTTCGGTGTCAAGATGCCTCATATTATTATTATTATTATTATTATTATTATTATTATTATTATTATTATTATTATTATTATTATTATTATTATTGACCGAGGCAAGTAGACATCAGCCTGTTACTGTTGCTTCTCGCACTCCAGTTTCGGTTAGCTTGGTGTGAAATAAGTACTGGACCAAGCGGAGACGGGTTTTTTTTTTCTCCGGAATCTGTTTTTTTCGCGTGAACTTAATTCCTGTGACACTCCATAATCATTATGAGGAGGCCACCAAGCCGAAGCAGTAAAGGAATGCTCAGCTCATGTGGAAGGACGGGGGTTCGTTTCTCTGTCACGGTTGAAAAGCCTAGAAACCCGACTTCTTTTGATGAGGTTCATAGCCCTGCAGTTAACTCAGCCTACATCAGCCCATGTGAGTAAGACTAACTTCCACTAGAAGAAAATGATCGACGGATCAGCAACCATAGCTGATCATGGCAGGCTACTGTAGAACTGCACGTTACTTTTGTTGGACCTTCCATGAATAAGCCTGTTGTGACGTTAGCGGCGTAGTTGCACTGACTCCCACTGGTTTATATACAGGGTGGTCGGGAACAACTTGAACCGGGTGTTGGATCAGTAATTTGAAGAAGAAGAAACGAACACGTCCAAATCTCACGCCGTTGTCATTTTATTAGCTGCTGAATTTAGCCAAGCAGATCGCTTCGCGGGTGACTTCAGATGGACTTTGGTAAATCTACACGTGGCTTATGACTGGCTTGAGAGCGCCAATAAAAGGAGTAAACTTATTCTGGGGAGCGACTCTGCTGATAGGCTCGGCCCATAGCAAGCACGCTACAGTGGCATTGGCTGAAACACACGGTGTGTTAGTGTTTGGCTCTCAAGCCCGACCAAGCCACGTACAGATTTAGCAACAGCGCCTTGTAAAGACCATTTGAATTTACCCGCGAAGCGAATCTGATTGGCTAACTTCAGCAACTAGTAAAATCACTTATCAGTATGACCAGCGCTGTAACGCTCACATACTCGGTTCACGTTTCCGACCACGCTGTAAATGAAAGAGTGGAGTAAGTTTATTATTTGGAACATCCCTTTTTCCAGAAAATTGTCTATTTAATCTTAAACATAACCCTGTGTTAATGTAGGCCTTGTCCGTGACTGTGAATTAATTCTTTATGAATAATTTAAAACTGATAACAGTGACAGTTGTATTAAATGCTGTACTTTACACTTGTGACTGGTAACCATTTTAATGATTCATAAACAATCTCTGTTTAGTTCGAAATCCTTAAATTTGTCATCATTTAAAGAAAATCCGGAAGCTGTTGCAACTGTGCTGTGAAAGAAACCTAAACAATAATTGCAGAAGTAAAAATTACTTAAATGTAGTGCCAATTTCTTGCGCATTTTCCAAGTCACTTTGGAAGAAATTGCCCACTTCCTAGGTCACTGTGATATGAGGCTCCTCGAAGAGAAGCCACACAAATAATGCAGTAAAAAGTCACCTGTCGACAAAGGCATTCATCAATAACAGGGATTTATTTGCTTTCCTGTTTGGGCTGTTCATGTTGATCTTTGGGTCACACAGTTTTCTGCTGTTTATTATAACACACTGTTTACTCACATTGAAGAAACACTCCCTCTGACTGGAATGAAGTTGAAGTACAATGCTGCGATAACGTAACACACTGTTAACCTGACACTCATTCTTCGAGGAATCAGCACGCGTTTTTCCGTCTGTAATTTCTTGTCCTCAATAGCAGCTACTGCTTCAAGGCCAAGTAACCACACGTAAATTATTATATAGGTGCGGTGCTAAAATTCGGGTGATTTCTGCCTGGGTTTGTCAGCTCAGATTATTGAAAGATATTTTTCGTGCCGGGCTGAGTGGCTCAGACGATTGAGGCGCTGGCCTTCCGACTCCAACTTGGTTCGATCCTCGCTCAGTCCGGTGGTATTTCAAGGTGCTCAGATACGTCAGCCTCGTGTTGGTATATTTACTGGCACGTAAAAGAACTTCGGGACTAAATTCCGGCACCCCGGCGTCTCCGAAAACAGAAAAAGTAGTTAGGGGGACGTGAAGCCAATAATATATATATTAATGCATGTCTCGAATGGACTCAAACTACTGGACCGATTTCGCTGAAAATTTCACAATTTGTTCTTATTACCCCTGCGAGGCTTTAGGAAGTGCTTTGATCGAAATCTGATTGGTAGTTCGGCATAAGGGGGCGAGAAGTGTGCGAGGTTGGGGGGTGGGGGGAATAGGAGAAGGTAAGTAAATAGCTCTCAACCATACTAGATACACACATAAAATATCTGGAAAAATTACTGTAGGGCCAAGAA
This sequence comes from Anabrus simplex, assembly GCF_040414725.1. Classification (NCBI taxonomy): domain Eukaryota; kingdom Metazoa; phylum Arthropoda; class Insecta; order Orthoptera; family Tettigoniidae; genus Anabrus; species Anabrus simplex. The sequence continues at coordinate 203,937,639 of NC_090279.1, read as the reverse complement.
ATCCCTAACAGCCCTGACGGAAGGGATGACATGTAAAAATCCGAAAAATGACCGATATTAGTGGCGAGTTCAGTCTTTCGCGGTAGCTGAGATGAACCGTGACACTCTGGATGCCGTTTGAGCCAAAGTTCATTCTCAGTCAGGAAGGGGGTGAAAGGAATGTCCAAAATGACAGAGATAATGGATGTACGTGTGTATATTCCAGCATAGTTCTCAACCAAACATGATACTCACATGACTTACTGTTTGGGAAAGAAAACTCTGGGGTAAGACACCCCTACGGGCGAGGGTTGAAAGGGGGCGAAATATTAACAGTAGAAAGCTACCAATATTAAAAGTGTGTATGTAAGTATAGTTTTTGTTGTATTTAATTACACGGTTTAGAACAATCTAACGCGGTTGAAGTGATAAAGGCGGGCGAAGCCGCGGGCCCCTGCTAGTCCTTCAATGTTCTTCGTAATTAAAAGATGTATTGGCTTTTCGCAGGACCTTATGGGGATGCTGAACTTTGAGCAGATCCTTGGTGTTACTGGAATGGAGTAGACTATGTATCGAGGCCGGGTTTCACCCTCTCCACTCATACACACAGGCGCGCACGTCGCAAGTGGCGTCAAATAGAAATACCTGCACCAGGTCTCTTCGAAGGAAGGTTTGTTTATAGTCTATGCTAAAAATCACTATGGATTTCTCATTTTGTGGAGACTTATAACAACACTTCGCACTTATATTTTATATAATAACATAACGCGTAGTTCAGCATTTATATTGAAGAGTTCTTCGCAGTAATAATATTTAATGTGAAGTAGAAGTGAAAGAAGCAGTCTCCTCTATATAGTCTACTTCCAGTGATACAAACTTCCTTTTCACATAGTCGTGTATGAGTTCATCGTACGGATTTTATCTTCAAAGGTCCCCCAACCTACGTCGAACTCACGATCTTCCTATAAAATAAGCTAGCAATTTCGTAGTTGAATTGACATACACTTTTAAATTAAAATGTATGCGAAATACAGCTTTGTTTTAAGTCTATGGTGATACAGTGCGGAATTTTAAATACTTTTTTTGCTTATTGTTCCGAACAGTGAACAGTTATTTACCCCCTTCCCAAGCCATGGTATTCATGCAGGCAGAACCAGCCAGAGAGACTAGTTGCGGTCCATAGCAGTTTGAAGATATCACACCCACAACTACTGTAGTTGAGAGCATGAGAGCGGAAATGCCTGAGCACTGATTTATCGAAGTTTATTTACACTTCAGATATATATACCAAACAGCTGCATGTAAGAGTATATTTACACTCCAAACATTTACGTTACACGCATCTCAAGTCTCAGAAATTTAGATTTGATATTCCAACATCACCTTCACATACTCATTAACGCCGGGCTGAGTGGCTCAGACGGTTAACTCGCTGGCCTTATGACCCCAGCTTGGCAGGTTCGATCCTGACTCAGTCCGGTGGTATTTGAAAGTGCTCAAACAAGCCAGTCTCGTGTCGGTAGATTTACTGGCACGTAGAAAACTACCGCAGGACAAAATTCCGGCACCTCGGCGTCTCCGAAAACCGTCCATAAAGTACTTAGTGGGACGTAAACTATTATATATTATGATTATTATTTCTTCGTTATGCCGAATTAAGAAACGCCTTTGAACTTGTTAGCTTGGTCTGACAGCTTTCCCTTCTTATTCTCCTCCCAAAATTTCTTCATGAATTCGCTGTGGTGTTTATTTCGTTATTCTGTCCACTGTTTTCCAGTGTTGTTTTTTTTTTTTTTTTTCTCTAGAATGTGGGATTTGCAACCAGAATTCCAAAGACTTTACGATTTTACGGGTGTTGCCTGTAGCGTGTATTTCTTGTAAATCATGCACAATTTCTTCCAACCAGTTGATCTTGACCTTCTTTCAATTGATTATAGTTAATAATTTTTTAGTAAATCTATTATCGTCCATTCTACAGATGCGACCATAGAATTTCAAGCGTCTCATATGTACGCACCAGTAAACTTACGTTGCTGTGTACAAGTCTGTAGTTGGCTTTTAATCCATATGCTATTTACATGAGTGGGATCATATCTTTTCCTAAAAAAATTTCTTCCTTGCTTTTCAATATCAACATATTTCAGAGTGGGTCCCCTAGAGATGTAACGTCTGACGCATATAATGCTTTTTGAACAACTGTCCTGTAATGACGTTCGCTCTTTTATTGTAGTGATTCAGTGTTACTCTATACGCTGTCTGGAGTTTGGTGGCTCTTTCTAAATTGGCCGTACTGTCCAGTCCAGATGTTAGTATGACTTCTCCGAGATATTTGAAGGAAGACATACAAAATATTCCCATATTTCGTCCGCAGTGGGGATCTACTGATATTTCGATGTACATTTTCCATAAAATGAGTTTCCTCATACGATATTTGGAGGCCTGTCTCTGATGCTATCACATGTAGCTGCTATATTATTATTATTATTATTATTATTATTATTATTATTATTATTATTATTATTATTATTATTATTATTATTATTATATCCTCAGTAACCTACCCGTATGTACAATACCTGTGGATATGGAAGCTATTAAGCAAACAAGTAAGCTTGTAGCTGTACGTGACTGTTGATATCGTGATCATAGCCTCGGAACCTCCAGTTTTGCGTGGAACCTTAACTTTTAATTTCAGAAATACACATGTATTGGTTGGGTATCGTGCTGCGGTCGGTATCAGGAAGCTATTTCATCGCAAATATGTCTCCTCCTGTAGTGTAAAAGACTAGTTTAGTAATGTTTTATTTTACCTGGCAAGATTAAGGCCTTCAGCCCTTCTCTTCCATCTGAATAGGCACGGATATATACATATATTACACTGTATTACTTTACACTAATTGTATTAAATGCAAATTAAATTAAAAATAATACAAGAATGATGAGTAATGAAATTAAATTAAGATGAAATAAATTAGATATAATAGAAGGAAGATCTTTAAATCTAATATCCTACATGTAAAAAGGAGGTAGTACATAAAAATTAATAACATGTGAAAAACGTAAAACATAATGGTTAAGAATTTTATACTAATATACCAGAGCATCCATGACAACAGAATGGTTGTATCAGCATAAAGTTTACGGGTGATCCTTACTGGTACATAAAATGTCTCCCAAGTGCTTCCTTGAAAGTGCGAGTAGCGTTTAGCCCTCTGATATTTTCGGGAAGGAGGTTCCACGCACGGCAGGCAATTACTGTGAATGAATTATCGTAGATGGCAGTTATATTGGTAGGTAAAGTAAGGATGGTAGAAGATCTGGTGTTCAGACTGTGATAAGATGAGAGGTATTTGAAGTATGAAGTAAGGTAAAATGGCTGTGAAGAACGAAGGATTTTATGGAGATGGCATAGCGTATGCACAGTGCGACGGTTGTCTAGTCGGGGCCAAGATAGGTGGTTGCATGAAGGAGTTACCTGGTCATAGTACCGTAGGTTACAGACGTATCTCACATGAATTTTGACCACATTGTAATTCGCTCAATAAGTTGCACTCAGCGTCTCCAAAAATCACGTCACAATAGCATTTTTTTCTTCAGAAAATTAGTTTTTTTTTTGTAAGTTGCTTTACGTCGCACCGACGTCTTATGGTGACGATGGGGCAGGAGAGGGCTAGGAGTGGGAAGGAAGCGGCCGTGGCCTTAATTAAGATACAGCCCAAACATTTGTCTGGTGTGAAAATGGGAAACCACAGAAAACCATCTTCAGGGCTGCCGACACTGGGGTTCGAACCTACTATCTCCCGAATACTGGATACTGGCCGCACTTAAGCGACTGCAGCTATCGAGCTCGGTAAATAAATATTTATACCCGCGCAGCATGTGCAGAGCAGATACTGTTTTCTATTTTTTATAGGTGATATTCATAATATGCGTTTTCCATGACATGTCATCGGAAGAAACGCCTAGGACTTTTACTGATGACATGAATGGTACGTTAGTAACAGAACCTTATAGGTGGAATCTCTGGTCGATTGATCTTCGCGAGTAATTTCGGTTATCAAAGGATGATGGCTTGCGTTTTTGCTGGGTTTAACGTAAGGCCACATCTCAAAGACCAAGAAGAAAACCATGTTGGATCCTGATGGATTTTTTTCTATGACCGAAAATATTAGATCTGGAGATGTGTGGAGCCACGGTAGCTATAAGATTGACGGTAGGTGTCACGAGACGGATGCTTAATAGACTGCCGTAGTCGTGACGTCACTGGACACTCCCATTACACTACACATTTTTTGGCGCTTTAATATCAGTCTATATACTCTTTTGTGTCTGCTATCATTCTAAGCGGTGAAGTTCGGTGCATTGCTGTTCGTCTGCGGTCTGCACATTGTTTATTTAATTACTTTCGAGATTTGCAAACGTTTTGATAGTGCGAATCATTCGTGAGTGAAGTGAAGTGAATTTCAGTGTATATGTCGTGATTGTGTTGTTAAAATGCCGTGCTGTGCGGTTGCAGGTTGTACAAACCATCCCAACAATGCAAAAAATCGTAAGTTGTCCTTTTATAGATTCCCAGAAGACTCAACTCTGCACAAACAGTGGGTGAATTTTTGTAAAAGCAAAGACACTTTTAACTCTAAAATGCACGTGTATCATCTGAACATCTTCTGACGTATGATTTTGAAAGAGATTTACAATCCGAACTGGCAGGCCTTTCCCCTAAGCGCTTGTTGAAAAAGGAAACTCTGCTTTCCCAAACATTCCCACGTTTTCTGCATCAATAGACAATTCAGGCGTGTCTGTTAAAAATCAATCGCTAATAAGCAAATCTGTAGAGAAATCAAGTGAGCTTTATGATCTTTCTCAGGAAGGACAAATTAATGAACAGTTACGCCAAAATAAAGACAACTTGCCTTTGACGTGTGAACTAGATGGTGTGATGGTCGAAAATGAAGAATCAAGTTACTTATTGAAAATCTAAAGAAAGCCCAAACCAAAATAACGTAATTGGAGGAAATTTTTTAAAAAACTATGGGGATTTCGCTAAATGTCAAACATTGTTTACTAAAGGGAAAGTGTACAAACTGGTCACCTGAAGATGTAGGCAGAGCGGTTACAATTCGGTGTATCTCCAAGAAAGCTTTGTCATATGTTACGAAAACTCTAAAATATCCCTTTCCTAGTGAAACAGCAATAACACGGCGGTTGTCACAATTTTCAACTCCATCTGGGTTTTTTGATATCAGTTTTAACGTACTAAAGTGTCAAGCAAATATTGTGAATAATAATTTTAAAAGAGAAGTTGTGATGAACTTTGATGAGATGAAAGTTTAATCTGATATATGCTACGGTAGTGTCGAAGATGTATTTAGAGGGCCCCATGTAAATGTGCAGGTTATTATAAGAAGTCGTCTAACTGGTAAATGGAAACAGCCTATTTACTATCAGTTCGACCAGACCGTCACTACTGATTTGTGTTATGAAACGGTAAAACTTGTTGAGGAAACGGGATTTCGCCTAATGGCTTTTGTGAGTGATATGGGTGGTTCCAACCTTAAGTTAAGAATCGACCCGGGAATAAGTTCAGACAAGTCTTCCATAAAAAATCTATGTATTGATGTGTGATTTGGGCTTTTTATGACGTTCCTCACATCCTTGAGTTAATAAGAAACCCTCTGTTAGATCAAGGATACACGCTTGCATCTGGAAAAACTATTGCAAAAGACATCTTTGTAGACTTAGTCCAGTACCAGAAAATTGTTGACTTTTAAAAATTCATTCACAAAATAACCAAACATTTGCTAGTAACTGGTAGTGAACGATAAAACGTAAGAAAAGTTGCTGAACTTCTCTCTGGCACTGCGGCTAAGGCTATATCGTATATTTTTCCTGGGAATGAACATGTAGTATAGTTTGTTGAAATTGTTAATGATGTATTTGATGTTCATAATAACCGAATCCCTCATCATCCAACAAACAAGTTCAAAAGTACTTACGGAACAAGTTTAGAGGATCAGGATGTTATAAAATGTTCGACCTGTTTTTATCAACAACAGTTATTGGAAAAACTGACTTGCTACCCTTTCATAATGGCTGTATGGTTTCCATCCGTAGTATGCAGGAATTATTTTGAAACCTAAAATTTGAAGGATATCAATATCGACAACTGGAAACTGCAATCCTCGACGGAATAAAGTGTGTTTATTTTTGATTTTTTTAAAAAGCTATTTGTTCGGGGCGTCGACCTATAGAGATCCTTTGCCCCTACTTGCACCATGTGATATGAACCTGATTGTAATTGGAATGGAGGAAGTGTAGTGTTGAATGTGAGAAAAGAAACGTTAAGGACGACACAAATACCAAGTCCAGGGATATTAATCATTTACAATTAAAACCCCCTGGCCCAGCCGGGATTCGAGCCCGGGACCGTTGAGTGACAGGCGGACGCGTTGCCCCCTACACTACGGGACCGGACAACTGTGTTGTTACTAATCTATATATAAATATATATATAAATATATATAAATAAGAGTTTTGTCTGTACATTGCTCAGAATTTGAAAAGAATGGTATTTCTGTATCGGTCATGTCCACAGTAATAAGGAAATGCGCTTTTTACTTTTCCGTAATGTCTGCCTGTATGTATGTATGTATGTATGTATGTATGTATGTATGCACACGCATCACTAGAAAACGCCTCAAGAGAATTTAATGAAAATCGGTATGCAAAGTCGGGGAATAAGTCTCTACAATCTAGGCTATAAATAATTTTATTCACGCTGAGTGAAATGGACCCAGTATTCCTTCAGATTACCGACCAGTTTCTATCCTACCATCCCTGTCCAAAGTGCTGGAACGCCTGGTACATGAGCAAATCCTTACGTACTTACATAAATATGCTTTACTCGACTCTTACCAATCAGGCTTTAAGAAAAAACATAGTACCATGACAGCTCTGCTGAAAGTGACAGATGACATTAGATATGCAATGGACAACAAACAAGTGACAATACTTACTCTTTTAGATTTCAGTAGCGCATTTGATACTGTCGATCCTAGGTTGCTTCTTTCCAAATTACAGTCCTTAAACTTTAGCCAGAAAGTGCTGGAATTTTTCTATTCTTACCTCACAAACCGCCGGCAGTGTGTGGTTGCAAATAATAATAAATCAACGTGGCGAACAAAAAATATTGGTGTTCCACAAGGGTCAGTCCTAGGCCCTCTCCTATTCACTTTATATATAAATGATATCACCAGATCAATTAAGCACTGCAAGTACCATCTTTATGCTGATGATCTGCAAATTTATTACCACACTAGAACTAATAATATACAACAAGCAATATGTAATGTAAACGCTGACCTTGAGCAAATAGATAGCTATGCAATTAAAAACAACCTTAAATTAAATCCCCATAAAACGCAAGCCATTATCATCGGTACATCAAAGAATCTTCACATTTTAAAACAAAATTGCATTCCTCCCGTAACTTTAAATAGTACTGTTATACCTTATTGTGAATCAGTTTCTAACCTTGGTGTTATTATAACGGAAACTCTAAACTGGTCAGCGCAAGTTAAGAATATCTGCAAAAAGGTTTATTGTGGCTTGCGTCCCTTAAAACGTTTCAGAAATGTATTCCCTCGATCACTAAAAATTCAACTTGTTCGGTCATTATTATTTCCCATTTTTGACTACTGTGATGTAATTCTTACGGATATAACAAAAGAATTAAGCTTGAAACTACAACGCACTCAAAATGCTTGTCTTAGATATGCTATGGATTTACGGTATGACGCTCGAGTTTCTCCCTACTATAAACAATTAACTTGGTTACGACTAGACGACAGGCGTAAACTACATGCAAATACTCTTATGTACCAGGTACTTTCGGAAGACATCCCTGCTTATCTCTCCAGCAATTTTCGTCACCTTGGTTCTTTACATCTCCATGATACTCGCTCAGTGTCCCTCCTAGAAATACCTGTCCACCGAACAACCACATACCATCGATCATTTACTATCACCGTTTCGGGATGGTGGAATGCTCTTCCCAAAGACATCAAGGATGCTGCATCAAAAAGTATATTTAAAACCTCCTACCAGCAGTTCCTCGTTAAGTGCTTCCAGCAAGGTACAGTACCTGTATGAGTGGAACGAGTGATTGTGTGTGAAAATGATATGAGATTATTGCACAATAAAATAAATATTGGTTTAATATAATAATTTAAATTAAATTAAAAACATCCACATTGTATTTACGAAGTAGAAGTAGTCTAAAAATAGCTAGTAGTGAGTACAGTATTTAACTTAGATCTAGTCTTGCAAGGATACAATTAGTTAAATTTTCACTTAGTATTTTTATTAAGCTTATTAGTATTTTTACATTCTTATTTCTTTTGTTGTGTATTGATTTGTTTTTTTTTTTCTTTTTCCTCAAACCTGTATTATGTAGGCAGTTACTTTTTCTTTCATTCTTCTTTGCATGTATATATTCATATTTTTGTCTTAAAAATTAGTGTTATTTGTAGTTCTTAGTATTTTAAGTTAATGTCATTGTATGGAATAATAATAATAATAATAATAATATGTGTGTGGTTAAGTGTAAGAAAGGGCCAAGAGCCCTAACTTCGCCACAGAAAATAAAGGCTTTATCTATCTATCTATCTATCTAGGGTAGTTTACGGGAAGGCCTAGAATTTAATCCTCAAATATTTATATTATTAGAGGTCGTATCGATGAATACTGCATAAACAAAGTTATATAGAATTAAATTTCCGACCATTTATGTCTTATACATTTTTCCCGTACCGGCTATGATAACACAGGTATTCATGCATTTGTAATTTTGTTGCTAATTCCATATCAACGCCGAGCCACGAGAAAATGGGTTAACAGAATTTAATGAAAATCTGTATATAGATTTGGGGAATAAGAAACAACAGTCTAAGCTATAAACAAATTTATTCACCCTGGATGAAATTATAGTTTAGGGGAAGGCGCCTAAAATGTAATTTTTAAATACCCATGTTATTGGTCCTATCGAAAAGTATTACATAACAAAAGTTATAGAGAATACAATTTCCGATCATTTATATTTTATTCAGTTTTGCCGTACCGACTATGGTAAGAGTGGTATTGCAGAATCGGAACAAAATTAAATGTGAAGGCCTACAATATGGAAAGCGCATAACATTGATCAACAATAACATTATATTGACCATTGTTTGTAGTGATGTTCTTTGTCTCTTATGCTGCCTCTCAACTCCGATAGATGGGATTACTGCTGCGTACCGAGTATAACAGTCTGACTGAATATTGGCGGGAAATAGCTGGGGAGTTACAAAACTTTGTTTCCTAGCAGTACCCGATTAGTCGGAAAATCTTAATTCACTACACTGGCGGCGGAAAAATCTGACTTGGAAGCCAATTTTTTCTTCAGGCCAGAGAAAAAAACCCCTCTTCACTGCTAATTGGAATAAAATGAATGTAAAATTTAATAAAAGTGAAGAGGAAGAAGCTTTTCTTAAGAAACAGATTAGTAAATGGGCATAGTTTTTGACGTGGGAGTCTCCACTATTCGACACCTCCCCATCGAAAAAGGACGAAGTGTGTTCACGGATCACGGCTGTCTGCGGCTTTGATCATTCCAGCTCTGGAACTTTGGACTGTTAGATCGGCAGCATAGTCCTGTTCGTTAAAAGTGATAAAATTGTGGTTTTCCATTTGATTCGAGCATTTATATGAAAGCATTGCATTTAATCGGGCCACTCCTACTGGCGTCATTGTAATGACGTATATTCATTTCAGTTGGGAAAACCAATAAGGCAGTCTTTCTGAGGATGTAAACATGTCTACCATTATAATGAAAACTCCCCGAACTCCCCAAGCGGACCTACCATTACAATGAAAATTCCCTAACTCATTATTCATATGAGAAAAGACGTTTGGTGACTTCCCCGTCGCGTTTCTAGGGAAACGTTAAGAGCTATGCAATTTAATACAATCTTGCTGCCAACGCGTTTACTACCTAACCTAGAATTCTGTATACAATGTAAAATTTCGTAGCGAAGCACGGGTACATCAGCTAGTATATTATATTGCAACGTAAACGGGTTTGTGATAAGGAAGATAAGCGGGGCGCTTGGCAGACTAGAGTCCGCTGACGTCACAAGCTCCTGGCCGGCTGCGCGTGACACCTAGTCTCTCTTTAGCTACCGTGTGTGGATACATTTGTACATCATCAGCGTAAATACGGTATTTGCAGTGCATTAGGTTTTGGGGGACAGCATTAATGAAAATAGAAAAAGACTATGGTAGTTGACAAGAGTAAAGATTTGCTACTCGGTACGGATTGCCGCCGGAGGTGGGTTCAAACTCCACCTTCAGCAGATCTAAAGTTTTTTAATGGTTTCCTATCTATTCACTAGAAAACGGCCGCTACTTTCCCAGTCCCAGCCTCATTCCATCCCACAGCCGTTGAAAACTTTTTGTTGGTACTGTGTTAAACCTCCAGCAAAAGAAGTATGGAATATATTCGGCGCTCTCCTATGTTCAAGGTTGCAAGACCATCCCTGTAGTCAGTTGGGATTTAAGAGTACGTAAGTGCAAGAGACCTCTGTTAGGTCTACTGACTTGAATCCATTCATTCATTTATTCAGTTTATTCATAGTGCCTGTTGTAAGTGGACGAGAACTCTGTACAGGTTTATGACATAAATAAATAATGCTGACTAATGAAAGTGCCCATTTTAAGGGCAAAATTCCGATATTCCACTATTTCTTTGAACTGGTAATAATAATAATAATAATAATAATAATAATAATTCGCTAGTTAAGGCCTATGCGTTGCATGGTTTCGTAATACGTTGACGTGAAAGTTACAATTTGGGATGGTGGCAGGACTTCTAAATGTACCATCTTGAATCAGTATGATGCAAACCAAAGGGACCATCCCTAATTTTTTGGCGTATTTTGTATACAGTTTAGACTCGCTAAAACCTTCATAAACACACTCTTAGTGGTAGCACTGAAAGGTTTCATTTTCATATTTAGGAACTATACTTACGGGTCTTCACACTTGTCACTGTAGGTTGACTTCAATACTCTTTTATAAAGTGAGGTTTCTTAATGTCACTACGTAATTCACCTAATAACTAACTCTCTGTCTGTAGCGGGAGAATGTGTCTGTGATCTGTTTGAGGGACGTTGCGTCAGATACCATGCCCGAGTGTGCCTACAGAAAACAGCCCCACTAACCAAGTTTTTTGGTTGTGATTAATTCTATACCGCTCTCTTGAACAGCCCCCGTTGACATTGACTTTATAAGAGGCCGTTTAATGCAATCCATAGTTTATATCTCATGCATACTTTGTATACTTCAATAAATTAATGTAGGTACTCTGTCATCATTGCAGCCTGTAGATGCTACGGGAAAGTTTTCAAATAAAATTATATTCACGGTTTTACGCTGAAGTTTACAACATGACTTCAATTGCAGCCTTCCACATCTCTTAGGACGTAGCAATACTCGTACATTCTTATCCTCTTGGAAGATTCGTAAAGGAAAATGGAATTAATGCCAATGTGTTTGTTGGGACTTGTTTACATCATGTGCCAATCAGCGGTAATTGAGATGTTTAGAGAATGTCTGTTAATTCTCCTAAAACACGGTCCCTTGCCATTGGTCTGTTGGTAAGCCTGCCTTCCTCCGTGACTGAGCTGTTGCTCCACAGTAGAATGTTGCAATTTCACTCGTTTCAAGATCTAAGGTTGAGATTTTGGTGTCGACTGTTGCTATCCTTACTTTTATCTTCAGTTTCATTCCATCTGCCATAGGTAGCCTAGGCTTAAGAGGCTTACGAGGTAAATTAGTTTATTTCCCGTTGCTTTCCTCATCGAACCACAACCTATTACGTTATTATTATTATTATTATTATTATTATTATTATTATTATTATTATTGAATGAAAACCTACAACCTGTTTTCCAGTCATTGACCGGGTCAGGGATGTAATGAATGAAACATATATAGGCTGTTATTACAATGGGGTCGCCACTCCCAAGGTGATTTATTTATGAGTGATAAATGCTATGAAATGATAATGGAGAGTGTTGCTGGAATGAAAGATGACAGGGAAAACCGGAGTACCCGGAGAAAAACCTGCCCCGCCTCCGCTTTGTCCAGCACAAATATCACATGGAGTGACCGGGATTTGAACCACGGTATCCAGCGGTGAGAGGCCGACGCACTGCCGTCTGAGCCACGGAGGCTATTATTATTATTATTACTATTATTATTATTATTATTATCCTCTGAAGTGCGACGGTTAGTGCCGTGCTCAAAGATCCGGGTTCGATTCCAGGTACTGCGAGAGTTTCGATGCCTGGAGGCCAGAGATATTTTTGAGAAGGTACGTACTTCCAGCTCGCCTCCATTGGGAGTGTGCCTGACAAGAGCTGCTGCAAACCTCGAGGACAAGAGTTAACTTTTACGTGTTATTTGTTTCTTTATTTTTCGTTACATCGTACCGATGCTTGGATATGACAGGGATAGGACTGGGAAGGCAGCGACTGTGGCCTTAATTACAGTCCCGGCATTTGTCTGGTGTGAAAACTAGAACTCACGGAAAACCGCCATCGAGGCAAACGACAGCGGAATTTAAATACATTATCTCTCGAATGCAAGCTCTCAGTTACTTAAGCGAAACTGCGTACGCAAATTTATTATTATTATTATTATTATTATTATTATTATTATTATTATTATTATTATTATTATTATTAAAGTAATCTATTCAAAAACTGGTCTGTTACCACGGAATGGTTTCATGCCACCCGACTGACGGCTGTTCTGTCCATTGCTAAATAGAGTAACTTTCCGGTCCATTGTCTCCTAAGATTTATGTTACGAATTATTTCTTAGGTCTTTCCCGAAGTCTTCTTTTCCCCAGTAATGTAGCCTCCTACGGTGGTTGTCATTAATGGAGAAGGTGTAAAAAGTGAGTCCTTCAGGAAATACGTCGTTTGCGTATCAATTTCCGCAGGGATCTAGTTTGCCTAACCACTATCTACCAAAATATTATGTGAACTCGAGTTTGGAGGTTGTTTATGAAATAACCAATAGGCCCGCTGAAAATCCAATAACACCATTTTCCTCGTTTCATTTCGCGATAGGTCATGTAGGTTTCGAAATTTTAATTTTTATTGTAATATTTTTTTTTATCGCAAATGGAACGCAAAAAGTGCCCGTTTTTAAGCGTGTTTCAACTATGCGTCAAGATTAAGACATCGTTTCTCCAAAACCCATCATGTGCTCGAATCCAAATTTCAACACACTACACATTTTTATATATAGTTTATACATTTCAGAATTTTGTGTTTCCAAGGAAAAAAGTTATCGATTTTCTAAGGTAACCTTTTCTCGGCTCGGGCTGGTTACAAAATTGCGTTCTTGGTCGCGTTGTAATCTTCACGTATCCAATAGTTATGCTGCATGACTGTGAAATACGTAAATGATTTCACTTTTTTATATCAGTTTGTATTTGCAGTGGCATAACCTCCAGTCGTCATCAACTGAAGGCATTGCACGGAAAACAGCACACTTCACAGTAGCCTCTTGTCCAGGTTTGAGTGATACGGCAGAACGATCCAGATGAATGTATGGAGGATATTTATCACCACAATGCCACAGGCTCCGTTTAGACTGCCTGCGTGTTAGTTTCGACGTTCTCTATTACTCTACCACGTGGCAGAGAAAATTGTTGGGGGATCTGTTGCTTTCAGATAAACACCGAATGTGTCGGCAGAGATCGTACGACATGGGGTGTTAAGTCAGTGTTTTCAGCCTACTTTGCCGGGTTAGAAATCACGATCTTGCGTCCTTCCTATAGAGAGAGTTAGGGGTTTGCTGAATGTGGTAGGAACAATATCACAGACTGTTCTTTCTTATTGAACCGATTCTTGAGCGATACTAATTTGTTGTCGTGGGTGCCATTTCTTTTCATAACGGATGGGGATCGCCATTGGCACCATTTGTTACTAATTTCTGTATGCAAGATTTTGAAGAACGGTGTCCTCATGTCAATCTTGCGCACTCAAGCCTTCCATCTGGTAGATACGTCGATGACACATTTATCTGGCCCCATGGTGAACATATTATCCATATTTTTTGATTTCCTGAACAGTATACATCCGAACATTAAATTTACCGTGGAGACCGAACTTGGAAGATGTTTGCCGTTGGTTTCTAGGAAATCCAGATGGAACTTCGGTTCACCGTTAATCATGGGTCGTTTCACCACCATTCTTGCCAGAAACGTGCTGTGCTTAACATCCTTATCATCCGAGCAAGATAGGTTTGTGAAGAAAATTTAAACGATGGACTTGAGTTCCTAACCGTAACATTCCTGAGCAATGGCTCAGGGGAACAGATTGACGAAGTGCTACATCCTAAGCAGAAAGACATGTTGTCACGTGATACACGTCCTTTGACTCCGACCTTCTTGCCATACGTACGATCTGTCGCTGATAGGGTTGGCAATATTCTCTTTTTTTTTTTTTTTTTTTGAAAGTTGTTTTACGTCGCACTGACACAGATAGGTCTTATGGCGACGATGGGACAGGAAGGGGCTAGGAGTGGGAAGGAAACGGCCGTGGCCTTAATTAAGGTACAGTTCCAGCAATTTGCCTGGTATGAAAATGGGATACCACGGAAAACTATCTTCAGGGCTACCGACAGTGGGATTCGAACCCACTATCTCCCGAATACTGGACACTGGCCGCACTTAAGCGACTGCAGCTATCGAGCTCGGTAATATTCTCTTAAGGCACAATACAAAGCCCATCTGTAAGCCTAATCATCATAGGCAATTGCTTGCGATCTGTCAAAGGTCCTGTTGGTTCAAACTGTCCTCGAGTGAATGAATATATATAATATAAAACTTGGTGCTCCTGTGGATTGGTTTACGTTGGCCAAACATGTAGGAAGGTAGCAAATAGGGTTAAGGAACATCGCAGGCACATCTTTGCCAGCCAGAGAAGTCTGCTGTGGCAGAACATGCCATACATAATGACCATCAAATCATTTTTGATGCAACTTCTGTCATTTAAAAAGGGAGAAATTGTATACCTAGAATCATTTGTGAGGCCATAGAAATTGCTAAACACCCGAATCAGTTTAACAAAGGTGCGGGTATATACTGAGTAGATCATGATTACCCTCCATAGTTACTCATTTTTCCTTAACTCTGAAGGCCCTGGAATGAAGTATATTTCTAACAGGGTCTCTTATGTTGAGTCTAGTTACTGTGGAGTGATAGTTGCCAATAAAATCTTTGTTATTGCTCTGAATACGATCCTGGTCGCAGGTTCGAAACGGGTCAGCGTATATTATTACACGACCTAACATCCTTAAAATTAGATCTTCCTAGTATAATGCCATTTCTTTTCAGTTTTGACTTAATTTATAACTGCGAGATTTTCTGTCGAAACTGAGGATAAATACAATTAGAAAATCCTGGAATTTAAACTGAAAAACTTCGTTACAGTGATTCTTTTACAAAAGTCACCTAATGATCATTGAGGTACTTCCTAAATTTGAGATACTCGAGTGTTTACTCAATCTTTTAAAATTTTATTGTTCAGCTACAGACAATGCATACTACATGCTTCCTCAAGGGTAACTTAACGAGACGTGCGTGACAACTGTTCCCCGCAAAACCTGGCTCTCCTTCCACTCACTTGGACGAGCCTGTTCATCTTACCTGCTCGACTTCCTTGATCAAATTTCATTACCGGATATTCTTCGATGGCCTGGATCTCATCTTCCTCGCTGTACAATAGTTTTTTTTGTTTTGTTTTTTTGTTTAACAGTTTTCTTTACGTAACACCGACACAGATAAGTCTTATGGCAACGATGGGATAGGACGGGGCTACGAGCGGGAAGGAAGCGGCCGTGGCATAAGGTACAGTCCCAGCATTTGTCGGGTTTGAAAGTGGGAAACCACGGAAAACCATCTTTAGGGCTGCCTTCAGAGGAGTTCAAACCCACTATCTCCCGAATGGAAGCTCACAGCTGCGCCACCCTAGCCACACGGCCAACTCGCTAGGCTCTACAGCAGCTTAGTATTGAAGGGCCTGATGAACTTGTGTTACCGGGTGAGTTGGCCGTGCGGCTAGGGTGCGCAGCTGTGAGCTTGTATCCAGGAGATAGTGGGTTCGAACCCCACTGTCGACAGCCCTGAAGAGGATTTTCCGTGGTTTTCCACTTTCACACAAGGCAAATGCTGGGATTATATGTTTAGGCCACGGCCGCTTCCTTCCCATTCCCAGGCCTTGCCTATCCCATCGTCGCCATAAAAGCTATCTGCGCCGGTGCGACGTAAAGCAAATAGTAAAAAAAAAAAAAAAAAAAGTAAACTTGTGTTGCCCTGTAAAACTGCGATCATCACCGCCACTTTGGCCAAAATCACACAAGACTCCTTTCAGTTAATGTTCGTTTTTACATTAGAAATACTTTTCTTTGTAGACGTATGGATACTTTGGCTTATGCAATGCTGAGAAGTCTGCGATCGCACCATATTACGAAGGAACGAAATTGATTCTAGTCTGATGTTCGGATGTTGGAACTTATGACTGCTAAGCAGTGACTCCTAAAATTTCCGTTTTCAGAGTTGATGGTAAGGGACTTTTAAAAAGGGCACAGGCAAGTAAAAGCGAATTGTGTTTTTTTAAATTTAATTTTTCGGTGAGTTAACGCGAGTGGGAATGATGTATCCGGTTACACGTTTATTTGAACTTCCCTTCAGGGCAACAAATTGGATTTGAAGCAGCAGCAGTTTGATATTGACACTTTGTTAACGTGTGATTGTTGTTAGGTCTATTTCATTTTTTGCAGTCCTCTTCTTTATACTTCATTGTTAAGTATGTGTTTCCGAGAAAAAAAAACTATATAACGGTATTTGAGCTGGGTGTGGAAGAGGCAGGCATGAGATTTGCGGAATTTGTAAATGACGATACCGGTAGGAAAGGTTTACGAGCCACTGCTATTGAGTAGCCGTCGCTGAACGTGGCATTGTGTTGCATTTCTTGTCAGGGTCAGAGTTCCCTTCGTGAACTTACCTTCACGTCCCACTCGTGCTTAAGGGATCGTTCATTATCACACTTTACATGGGCTATCTTTGGAGGGTTGGAACTTTTATCTTTCTATGGTCTTTATTTTTGTGTGTTTTTCCCCTCATAAAACAATCATCACCTCTTGTTCTGAGCAAGCCTGTTTTTTTTACATACATACATACATACATACATTCATACATTATCATTATAGACTGTTATGCCTTTCAGCGTTCAGTCTGCAAGCCTCTGAGAATTTACTAACCGTCGCCACAATCCTCGATTTGCAACTAGTGTTGTGGCTTCATTTAGTTCTATACCTCTTATCTTTAAATCGTTAGAAACAGTCTAACCATCGTCGTCTTGGTCTCCCTCTACTTCTCTTACCCTCCATAACAGAGTCCATTATTCTCCTAGGTAACCTATCCTCCTCCATTCGCCTCACATGACCCCACCACCGAAGCCGGTTTATGCGTACAGCTTCATCCATCGAGTTCATTCCTAAATTAGCCTTTATCTCCTCATTCCGAGTACCCTCCTGCCATTGTTCCCACCTGTTTGTACCAGCGATTATTCTTGCTACTTTCATGTCTGTTACTTCTAACTTATGAATAAGATATCCTGAGTCCACCCAGCTTTCGCTCCCATAAAGCAAAGTTGGTCTGAAAACAGACCGATGTAAAGATAGTTTCGTCTGGGAGCTGACTTCCTTCTTACAGAATACTGCTGATCGCAACTGCGAGCTCACTGCATTAGCTTTACTACACCTTGATTCAATCTCACTTACTATATTACCATCCCGGGAAAACACACAACCTAAATACTTGAAATTATCGACCTGTTTTAGCTTTGTATCACCAATCTGACATTCAATTCTGTTGGATTTCTTACCTACTGACATCAATTTAGTCTTCGAGAGGCTAATTTTCATACCATACTCATTGCACCTATTTTCAAGTTCCAAGATGTTAGACTGCAGGCTTTCGGCACAGTCTGCCATTAAGACCAAGTCGTCAGCATAGGCCAGGCTGCTTACTACATTTCCACCTAACTGAATCCATCCCTGCCATTTTATACCTTTCAGCATATGATCCATGTAAACTACAAACAGCAAAGGTGAAAGATTACAGCCTTGTCTAACTCCTGTAAGTACCCTGAACCAAGAACTCATTCTACCATCAATTCTCACTGAAGCCCAATTGTCAACATAAATGCCTTTGATTGATTTTAATAATCTACCTTTAATTCCATAGTCCCCCAGTATAGCGAACATCTTTTCCCTCGGTACCCTGTCATATGCTTTCTCTAGATCTACGAAACATAAACACAACTGCCTATTCCTCTCGTAGCATTTTTCAATTACCTGGCGCATACTGAAAATCTGATCCTGACAGCCTCTCTGTGGTCTGAAACCACACTGGTTTTCATCCAACTTCCTCTCAACGACTGATCGCACCCTCCCTTCCAAGATGCCTGTGAATACTTTGCCTGGTATACTAATCAATGAGATACCTCGATAGTTGTTGCAATCCTTCCTGTTCCCTTGCTTATAGATAGGTGCAATTACTGCTTTTGTCCAATCTGAAGGTACCTTACCAACACTCCACGCTAATTTTACTACTCTATGAAGCCATTTCATCCCTGCCTTCCCACTATACTTCACCATTTCAGGTTTTTTTTTCACTATTTAATTCTCAAATTGTATAACACTTCTCCTTAATGGCTTTGGCCTGCCTATCCAGATTGTCTACAGGTATTGGGATGCCACGTGATCAGGGTGACCTCCATAACGGATTCGGCTGCCTCTGAATATCAACCAACAGCTTCTCAGCTGGTTTCACGGGACTGAAAAAAATCCCTTCCAATCTATAGTTTAGAATTAACATTCTTTGACCGACCTGGACTAAAATCCAGGACCTTCGGGTAAGAGACAGACCTACGCCACAGGACTGGAAATATTCTTATAGTCTGCAAACACGGCTTCATTCAACATTCAAAGGTTTCGAAATAGTTATATATTGTGTATAGTTAAGCTTTCAGTGACAAAAACGGTGTGTAAATATCAATTGTGTAACGTTGAGTATCAGATCATTGTTAAACGATATTAATGCACAAACTTCAAAATATTTAAAATATACCAGTTGTGAAATTATGTTCATCGGAAGTTTTGGTATCATTGCTGCTCGTTGAAGTTAAAGTTTGTTATTAGCTTTCTCTGTGACCTTGGATATAAGGTAGCATCAGTCTTCCGATCCCAACGCAGGTTTAAGTGAGGTTTTTCAAGGGCGGAAAAAGTTCATTCGCCGGGCTGAGTGGCTCAGACGATTGAGGCGCTGGCCTTCTGACCCCAACTTGGTAGGTTCGATCCTGACTCAGTCCGATGGTATATGAAGGTGCTCAAATACGACATCCTCGTGTCTGTAGATTTACTGGCACGTAAAAGAAATAATGTGGGACTGAATTCCGGAACCTCGGCTTCTCCGAAAACCGCTAAGGTAGGTAGTGGGACGTAAAGCCAGTAACATTATTATTATTATTATTATTATTATTATTATTATTATTAAAAGTTAATTTGGAAGCTGTCGACTAGGCGTCACTATTGAGGCGTACGGGGGAAATGAGAAGTTGGGTAGTTCCTGTCACTTTCCTCACCAAGCCAGAAGGTGCTATTACATATCAGTCTGCCAAGTCCACTGAAGTGAACTGCCGAGTCGACCTTATCGGCGATACTTCCACTCTATCGATAACTGGGATTGGCTCTATAAGGAATTACAGAGGTGCCCACATTATTAGACTAGAGCTCTGAAAATGGCGTATTTTGTTTTAGAGAATCATTCAACAGCCAGGATTTACATCTACACGATGGTTGCAGTTTTAATTATTTTAGAAATGAGCGTTTTTACTCTAGCTGGCATGCTTTCAACTAATGTTCAACAGTTTTTTCGAATGTCTTTGTCATGGTGCTAAATCTTGATTAGAGTTTCAGTTAGTCCAATCTTGGTTGTAATGGTTGTTTTCCTAATTTTCTTCTTAAGCCCACAAGTTTTCAATCGGGTTCATGTCCGAACTCATGCCTGGCCATGGGAGCGCTGAAAGACTTCATTCTTTCAAAAAATACATTACTTTCTTGGCTTTATGGCATGGTGCATTATCTTTCATAAAGACAGCAGGATTACCCCGAACCATTCCTTTATCTAGGGTAAGAGTCTCATTGTGAGGACTTGTATGTATTGGTCTTTTTTTATAGCACCTTCTACAACGTAAAGTCGTCCAGTACCGTACACAGACATAACGCCCCACACGATTACTTTTGTTGGGTGTTTTACAGTCTGTTTACTGACTGCTTTCTGCGGCGACTTCAAACACTGATTCATCACTAAAGCATTCCTGAAAACAATGTTAAATCGCTAGATATTGTCAGTGTTATTACAACTTGTAGCCTAAAAATTAGTTGTAACAACCTAAGAGTTTTGTTTTTTTATTTTATTTTATTTTATTTTATAAGGTTTCAGTTGGATATAATTCAGCCAAAGGCATACCATTTTAAAATTTGAGAATTGCTTATTCATACTGTAACTAACCTTCTTACAATCCTCAGAACACCATTGTTGCTGTTCCTACGCCCATTCCAGTCTGATTTTCGCCATTGTTTGTGTGATTTTTGCTTTTCTTCTCGGCCGCCTGCCTTTCAATCCCGCACTGCGTGTACCACTAGCTGACAGTGAATTTCCTGGTCGGTACTAGTAGACTTGCGACGTTTACATGCCAGTCCTACTGGTTTTCTAACACCTTTGGGGTTTTCTTTTCCGTCTTGTCTGGTAAGTTCGTTATTCTACAAAGGGCACTAGGAAAGTTTTGCAATGTGAGTGAACGCTTTAGACTTTTCCAAAATAATTTCCATCACACTCAATACACTTCTCCATACGTCTAAACCAGTCACTGAACCAACTCTGTCACTTTTCTTCGGTTACATTTTCACACTCTCGATCCCATGCTGCCAGTAGCTCCTCGTCAGATGCAAAACGCCGCCTTTTCAGCTTCATCTTCACTTCTGGGAAGAGTGCGAAGTCACATTGGGCAAGATCAGAACTGTACGGAGGGTGATCAAGCACAGTCAACCCTGATCTGGCAAGAAAATCCATTGTTATATTAGCACGATGTGCTGGAGCATCGTCGTGATGCAAGAGCCAAGTGAGCCGTGATCTTGGACGGAGCTACTTGAGAGCCTGGATGACCTGAGGCAGACAAGTCTCACTGTACCACTTCGCTGTAACTGTCCTTTGTGTTTCTAGCACAACCCGAGTCAGGATGCCGCGTTTAGTGAAGAATACTGCAATCATCATTTTCCTCACTGACCTTGACTTTCGCACAGTCACAGGAGTACCCTCATCTTCAAACAGCCACATCTTGTTCTGGGATGGGACATCATAATAATGAAGCAAAGTTTCGTCACCTGTAACGATGCTATTGACGTTACGTGAAGTCCCATTTTCAAACTGTTCTAGCATTTTTCGGCACCGTTTCACTCGATGTGCCCTTAATTCCTCTGAAAGTGAATGGGGCACCCAAAGGGAACAAACCTTTCTAACATGGAGATGGTTTTGTAGAATTGGAATAGTTGGTGCAAGGATGTGGTGGATCCCTTCTACCTGCCGATATGTCAACCACCTCTCTTGCTGCAACATTTTTTCACAGCTTCAATGTTTTCCTCAGTCATTGATTCAGACGGTGGCCCAGAACTAGGATCGTCTTCAACCCCAAAATTTCCCCTCTGGAACTCGTTGTACCAGCGGAAAATTGTCCGATGTGGACAGTCTTTCCCCAGCACAGGAGTCATTTCCTCCAGGCATTGGTCAACAGTTATTCCACGAGCAAATTTGTAGCGGATAATTACGCGATATTCACCTATAGACCACACTGACATCTTAACTTGCTTTCAATCCCACTGCTTGGTAACAGCTGGTGTGAAGGTCGCGCCTTGCTGTCTTCTAGACCATTTTTCATCCCTCTTTTCATCCCTCAACATAACAGGGGTGTCCAGCCAACCGTTTTTGCGTATTGCAAAACTTTCCTAGTGCCCTTTGTACTCACTGATTTTTGAGAAATATTGAACCTTATTGCTATTTCTTGTGTGTAGCGACTTTCAACCAGAAAAGTTCTTGCAGTGCCAATTTTACAGTGATATTTCGTAGATAGGAATGCGCGACGTAACCTGTCTTTAGTCTAATCATTTAGCCACCCCTGTATTTTGCTAGCGTCGCTCGTACCTGTCACGTTCAGAAAGTCAAAGGGAAGGATGAGACAGAGACTGGTAATGAAAGTAACAAATTTGTTCCAGCCCTGTAAACTTCTTACCAGAAGTGGATATGCACTCGTATTAACACAGCAACATTTCACAACAACATTTGGTACAGTATATTGTAGGTTTATCTGTAAAATATTTGCGGCCTCGGTTACTGTCGGGCTTTGTGGGACATGGAATTAAGTATTCATTTCTTCTTTATATAAGGTTGCCGGACGGAATCCCAGAAGAGTGGGTTTGAAGACCTGGTCTGAACCTTGCCGGTAGGCGTATTGAAACGTTGAATGTGCCTTTTAGGGCAAACTTCCGCCACTCGTGCATTGTTTCGATCCCCACTTAAAAGTACGTTTAACGCATGGCATTCTCTCTCTGCAGTGTTGATGCACGGTATGAGACTGGATGTGGACTCCTATTCTACACTCCGGCTATTTTAAAGTCCTGACAAATGTTTTCCAATAACATATTTCATCGCTCCATTCTTTGGCTGATAGATTCTTCCTATTTCAACACTACGGTCATTACTTTCGTATTTTTAAAACCTAAGTCTCCTGGCCATTGGAGCTAGTGTGGATGCGTCACGTCTTTTTTAAACAGATATTTTACCTCGATGCTCGGTGGGTGGTCATGGTCGTTTAGACCTCTCTCCATGGCCCCGGGTTCGATTCCCAGCCGGGTTGGGGATTTTAACTCTCTGGCTTTGGGGGCTGCGTGTTTATTTCGTCTTCAACATTAAAATTCATCGTAGGTAGTGCCACATCCTCACTGACGCACAAGTCGCCTATACGGTGTCTCTTTGAAAGACTTGCACTAGAACTCTCACACGCCATTATTATATTATCGTTGAGACGTAGTCTGTTTGGTATGACACCGTAGTGACCCGGTTCGAGTTCCGTTGGTGGGAAAAAAGTCACCATCAGAATAGAACGTTGGTCGAGGTAAGGGAAATTGTGGTATGCCATTTCTAATCAGTAGGTCGCGTGCCATAAGTCTGGATTCAGTTCCAATCTTCTGTGCGGTGCTCAAATAGTGGGGGGGCATATGAGGCGTCGGACGGGGACGTGTGGCCGTGAGAAGACCGCTTGATGTTGGTCAACAGGGTTTCACCCTCTGCACACACAGTCACACGCTACGCTCATACTGGACACAGCACATGTGCTTCTCTTTGCCTAAAGATGGAGCGCACAAGTAAATGGAGTAAATCGCAGCCAACGGACTCTTATCAAAGTGCCTGGGCATTAGAACATAAGTGTGTTACCTCAAACTCTCATTCCGATATGTTCTTAACTAATTTTTACTTCACTTTGGGGCCGGAGAAGTTATGGGTACGTATTTGTGTGAATCCTATGAGAAGTTTCGGCGAATTCATTTTTGTGATATGCTTTCTAGTCAGGGCTGTGGACAGATCGGTTTTCTGAGGTCTTTTTTTTTGGGGGGGGGTAGGGGGCTGTCCTCCCTTGGAGACCCAGGGCGTAGTTGGCAAAAAAACAATCTAAATGAATAAAAGTGCTAAAAGTAAATAAGCCAGCAAAAATAAGCAAAGTTGCGGAACGCCTGCAATAATTGGCGGTTATATTTATATGTTTGTGTTAGTAAGTAATATAATAGAAAATGGTAGGTTATAATTCTCTTTGAAGAACCCGCACTATTGTTGTCTACTATAAGTTATTAAGAATGCCTGTCTTCCTTGTAGGCTAAGGTCTAACTCCCCTTCAGTTTGTTTCAAAGACTTTAATATTACTTTGTTTCGTCGCCCTTCCTTTATTGTTGAAACAATGTTAAGTTTCTAGTATTGTCATTCGCAGCAAAGTTCGTTCATCTGTTTGGTTTTCTATGTTAATTTTCTAGTTGAGTGATCGCGTTCGTGTAGTAATTACGCCGCAGTAAGTTTACTTGTTTAAGTTTTTTGAACTGTTTGGTGTTCATTTTTGATTTGATTAGTGAGAATAGTATAACATCAGTCACCATGAGCAACTCCTCTGAGCCGGAAGTTAAATCGTATTTATCTTCAGTTGAGTAATAGTGTATTCTCCTTTCTTTTTGAATATAGTGCTAGGACTACCAGTAAACCATTGCGTTTTTTAGACTGCCTTTTTATTTTGCCTTTAGGGGGGAAAAAAATACCGGGCTGAGTGACTCAGACGGTTGATGCGTTAGCTTTCTGACCCCAGCTTGCAGATTCGATCCTGGCTCAGTCCGGTGGTATTTGAAGGTGCTCAGATATCAGCCTCGTGTCGATAGATTGACTGGCACGTAAAAACTGCGAGACTATATTCCGGCACCTCGGCGTCTCCGAAAACCGTAAAGTAGTTAGTGGGACGTAAAGCAAATAACATTATCATTATAAAAAACAGGTCACGTGTATAATTCAGATAATAATATTCTGACAAAGACAGTTCAAGTACTGTATGCGACGACCTCATCAGGTTCCCAATATAGTTTATCTCAAATGCCTACCGAATATTACCTTCATTTCATTTAGACAAGAAGCTATCCCGCCCTTCCACGTTGGCTCCACATTAAAGGGAGGCCTCAACTTGCAAATCCTCGTGAAATAATAAAGAACGTTACATTATACAAAACAAGCCTATTAGATACAACAGAGCAAAATTTAGTCAAATGTAATGCATATTATTATTATATAGGGATGAACTATCCAGTATACCTATATAAAGACTTCGTTGGAAAACGCATTTTCAATATTTATCAACTCGAAAACAAGATACGGTGCGTAATAAAAAGTTACAAACGTAACTTCAGCTTTTAGGATTTTTAGATTCCATTTTATGGAGATTCGACTAGAAACATTTCTACGAAATTTACAAAAAAAACACTTCACGTTTTCGTAAGGGTCAACGAAATTTGCGTTTCAGCGACTGTGGGTTTGGGAATGACACATCATCTTCGTCCTCTGATTTTCCCCGACAAACTTCATTGAACATGTATGGGGTATTCTTGGAAGGAATATAACTGTGCGAACACCACCTTGGCACACTTCAGAAAATAATTGCTGGAGGAGTGGAAAATGTAATAGCAAAACTGAAAGGAAAACTTAAAACAAACGAAAATTTTCAAGAATCGCCAAATGTAAGGAATGTTGCGAGTGAATGAGTGTTGTAAAACATGTGGTTATTTCCTAGCGTTTCTAAATTTGTGTCCGTCGGTTCGACGTAAACCAAAGAGCAATATACGGTGTAGGCCTATATATACACGTGAAAGAAGCGAATTATTAATGATACAAATGACGGTAGGTTTCTCAGAATTAGGAGCTAAAGGCTGGCAGGAATAAACTCGATGGATGATGCTGTAAAGATAAACGGGCTTTAGTGGTGGACTGCTGGGAGGCAAATAGAGGAAGGAAGGTTACCTAGGACAATTATAGACTGTCAATGGGGGGGCGGGGGGGGGGGGGCACGGCGCGATGGATACACTTTTTTTTAAAGTGATATAAGAGATATGGAACTGCACGAGGCGGCAGAGCTATAGGTGGGCCGGTGTAAGGTTGCACATGACAGCTGCGCACAATATTGGTCACACTGCAATGGCGCACGAAGCGATGTTGCCGCCGTAACAACAGCTGATTGCACGACACATGGGTTTTTAAAAACACGGGGGAAATGTTTTTAATGTCATCGCGATGATACACAATACAAATGAAATCTGCCGACAAAAATTGAACTTTCAACTCACCGATTATTCATCACACAAAATTATACGAGATAAATATACTACGTTCTTATTATCGCGATGTTAGAAAACAACGAAGAAATCGGCCGACAAGGTTCTCACTTTAAATACACCAATAAATGTTAGAATAATATACACCGGTGCTAACACAAAATGTTTCAAGTAAAATCTATAAAATGTTTCGAAAATTCAGAAACCTTATTTTCATACCTGATATCCTCCAGATCACTGCTATCACTACCGTCGCCTTCGTTATTGTCATCGTCGTCTAGGCAGATCATCAAGTCCTGACAGTCACTGATGATGCCATGTATTGCCATTGCCGAATTAATGAATGCTGCGGCATGGCTAAATTTCTTCCTGCACAAAGCCGCATCCATTCGAGCAGTACTCTCCTGGAACAGTCCTTCCTACCGTGCCAGAACCAACTTAATGAGGATGAAGTGACAGTAGTTCGGCAGCAACCTGATAACCTCGTGCCCTTGTTCCTTCGCTACCTCGTCGATTTTTTTCTTTTTCTTTTTTTTTTTCTTCATTACATCACACCGACACAGATAGGTTTTATAGCGACGATGGGACAGGAAAGGCCTAGGAATGGGAAGGAAGCGACCGTTGCCTTAATTAAGGTACACCCCCAGCATTTGCCTGGAGTGAAAATGGGAAACCGCGGAAAACCATCTTCAGGGCTGCCGACAGTGGAATTCGAACCCACTATCTCCCGGATGCGAGCTCACAGCTGCACGGCCAACTCGCCCGGTGTCGACTAATTTAGTCATAGCCTACACATATGCGCTGGGATATTTCTTTACTGCAGCCATTCCACCTACAGTTCTTTACGGGCGCTCGAAGAAGGGGTCTTGTCCATTATTACGGAGTAGTAACGTGCATTGTCCATAACAAGTCAGAGGGGACTTTGAGCTGTAAAAATCGTACTCGTGTCTTCGTATTGCATCAGCCTGGAAAGAGTTAATTCCTGTTACAGGAGATAGCTTAATTCGTTTCTTTCCCGGAGTGCTGTGAAACAAGTCCCTACTATCAGCCCCGTTTTTGCTACTGCTATGTACCCCAGTCACTTTTTCCTTGTGTTCTTGGAGGCGAACACCTGTTTGAATGACAGTACGCTTTGAAAGCCCTAATGTTTGAGATATGCGATCCACAACATGATCTACACGAACGGAGAGACGGCTGTACAAGCATACGAATTTCGTCTTCCTCTCGTAAAACTCATGAGTTCTCCGCACTAATTCTAATGCCTGACTATTAAGGAACACTTCGCGCTTCATGACTATGTTGTCATTTCCGAGACACCGCACTGCATTCGTTAAAATAAAATTTCACAATTATCTCACAATGAAAACAAAACTTTAATAAACGCGCGAATCACATCTGACCACGTGCTACCGGCGACAGACAAAACGGTAACACTTCAATACAGTAGTCCAGCTACTTATAGATGGCACCACTATACTACCTATATTGCCAACAACAATCAACTGAAAATAGTTCGTATTTATTTTGTAGCTCGCTTAAACCTTATAATATCTTTTAAATGCTCATATTTATGTAAGCAAATAAAATATTATGAACACTATACGGAATTATATACGAATTAGCATGAATAAAATGCGTAACTGTATCTGACATAAAAAGTAGTGGATTGGTGATTCTGACTGACGGGTGACATTCTTCATTTCATTTTTGTAGTGGTACCAACATGACTTGAAACTGTCAAGTGCAACCTTGTGCCGGCCCACCTATAGTTGCAAATAGAGGATTTTGAAGCCATAGACTTTCAGACTGAACGCAGAAAGGCATGAGATTCTGTAAATCATTCGACCGGATCAGGAATGGAATGAATGAAACTCCCATCTAGCGGCGAGGATAGGAATTGTGCCGGTTCCCGAAGCCTGTCTCATTCCTCTAGGACAATGATTGACTGCCAGATGAAATGCTGGAATAAAACATAACAGGGAAAACTGGAGTGCCCGGAGAAAAAAACCTGTCCTGCCACCGCTTTGCCCAGCACAAATCTCACATGGAGTGACCGAGATTTGAAGCACGGAACCCAGCGGTAAGAGACCGGTGCGCTGCCGCCTGAACCACGGAGGATATCAAGATGTGATGATAATAATAATGATAATAATAATAATAATAATAATAATAATAATAATAGTGCGTTTATATAAATTGTACCACGGTTGGGAAGATGGTTCGTTTACAGCCAGTCACATTTGGTTAAAGGAGCTAACGACTCGGACTATCACGTATAGTATGTCGGTGATTGATCGTGTCTTCTACTTTACTGGACGGTGACGTACGGAGGAGTGGAGGAAGGGTGGTGTCCAGCGAGTGTTACGTGTTGGTCAGGTGGCGGGCGTGTGGGAGACAGCAGTCGCGGTCGTCGACCCGGGATTATATCCCGCCACTGGGGCGAGTTGAACCGGCCTAAACCTACACAAAGACGTTATAAGCTTCTCTTTGTTATATTAGATCAGAAGAGTTCAAATTATACGTAGTACGTCGGCCACTCGAGTCGTGACTCTTTCCCAATTACAGCCTGGGCATCGCATTTCGAAAATATTAGCCAGGACAGCGATCACAGATGCTTACGTACGTCCTTGATAGTTGTGGGCATTTCAGTTTTAGACCCTCGTAACATTAGAAATAGCCGAAGTGAAGATTATTTCCAGTGTTTGAATGAACCGAGCTCTATAGCTGCAGTTGCTTAAGTGCGGCCAGTATCCAGTATTCGGGAGATACTGGGTTCGAACCCCACTGTCGCCAGGCCTGAAGATAGTTTTTCGTGGTTTCCCCATTTCCACACCAGGCAAATGCTGGGGCTGTACCTTAATTGAGGCCACGGTTGCTTCCTTCCCATTCCTGCCCCATCGTCGCCATAAGACCTATCTGTGTCGGTGCGACGTAAAGCAAATTGTAAGACTTTCAAGAACAAATTAAATGTTGACTTTGAAAACTCGAACATTAGAGATGGGAGAAGTGGAAGCCTCTTGTCCAGAACCAGGTGGAGTCCCACATTGCCAGACTCGTTTTGCAAGACGGTAGTCCTTAGAAGCAGACTTTATTCTTATTTTTCTGTTTTTTATTTTTACAAGTTGCCTCACGTCGCACCGACACAGATAGGTCTTACGGCGACGTTGGGACAGGAAAGGGCTAGGAGTGGGAAGGAAATGACCATGGCCTTAAGGTACATACCCGGCTTGTGCCTAGTGTGAACATGGTAAACCACGGGAAACCATCTTCAGGGCTGCTGACAGCGAGGTCTAACCCACTTCCTCCGGAATACTGGATACCGGTCGCACCGAAGCGACTGCAGCTATCGAGCTCGTTCTTCTTCTATCACCCTGTGGGGTGGGAGCGGTAGAATAATACCCACGCCTATCGTAAGAGGTGACTAAAAGGAGCACCAAGGTTCTGAACTTTGGACCGTCGGTTGGTTGGCGACCACGGGGCCCTAAGCTGAGTCCTGGCATTGCTTCCACTTACTTGTGCCAGGCTTCCCACTTTCACCTATCCTGTCCGACCTCCCTGGTAAACTCTTGTTTTTTTCGACCCCGACGCTATTAGCCTAGAGCACTGTAGGCCTAGGGAGTCTCATTTTCAGCCCTTCATGATCTTCGTCTTTCTTTGGCAGATACCTTCATTTTTCGAAGTGTCGGATCCCTTCCATAGTTTCTCTGTGATGAAATGAAATGGCGTAGGGCTTTTAGTGCCGGGAGTGTCCGAGGACATGTTCAGCTCGCCAGGTGCAGGTCTTTTGATTTGACTCCCGTAGGCGACCTGCACGTCGTGATGAGGATGAAATGTTGATGAAGACGAGACATACACGCAGCCCCTGTGCCAGCGAAATTAACCAATGATGATTAACATTCGCGACCCCGCCGGGAATCGAATCTGGCACCCTTGTGACCAGCACGCTAACCAATTAGCCATAGAGCCGGGCTTCTCTGTGATTAGTGTTATATAGATGATGATGGTTGCCTAGTTGTACTTCCTCTTCACCACCACCTTCTTCTACTTCTTCTTACCCAAATTAATTTGAATCAGCACTAGATATGGATTGGTCTAATTTGACTGTCTAATATCCCTCCTGGCCGGTTCCGTGGTGTAGGGGTAGTGTGCCTGCCTCTTACCCGGAGGCCACGGGTTCGATTCCCAACCAGGTGATAAGATTTTTACCTGGATCTAAAAGGTCACTCAGCCTACGTGATTATAATTGAGGAGCCGTCTGACGGTGAGATAGTGGTTCTGATCTGGAAAACTAAGAATAACGGTCGAGAGGATTCGTCATGCAGTCTCCAACCCTATGTGGAAAGTTGTGTACAATATTACCATATATTTCTATGCTGATTGGTAGTGTGTGTTCGTAAATGAAGAGAAGTGTATTAAGACGAACAAAAATCCCAGTCCCCGAGCCATGGGACTTATTCATGCAATATTAAAAATCCCAGCCGGGTTGTTAATCGAACCCAAGACCCTTTGGATGCACCCTGATCTCGGAGCATGACTAGAGCGGACAGTAATCATTAGAATATAACGACTATATGTTGGAGATATTTCCGAGAACTCCGGAATACGTATGTATAGAGGATGATTTTTTCGCATTAACGATAAACGCGACAAAAGATATTTTAAAATATCTGAAAGAATCATATGATTATGGTTAAGGCATTAGTGATTTTGTTTTCGCGAATTAAAGCGACAAGGCCAGGTTAAAGCGAAATTTACTTATTTTGCCGTAAGTGCGAAAATGTAGCGAAATGCATGGAAACTAATGATCTTAAAACTGTATTCCAATATCATGTGTGAAGGGGAACAGAAGACAGAATAAGTATTTCTCATTTCGACAAAGTATCTCTTCGTATGAATATTTTGTAAAATCCGTTAATAGTATGGTCATATAGGGTGAAAGGGTAATTTGTTATTTAACCTCGATTAGAGCTATATTATAGTCCTAAACAAGATTCTTCTTCTTCTTCTTCTTCTTCTTCTTCTTCTTCTTTTCTAGCCTATTTCATTCCACTGCTGGATATAGGCCTCTTCCATGTGCTTCCATCGTCTTCGGTCTTGAGCCACTTGGAACCAGCGTGTTCCAGCCAACAGCTTTATGTCGTCGAGCCATCTCTTTAGGGGTCTTCCAATGCCTCTCTTGTGTCCCCATGGTCTCCAGTGAACAATCCTAGAGGTCCTCTTTATTTATCTATTTTTCACATAAATAATTCACAAATCTCACGAATTAAACTTTTTATGAATAACTTCAGGAAAGGATTAAAGCGATGTGGTCACCCCTATTTCGCGAAATAACGCGAAAAAGCATGCCCCTACGTATGTATATCAGTCTGGAGGTTGGTCGGATCCTCCGAGAGCACCCCCGGAGATTATCGATTTATAGGGAATCTGTGGTCGTTATAACGAAACGTACCAGGCAAAGGTGAGGTGTTCGTCATTGCTTTTCACCCTGAGGCAGAACGATGACTCTACGAGGAACGTCTTGCACTGTTTGTGTTCTGGCTGACTACCAGCCATACCTGAGCTGCTTCCATAATGTCAAAACCATGAGACGGAGATATCAGTGGAAGTTTCTTGTGCCAAGAGACAGATCGAAAAATATTTTATCTTTCAAGTAATGGCAACAGTCTTACATTCTGTCTTCGATTTTGGATTTTTAAAATATTTCATTCTTACAGTTCGCTTTACCTCGCAGTTACACAGATAGTCTTATGGCGATGATGGGGTAACAAAGGGCTGGGAGTGGGAAGGAAGCGACCACGGCCTTAATTACGGTATGGTTTGAAGTGAAAATGGGAAAACACGGAAAACCGTCTTCAGAGCTGTCGACAGTGGGGTTCGAGCCCACTATCCCCCGAATGCAAAACTGATAGTTACGTCACTCAAAACGCACAGCCATTTGTTTGGTTCGAAATGTTTTAATCCTTATATTATTGAACTATTCGTCATGGGAGATATTTCGACATGAAACAAGCGCAGTTAATCTTACGTGTGGCATTGGGTGTCTTAAGTGTACCATGACTGTGTTGTTCACTCCTTAATCGAGTATAAAGCATGAAGAAAAAGGTCCAAAAGAACGGTTTCGTGTTAACTGAGCTGTTCTAATTATTTCTGATAACCTCGCTATATCGGAGAAAGTCGTTACTCTTTTGAAAGGATCACGCCAGGTTGAATGTTCCCCTGAGCGACAGAGAATTCGCTTCTGGCAGTGAAGGTTCTCGACTGTGTGGTTCTGATTCTGCGTAAAATTGGATGTTTCGTGGCTGTGATCACGATATCTGCAGTCGTGGAAAATTAGATACATGCTTTTTTTTAAACTGGAAATGGATATTCTTTCGGTGTCTCTTTTCACACACTTTTTTACCTCTGAATAATGTATGTTCTGAGAGTCGTGAGCGTTTAGTTGCTAGTTTTTACGAAAGGAGGATGATGATATCCGACTCCGTGGTTGACAGGTTAGTCTGTTGATTTTTGCTCCAAGAGGTCCCGGATTCGGTTCCCAATCGGTTCGTGGATGTTTAAATTGGTTAATTCCTCAGACTCGGGGACTGATTGGACGTGGTGTCTTCATCAGATGTCATCCGAGGTAGGGCCCCTTCTTCTCACAGTTGAGCAGGTCGCCCGTGAGAATCAGCTCCCAAGACCTACACCAGGAATCTCTGGAGTGCACCGTCCTGCGTGAACAGATCACACCTTCACCGCGTCGGCTAGGCAGCCGTTCAACAAGAATACAATACTAATAATAATAACTAAAACATTTCAGCGCGAGTTAACATTGTATCATACAGCGTCCCTCTGTATGATCTCTAACTACATTGTGCATTTATGATAACGTAGAAATTAAAAATGAAAATCCACAGCCTGTTTCCGGTCATTCAACCGGGAATGAATGAATGAATGAATGAATGAATGAATGAAGCCCGATCTAGCGGCGGGGATAAGAACTGTGCCGGCTGCCGAAGCCTGTCGCACTCTCTGGGCAATGATTGACAGATGAAATGAAATGATTTTGGAGTGTGTTGCTGGAATGAAAGATGACAGGGGAAAAGCGGAGTACCCAGAGAGAAACTTGTCACACCTCCGCTTTGTCCAGCACAAATATCGCATGTGTGACCGGAATTTGAACTACGGAAACCAGCGGTGAGAGGCCATCGCGCTGCCGCCTGAGCCACGGAGGCTCCCACATGAGAACGTTGACACATTTTTATTTTGTAATTAGTGGAATATTTTACCGCAATTTTTAAAAAATTAGTACTCATCAATGAATACTAGTGTTTCTGAGATCAATTTAAAAGTATTTTTGAAGTATATGACGTATCGTATATAGAAGAGTATATAAAGTATATTTTAGAAAGTATATTTTCTTTCTTTACGTCGTTCCGATTCAGGTCTTTCGGCTACGATGGAATGTAGCTGGGAAGAAAGACAGTGGCGTTTATACAACCTCTGTATTCACCTGGTGTCAAAATAGGAAACCACGGTAAACAATTTTCAGAGCTTCCGACAGTGAGGTTCGAATCCGCTTTCTCCCGAATGGAAGCGTCCACCTACTCGCACCGCGTAACCATCTCGCCCGGTGAAAAGACGAAAAGCAAAAGAAAAAATGAGGGACTGGCTGTCCTCGATACCAGCGATATACTCACACGTGCAAATTTCCAGCATGTACGCAGGCTGTTACATTTGAAGGACCAGTTTCTCATCAAATAAATAGGACGTTGAACGAAATCGATAACCTCATAGTTGTGGCCGACCCCCTGCGGGAAGAAAACTGTGTTCCATAGCTTCCAATACTAGGTCCAGTGATGTGTTACACCTCTCTATCATCCTCCTAATGATCACACCACTAACGACAGAAAAAAAAAAAAAAAATCTGGTTGATCCATTTTGTACCATGTTGTGCTAGCTACGTGTATACATGTGACGTAAGGTCTTCTTGCGCCATTGATGATTCGCCTGCTGGGTGGAGCTCTTTCCACCTCATCATGATAATTATAAAACCCGTCCTCTGTCATCCTACGTACGGCAAGTGTATGTAGCAGATAACACATTTCGAGTGAAGTGAGCATTTAAAATGGAATCTGCAGCTGTTGACTTGAACAACACGTCTTGGTTGTTTATCTTCTTTGCTCATCGGGTTTAGTTTGCTTCTAAATTATTGTAGCAATCAGTAAACTTGGAATTTCACTCGATATGATTTCGGACGGTCCTAAAAGAATCTCTCTCGTCAAGTCTGTGTGGTCTGACACGGTGGTTATTCGGTTCGAGTCCCGCTAGTTGTCACCATCAAAATGTCAGCCGGCAGGGTAGGAGAGGTGGTGGTGTAGAATTTCTAATCATTAGATTGCTTGTCAAAAATTACACTCCTCTCTGCAGTGTGTATATGGAGTGAGGGCATATGCCGCTGTTGAAGGTGATTCGCCCGTAAAGCTTTGAGCAGGAGTAGGCTAGATGCCGACATCCGATTTCACCTTTCTGCCTACCTCATTATCATCCCACATCCAGAAGCTCAGGTCGCCCATGGCCTGCACCAGACGAACCGAACATCTCCTCGGACACTTCTGGCACTAAAAGCTATACTCTAGGTAAGTTTCCATTTCGTTTCGTTAATCCATATCTAAATTCTTCGAATGGTCGGATCTCTCCATTTTTCAACCGGTAGTTTTAATAGGGACTGATAATCCCGTTGTTTATCTGCAGGGAATTCCGAAAAAAATAAATGAATAGCGACTTTCCGTATCGCTCTCGTGGTAATAGTGGCTATAGCCTCTCATTTCACGGAAATTTGTATGAATGGGTAGAGGGTTAATATTTCAGCATTCCCTATTTTGAAATGTTGTAATACAGTACAGAATGGTCCTCAAATCAGTTCATACGAATCTCAATAGAAATTAAGATGCGATATATTCTATTAAGATACTTTTCCCCAAATTCTCCATTACTTAAGTGTGCACCTTGTAATCCGTTAGTGACTGTTGCATGTTTCTTAAGAGCATTCCGCGGTAGGCTGTAAGGAACATTACAAGAAAAAATAATGCATTTTGTACAATAAAACTCCCAGCTGAACAGTGAACGTTAACCTCTGAGTGGGGACATGGACTACGTCCGCGATAAGAGGCGAAGCTAGTCCTTAACACAGTACTGTTCCTTTTGCAGCCAATTCCTGAGAATGGTGTAAAGTTATATGGTCTGTCGGTGTGTGTATTTCATTAGGCTTTGCTGACTGATGAAGCCGTCTCTCCTCAGTTTCGACTCAGTTAATTTATAAGTCTGCTGGAAATAATTTTGAATAAATAAATGTATCAACTACCCGAAAACCCATATAGTAACAGAAGTATATCTCAAAAAGAAACAATTTAATTATGAAGAGTAAGGCTTTGGAACAAATCCTCAAAGGAAATGTTCGATAAATTTCCAAAGTCTGTGAAAACGTTTCTAGACAAATCTAGGTAAACAATTGATAGGGAATCTGCTACCGGACGGCTGTCCTAATTGCAGATCATTGATGATTGATCAGATATCACAGAAGCACTAGGAGCTGTGTTCTACGGAAATGTAAGATGAGGCATTTTCCCGTTATTTTCTTAAGCCAGAGATGTCTTGTTACATATCAACCTTTTTTTAAATAACGTTTAGGCTCTTCAGTCTGCCGAAACTAATTCTGCATTTATACATTTATAAACCACCTGAGAAAGAAAACTGTTGGATCCAGTTAGCCTTCGACACAAGGTACGTACATCTATGCTAACTGTTGACGTGCGGACAGCTCAGAAAAGTTTCTGTATAACTCAGTCACATGGTGCGCGATTGTTGGCAAACATTGCTGTCCACTTGCACAATGCACTTCCCCTCGGCACTGCATGTCATTCTCTATTAAAAACTGCTCTGCTGGATCACGAGTGATTTTAGAAATTCTCACAATGCCAGTAGACATGAGAAAAAGCGTTATGTCAAGAGCATGACTCTCAAAGTAGTAGGAAAATTTATGCATCGAAAATCTATCCCCGTCTCTTTTCCACCTGCAGTATTATTTGATTAATGGGGCTCTACGGAGTAAATATTAGCTGCCGATACATAGTGGAAATACCTTGTTGTAGAAAAAAAAATGTTGGAAACATTTAATTTCTTTTTTCTCCACCTGTCACCAAATTATACGAGGGACAGTCGAAAAGTTTTGCATCTGATAATGTGTGTTGACATTGGACCTTGCGTATCCAGTCCTTGCTTCTTTGAATCATGAACCACGTCTTGGGCGTTCGAAGTACGACGTCTTCGTAGCGAATTCTTCATATTTGAGAGCATAAGTCGCTCCGTCCTAAGTCTGTTGAGTATGGTGGATGAGGTATGTTGGAGCCTGTTTTGCCCAGTCCATCGCTTTATCTGGAAGTAGCCATACGTCCCTTGAGAACTTCCCGCATCTTTTCTATGTGATTTCTTATCGTAAGTTCTAAAGAACGCTGTGGTAGAACGTGGAAGTGATAGTATGGCCACGAGGAACGTGACGTTTCCAACAAGCAATGACCATTCAAGTTCACGTATAGGTATGTTTCCGTTCCTTACTTCGGTTTTTTAATTTTTGGACCTTTGAAATGCTCTTCAATATTCGTCTACAGAAGCCAGTCTGCGACAAAGAAAATGTAATCAACATTACGTTACAGTTGTCAACCACGTACGCAGCTCCATGATATTTTTATCAGTGGGATGAGAAGTTGGGGGAATCTACCTAGCGGACACCTATGGCATGCGGTTCTAGTCCTGGAAAATTCCGATGTGGTCTTCTTTCGTTGATCATACAACCTGTGTCTAAAACGTTCTGTGAATGATCTCATGAAATAAAGACAACGTAAGTTACACACAGAACTCCTTTACTGCCCTTCAAAGTAATCTCCGTTAGCTACAACACACTTTTGACGTCGACTTTAAAGCTGCTGGAAGCTGGCAGAAAACGCTTATTTTGGAACCTCCCGGAGAACCCTTGTCACGCGTTGTTGGATACCTGCTACACTGTCGAACCTGTGGCCTTTCAGGCCTAATTGAAGACGGGGGAACAAAAATCTGCCGGTGCTAAATCCGGAGAATACGGAGGGTGTGGAAGAAGTCACCTGGCGTTCAGCGAGAAACTGAGTCACGCGGATCGCGGTGTGCGGACGGACATTGTCGTGGAGCAGCTCCACTGTCCACTCCGGTACAGTTCAGGCCGAACCCGTCTGATGCGTTGCAGTAGCCGCACAGTGCGTAATTTCAGGAATCTAGCCGGCCAAAAATCGTATCTCGGAAACGAATGGACCTATTTACATAAAACTTAGTATGTAACTGCTATTATTGGTGATAATTGTGTGGTCAATCAACTACAAAGAACAAATTACTACGCCAGGAATAGAATTAGTAATCTTTGTAATGTTAATACTTTTTTGTTATAGCTTTAAGAAATTAAATGGATGTTAATAGTGGGACATGCTGTTTAGAGTGTTTGAAAACAGATACAGGAATGCATGTACTTGTCAAACAGTTTAGTCATTAGATACAGTTACATCAGAATCGCTATCGTCACTGTCATTATCTCCTTCGGCAGAACCAGATACAGGAGGCTCAGACAGTAATTTGAGCACTTCTCGTGAAAGCGGAATCAACTTCTTCCTCCTCGATTTCCCTAAGCTGGTAATATAAGGGTCTGATGATATAAGCAGCCTACGGAACAGGTCAGTATTTGTGTCTTTTTATCTTTATTCCTGCTCTCCTGGACTTTCTCAGAGAGTTGTCCGATAGGTATAATACAGTGCCTAATGACCTCCTGTCCATGAACCAAGAGTTTGAGCAAAGTTACAGGCATGTAGTACGATTTGTATTTTTTGTAAGTACAATTGTATAGTTTCCTTTGCGTACATGCCAAATGTCACTTATCAACGGCATA
The DNA here is from genome assembly GCF_040414725.1 of Anabrus simplex. NCBI lineage: Eukaryota > Metazoa > Arthropoda > Insecta > Orthoptera > Tettigoniidae > Anabrus > Anabrus simplex. The sequence goes on along the minus strand of NC_090279.1, from coordinate 203,899,628 downwards.
CCCACATGAAAGAGTTTCTAAGACGGCACGTAGATGGTTTATTAAATTTATACCTACTCCAGTAATATCCGCAGAAGTGGAAGCCTCTCTGAAAAATCTTCTAGCGCTTTCCATCATTGGTGTTGCCAGCACTTTGCTTTGGATATCAACTTCTGTAGTGAAGTCATCTACAGTATTTATTTATTGCGCGTGTATTTTAGGCTTTAAATCGGTGCGTAAATGTATTGTGTTGAGTGAGAGTTATGCGATAAGCCTACGTGTGTGATTTATTTCTAATTTTTTCTGTTTGCTTTACGTCGCACAGTGCGTAATTTCAGGAATCTAGCCGGCCAAAAATCGTATCTCGGAATCTAATGGACCGATTTACATAAAACTTAGTATGTAACTGCTATTATTGGAGATAATTGTGTGTTCAATCAAGTACAAAGAACAAATTACTGCGCCAGGAATAGAATTACAATTTTTCGTTATAGCTTTAAGAAATTAAATAGATGTTAATAGTGGGACATGCTGTTTAGAATGTTTAAAAACAGATACAGGAATACATGTACTTGCCAAACAATTTATTCATTAGATGCAGTTACATCAGAATCACTATCGTCACTTTATCTCCTTCGGCAGAACCAGATACAGGAGGCTCAGACAGTAAGTTGAGCACTTCTTCCCTAAGCTGGTAATATAAGGGTCCGATGATATAGGCAGCCTATGGAAAAGGTCAGTATTTATGTCTTTCTGGAAGGTTTCCTATTATCTTTATTCCTGGTCTCCTGGGCTTCCTCGGAGAGGTGTCCAATAGGTATAATACAGTGCCATGACTCAAGAGTTTGTGCGAAGTTACAGGCATGTAGTACGATTTGTATTTTTGTTAGTATAATTGTAACTTTGTAAATCGGCCCATTAGTTTCCGAGATACGATTTTTGGCCGGCTAGATTCCTGAAATTACGCACTGTGCGGCTACTGCAACGCATCAGACGGGTTCGGCCTGAACTGTACCGGAGTGGACAGTGGAGCTGCTCCACGACAATGGCGTCTGCGGCAGAGAAGGTGGACTTCGGTATGGCGGAGAGGGCAGAAGGGGCAACCCTGTACTCAGGGGATTAAAACGAGTACAATATAAATCCAGAAGGAGGTCAACAGCTTCAACGGCGGATGAGGAATATAATTCCCAACGGCGAAGAAGGTGGAAGAACTATCTTTGAAACACACGCAGCGTCTGTTCTCCAGGTTAGGGGCGGCTGCAAAAGGCGTCTGTTCTCCAGGTTAGGGGCGGCCTAAAATAAACTCTGGGGCTTACAACTTCAGTTTTAACACGGAGATATGGGCTGTACCCATCCTCTCAATTATTTTCAACTTAAGGCATGATGGAAACACTTTCGGTAAAGATTACTCCAGGGGGCAGCCGGAAACGGAAATCCCCCATCGCCATGAGCGATGCAATCAGGCCGTCGGATTCTGGTGAGCCTGAAACATCATGTGGGGAAGAGTCGGAGCTTCCCAGAACCTGAACCTCATCGCAGAAGGTACGACCCAAGCAAAAACACCTGCTTGGAACGTTGAATATCAATACCCTCCTAAAAACGGGAAAACTGAAGCAGCTAATCAAAGTTATGGAAGAACGGAACATTTGCATAATGGCATTACAAGAAACCAGATACCTTGATGAAAACCCAATGGATTCAGAAAGTTACAGAATCTACAAAGGAAAACCTGCTATAAAGAACAACTCCAACGTAACGATTCTTGGAACAGCCTTTGTACTCAAAAAGAACATTGAATCCGTAATTGATTTCGCTTCACTATCAGAGAGGATCTCACTCCTCTCTTTCAAGTCGGGAAATAAGGTGTATACGATTATCAATGCGCACGCACCAATAAATGAAGATAATAAGAAAAACCCAGAAAAGGTGGAAGATTTCTGGGAAATGCTCGAAGATGCAACTTCAAAAATCCCTCCACATCACACAAAGATCTTGCTTGGTGACTTCAATGCTCAGGTGGGTAGGGAAAAAAAGTACAGAAAAATTGTGGGAGACTACCCGGCACATAAACGAACAAATAGGAATGGTGAAAGACTCATTGCCTTCTGTAGACAATTCAGCCTCGAATTAATGTCCACATACTTCAAAGCACTCCCAAAGAAGAAGAAAACATGGGTTTCCCCTAATGCAATGCTGGGGGAATTTCAGATAGACCATGTGGCAATAACAGCCAGAAATCGAAAAGAAATTCTTAATGTAAAAGTAAGAAAAAGTGCCAACATTGATTCAGACCATTACCTCTCGGAAATCAAAACAAGATTCCTACCGAACAGAATCAAGTCAAAAGCTAACAAGAAACCCAGAATCAATACAGAAATACTAAAGCAGAACAAAGAAAAGTACATCAAGAATCTGTCAAACCTGGACACGAATAACTGGGAAGAATTGAAAGTATCCTTGATCAAAGCATCTGAAGGTTTGGGGAACCCTCCACGAAAACGTAAGCACAGGTGGTGGACTGAAAAATGTGATGAAGCACTTGAAAAAAGATTAAAATCCTGGAAGAGGTGGAATTCCAACAAGGCAGAGGAAAAGTGGGAAGAGTTCAGGAATGAAAGGAAGGAATCAGCCAAAATCATACGAGTGAAAAGAGAAAATATGACAGGGATAGGGTGGAAAAGGCAGAAGAAGAATTTAGAAAGAACACCAGAAATTTTTACAGAATATTCAAAGAGGAACTACAAGATTATCAACCACCAAGTCTCTGCTTCCAGCGAACAGACGGCAGCATTGCTACCAATAACAAAGAAAACTGCCAACTCCTAACAGACTAGAGACCCAGCAACCAATCCATGAGAACCCAGATTCTAAACCTCCAAATCTAGACGAAATCAAACAGGTAATCAAAGAGCTTAAGGATAACAAAGCGCCAGGTGAAGATGGCGTAGTGGCAGAAATGCGGAAGATTGGAGGAGAAATCACAGCGGAAGCAATTCATCGCTGTATAGAAGATATATGGAAAACTGGGAAGATCCCTGCAGACTGGAAATGTGCGCTTATACATCCGCTTCACAAGAAAGGTAACCGAACAGACCCGAACAACTACAGATAAGATATTCTCTAAAGTTCTACTAAACAGAGTTCAGGAACAGACTGACCACCTCATTGGAGAATACCAAGCTGGTTTCCGAAAAGGACGGTCGTGCGCAGAACAAATTTTCAACCTCAAAAGTATACTGCGAACAAGAGCAATAAGGAGTCAGAACACCGTAGTCATCTTTATCGATTTCACAAAAGCATATGACTCAATAGACAGACAAACCTTATTTAAAGTCCTAGAGGAGTTTGGAATTGACAAGAAAACTAGAGAACTCATTAAACAAACCCTGACGGATACCATCTCGAAAGTCAAGTTCCTCGGAGATATATCTGACCCGTTCGAAATCAAGACAGGGGTCAGACAAGGAGATGGACTGTCCCCGATCCTCTTCAACCTAGTTTTGGAGAAAGTAATGAAAACTTGGGAAGAAGCTCTGAAATCGGAAGGGATAAGAGGAATACACCTTGGAAGAGAAGGCCAGAACTTGGAAATTAATTGTATAGCTTTTGCCGATGACCTCGCCGTCTTAGCTAAAAATCGAGAAGACGCTATAAAGATGATAGAGAAACTGCACGAAATCGCCGGAAAAGCAGGTCTTAAAGTTTCTTACGGAAAGACGGAGTATATGGAGTATAGGCACCGAAATGAGAAGTACATGGAGATAAAGTATGGGAAGATTAAAAGGGCAGAGAAGTTCAGATACCTGGGAGAATGGATCCAACCCAATGGGCTAGACAAAGAGGCTATCAAAGGAAGAATCAGAAAATTAGAATTGGCCTACAAACTAACCCAGAGTATGTACAACAAAAGGGCAATATCCTACATGGCCAAAATCCGACACTATCATTCAGTAATCAAACCAGAAGGATTGTATGCCTCAAGAGTGTCTTATTTTGAAAAAAAAGGGGAGCTACAAGAACTGGAAAAGAAAGAAAGGAAGATTCTGGGACCCCAGAAAACTACTGATGGAACCTGGAAAAAAAGGAAAAAGAAGGATCTTTATAAACGTACGGAAAAGATCTCAGACACAATGAGGAAGCGAAGGTTGAACTTCTACGGACATCTAGTAAGAATGGATGAAAGCAGACTGACCGAAAAGATCTTTAAGTACATTGTAGGATTGAAGGCCACCACTAAGTGGGTAGAAGAGGTCAAAAGAGATGCAGAAGAAGTTGGAATTACACTAGATGTGATCAATAAAAGGAAAGAGTTTAGAAACATAATCAACAAAATCAAATTTTTTGAGGACAAACCACCTAAAAAGAAGCCCAACCGGATAATCTCTGAGTAGGAGAGAAAAATACGAAGCGAGAGAATGAAAAGGTTCTGGGAAGAGAAGAAAGGCCAACAAGCCTTAAGTTCTATGCGGTCCACAGTTGTCCAAATTTTGAAGAAGAAGAAGAAGAAGAATTTATAGTTTCCTTTGCGTACATGCCAATGTAACTTTATCAATTGCATACCCACACGAAAGAGTTTCTACGATGGCACGTAGATGGTTTATTAAATTTATATCTACTCCAGTAATATCCGCAGAAGTGGAAGCCTCTCTGAAGAATCTTCCATCATTGGTATTGCCAACACTTTGCTTCGGATATCAACCAATAGACGCGTTTCCTCCCTAAACGTCTGTAGTGAAGTCATCTACAGTATTTATTTATTGCGTGTGTAGTTTAGGCTTTAAATCAGTGCGTAAATGTATTGTGTTGAATGAGAGTTATGCGATAAGCCTACGTGTGTGATTTATTTCTTTAACATTAATACTGTGATCTTTTGTAGTCATCTGCAGTATTTATTTACTGCGTCTGTTTTCTAGCTTTTATTGTCTGGATAAATTTATTAAATGCAATTAAATACATCACCCGCCCCTCAAGTCCATACAAATTATTTGTCTATTTTCTCTCGCACTTCGCCTTATATTTCAGTGCTGAGGTTTCTTATGTGCCGTAGTTTACCTCTGATTCTGTACGAACCGAAAGTGGCCACTGTAAACCCCACGTCCCCTTCAGTTCATAAAAGTAATTTTTAGCTTAGTTTCTTCAGCCTTTTTTCTTGAACTTACATACTGAATTTCACAAATGTATGTGCCACCGTTTTCCCGTGATGGCGTTGAGCGGAGCGTTCGATATGGCAACCCTGTTGTCATAAGAGCAATACTGTTTTAACATGGAATGAGCTATAGGACTGGAAGGCTCATCTTGACATTGTTGTGATACACGTCCTGCAAGGCTCATTCTCTGCTCGAACCAACTTTTATTGTTCTTCAGCAATTTGTCCCTTTTTCTACCATATTTTGTCCAGTGTGATCCAATTTTATCACAAAAATACTGACAGCTTTCCTTACTGACTTGGATATATCCTCGGAACAATCCTCAAAGCCTAAATGTTCAATTACAACTATAGCAATATCATCGTTCCGCTTATATTCCCTGCTGTTCCTCAACAGCACGAAAACCGACCTCCGGGTTACAGAGTACATGGCTTCTGAAAAAAAATTACTCTCATGGTCGCGCCTGGTCGCAGCAAAAAGTCAGTTTTCTATTCTTTGAAGTATAGATAACTCATCTAAAAGACTTTTATTGCGGAAATCAAAGGCAATCCATTTTGAAAGTCAGCTCGAATTTGTATAACTAGATAGCGCTTGGACACCGTGTACCTGAATTTTAAGTGCATATTTCGGACAACAATATAATAATTTTCAGAAAATGCTACATACTATATAAAAATACATACCTTCATCTGATATAATCATATTGCAAGCTAAAGAAATATTTAGTTCTGATGTCTTTACTGAGCGCTCACATAATAATTGCGTGCTCGCCTCGCCAGAATATGATGCCCTAACGGAGGAGAGCCACTTCAGGCCTTCGGTGAGAATAGATAATCAGACTGCGCGTCTTTTCAATACTTAATTACTGTACCCAAGAGTCTTATAAACACGACTCACAGAAAATGCGCACCAAAGACAAGGGTTGAAAATATTATTTTTGGCCGGCTGGATGCTAGAAATTACCCACTGTGAGCCGTTTCAAAACTCCCTCGTAGAATTCCGCGTTGACAGTTGTACCCTGGGGTACAAATTCATGATGAATGACACCATTGCTGTCTAAAAAGGCAATCAGCGTTGTCTTAATCTTGGGCTTTGTGCGCCGAATTTTCTTGGGAGGCGGAGAAGACGCTGAACACCACGCCATTGACTGTCTCTTGGTCTTCGGATCATACTGGTAGCACCACGACTCGTCTCCTGTAATTATGGTTTTCAACACCTCCGGAATTTTGGTCATAAACGTCAATGAAATATCCCGACGTTTCCATCCGAGTTTGCTTCTGCTCGTCTGTCAGTTGTGCGGTACAAACCGGGCGCAAATCTTCCGCTTTTTCAAATGTTCGTGAACAATGGCCCTTACACTGTCCTTGCCTACACCCACTTCATCTGCTATCATTCGTAAGGACAGTCCCCGATTATTCCCAAGCATCTGTCGCACTCGTTCGATGTTGTCTGAAGATGTGCTTGTGGTTAGTCGGCCCGAACCCGCCTCGTCCTCAACACCTTCCTTTCCATCTCGAAAGCTATTAAACCAGTCAAAAACGCACTTCTTACTCACTGTTTGATTGTGGTAAACTTGCACTAACATTGCGTGTGCTTTCGTTGTCATTTTGCCTAGGTGGAAGCAAAACTTCATGTTAACGCGTTGCTCCGTTTTGCACTCAATTGTGCAATGACACGAGTCCTCATACTGACTCCGTGCGATGTGTTGCAGCGTTCAGCTCCGTTTGTGTTGAGTTGACCGATAGGGGGCACTTGGTGTCATGTCTCGCGCGAGCGCATAGTCCGAACTAGCACGGTGTACAACCTAGGCGACCATTCACCGAACTTTTCAGACACAGTTTGTATTTCAACACGATTGCGCCTAAACGGACTTATACCAAATTTCATTTTTGCAATGCATTGATTAGGTATGGGTTTTAGAGAACATCCTATTTCCCGATCACTGCATTGTATGAGAGATGTGAGGATTTACAACATACCGGTACCAGACGTTATTTAACAGGCAGCAGTGGAAGAGGTTCATCCCATGACAAGACCTGCCATAAGGCAGAATACCTAGATAGATATAGATTAATGAGAAAGCTTCCCTTTGAAAACTATTCTGAAACTTTTCACACACTGCTAGTATATTACACAATTAGACATACCAGCCCTGAGCTCATATTGATGACTCCAAATATCAGGCACTCGTGGGCATGAAGTTCGTTCAGAAATGAATGGTCTGAAGCCTAGAAATGCTTGTACAAGTAATTGGTTCGATTGAATGAGTTAGTCGTTCAGCCTACTTCAGATTTGTCTCGGCCGGCAATGAATGCATCTTCGGTGTAACAGCTGCATGAACTTACGATGAAATTTCAGTATACCGCCTGTGATTTTATAGAGTGAAACATGAGGTGGCGTCTTCCTTGGAATGCGATTTAGTGGAGGTTGTGCAATAAAAGCATTAATTAATAATGTACAGTTTGCCAGCTCGGGACAGCTCAGTCTCTCAGGATGTTGAATTTGATCGACGATTAGTTTATCCTGGCACTTGGAAGTACAGGTGTAACTAGCAATGATACATGAAGCAAATTTTTGCCATAAATCTGCAATTAGAATATTTAAACGAATGTCGAGCTGTTTATCTCCGTCATAGCGTTGGTGTGTCCAATTTTAGCATCCGTACGTCTTCTCCGTTATCCTTATGGAGCATTCACAGACCCTATTGAGTAACGGATTCCTTCGATATTCACCTACATTTCTGCGACTCCCTCAGACTTTCTCGAAGAAACGTGTATTATGGGACTTTCATCAACAAAATCAAAATGATTGTTATAATAATTCATTATTCTGTACGCACGTTTACAGAATTTATTAAATATTTCACTCGCCCTGAATAATATTGTAGACAGTCGTTTTCGTACATTGAAAACGAGGAAACAATGACCAAGCCAGTCCTTGATCAAGGTACGACAAATCGGTCTCTGATATGTGTATCGTAGAAAACTATGAATCTATGTCTGGATTTCATGTTTCGTTAACGCATTTCCTAATCATTCATGTAATATTATTTTAAAAAGTAACTGAGCTTTACATTTCTTACTGAACTTACCTTTCTTTTTCTAATATTCCTCCCTTTTCCAGATTGTTCAATCAATTTTGTCCAATGAGCCCAATATTACAACAAATTTTGAGGCCACCTTACTCGTATAGCATTAATATCAATACATTTAAACTTCGCACATGCATTTAGTGATATCTCCTCAACCCAGGTAAAGAATATGATTATGATTGTAATGTCCAGTTTATATAAAATTAATTTTTAATTTAAGCTGATTTTTTTAAAGAATGTTCTAATCTCTTTCGGTACACTTTTCTCAGAAAATACCAAACAGAGAGCAACTAAACTGCCCACATATGTTGTATAAGTCTAGATTTACACAGTAGGTGAAACGTTTTATTCATTGTTTTATTTAGTCATTAAAGTTGTTTGTACTTGTACCAAATTTTTGTAATTTTTTGTAATAATTTTTTGTAGGACATATTGTATTTCCAGTTATATTTCGCCCATTGAATATGACCCCATGCATACCCATAAAAATTCACGACAATAAGATCAGTAGTTTCTGAGAAAAGTGTACCTGAATGTAAGAAAACTTAAATTGCGGTAAATGGCAAATGTATCATCTGTTCGTTTTCACTCTCCCCGCTGCACCAGGCTCCGACGGTAGAGAACTGGGTTTATGAACCCGAGTTGACAGGTTCGATCACGACACAGTTCAGTGGTATTCGAATGTTCTCAGATACGCCAGCCTTGTGTCGATAGATTTCCTAGCACATCAAGTAACTCTAGTGGGACAAAATCCCCTCATCCCGGCGTCTCGAGAATCCGTGAAAGTAGTTACCGGGATGTTAAACATTATTATTATTATTATTATTATTATTATTATTATTATTATTATTATTATTATTATTGGGACATGGTTCCTTTCTTAGCATTTCACCACGGTGATTGCGGTTTGAAACCTAGCAATTACAAGTAAATATTTGAAATGAAAGGTTGCTCTTTGAAATCTAAGGATACGCAGGAAAAATTCATTTATAAAGATTTCGATACAACTGCGACATTGTACTAAGTTACGCACTAAATGTGTCGGTATCTAAAAGTCCTCATGTCGTGCCAAAGGTTGTGGACATACACAGGGTTTTCTTTCCCAGCGTTTGGATGTAAAAATACTGATGTTACAAGCAGATGCGTTATTTGGACATATTGCGACATAGCAGTGGTTATGGTGGCAGTACGTATTAGAATAATGATTTCTCTCCCCTTCCAGCCGGTGCACTTTCTCTACCAGCCACCCCTCGTGATTTCCTAAGCAGTAGCATTCATACTTCCGTAAGTAAATCAATATTAATTTTGGTGGTGGTTTCTGTTGATTTGTAAATCTAAAACTGCTGTTTACTTCGACATTTAAATGTAAGCAAGCAGGTCATTGGTCCACGTTTCTCGCTGTTGTAATCTCGGAACACAACACGTACGTCGAGATTGGTAATCATCCTCTTGATGAGCAGTTTTCAAACATTGATCTGTGATATGTAAAGCGACAGCAGGTCTGAAAAGTGAATTTATGGGAGAACATTGTACTGATAAGGAAATGTAGTCTGTGGTTTTTAGGGCGCAGGTATTTGTAACAAAGAGCGAGAGGACAACATTAACAGTTGGGATATGTAGTGCGCTCTTGGGCCCGGAAGTTGTAACACCTGTCTAGCTTCTTTAAAACCGCAAGATACTTCCAAGGCCTTTGATGAGGAAACAACGTAGGGAATTTGCTGTTTTCATAGATACCTCTCTCGCCACACCCTGTCCGTAAACTCGATTTATTTCCTGTTTTGCTTTAAAGGTTTAAAGGCTTGAGGCGGTATCCATGTACTATTTATTTATTTATTTATTTATTTATTTATTTATTTATTTATTTATTTATTTATTTAGTGCCCAGTAGTCTGTGGAATAGTGTACATACTTACGTTCATTTGCAGTGCGTAGGGTGTAGATTCTGGACAGAAGTAGAGATGGAATTTTGGTGATGAGCTGTTGACCACTTCTAAATTCACTAGTTTTTTTTACCCGAAGAATTATTTTGTGTCATTTTAATGTTCGTATTTCTATCTCGAGTTTGAAATGCTATTTACTTCAGAATCATGAAATGCTTTTCTCCTTTTCAATTGTTTAGACATGCTTATAATCTTCTTCTACCGCTTTTCCCAGATCTGTGGGGTCGCGGGTGCGAACTGTGCGGCACATGTGGATTTGGCCCTGTTTTATGGCCGGATGCCCTTTCTGACGCCAACCCTATATGGAAGGATGTAATCACTTTTGCGTATTTCTGCGGTGGTTGGTAGTGTAGTGCGTTGTCTGAATATGAAGAGGACATTTTAGGGTTAAACGCAAAAACCCAGTCCCCGAGGCAGACGCTATTAAAATCCTCAACCTGGCCAAGAATCGAACCCGGGACCCTCTGAATCGAAGGCCTCAACGCTGACCGTTCAGGCAATGAGTCGGACTTCGACGTGCTAATATACGGGATCATAATTAGCGCAGTGGCTTAGTTGCTATCGTTCCACCCAGATGACTGTGGAGTCATGTGGCATTAGAATGTGCTTGTACTGTAGTAAATGATCTCCATTGTTTACGGGCTGGGTTCTAGGTGTAACTTTTTGTCTCAACTATCCCTCCCACATTCGAACCCGCGCGTGCAAATGTGACATGGGAGTCTTAAGAGAACAAGAGGGAAGGAGGGAGGTCGGATAGTAAATGTAAGTACAGTGTAACACTCGGCACGTAAGGTTAGTATCGTTTTTAATGGCTCATCACTGTTCCCAACTTGACTAGTTACATATTGAAATCACCAGACACAACCATAATGAACTATAACCTCAATGTAAGCATTAACATTGAAGGTTCCCTTACAGAAGTAAATGAGAAATGAGATATTCATAAGAAATCCGTTTTCATGCCATAAGAAGTTCGTTTTCGTGCTCAGTAAGGAATTAAGGAAAGAACACTCCCTTCACTCAATGTAATGTTATGTATTTCTGCCGTTGTTTTGATATACGCATTACTATAACCATATTCTTCCGGTGTTTGCCTGGTGTAAATAATAATTTAGCTCCCTTCTTGAAGTCGGACTGAAGTGAAAACACGCTGTGATAATATACACAAGCAAATGTATTACATACAGTATGCCGTAAGTCAAATAAAAATACAGTAAGGTTAGATTTATTTGGGTTGGATAAGGAAATTTCCTTGCGTTTCAACTTTCTCATTATGCCAAAAACTTATTGTAGAATGGAGGAGATAACGTTCATTCCCTTTTCGGAGCAGTTTAGCAGATTTTTCTTGCTTCTTAGACATCCTAATTGAATTATATACGTAAGAATTGGACGAAATAAGACCGTATTAATAAAATGCTACGTTCGTCATTTAACATCAACTACGTTACGTGCGTTATTCGAACATGCCACAATTCTACTTACGCCGGGCTGAGTGGCTCAGACGGTTGAGGCGCCGGCCTTCTGACCCCAACTTGACTGGTTCGATCCTGGCTCAGTCCGGTGGTATTTGAAGGTGCTCAAATACGTCAGCCTCGTGTCGGTAGATTTACGGGCACGTTAAAGAACTCCTTCGGGACTAAATTCCGGCACCTTAGCGTCTCCGAAAACCGTAACAGTAGTTAGTGAGACGTAAAGCCAATAACATTATTAATTCTATTTACCTGGTATTATCCAAACAATCCTACAGAAACAGAAAATATGCTTTACTTATTCCTGCAAATGCAACACTAGTGATTTTCACAATACGGTAGTGGCAGTACGTAAAGGTACGTATAATCTCGCAAGCCACGAAGCAATCATGACTACAGTAAGACGACGTATCGACAAGTAGGGTCCCTAAATTGTATGGCTAGCAACACTGATTCGAACAGCTATTAGTCACTAGCATAATTATTAGCAGGGGAGAACCTGCGTTTACATGGCGAGAGGTGCCGTTGTCCCACTCCGCGGTATGAAGATTGGTGTGCAGCAGTAAGATGCTGATTTTGCTGTAGACCGGAGGATTATGATCCTGGCAGCGCAGCGTGTAGTGTTCTTGCGCATGTCATCCCCGGCTCATGATTTAAGTGTCTGGCACGCGTCTAGATGTCGCGAGCGAGCGCACGCTCTACTTATGATTCATTCGGTCGTGCCTGGTATCGAACCGAAACGGGGTTGACAACTTGTGGGAGAAGTATGAACCGCAGCATTGGAGTTCAGGGGAGGGAAGGAAAACACATTGGCCGCAATTTATTTATTTATTTATTTATTTATTTATTTATCATAAGTCTGTACAGAGTTCTCCATTTTCACAGACACTATGCATAGGTGTACATAAATGCATGAATGAGGTTTTTTTTTGAATGATTCCATGACCGAATAATATTGTCATGCATGCATGAATAAATGAATGAACACTTCCCTCCCAGTCACGGATAGCCACCAACTGAGGAGAGAGCATTCGGTTGGCAGGATAAATGCATGGATGGGATTATGCATGACTACTGCCCGGTCGTGTTATCCACCCCTGGTGAGAAAAAGGATTGGCCGCAATTTAGTAGATGCTATTTCACGAAACAGCGCTGAAAAATTTTTTTTCTTCTTCACGAAATCGAACATAAATTAATGTGAAAAATCATACCTCTATTAATATCTCTCTCTGGTTTAGTGGTACTGTGTTTGCCTCCAGGTCCCAAGATCGAAGATTCGAAACCGACAGCGGTATCATTTGGTAGGTTATTTGCAGTGTCATCCAGTGTTAGCTCTATCAAGAAAACTGTCTTCTTGCTCCTATTCCTGCTTCGTTGAGTATCGTGATGCCATTTAGCCTAGCACCAGAATTAACACGATTGTCAAATACTGTATATGTCGAGTATCCCGTGCCGTTTTAACGTGAATCCCTGATCTCTGAGGTCTTTGTTGAAAAAAAAAATTCTAGTCAAACAAAATAATTTTCATAATATACAAAAAGACGTAAATGTTATTTATACATATTTATTTACCGAGCGAGTTGGCCGTGCGATTAGGGGCGCGCAGGTGTGAGCTTGCGTTCGGGATATAGTGGGTTCTAACCCCACTGTCGGCCGCCTTAAGATCATTTCCCGTGTTTTCCCATTTTCACACCAGGAAAATACTGGGGCTACCTTAAGGCCATGGTCGCTTCCTTCCCACTCTAGCCCTTTCCTGTCCCATCGTCGCTATAAGACTTACCTGTGTCGGTGCGACGTAAGGCCAGTTGCAATGTCTATATCATCTCGGCTACTGTGCGCAGACATATCGATTTGACGCCATTTAGGCTGCCTGTGTGTCAGTTTCGACGTTCTGGTTTACTCTACCAGATAGCCGAGTAAACCGGACCTCTTTTGAATGATCTGTGGCTATGCTGTCGTTTGAACAACAAATGCTTTCCAGAGATTTTTCACATGCCGACATCCCACGACATGATGTGTCCAGTTACTTTTTCCATGCTTAAAAAATCCCGATTGCCTCTGCCGGGTCTGAACCCGCAGTCGTGGGACCCGGAGGCCGAGATTTTACCACTGAATCCACACAGGGAGCCTTAACTTTCACCACTTTCTCGTTAGAGAATGCAGTAACGTGGACTTACCTGCCGGTCAACACTTGCATTTCCATTAATTCATGAGGTTGATCAGTTTAGATTTTGACTATTCTAAAAACATTTTTTGGATATAAATCATACATATCATCAGTAACATCGCTTGTGTAAATAACTCTCAACTGACGTTGAAATCAAAGTTATAAAGAAATGGGAAGGGAGAAATAAATGACAAGGATAAGAACCTTCAAGAGGAAAGCTTAAGTTACACTTACGATCACTTTACTAGACGGGAAGAGAGATTGTTTAGTTGTCTAGTCTTCTGGTCTGGAGAAATTATTTCTACTTCTAATTACAAAATAACCGGACGAGTTGGCCGTGCGGTTAGGAGTGCGCAGCTGTGAGCTCGCATCGGGAGATAGTGGGTTTGAACCCCACTGCCGGCAGCCCTGAAAATGGTTTTCCGTGGTTTCCCATTTTCACACCAGGCAAATGCTGCGGCTGTACCTTAATTAAGCCCACGGCCGCTTCCTTCCTATTCCTAGGCCTTTCCTGTCCCATCGTCGTCATAAGACCTATCTGTGTCGGTGCGACGTAAAGCAAGTAACAAAAAACAAAAACTTCTCAAGAGGGCTAGTCGAAGTTGTAAGCTTGTATTTGTGAGATGGTGGGTTCGAAATACAGTCTTTAAAAAAATTCAGGTAATTTTTCGAGCAGTACCTGCGCCAGTTCTGGACTCCTTTTATCTCCCCAGATTATTATTTTACACCCCGCCTCATGAAGTGAGGGTATTGTATTTTACGAGCTCAGCGCACAAAGTGCTCCACTTCTGGTCCTGTAGTTTGCATGACGTCGTAAGCTTTCCCGACGAGCTGCACTTTTTATCCCTGTATACACAGGACTATGAGTGGAGTTCTGGAATGCTCTCTCTCCAGACTGTGGTGACTCAATCCAGCAAGCTTTTTAAAAGTTTTGAAATATACAGTAGTTACACTCTCAGTGTCGGACTTACGGCGCCTGCCATTTCAATTTGATGTTCTGTCTGTAGGTACGGCTACACACTGCTTACAAACAACTTAAACATACAACTTAACAGGTCGGTCTGCCGGTGCATGTTTGAACATTCAATATATAGCAACACACGGATATTACTTGCGGGGGTGATAAACAATTTATAAGTATATTTTCTTCATTGGTAACAAAATAGACCTGACAGTAGAATACATCGTTAGAAAGTTGAAAGGATTTTCGAGATCGTGTTACTTAGCTCAACTACTGTCTTACTACCAGCATGCGGATTTGACTACATATTACATTGAAATGTCTCATATATGGATAGATATTCCTCTTCTATGGTATCGAAGGATGAGCACTAAAGCCTTCCTCCTTCGAAATGGAGGATATATCGCAGAATGCTGGGGTAGACCACGTCACAGTGGTGGTGCTCCGTTGTGCCGTAAAATCATGACTGTCTTGAGTGCAGCAAGTCGCAAGAAAGCAGCCTGTTTCAGTCGCATCTGGAAAAGTAACGAATACAGCCTGGTACAACTCATCATAGAATGAAAATGTGGACGCGGCGAAGATATCAGACATTTGTTCGACATTTATGATACGGCAACTGTGATATAAATGAAATAGAAAAACACCTTTCATGATACTCGCATACCTTCAGAATTATTGACTTTTCATCCGAAGCTTAATTATACCTCTTGTATGACATGAATGATGACATGAACGATTGATGATTTTAACGTGGTAGAAGCATTAGGTTAATACTTAGCCTGTTATGGGAAAAGCCACAGCCGTACAGTAGGCTTCCTTTCTTCGTAAACGGGCAGCCGTCTGGAACAGCGCAAGAACTGATTTGGCTAACGTTCTCCCTCATGGTGTCTGAAGAAATGGCTCAGTGGTTTTCAGATGTATACTCATATTTTTAAATGTGTTCATACGTTGAATAATACCCAGTGTCCATTACAGTAGACATAACATATTTTCACTTACAACATAATTGAAAAGGCTTCCGCAGTATTTTTGATTGTTTTTCCATCTCATTTGACATCTGTACTCAATACACATTCCGTGCTGCAGCCAGTGTTGGCAGCTAGAGTTTAAGGTGGAAGTTACAACCAAATGTGATGACCTAACAGACAATGTTCAGTGCCTATAAAAAAATTCAGGTCTGAAGGGGATATACAAATTCATAATGGAAGCTTTTTTAACTTACGCTTAAAATGGCGATCTTACGTACTCAGTAATTTGCCTGTAGTACTGATTTGTTTGCGAGAGTTTGAGAATACGTTTTCGAGTTGATACCGCTGATAATATCTAGTTAAACCAAATACAAATAAATTATGATTACGTAATCTATTTTCCACCAACGGGACTCTGATAGCCTAACCATCACGGTCATCAGGCGGGCTTGCGTGCAGTGTGATAAAACCTCTCTATTGGACAGGAAATTCTAATACTGCTCTTAATAGCTTTTCAATTACTTTCTCAGTGATGCGTCTAATTACGTAAAATATGGTTATAGGTCTCCAGTTCGTTGTCTCCGTTATGAATAAGTACTGTTTGGCGTTTTTGAATGTGCCTGGACACTTGTTAAATTTGAGCCTAGCACTCTCTGTGTTTGGGGTGAGAGGATTTCAGTTCTTTCAGTGTCCTAACAGTGACACCATCCGGCCCAACTGTCGAGAACTACATTTATTTCAGAATTAAGTTCTTTTGATATAAACTTTTGTAAATACTGCATCTGCAGGCTGCAGATTTGTTAGGTCATAATGGTCAAAATCATTGTGATTTTTCATAACATTGCGCACTACTTAGTACTGCCGATTGAAGTAATGGTGCTGCGTAAACTCATACTGGTATTTTCTTCTACTGTCCTCTCACTTCCGTTTGGCTAGTCTTGCAGGGTGTTTTTGTTTGGAATACGTTGTAGAATGTCCTGCTTGTTTCTTCCTCGCTTCGACATACAGAACGTGTGGATATCTTGGGCCTGCGAGTGAACTTTCAGATTTTGCTAGAAATTATATTTTTATTTACAATTTCCTTAATTGTAGGGTTGTCACTGGGACAACACAAAACCTACCATCACGGTTTAACAGGTTATAAAAGAAATAATATGTAATAAATCATATGAGCCTGGAATATGAAATGTCTTTCACATACAGTACAAAAAGGAATCAATAAGCAAAATGCACGTACACGATGCTGTTAACTGTATACATGGTTTCTTAAAATTAATACTGAACCTCGGACGGCAACTACCGCTATGTTTGTCAAGATAATGAAGCCCAAAACTGCGATATGAATTTAGGAATTGTTCCCCGGGTTCCTACCATCAAGCCTCTGACTGATATATTTTGCAGTCCATATTTTTCTTTATAATACGAGCCTGTATGTCTTCTAAATCCACTTCTCCCGGTTGACCAGAATGCGATTCAAATAGCACCGTTGGGTCAATGATCATTCCGTTCTTGTTTTACGGTTTAAAGGTAATGATATCTATTCGTGTGGCGTTTTCATTTGCCGGCAATCCAGACACTTCCTCGTAGACCATATAGCAGGGCCTCTCAAACGCTCAAAATCTCACGTGTGCATATCGAGGCGCAGACTCCGTGCACTGTGCATCGTTCCGACTCGGCTCAACTCGGATGGTGTAATGCGCTGAGAGCGACGAAGCGTTCGGGGATAGACGGCTTGTTTATCAGTGAAATAGATAAGCGCAAGACAACATAATAATGGAGCAACCTGTTTCAAAGAAAGCAAAGGCTTCCGAAAGTCCATTTCAATCGAACTGGGAACTTTCGTATTAATCCACGGGGCAATAATTATGTGATCAGTTAACAAGATTTTTCAATACAAAGGCTTATCTCAAATTCTACGAGAATTTTGTCGAAGGAAGGTTTTCCTAAGCTGCACCGAGAAGCAGCTAAGATTATTTCTATATTTGGTTCTACATGCATATGTGAAAGGTATTTTTTTCCTGCTTTGACTTGCACGAAAACTAGATTGCGTGCGAGTAGGCCTAGCCTATTTCTGATTGTAATTTAAAGAAGGCTCTCAAATTGCTGTCAGCCGGTCCCTTGTTCCAGGCATAACTGGTATCATTTCAAAGATAAAGGAAAAGAAGAGCTGGAGAAGATAAATTGTCTGCTCAAACCAAATTGAAAGAAGAGTGTTTTAACACCGGTAACGTTGTCCCATACAACAGTGTCCCCGCTCACCGCACAAACATTTCGCAGTTAGGGGAGGATCAGCGGGGAAGGTGGAGAAGGCGAAGACAGGCCGAACGGGTGAGACAGGTGTAGGGGAAGTGGAGTGGGAGTTTGCACTCGGGTCAACCTAGTGAAGTCGTCTCCTGCACCTTGCGCCCGTGCACTGCACGGCGCATGCACCCTGAGACGCCCTGCCCCTGCCATATAGCCTCGTTCTTTCAGGGCGCCGGCCATCATGTGTCGACTATTCCTTAAAAAAACATCTCCAAACGGACAAAGCATCCAGGACAGGTACTCGATACACGTTGATTCAAATACGCGACACTCACTTGTATCAATAATTAAATCTGTAACTTCGTCGCCTATCAGACTATTCTCACTAGACTTAGGCGAACGCTGGCTTGATATTTTGTATGACACTCCTACGATATGCATCTGGGTGGGCTTTACAGGCATTATCGATTTAGAAGCTTTCCTGCAAATATCACAAGTATTCAGTCTACCTTTTTTCACCGATTACTGAACTTAGAGCTCTGGGTGACGACCGCCGCAGTTTTCTCTGCCATTATGCAAAGACTCTTGTTTTTGTTTACGTCATGAATTGTGGAAATCGGAAAACTAATCACCAAAACCTCATCCTTGAATAACATGTATGTATACTGAGTGCTCAACCCTGAGGCTGGTTTGGACCTCAACAGCTCCGCCATCAGCCCAGGCGTCACTGAAGAGGCGTACTAGGGAAATGTTTTTGTTTTTTGTTTTACAAGTTGCTTTACGTCGCACTGACATAGATAGGTTTTATGGCGACGATGATAGGAAAGAGCTAGGAGTGGGAAGAGAGCGACCGTGGCCTTAATTAAGGTACAGCCCCAGCATTTGCCTGCTGTGAAAATGGGAAACCACGGAAAACATCTTCGGGGCTGTTGACAGTGGGGTTCGAACCCACTATCTCCCGAATACTGGATACTGGCTGCACTTAAGCGACTGCAGCTATCGAGCTCGGTACTAGGAAATGAGTAAGGTAGTTTCCCGTTGTTTTCCTCACTGAGCCAGAAGTTGCTCTTACATATCAGTCTGACAAACCTACTGAAATTACAGCACCAACCGACCCTATGAGAAATATGTTCACACCATTCATAGCAGGGACTGGCTGAGTAAGGAATGGCATTACTAGCATCACTCATACCTCGGTCACGTTCATGAAAAAGCCAAGGATGAGACTGAGACAGACAGACAGACAGACACAGACAGGTCGACGAACGTAACAATTTTGTTCTAGCCTACACCAGAAGAGATAGTGGACTGTAAACACTAGGTCTTGCCAGCAAAGATGCAGAGTAAATATCTCGAATGTTTTTTAGCGGAAACAAAATCATGAATAATATACGTATAGCCTATAGCCTGAAACTACTGCTTCCGAAAACGAGGGTATGAAAGTTCTTCACCCTTCCAGGAATATAGCAACAGCAGTTGTGTAAACTACTACAGTGTAAAAGCTGATATAAAACTCCTCTTTGACTACAAGACAAATACTACAGATTATCACACGTCATTATGTACGATGCTAAAAAAATAATTATTTCAGTCCTTAAAACAACGTCAAATCAATTCCACTGATTGATTAAATTACTGCCTTCTTGATTGGTAGCTACTATATTTTTAATTCTGACACTCAGTGCCTATCTTAACGTAAAATAGTAGAAATGAGATACTGAGTCGAGAACGGAAAATCACAGCATTAATACTAAGTTCTGCAGTTCCTCTAAATTTCGCGAATTTTATTGTAGACTTCGTTCATTTTCGCGAATCCCTGAACGTTCCAGTGGGTACCCCCAACCCCATGCGGTAGAGAAACGCTAATATAGCCTATAAAATGGTATTTTTTCTGTAAATGTTTATATTTTTTATTGTTTGTTCTTGTGTGTGTGTGT
The DNA here is from genome assembly GCF_040414725.1 of Anabrus simplex. Lineage (NCBI taxonomy): Eukaryota > Metazoa > Arthropoda > Insecta > Orthoptera > Tettigoniidae > Anabrus > Anabrus simplex. Next base: position 203,879,725 of record NC_090279.1, on the reverse strand, counting down.
GTGTGTGTGTGTGTGTGTGAACATCTCCTTTGTTTCTCTTTGCAGGTACACATCAGATCTATTGACTTAGTAGCTGTTTTGCGGATGTAGGAGAAGGTAAGCTACAAAACGCAATTGCCTGAGGTACTAAACGTATTTCCATTTCCTTTGGTGCCCCAAAGACAAAACAAGTTTGCAACAATGCAATATCTTCACCGTAGCAGCCTGAATCTTGGGATTTCACAGAATAGGAGGCAGTTCATGGCTGTCGAGAGGACAGAAGCCGTGGCATGGTAGATACTGTGTTAGCTCATTTCGTAGAAAATAAAGAAAGTCAAAGTTGCTGTTAAACAGTTCTTAAGGGTCACTGACACAGTTTTTATTTCTGAACAGACTTGTGATAAAATTATACTGCTAAGTGCATCGTTTGTAATCAGGTCATCAGCCCAAAAACTGGTTGGATCCTCGAAGAGCACCACCAAAGTTTCCGCAGTTATAGGAAAGCACAAAAACCGATGGTGGCGCCAAAACGAAGCATGCTAAGCAAGGTGAAGAGTGAGGTAATTTGCCATTGCTTTCCTCACTGTGCCAAAAAGTGCTATTGCAGAGTGACTTGCCCTATGATAGCACCTTTCATAATATCCAGACGCATTATTCGTGCTCCAAATGTCATTCCTGAGCAGCATAGTGTTCCAGCCGTGAAGGTCTCCGAGAAAGCTGCATTTTACTGTGGCCTGTCCCCAAACACGGTTGAACAAATACCACAATCCATCAAACGATAGCAACAGACGGAGAGAGTAGTATGTATATCAAATTTCATTTCAGTTGAACAATTTTGAGCTAAAATTTGTTTTTTAGTTTTTGTTAATCTGTTTGTTAGAAATACCCCGTAATCGAAACGTATATATATATATATATTTTAATGTATCTCCCAGACGTGGACATGTCATTTGAAAACAGACGGCAGTAGCCACTGTAAATACTCTGGTCGCCACTAACAAGGATAGTCTTCCAGATGTTGCCCTCAAATTCGGTTCGAAGTTTCCATGACTGTAGCTGACTTACTGTATATTTAAAGTTTACCTATGGTCCATTCCATTGTAAATGGATCTTGGGAGAGGTGATTGATTATACCGTATTTCCTATCTAAAGACATCCTTGTAAGAAAGAAAAACGACCTCACTGGAAACATTTTGTCGATGTAAAACTGCGCATTGTTCACGCGTGGAAAGTGTAATACACACTAACTTTCGGGAATTTTCGGTACGCGTAACCTACAGGGCGTCAAACTTGAAGAAAAATCGTCTGAACATCTTGTGGAGAGGCACACCTCTAATCGTTGTTGTTCAAGTGTTTAATTCCCGGTTAATTTATCTCCATATGTTACTTATCGCTGGAGATAAGATGCGATAAGCAAATTGTTCTGATACAGACCTATCGAGTATTGGGAGCAGTATATTCCAAGTTTTTATAGAATTCACTTCGCACTCTACTTTTTTCTACCTTTGAGCCTTTTTGAAAACCAGTTCGCTATTTGTACTTACTTTTGTTCCACTAACTACTTTTGCTGCGTTTGTATTCAAAGCAACTAGGAACGGGAACACAACGGAAACTTCAGTTTTTCCTTAACCTTCCAGTTCTCATTGAATGGCTTTTGATTGGATTTTTTTTTAGTGTTACGTGTTCTTTGAGGTATCTTAAGAAGCATTACAGCAATTAAAGTTTATATATTCATCGTTTAGGCCCGTTTTGAGAGGTGACACTGGAAATTATAACAGGTTTACATTTGATTTCTGAAAATTAGGCTTTCACAAGTTAGGCCTATATCCTCATTTAAGTGAGTTGGAAGAAAATCAATAAACATCACAAGAATAAGGATCAACAATTACAAAGTACTTCACTCTTCTTTTTCTGAATTTGTACAAACAATGGACTTGTAAACAAACATTACATTTCTTAGACATTATTCTTGGACAATTTCGGCAAAGTCAGGATCTTCCTTGAGAACAGTCTTTTCTAATACATTCCTCCACGTCACGGGCACTTTCAAATTCCAGGAGAAATGTGGCTTGTTACTGAGGAGTCACATACACTCTTGTTTGGAAACACCCGAACACATTGAAAGACTAGAGATAGGAAATTCATATTCACAGGACATGTGCTAAGTATGTTGTTAAGAAATAAATTGGCATTTGAACCATGTCGGCCCTCAGGTTTCAAGGACCACATAGCTATCTCGGCGCACCACCACCGACTGGTGAAATGTGGCTGCGGCTCTCGTCGCTATAAACCGAAGGTGATGGCTCAGTATGACTTGAGCAGACGTGCAGGATGCCTCGCAGACGTATGCGAGAACCGTACGGTCAAATGAGTGAGTTTGAAATAGGGTGCGTTATTGGCATGAGAAAACGTGATGCATCCATCCGGGAAATTGCCGCTCGTGTGGGACGAAGTGTCGGCAGTGCCAACGGGTGTGTACAGAATGGTTCCCGAAACGCCGTAGAACACGACGAGATGGGTTTGGTCGCACCACACAGACCACTCCTCGAGAAGATCGACACCTCATCCGAATGGCATTGCAGGACAGATCTGCCTCCTCCTTGGCTCCGGCGCAACAGTGGAACAGTGTAATACATCGCACATTATCAGTAGTGACAGTCTGTCGCCGTTTATTACGCTCTGGGTTACCGGCCCGTCGTCCTCTTCTCCGCCCACCTTTGACTAATGTTCATAAACATGCTAGACTGCAATGGTGTATGGAACGACGTCACTGGGGGCAGAATTGGCGGCAGATAGTGTTTTCGGACAAATCCAGGTTGAAAATGATGTCCGCATTTTGGTTCGCCGCAGACAGGGGGAAGAGGCATCGCATCGACTGCGTTCACACAAGACATACAGCGCCAACTCAAGGTCTTATGGTGTGGGGTGCTATTGGATACAACCACCAATCACAGTTGGTGCGTGTCCAGGGCACTGTGACCAGTTTGACCTGCGTGAATGACATCCTGCGACCCGTAGCCATACAGTTTCTGCACGACACCGACGACCGCCATAATTCAGCAGACAATGCGCGACCACATGTTGCTGCACGAACACGTGCCTTCTTGTCACAGGAAGTCATACTGTTACCCTGGCCTGCCCGATCAACGGACTTGTCGCCAACCGAAACTGTGTGGGATATGGTGAAACGACGCGTGCGGCGCTGTGACCCAATGCCAACCACCAAATATGAACTGTGGAGCCAGGTGAATGCAGCATGGATGGCTATACCCCAGGACGCCATTCGCGCCTTATACGCGCCGATGCCATCACGCATGGAACAAGTTATCAGTGCCCATGGAGGACCTAGGGCCTACTAGGCAACAAGACACATGCTGAACCTAGGTGACTGAAATGCTTACAATTTCTGCAGAACATACTAATGAGCATGTCCTGTGAATATGACGTTCGTATTTCTAGTCTTTCAATGTGTTCTGTTTTTTATGAACATGAGTGTAAAGCTCTTCTGTGGTGATTTACTATATTTCCCGCAATATGCCTGGGCAACTGCCTTTCTAAGTTGATAAATTTGAAATTTTTTCCGTATTCCAGTTTTTTATAATTTGCTCCGCATTCAGACAAGCACTGTCTAAACCAGGCCTTTCCACTCTGTGCTGGGGCGCACCAGCGCTGCACTCAGCAGCACCGTTCCCCTCCTTTCCCCACCTACTCCACGCAGTACATTGCATTTTACATCAAGAACAATTATGTGCAAAAATCTTTCGCAACTTTAAATCTGTCATGGATACTGTGTCAAAATGTGTAAATTTCTGCAGAAAGCAAGGTTTGAACCATAGGTAGTTCAAACGATTTTTAAGATATCTTGAGGCAGAATGTAGCTACATTCCCTGTTGTTTTATTGTGCGCTGGTTAAGTTGCACGAAAGTGCTAGCAACCTTCTTTGCAATAATTGAAGAAATATCTCTGTTCATAGAGATGATTCTCCACAACCAACTTTGCGGAATAAACAATGGGTAGCTGACCTCGCTTTCTTGGCGGACTTAACGTCTTATTTGTATGATTTAAATATTTCATTGCAAGGGACAAACACAATGATAAGCACCATATGTGATAGAATTAAGACTTTCAAAATGCAGAGTTTGTTATGGAAAAGACATCTTGAAGCCGAAAATTTTGACTATTTTACTTCATTAAAATAATTACATTTGTCTACTTACGAAAATCTTGGAGAATATCAGATGTCGTTACAGACTTTGCACGATGAATTCAATGCCCGATTCAAAGAAATGAATGATATGGCACCTCAGCTTGACATATTTATGACCCCATTTTCAGCGCGTCCTGAAAAATCACCATCATATTTCTAAACAGAGCTGATAAAACGACAGTGCAACGCAATCCTAAAAGACAGGTACTACCAATACAACGGTGATTTAATTTCATTTTACAAAGGTGTTCATCCACAAGAATTTCCCAGACTTCATGCTTTTGCCTTAAAATTTACGTCAGTGTTCGGTACAACTCATGCATGCGAACAGATGTTTTCAGTTCTTAATTTAAATAAATGTAGAACTAGGACTTCTGTCTGATACTGTCTTAGAGACTGTACTTCGAATTTCTACTGCCAAATCGATTGTAAATATAGGTAAATTAGTTGCCGCAAAACGATGTCAACAATCGACTTAAACGCTACATGTACATTAAGGCAAACGCAATGTATGCACAGAATAAATTGTTTGTTTATGTGTTCTCAGAATTGTCAAACATAATATTGTTTTCATAAGCTGTGCGCTGACTTGACCTGTGGTTCTGCCTCTGCTACTTCCCCTGCTTCCTCCACCACGTCTGCGGTGCTATAGCACAGCACCGGGCTGCTGCCGGGGCCGGCCGGGCCCGTCAGTGCACCTCAGTTGGAATCGTTTGGTCTAAACCTAAATCAAAGGAGGGGAACCACCATTTCGTTCCTTTAAGTTCAACCCGAAGACTGTCCACATTTTGGTTACTGCGATCTACCCTATCCTTGGTTAGTAATGAGATGTTAGTCTGAGTGTGCGGTATTGTTGCAGTGCGGATAGGTTCGTGTCAAAAATAGCGGTAAACAAAAGCTTGAAACATTGCAACAGGGTTAATTCCAGTCTGTAGAAATCTCTTACTGGTCACCTGCCTGAGTAAAGGTCTCATCATCGTACCATTTCCACGTAACGTCTTTGTGTGGTTGAGCTTTACGTCTTTTCTCTGGTATAATGAAGTTCTGTTTGTCATTGGCATTATCTGATGGTGTTTCTTCTCTCTTATTTCTGGTGGAACTCCTGGACTGATGAATTCCGAAATATTTCCTGGTGGTTTTGGTGTCTCCTCTTTTGTGTCTACTGTAGATGTTACGTTTATTTCGGCCGTTGCAGTCGGTAAGCTTCGTTATCACTCTCCTTACACATCGGAAGGGGGGTTATGAGGGTGATATCAGTAACAGATTCACCACTAATACAATGGTTTTCATCAAGAAGTTGTAAAATCTCGTACAGTTGCAAACTGCTCAATGAGAATAAAAAATTACAAGTTTCACTAATGGAAATGCTCAGTGTCACGTACAAGTGATACCTTGATTTGCACTTCGAGTATCGTCAATATTTCCACTAATTTTGAATGGGATATGTTAGTAGTATGTAGTACGACATTACATAACAATTCAAATATACGCTCACCTTTTACAGTTGTTCCAACTCTTACAATGAGAGCTAGAAGCAGAACTTCCACTGTTGCTTGTAGACATGTTTAATTTCCATTTATCACTACAAAGGAATAACATTGCTTTATTGTTCGTTTCTTCTTGCTAACATTTCACTCTGTTGTAAAAACTCATAGAAATGCTTACTAACTTAGAATTGAGTTACGGTCAACGTTTCAGCGCATTTCAAATAGCTGCACCCGTAGGTGACGTTGGGAACTGACAAGTTAAGAGCATTAGAGTTTTTAATGCTTATATATTTTATAATGAAGAAACTCGAGGAAGGCAAAAGAGTTGCCGGCAACTGCTGCTCCAGTCACGGCATGCTGTAAACCAGTTTACTGGTCGCTCAGTCACTCCTCATGGTTGGTCTGAGAAAGAAATAAGAATTAGGTCTCAGAGCAATAACAAAATATAACATTTGTGCTCTGTATTGAAACATACAACTGGTTATATGATATATTAGCAAGAGTTGCCCCAGGAAGACTGCTACAGAGAAAACTATAATAAATGGAGCAGCAGAATTAAATTAACAGGTCTTGTAAATGCATGCCACTGACCGTTATTAAACTGAATTTGTAAGGGTGAACTTCGAAACATTTGTCTTTCTTGCCGTCAACACAATATAAAGCATGGAAGCTTCTTCCTCAACCTATGACATACTGAAGAGTGAAGTGTGTAAGTATTGTGTGCCTTTGCTGGCGAGACCTAGTGTTTGCAGTGCGCTATGTTATCTCGTATAGGCTAGAGCAACCGTTTTTTCATTGACCTGTTCGCTATACATATTTTTCCCGCTAACTACTTTTAGACTGCGTTTATATTCAAAGAAACTGGGTGGTCCATATTTAAAATTAATGCTTATAATAATAGGCCTAATTGTTTTGACTATGTGAAAATGACTGAGGTAAGAGCGATGTTAGTAATGCCATTCCTTATACAGTCAGGTCAGTCAGTCACTGTCATTAATGGTGTGAAAATCTCGGTCATAGGGTCGGTTGGTGCATGGATTTCAGTGGGCTTGGCAGACTAATATGTTATAGCGACTTCTGGCCCAGTGAGGAAAGAAACGCGAAGAGACCTCGCTGATTTCCCTAATATGCCTCTTCTGTGACGCGGAGGCCAAAAAAATGGCAACTGGTGGCAGAGCTGTTGAGGATCAAACCAACCTTCGGGATGAATACTCAACATACAAACAATCCTGTAAACTGGTGACACCTTACGATTTTCGGTAACGCCGATGTGCCGGAATTTTATCCCGCATTAGTTATTTCTCATAGCGGGAAATCTACCGACGCTGTCCAGGCGTACTTTCAAATGACGGCGGACTGAACTAGGATCGAATCTGCCAGCTTTGGGTTTTGACGAGTTATCACTTGCGCTCGGTGGTTAAATGTGGACATACATCAGTTACATCCGATGGTCAGTTTCCGTGTGACAGCGTTTTTCTTCCTATTTAATAGACACTTAGGACTCGCCGTAGAGCAATTGTTGTGTGTGGTTAAATATGGTGTTCAAATAATCGTACCGGTAACTTAACACTAGTTGGACCAGATTAAAAGATTATGCTTATAATAATAACTAACGTTTTTGAGGAGATGTAATGAACTAATGCGTCTTCCATGTTTATGTTGAGAAATGAGCTCTCAGGATTAAAAAAAAAATGACTGCTAGCTTTTTCTCTGTCATTCAGTTTTATATAAAACATGTCCTTGTCTGTGTTTTACTGGCAGTCTACAAAATGGTAAAGTATGGATGGAAGAAACGCTTCGCATGCATTTCTAATTCTTTCAGAAGTAATTTGAAGCGCGCATGACTGCCCCGCACATGACTGTAGGGGCGGCGCGGAAATGTAATACATTCATTATCTTATTTGAAGCTCTATATAAAATAAAAACAGGTTATAAGTATACGTGTATTCAGTCTTTGCTGAGCTGAGCTAAGTGAGCAGACGTGCGTGGTAACGGTCCGGAAGTGCAGGAAAAGCAGTATGGGCGTAACAGTGCAGCAGTATAGGAGTGTGATAGGGCGATGGCACAAGTGGATCAAGACGGAGTGTAAATTAGGATTTAATAAAGAAATAGGACTGACAGAACTGTTGATGGCGGCAGCTATAGTGGCTACTCTATTAGTCATCGGAGGCGTCTAAATGAACCCAGGCCCATTGACATGGAGAAAATCAAGGAAGTTGTCCGTGATGCTTCTCAGGCTGACCAGACCAAATAAATGTTAGAGGCACAGTTCCAACAAATCAACGATATGAAGGACAGCATAACCAAAGATCTAACAGAAATAAAGGCGAAGATAAGAGAAGACAAGGAAGAAAGAGCTATAATAAATCAGAGGATTCAGGCGCTAGAAGAACAAGTGGAGGTACTTCAATGGCGAGATAGCAGAAGAACGGAGGAGAAGAGAAGAAATATTATTATTTACGGACTGGACGAAACGGAAGGAGAATCTAAGATGGAATTGCTGAGCTCAGTCTTTAACCTAATGAGAGAGAAATTAGGCATTGATTGTACCGAAAAGGAGATAGATGATGTGTATAGGATGGGAAAGAATAGGGGAAGAAGACCTGTTAAAATTAAGTTTGTTTCCTTATTAATGGCAAGCCGAATTTTGAATAGTGCGAGGAACTTGAAGGGCAGCAGAATTTGGATAAAAAGGGATATGGACAGAAAAAGCCTCCAAGAGCAAAGAGTTCTAGAATTCCATTTACGAAAAGCAAGAAAATCGAATCTACGGGCATTTATACGAGAAAACCATTTGCATATGATGGGAGATACCTGGGCGAGAACGTGGACGATCAGTGCTCTGGGTGATATGTTTAAAGAACGAAGTAAGCAGTTTGGGTCATTAGCGGAAGTGCATGGTGAAGGAGTTTTGACACAAGGGATTCCAGAGTATACGTGCAGTGCTGGTGTTGATAACCCTGGACAGGTGTTTCAACGGTCTACGTCAGATCTTCCAGTGGAGTTAAATAACAGTGGAACGACGAGGCGAGCTGGATGTCAACAGCGGCGCCGCGTGGAGGAGCTGAGGATACTTCCAGGCGTAGGTCAGTGAGTCTAAAATACTTTTTTCAGAAGGAGGGGATGGGTTCAGGTAGTAGATTAAAAATCACAGAAGAACGATCTGATCTCCGGAGGGGAGTATAATGGAAGTGGAAAGATCTAAAATGACTAGAAGTAAATCAGGGAATTTAGAACATAGAAGTAAAAAATGGTATACGTGTATTCGTAACGTCTCGTGATCTTTGACGGTGTAAATTCAGATGACTGTTTGGTTCAGCCAATATTGCCGTGAGCTTTTGTCGCTCTGCTTCTGAGGGAATGTAGTACGTGTCGTAGCTCGTAGCGAACACTTCAGTAGTTATTCATTTTGAGGAGTGCTGGATCAGATCGTTTCCGACTTACACTAAAGATTTGAGCAAGCACTAGAATACTTCAGGGGTATATTTCTAAGCCGTTTGCCCGCCTGATAGCCATCGTCGTTAAGGCATCAAGTCAAAATGGTCTGACTCCGTGGTTACCTGGTTCAAGCCGGAAAAATGATTACCATCAGAATGTTTGTTCGCAAGGTAGGAGAGGTGGTGGTATGCAATTTCGTACCACTAGATTGCGTGCTTAAATCGTGGATTCAATTCCAAACCTTTCCGTAGTGTCCATATGGAGTGAGAGCATATGCCGCTGTTAATGGTGATTCACCCGTCGTTAATCCTGGAGCAGACTCATGCGTGTTGTTCGACAGGAGTAGGCTATGTGCCGACGCCGGGTTTCACCCTCTCCCTACTTCATTTAAATCATCCCACATCCAGACGCCTAGGTCGCCTATGGACGTCAAATCGAAAGACCTGCAGCGGGTGAGCCAAACATGTCGCCGGACACTTCCGGCACAAAACATCTGAAAACAAGGATTTTCCACCTGCCCTCTTAAACGGCATCTCTAAAGAAAGCTTCAGTCTGTATTGCTATAACAGTCTATTGCACATTGTCAGTTAGTGTACTTTCTAGCGAGAGAAGTCTTAGTAAACTGTCCTTCATAAGGAATCATTAAAGTTCCTCTATTTTGTCGATCGAACATACACTACAAGCAGAATAACATTTCTCGGACGTTATAGATGATTTTGTAATTCTCAAAGTGATTTTGATTTTTTTTAATGACACAGTTAAGACATCAAAATTATGCTATTAGATGTGGATGCTCTCTTCAGAACGTGCAGTGCACCAGTTGAAAATGTTCAGTACACTCAGTCTTACAAGGGGAGGTATGCCGCATGGGTGACAGATTCGATCCATCTTTAGTACACGTGTAGGGCATGACCAGGAGTATACCAGGTGCAAGTAGCAAGATGCAATTCTCAGCCGTTTCCGCAGCTAGCTGTAAAGACGTCATACATACAGTTGTCATCAAAGTTGGAGATGTCACCATCATAAACATCTACAAGCCTCCACCTTCACCATGGCCCTCCCAGATGATTCAGGTACAGGACCATCCAGCCATCTATGTGGGTGTCAAGTCACCATGAAGAATGGAAATATAGTGCCACTGATTCTAATGGAGAAACACTCATGAACAGGGCCGATGAACATAATATTCATCTTGTATTTGATGCAAAAGATAGAGGAACATTTAGATCTGCTGTATGGAAACAGGAATACAACCCAGACCTATGTTTTGTTTCCGGTGATCAGAATAATCAACCTCTGCTCACATCACGGAAAGTACTTCAAGATTTCCCACAGTCAACATCGACCTATATGTCTTCAGGTTGGAATGCAAATACCCCTGGTAACTTCTTATCCTCGTCCACGGTGGAACTTCAGGAAAGCAGACTGGAAAGCGTTCTCGTGTGACCTTGATAAATATGTTAGATCGATACCACCAACAAGTAACAATTATTAGAGATTTGTGGGTGCTGTAATTGCCACAGCAAAAAGAATCGTTCCTAGAGGCTATAGGAAGGAATATATTCCTGGCTGGACTGATGCAACTTAAAAGTTATACCAAAAATTCCTTGTCAGTGGTGAACAAGGAATCGGGGATGAACTGCTTCATAATCTAAATAATGCTCGAAGAGAAAGATGGACTGAAACTGTAACATCTATGAATTTCAGAGAATCGAGCAGAAAGGCATGGTCATTGTTACGGAAGCTTGGTGGGGCCACTCCCATCTTTTGTAAAAGGTCTGCAGTCACTCCAAACAAAATTGCAGTTCATATAGTTGATATGTCTAGATCACCGAGAGACAGAAATCATACAAGGAACATCAAAAAACAATTAACCAGTCTTAAGTCCACAAGCCCCGCTGATTCGGAATACACTAGACCATTTAGTATGCAAGGTATTGAGGCAGCTTTAAAAGACATAGAAACTGGTAAAGCACCGGGATTTGATGGGATTCATCCTGAGTTTCTAATTAATTGTGGAGCAAATACGAAATTATGGTTACCTGTGTTTCTAACCTACATTCTTAGAACAGGTAATCTACCTCGCTTATTTAAAATGAGTAAAATAATTGCAATCCTAAAGCCAGGAAAGCGTAATGATGCACCAGAGAACTATAGACCAATAGCATTGCTTGGTGTATGCTATACATTACTTGAAAGGCTAATCTTGAATAGAATTGCTACAAAAGTGTTGGAAACTATCTCTATTGAACAAGCAGGATTCAGGCCACAAAGAAGCTGTGCTGACCAAGTCTTGTCACTAACTACCTTCATTGAAGCAGGATTCCAGCAAGGACTAAATACTTCAGTAGCATTAATTGACTTAAAGACATCTTACGACACAGTTTGGAGAGGTGTAATCAGCAAACTCTTAAAGTGATTCCATGTAGGAGTCTAGCTCATCTTATAAATAACATGCTGAGTGACAGAACATTTCGCGTAGTCATGGGTGATGGAATCAGTAAACCCAGCAAACTAAATAATGGACTTCCGCAAGGTTCAGTGCTTGCCCCACTCTTGTTCAGTTTATATATCTCAGATTTACCATCCACAAGATCCAGGAAATTTGGGTATGCAGATGACTGGGCTCTTGCCACTAAAGACCTATGCTGATTCAAAAACGAACATTATTTAAGATACCTTAATTAGTGCTGTGAGCTTGCATCCGGGAGATAGTAGGTTCGAATCCCATTATCGGCAGCCCTGAAGATGGTTTTCCGTGGTTTCCCATTTTCACACCAGGCAAATGCTGGGGCTGTACCTTAAGGCCACGGCCGCTTCCTTCCAACTCCTAGGCCTTTCCTATCCCATCGTCGCCATAAGACCTATCTGTATCGGTGCGACGTAAAGCCCCTAGCAAAAAAAAACCTTAGGCCTAATTAGTGAGAGATGAAAACAATTTGAAAAATCCGTCCACCGGGGGATTCGATCCATCAAACATAGCTTGCATATAAACGTACTGGAATTATTCCATTCATTAATTTCTCGGAAAAGGCTGAGAATTGCGTCTTACTACTTGTGCCTGTCATTCTCCTGGTCATGCCCTACACATATACCAAAGGTGGAACGAATCCATGCGCCATAGCCTCCCCTCTCATATTTTACTTGTTTTGAATAATGTATTAAATTGTATTTCTGAAGGAAAAGTTCGCACTGATGCATTTTCTCCGCTACACGGGAAAGCATAAAATCGTGGATATGTTTCTGGGTTTAGAAGACGAGAAAGTGAGTACAGATTCTTTGTTGAGCCCCCTCTTCGTAGCCTCTTACGACATGCAAGGGTAGAGATGATGCATTCTTTGACTCCACCCACAGGGGAGGTAGTTGGGATAAATAGAAAAAAAAAATGTTTCCACGAAGGGACGGTATATTCTACACTTCGCTCGTATTATTATTATTATTATTATTATTATTATCATCGTAATCCAGCGTTGTGGTATAGATATAGTGTGCCTGTCTCTTATTCCAAGGTCCTTGATTCGTTTTATGACCAGTTGAAGGATTTTAATTCTGGATTGAGTAGCAGAACGTGGTTAGTTACAGAAAGAAAGCGCACAGTGAGATGACGACGCTACTGACCTAGTGTACATAGACCAACACTGGTTGCTATGGTTACAGTGGGGTTGGGAATTGACTCTAATTCCAGATAGATCACCGCCCGAAAGCATAATCAGTATGAAAACACCGGTATCTTGTTACCCGTTTTGTACAAATTGTATTCGGTACTTTGCGAAAGCGTTGAGGAAGAAGGGTCCCGCCACTTGGGGGGGGGGGGGCAGAATTGATGAGGAAAGTCCTACCATTGGAGATAAATATGGTCCGATCGTTACGGATAAGTTTACAGAAAAGTGGTTCGAGCTCAGCTGTTGTTTACTTAAAGGGGATCCGAGAGCAGATTATTACTGATTCGGGCGGAACTGATGTACAACCGAGCTCAGAAGGCCAGCCAGCACTTGATCGACCGTCGGAACCGCTCAACCCGGCAAGTTGAGTTTGGGTTTTGGTTTATACTTAGGCGGTAGTAGCATTTCAGAATAAGAATATAGCATTAAAATGAAGTTCAGAATTTTCTAGCATTATTAATGTGGCGTTTAGCTGTTTTTAAAAGGTTTTTCCGATGGAAGTGGTATATTCGAAAGGAGAGCTGAATGGTAAAACATCAACTCGTGAACCGGTGAATTTTCTAGACTTTTTCCAGTTTTAATTCATAATACGATAATAATAATAATAATAATAATAATAATAATAATAATAATAATAATAATATCAAACCTGAAGAGTCATATGCTTCAGAAACTTTAATCATTAGTGGCGGGTCTCTAACCAAAGACATCAAGAAACAGGAAAGGACAATTCTATTTTTTTTAAATGGTCTAGTTTGTATAGAGGGATATGGAGGAAAAAATTATCCCAGGAAATATATTGTCATTCTGAAGAAAGAAAAATAATCTTACACTTTTCGGAAAAAAGCGACTGAAATTTTATGGACACATTATCAGAATGAACAGCAACAAACTAAACAGAAGAATTCTCAACCTGGCCCTTTCATCTAAAGCCAAGAAGAGCTGACTTCGTGAAATTGAAACAGATCTCCAGGAAATAAACATCTCGGAAGACATTGTACAAGGCAGATGTAAATTCAGAACCAAAATCGACAATCACCAGTTTGAAGACAAACCCAACATCAGAGCCACTATAACTTGGACAGAAGAACGAAGAAAGCAGCTCAGCGAGACGAAGAAGAGATTTTGGGAGACCGAGCTCGATAGCTGCAGTCGCTTAAGTGCGGCCAGTATCCAGTATTCGGGAGATAGTAGGTTCGAACCCCACTGACGTAAAAAAAAAATCTGCCGTGACACTACATCACTGAACAGTAATATGACTATTATGTTAATACATAGTTGATACGTTTCCATTAATATTGCACATTTCTATGCTGTAGACATTGTTGTTAGGCACTTAGACCTCAGGTGTACTGTAGCACGTTCGATCTTGGCTTTGTCTGGTGGTATTTAAAGTTCCTCAGATACGTCAGCCTCGTGTCGGTAGAAATGCCAGCAATTTAAAGAACTCCTGAGGGTCAAATTCCTGCCTTTCCGAAAAGTAGTCACTGGGATGTAAAATCAATAACATTGAATTCAGATGTGGATGAACTTCACTTTGCCAAAATTTCATAGACATGCGGTAGGTACGTTTTGACGTTCGTATTTAGACATTCTTTTGTTGTGATATCTGAAGCCACCTCTCTTCAGTTTCGACTCGGTTAATTTATAACTGGTAGGTTCTTCAGTCTGCTAAAACTAATTTTGAATAAATAAATGTATAAACACGTGAGAAATAAAACATATGGTAACGGAATTATAGCTGAATTTATTTCTTTTTAAATTTGTTCGTTTTAATTTGTTGGCTTAATATGGACCTATTGGCAGTGTATCGAGAATGATACACCCTGCGCTCCGTAGCGGGGTAGTAGATGTTAATTGATGAAAGCAGGGTGTACAGTACAGGAGTTGTCTAATGACATTGACTCATGCATGGCGAGTGTAGTAGCTCCCTATAAGACCACACCCTGGCTCACACGCATTGTGGCCTTTTAAGGATTTACTCTACGTTTGTGCACCCACGAGGCAGGTGGACTGTTGCATTAGTTGAGGATGTAAGTCCCCTGTACCTGTGAGCAAATGCTAGCGTGTAAACTGCGAACCATTTGGACACTGTTGCGGCACCATATGGCCACATGCTTTAATGAAGTCGAAGTACTCTTATCTTATATAAAGCCTGGAGCAACATGGTCTTCAGTTTCGTATCCTTGGTTCGAGCAACGTCTGATCACTAGACCTTGAGTGTCAATGTTTTTTATATAGGGCTGAACTAGAACTATCGTCACTATCCATAATAAAATGCGAACTTGTATGGTCTAGTGCTCAGGCATTTGGATTAATCCATTGACCGTGATGATGGGTGGTTTGCGATTTCCATTTATTTGTGCGCACCGTCTTTGGTCAATTACTACTCCTTGCTTCAGTGATATTTGTGTTCCTGTGTTCAGCGCAATGACTCATGTTACATGTTACGTGTTCTGTAGTTTTTGTTGATGGTGATGAGGTTTGAGGGTGGGGCGGTCTCGGCATATAGCCTACTCCTTTTGAATAACACCACCGAGGGGTGATGCAGCCTGCTTCGAGAATCACCTTTAACAGCGTCATATGCCCTCACTCCATATGAACAGTGTGGATAGGTTTGCAATTGAATCCAGACTTTTAGCACGCAATCCGGTAATCAGAAATTGTATACGACCATCTCTCGTACCCTCCCGCAATGCTCTCCACCAACAGGACTCGAACCGGTTAACTCCAGTGCCAGAGGATAAACACATAACACCTTAACAGGCTTTTTATTCACCCTTCAGCTTCTGTTAATAATAAATTCATTGGTAAAATATTTATTAGTGGAAAATTACATGGATGAATCAAACCACAGAGCAATGACACCAATGAAATCATAATTAATTAAATATAATTTCAAACGTAATAACAGGTTTCCAGCCCATAATACAGATTACCCAAGCTTCGATTAATCCAGGCGCTCTATTATTCGAGCCAAACATACAAGTCTAAAACACTACATCACTTTTAATGCAGTCATTCTTAAGTGTTATCGCGAATACGAAGCGGTACGTGTATATTATGGCAGTAAAGAAACGAGATAGCGCTATGAAACAAAAACAGAAAACTGTAAAAAAAAAAAAAAAATAATAATAATAATAATAATTAAAGCGTAAAATGTTACAAGTTGAGATCTTCAATTTTAACTTCAATATAGACCTACTGTAAGGGAAACAATTCATATTATATCACTACAGTACGTAGTAACACGAATTTTATTACAGCATTTGTATCGACTGTGTATATTGTCTCCGTACTGTAGTGTATTATTTACTGAAAAAATAATCATGAATGTTTTTTAAATAATACCAAATTCACTAAGATTTACTGTAGTGATGACTTATTTCCTGTTGCTCCCTCTGGAGCATAGGGCCTTGGCGAAATTTTTCCACACAGTACGGTTCCTGGCCATTCTCTTCACTTCGCTCCAGCTCTTGTCAAACTCTGCAATTTCCTTCTCAATCGTCCTCTTCCAGGTCTTCTTGGGCCGACCTTGCTTTCTGGAGCCTTGAGGGTTCCAGTCCAGCGCCGCCCTCTCAACAGCTCCATCCGGCTTCCTTAGTGTGTGCCCGATCCAGTGCCATTTCCTCTCCTTGATCTGGATGTCAATCGGCTGCTAGTTGGTCATGTTCCAAAGATCTTCATTCGAGATTATGTCCGGCCAGCCCACATTTGTTATGCGACGCAGGCATCTATTAATGAACACCTGTAGCTGGTTATTGATCTGTTTTGTAACTTTCCATGTTTCACAGCCGTATAGAAGAATCGACTTTACATTGCTGTTGAAGAGGCGAAGCTTAGTCTTCCTGGAGATGTTTCTATTCTTCCATACGGGGTAGAGCTGGACAAAAGCACCATTTGCCTTCCGGATACGGCTTCGGACAGCTTCCTCTGCTCCCCCATCCATTGTAAGTATATTTCCAAGGTATAGGAAGGACTCAACTTGCTCAATTTCCTTTCCATTTACTCTCAAGCTGATCATGACATCCGAATTAATCCTCTTCTCTTTAGTCTTGTTTGTGTTGATCATGAGACCTACACGTTCCGCTTGCTTCTGCAACCTACTCAGTTTATCTTCTATGTCCCGGTACCGCTGTGCCATAAGACAAATGTCGTCTGCGAAGTCAAGGTCTTCAAGCCTGTCTCTTATCCCCCACTGAACACCCCTCTTCCGTCCTCCTATTGCCTTCTTCATCACACTGTCTAGGACCAGCAGGAACAGAGTGGGAGAAAGAACACGCCCCTGTCTCACTCCATACTTGACGTTTATCTTTTCTGTTAGTTTCCCTTCACGAAGAACCTGACACTCATACCCCTCGTACATCTCATTCATGGTCTTGATAATCTTTGATGGAATTCTGTATTCCTTGAGGGTCTTCCACATGATTCTTTGGTTTACAGAATCGAAGGCTTTCTCGAAGTCCACGAATGCGAGGTAGAGGATATTCCGCCATTCCACACTCTGTTCTATGATGATTCGAAGTGTATTGATGAGGTCCACACAGCTGCGATGTTGCCGAAATCCCGCCTGTTCCTTTCGAAGCCTTCTTTCTACTGAATCCTTTATGCGATTCAGGATGACTCGCGACAGCACTTTGCTTGGAATGGAGAGCAAGGTGATACCCCTCCAGTTGTTGCAGATTGTTGTATCCCCTTTTTTCGGTAACTTGACTATCAGCCTCTTCTTCCAGTCGGTCGGTATTTTCTCCTCTTTCCATATCTTCTCCAGGAGTGGGTGCAGCAATTTGATTGTAGTATCAAGATCTGATTTCAGTATTTCCTCTGGAATGTTGTCCAGATCAGGTGCCTTCCCATTTTTCATTTGCTTCAACGCTGTCCGTATCTCACCCTGGGTTGGAGGGTCGAGGCCGATGCCTGGATCCCCTTCTGTTTCTTCATCTTCTCCTTGCTGCTCATTTTCCAGTCCAATATCTCTATTAAAAACCTCCGCAAAGTGTTCCCTCCATCTACTCAGCTGTTGTTCGCACGTAGTGAGGATCTCACCTGTCTTGCTCTTCACAGGCCTAGTTTTATTAAAACCTTTCTTCGAAAGCATCTTTGTGATGCCATAAAGCTCCTTTATATCCCCCTTTTTGCCACCTGTTCTGCTTTCTCTGCCTGCTCATCAATCCACTTCCTGTGATCCTTTCGCACACTCTTTACTTCCCTATCTGCTATTGAATACTCAGCTTGTGTTTGAGCCTTCTGCAGTCTGGTTTTGCATATATTTAGCTTGGCATTTATCTCCTTCCTATAATTTATCTTGTCCCATGTCTGATCAGATATCCATTCCTTCCGCAGGTAGTTTTTGTACCCGAGCTGTTTCTCACTTGTTTCCACATAGATGTTCTTTACCTCGTTCCATACAGTCTCCACATCCTTCTCTATCTCAGAATCTAACACCTCGAATCTGTTGCTAAGTTCCAGTTGAAATTGTTCCAATGTCTGCTGATCCTTTAGCTTACCAACATCAAACTTCTTGTGCCGAGTGATGAACTTTTGGTGGACTACCACGATCTTTATACGGAAGTTGGCGACAACAAGATGATGGTCACTGCCAATGTCCGCTCCTCTCTTGTTCCTAACATCTTCCAAACTCCTTCTGAACCTCCTGCTCACCATAATGTGATCAATTTGGTTTTCCGTGGCTTGATCAGGAGACACCCATGTGACTTTATGACACCGCCCATGCGGGAACACCGTGCCACCTATCACCAAGTCTTGGCTGGCGCAATATTCCATGAACTTTTCCCCATTTTCATTAATCTCGCCAAGTATACCCATGATGTGTTCCAATCCTTCGTTTCTTGAGCCAACCTTCGCGTTGAAGTCTCCCATAACTATGAGAATATCCTTCTTACTGGTTTTCATTGTGGCATCTTGCAACATTCGGTAGAATTCTTCCTTCTTTTCCAACTCCGATTGTTCTGTAGGTGCATAGCATTGGATAATGGTCACATTCCTGATCTTGGTCATGAACCTAGCAGTCAGAAGCCTACTGGAAATCGGCTTCCATTCCATAAGACTTCTCATTGCATTTCTACTGAGCAGCAACCCCACTCCATCCCTGTGCTCTTCATCCTCACTACCAGAATATAGAAATGTAATTCCATCTGTTGTCTGTATCTCACCAAATCCTGGCCACCTCACCTCACTCAATCCCTGAATGTCCAGCCCGTAGTTCTTCATTTCCCGTGTCACTTGATTGTCTGCCTTTCTCCCTCAAGGTCCTCACATTCCAGAAACCAATTTTCGTTTTCCTCTTCATGCCAAAGGTCGTCGCGTCATCAGGTTATCCGTCCGGTTTTGTAATTTCGCTTCAGTTTCTATAATCAGGTTATTTAAGAAGAGCGAGTGATTGACCCACTGCTTCCGAGTGCCTTGACGGGGCTGCCATCTTAAGCCTGAGGCACCAGGCTGATTTTCTGTCGGGGTTTCTTCCCTTAGCCTTTGAAGTTCCCACTTCTACTGCAAGGCAGCAGTTCCTATTCTATTTACCCAGAATAGGAGGGTTGCCCCTTCCGCCAGTTCCACCGTTCGAAAGTCCCTCTTCTCCGCCTTCACTGCTGTTGAGGTCTTCACCGTAACCCGTAACCAAGGTTTTTTAAAGAGGTGTTACTCCTCTGTCACTCGCCCTTTGTCCTGACTTGTGACAGGCAGAGCCTGGCTTCCCAAACATTGGGTCCAGGTTGGTGGGGTTAAGATTTAGTGATACTGCATGATATTTTATTGATGAAATTCCTGTGGCCGTGTGACTCCGTGTTATCCGAGTTTTCGTTTATCCGAGGTAGGATAATCGTGGTTCGTGTACATAATGTTTAATAAATTGCTAATTGCATTATTACAGTTATTGTAATTTGACCAGCAACACTTTTTAAAGTTCGCTTTACGTCGCACCGACACAGAGAGGTCTTATGGCGACGATGGTATAGGAAGGAGTAGGAGTGGGAAGGAATCGGCTATGGCCTTAAGGTACAGCCCCAGCATTTGCCTGTCGTGGAAATGAGATAGCACGGAAAACCATCTTCAGGGCTGCCGACAGTGGGGTTCGATCCCATTATCTCCCGGATGCAAGCGCACAGCTTCGCGCCCCTAACCGCATGTCCAATTCTCCTTGTAACACTTTATAGGTGTGTAAATAGTATTTTTAGGTGCTGAAATGGTAATTTAGGTGTCTAAACTGTTTCAGCCCCTGCTTGATAATTTTTATCCTGTCTAGGAGTCCAAAAGTTTCTTCTTCTTCTGCCTTATCCATTAATGAAGGTTGGTCACAATTCTGGTGAAATCAGCTCGCTCTGTCGCCCGCAGCGGGGCATGGAAATTTAGTTTTGACCAGTCTTGTGTGTCATCTGCGAAATTAGCTTTAGAAGGTCTATAAATTTGAGGTATAATTGCGTATAATATTGAATACTCCGCTCGGTAATGTGAAGGTTAAAATTGCATTCAGAATATCTTTGCCTTGACAATCAGTTACAGGATAAGGGAAAGAACTTCGGTAAGTTACTTTTCACTTCCCTAATGGCTATTAAACATTCCAAACTCAGGAAACCTTCGAAACTGGATCAGTTGTCATAGCTAGTCAAGTGTACTAATGGGTTCTGCTTTCTTTTCTACTTGTAGGTACGTACCAGGAAGGGTTTGCGATCTGTTGTTCGTGTTACGTAGTGTAGCCCCTCCCCTACCTGCGCACAGTTGGCTGCTGACCCACATTTAGGGGGGCAAAAGAAAACTAAAACGTTGAGTGGGAAGTATTTTTTTTAAATGGCCCTGTTAGCATGTGTAATAAGAGCCGTGATGGTACGACTGCTACACACAGAAGGTATAGTATCTCAGATGAGCCGATACGGAACTTGGCCGTGTGCCACATCCATATTGGCCTGTCTGCTGGAGGATTGCAGAGTAATGACGTAAAGAATGCAGTCCTCGTGCATTGCCGAAAGATCATTTGTTTCCAGTAGTCGCACACTGATCTATATTTAGGATGTTGCATTCACTCTGTGCCTGACAGGAATTAGTCCTCATTTCTTAGTTCCTGAACTGCTCTGTAATTGATTAAGCTTGCTTATTAATTCAACCGCGTTAGATGTTTCTAAACAGTTTAATTAAATGAAAATGAAAAACCATATTAACATCGTTTTCACTTTTAATATTGGTCGTTTTCTATTTTAATGTCACCCCTTTTCCACCCGACCGTAGGGGCGTCTTACCCTACAGTTTTCTTTTTTTTCTTTCCCAAACGGTAAGTCATATGAGTATCATGTTTGGTTGAGAGCTATGCTGGAACACACACACGTACATCCATGATCTCGGTCATTTTGGGCATTCCTTTCACCCTTTCTAACCCCCATCCCGATTGGGAATGAACTTTGGCTCAAACGGCAGCCAGAGTTTCACGGTTCATCTCGGCTACCCGAAGATTATGAACTCGCCACGAATGTCGGTCATTTTTTTGGATTTTTACATTTCACACCATAAGTTACACTTACTTAACGTAAACGCTTACCTATCAATGCCGCAATAATATTTCTAATTTTTCACTACTATCCTCTCACTGAATATCTTGACCAATTAATCGCTGGGTGAGGAGCGTTCACTCGCACCTGTACCAGCAAATCTAACCAAACTCCTCCTCCCGGCGGGAGGAGGGGGCTTAAATTCAGATATGGACCCTTCCTTTAGGGGTGCTAAGGGTTTCTTGACCCTACAGTAATTGTTCCAGATAGTAAGTTGTATGTGTATCTACAGTAGTTTGGTTGATAGCTGTGCTGAAACATACACACCCATTCACTCGTAATTGTCATTTTCGACATTTTCTTTCTTCACTCCTCACCTCCTATGCCACGGGGACTGATCTTGGAGTACTTCAGCTACGAGGCCAAATCAATAAGTATTTGCAATGTTGCTCTAATTGTCTTTAGGTTGGCTCTGTGGCGTTGTGTGCTCACCAGCCGCTAGATGGCAGCGTTATCTACGTCTGTGGTAGGTTTCAGCGTTATCAGATCAGTACAACTTGCGCTGTTGCCACTCTGTTTGCACCAAGGAAGAACACGTTTATTTCTGTTTAGACAAGTATAAATATTTATTTCTAAATTCTTATGGACTTAAAAATCTGGAAGTTATCTTAATGAAGTAGAAAGGAAACATAAATGTTCATCTTCTTTTAAATATTAGAGTGCAGCCGGCACAATTCCTATCTTTGCCGCTAAATGGGACTTCATTAATTCCATTCCTGTCCAGGTCGAATGACTGGAAACATGCTGAGGATTTTCATTTTCAATTGATCGTGACAATCACAACACCAACATTGCCGTTTCCTGCCTTTGGGCAAAATGACCACAAACAGCTGTCTTAAGGTTTATTGCTGTGATTTCTCGTGCTTCGTATTTTTGTGGACATTATAGTTCGTCTACAACAGTTAGTCTCTCTTGTAAGTCAGGTCATTATGGCTCTTTCACCTGAAAATGCAGCAAGGTCCGCTGCATTCGTGGAGGATGGACTATACGCTATGCAACAAACGTTTTAGGCACGTTTTCTTCTAACGTGTACAGGGCTGTTAAAAGGTACAAACAAATACCGAGCTCGATAGCTGCAGTCGCTTAAGTGAGGCCAGTATCCATTATTCGAGAGATAGTGGGTTCGAACCCCACTGTCAGCAGCCCTGAAGATGGTTATTGCTTGGTTTCCCATTTTCGCACCAGGCAAATGTTGGGGCTGTAGCTTAATTAAGGCCACGGCTGCTTCCTTCCGACTCCTAGCCCTTTCCTGTCCCATCGTCGCCATAAGACCTATATGTGCCGGTGCGACTTAAAACAACTGATAAGAAATCAAAAAACAAATCTCATGGTGCAACAGGTCCAAAGGGTCATGGCCTACCAACCTCTCGGCCATTATTCGTGGCTTTCTAGACCGGATATGGCATCTCACCGTCAGATAGCTCCTCAAATTGTAATTACGTAGGCTGAGTGGACCTCAGACCAGCCCTTAGATCCAGCTAAAAATCCCTGACCTGGTCGGGAATCGAACACGGGGTCTCTGGGTAAAAGGCAGGCACGCTACCCCTACACCGTGGGGCCGGCTTTTGAAGGATATGAAGAGGACAGTATCTTCACCAAGAGGCCCGGTTATGGTCGTAGACGCACTACTGAGCGTGATGATCGCTTTGTTGTAATAGAAGTTCTTCGTGACCGCGACAGAACTGCTGTGGAGGCCAGAAATCGTTCGCGGCAAGTACGGGGCACGAACACCAGCGAAAGGAGAGTAAGGGGGAGGTTGTATGAAGCGGATTTAAAATTCCAGAGGCCTGCCACGGGACCTCCGCTGACATGTGGACAGCGTGTCTCTCAGATGCAATTCGCCAACGCCCATCGAAACTGGACTGTGGAGCAGTGCAACTCTGTGCATTTCGTGGATGGATCCCGATTCTGTTTGAGGATGCGGGATGGAAGAGAATATGGAGATCCCGGAAACATGATTCATCCTGTACTTTCTCTGCAAGGACACCGTTCACTGGAGGCTCCGTGA
Source organism: Anabrus simplex (assembly GCF_040414725.1). Taxonomy (NCBI): domain Eukaryota; kingdom Metazoa; phylum Arthropoda; class Insecta; order Orthoptera; family Tettigoniidae; genus Anabrus; species Anabrus simplex. The sequence continues at coordinate 203,856,389 of NC_090279.1, read as the reverse complement.
TGGTCTGGGCTCGGATTGCCACTGATGCGCGCACGGAGCTTGTGTTCGTCAGAATGGAAGTCTTGACAGCCCTCGGATACATCGAGGAGGGTTTAGTGGTTTTCGTGGTGCCTTTTGCACCTGTCATCGGCGCGAAACTTTATCTTGATGCATGACGTCGCAGTTTGTGTACATGAGTACTTGAAGTCGGACTTGAGCGCATGGTGTGGCTTGCTCGTAGTCCCGACCTAAACCCGATAGAGCATGTGAGGGATGTGCTTGGGAGACGTGCTAGGTGTCGTCCCCTGACACACTGGCTCCACTTTGGGCTGCGCTCCAGGCAGAAAGGGAGCTCATACCAATAGAGAACATTCGGGATTGCATCCTGAGCATGCCTGATCGACTCACAGCTGTAATTGCGACTAGAGGTGGTGGCAATAACCGTTACTGAGGCATTGGAAATGTGTTGAAAACATGTGGACAAATGAACTGCATACGAAACTGTACAGAGCTCCAGGTTTCGACATTTCCGAATTCGTCTTGATGTGATTGTCACGATCAATAATGTTCATCAGTTATTGCGCTGAAACTTCTCAGATGGGCTAATTTATGATACATTGCCATATTTTTGTAATGTCATATTTGATTTTTACCAATTTTCAAATGGACTACCATTAAATTTTGCCTGAAATACGTAGTGTTTCGCTTGTTTCTTCTTTTTTCTCTCTTTTCCCGGTGAGTGTATTTTCTTCTCCTATGGGCGAGGAATGTGTGCTGAAAATTTGGCTTAACATTATTGTTACATCCTGTGTTATACGTTCTAAGTGCCCCTTAATTCACATAGATGAAAACCGCTGATCGCTGTGTTGAGCAATCAGGAGGTACAAAACTACGTAGAACATATTAACCCCAACAGGTGTACAGTGCGAGCCTCAGTCGAGTTGTCGGTTAATTCCTTTGTCGTGTATGGGCGAGTGGCTGATTAGGCGCCTGACCCATTTAGCTCGTCTAGTGATTATCAAGTTCTCAGCCAGTCTGCGATAAGCTTCCGTACAGCGCGATTGCTTTTTATGCAGCAGTCATTTATCGGTTTAGTGTGTTTAATGTGAGGCTGAATATAGCTCAGACGATAGAGTGCTAGCCTCCTGAGCTTCAATGTGTGAGGCATTAAGCTCAGCGCATAGGATACATTCACGGTATCTGTTGTCTGTCGTCAAAGACTGCTAAGAGGGTTGTACTGCCGCGACACTCCACTTGGGAGAGTGGGTTGGCGACCACGGGGCTTATTACTGACAAGGAGAATCCAGACACTGAGTCCAACCGATTTCGCAGAGTTTCAATGTAGGCCTACTTGTAGGAGGACACTCAATAGCAACGCATGCAGAAGGGTTTAGCTCAATATGCTTTCGTAATTTTTTTTTTAAAAGTCAAATGTAATGACGCAGGATCAGATTCGGAGCAAGTGGAGGTGATGGAACACTAAAAGGCGAACAAATTTTACTTAACCATGTCAGGTCCGCAACCTTATAATTTCCGAAAAACGGTTTAATCCCCGATTCCAAAACAGTGCACGTATACTTGAGAAATACACCGGAGTGGTGGCCTAGTGGTCACCGTACTTGTCTGCGAACCTCGAAGGCGTGAATTCGAAACTCATCGCAACAATATTTCTTGTAGAAAATGAATTAATATCTGAAATTAACAAAGGCCTCATCGTCCGGCTCCATTGGTAAATGGTTAGCGTGCTGGCCTTTGGTCACAAGGGTCCCTGGTTCGATTCCCGACAGGGTCTGGAATTTTAACCTTAATTGGTTAATTTCGCTGGCACGGGGGCTGGGTGCATGTGTCGTCTTCATCATCATTCCAGCCTCATCACGACGCGCAGGTCGCCTACGGGAGTCAAATCAAAATCCTGCACCTGGCGAGCCGAACATGTCCTCGGACACTCCCGGCACTAATAGCCATACGCCATTTCCATTTCCATAGGCCTCAACGTTCTCACGCTTACTGGTGGACCTCTTTCTCTGTTAATTTGCCTAATATTTCTATTCGCATTTTCATCTTCACGTTTGCTCAAATAATAATTTATTTTGAACAAGAAAATGTTGCTGCGACGAGACTCGACCTCATGTCGTCGAGGTTTGCAGACAAGTACGGTGACCACTCGGCCACCGCCCCGGTTGACTGCACTGTAACTCTCGAAGTACTGTATATACACATTGTATTGGAATAGGGGATTCATCAGTTATTCGGAAATTATGTTTCGAAAACGAAAGCGTATTGACCTAAACCTTTATACACGAGTTACTGCTGAGTGCCCCCCAAGCTCGTTGAAGTACTGTAGGTTGGACGCAGGGTCTTGCCTCCCCTTGTGAGTCTTGCGCCCTTTCTTCCCCGTCGGTATTACGTTTGCAAGGTCTAGGGAATCTTTCCTTTTCACGTTCTTCGTGACCATTCTCTTCCTTTTATCGATGCTGTCATTTTTCGAGGAGTCTTAGTGGGTATTTTTTTAAAATTTATACGAGAAGTATGCTTTGCTCCAGTCTGTTCTTAGTTGGGGGAATATTACAAAAACCCTAGACCTTTATTCTTCCTAATTCTGAAACGGACACTTGCCAGCTATCGTTGCCATTGTTGTAACATTGTTAATAATTGTTAATAATTTGTTATTGATACTTAATATTGCTGTTTATACCTATTATCTTTTATGCTTTTTAAAATTTAAATTTATTATTATTATTATTAAGCGTAAAGTGGCCCTCCATAGGCTGTATCCAACAATTAATTACTTAATTAAATAGATAAATAATATAATAAAGAAATAAAATACAACTTTTTCAGAATCTTACATTAGAGTTGTGTGGCTTTTGATTTGACTCCCGTAGGCGACCTGCGCGTCGTGATGGGGATGAAATGATGATGACGACACATACACCAATTATGGTTAAAATTCCTGACACTGCCGGGAATCGAACCCGGGACCCCTGTGACCAAAGGCCAGCATGCTAACCATTTAGCCATGGAGCCGAGCTCAGTATCTCTTACGTTAGGCCCCTTAAAACAAGCATCATCAGTATATCTCTTAAATTCCACTTTAGGTGGAGGGACGTTTTACAAGATTCTGTACGTGAGTATCCCGCGAATCTCAACTTAGTTATCTGCTAAAGCTGTGTTTCGTACGTACTCTTCTTTTTTTTTTTTTTTTTTTCCCTTACCCCGAATTTGTCACTGAAGTATTCCCGTGTGAAGTGCATTCAGTACAAGTTATGCGCTAATCATCTACGTGCATTAGTATCTAGGCAGTAGACCAGATACTATAGTCGTTTACTCGCCGGAGAGCAGTGGCTGGCTGTGATTTGCTGTGTATCTGTTCTGTTTATTTCATATTGAAAATTACATAGGGATTTCAGGTTCGTTAACGCAAAAAGCATGAGTTGATCGCGTTTCATGAAAGACTGTACGTCAGTCTTTTCAATACTTCTTTTTCCTTGTCATATAGTGTCATAGGAGTCTGGATTTTCCATCCTAGTAATGGCAGCCTATCATTTGTTAAACATGTGTCCCTTCATCCACGTTACGTACAGTTTTGTCTGGAGAGTTCGTTCTTCTTGCGCCACTTCGGGGCATTCATGATGTGAAATTGAGCAGGTGTGTTGTGCAGGTAATATTACCACATCGTTTAAAAACCATGGATGAATATCCGGTCCCTTTCCATTTTTTCAATTTAAAACAAGTGATTTGTATTGTTGAGAATCATGTCACAGGCTAGGGTAAAAATCTACGAAGAACATCCCCACCACTTGTTTCTCGAACCTGTAGCGCGCATTGCAAATGTGTTGCACAATATAGGTAGAAAACGGGCCACTCAGATGATTCACTATCACACGACTTCGCTTAGTTATAATGATGCACTTTTGAAATGCTAGGTTTGCAGTACAGAGCAAGCAGTCACACGATCATGTCAGTGTTATTGTTAAAGTTGGTCACTAGTAATAGACCATTCATATTTTAACACACAGGATTACTACTTTCAAAGTAGTACTTTGTGCAGTAGCGTTGGTTACATGACACCTAATCGAAGTATCGTATCGTGCACTATCGATAGTGTATTTCCATTCTTTTTTTTTGTTTACATGATTTTGAATGACTTTGTTATGTAATTTCATGAAATTTATTGAACGCATACATTTTCTAGGTATTGAAACAATTATTATTTAGTTATATTTTACAGTACGAAAATATTACTCATTATAATCTCGTGTGCGCTCTTGCAAACTCTTTGGAAATAGTAGCGCTAGTATGCGGTCCATAAGTGAACCAAATTTCAGCAATGGCTGCTGCCTTGTGACTTGCTCTTGTCGAAGCGTGGTCGTACTTCTAGTCGACTGAATATTTAGTATTTGTTCGTCAGTTTCAATAAGATAAATAATTTCGCGGTGTAGAGACTTGTGGAAATATAGGTAGTGATCAAATGGCTAGCAAGACAATTATTTCATAGAATAAGTTTGGAGTAAATGCCGGACCAGAGTGACGCAGTGTTAATCTATCGCATTAGATATCTGAAGCCTACTTGTGGAATCTAACATAGTGGTACTTCCGTTTCGAGGTTAACAAATCTAGATATCGTATGTATATGAAGTGGAAAGAGTAGATTGTTAATTTTCAGTGTACGAAAATAGTGTTCCTATATCTATTTCAACATTGTGACGTCAGTTCCACCGCCCTCAACTCCGATGACATGCCATTCCGGTAGTACTGATGAGCCCTAAATTACGTCACCAGATCTAAGGATACAGGCAAGTTTCCTTTTTAAAATATAGTTTTAGTGTTTTAATTTTCGTGTGTGTGCAAGTACGTTGCGTCACAATATGAAATTACCTTGTGTGTTTCAACGTTAGAGTTCCCTTCTACTTAACTGGTGGAAGATTTGGTGGGGGATGATGTTAAGACTCCTACGAAAATTCATATCCATACTATATATTTTCATTTGTCCTATCTTCTGTAACCCCGGTTTGTGGAAAGTGAAAGTCGTTACCGCAGTGTGAAGAAAAAAAAAAAAAAATTGTCCGGACTAGTCAGAAAAAATCGCGTTGTGTGTATTTTAGTACCGGTACTGTACTGTTGAAGGACACCGGTTCAGTACAGTCAGTCTTAAAAATATTATGTAGACACGTCCTTAGAAAATATTATACTACTTTAACTAAACTTGAAATATAAAGTTATCAGTATTATTAATTGGAATATAGTATGTATTTACACACAATATTTTGCGTCACCAAGGAGAAGGAATTATTTGTACATTTCGTGTTGGAGAGTATGCTGAATGACTATCTTGTTTCTGAGTATTCTATACATTCTATTCTATACATACATGCATTAACTCTCCTTATGAAATAGGAAAAATTAAAAATTGTGTGTTTAGATTGATGGAGCTGTATGGCTAGAATAGTTCTTTTGACCCATATATATTTAATCACCAGTTTTATTTTGGTGACAACTTCGTTGGTATTTCTATGCGTTATTGTCTTTGCAGACAGCAAGTGCATCTGAAAAAGAGATAACTTGTAGTACTGTCCTATAGACCTAGTTTTATATCAACAAATTTAGTGATATAATGATATAAGTAGTACATGTGCTGTCAAGGAGGTATAAAAGCAACTGAAGTTGTTCGGCGACCTGTTACGGAGTTGCAGTGGGATGTGCGGTGAATGGAAAGAGGGGTGGATGGTCCCGCCCCTGATGCTGTCGTCATACTTGCCCCCTTATGCGCTTCTCCTCATTCTCTTTTGCCCTCTTTCTAGGATATTGGGTCACCAGTTATTTTCACTATCAAATTTTTGTAACTTGTAAATTTCTAGCTTCTCAAGGGCATTCATTTGTTTACCTTTAACAGGTGTAATAAAACCATGTCCCGTTAAATATTAGTGAAATGATGATTGTTTTTGTGCATGTGTTCACACATTGAAGAGTATCTAGAATGTCTTAGTGCATTCACATGCTCTTTATACTGTACCAACGCACTTCTTCCTGACTGTCCCACATACTTTTTTTCCCAGTCTTGGTAAGACAATTTATATACTCCTGACTTTCTGAACATACTATTGGTGTTTACGCGATTTGAATTGAACGAAATTTTATTGTCTGTCCTGAAGGATATATGGATATTGTGTTTCCTAAAGAGTTTAACCAAGCCGTATGATTATTAATATAAGTGAAAATAGCAAATTTCTTCTTTTCTTATTTACCAGTAGTGTTACGTCTGTTCATGACTTTACTCTTTATCCTATTGGCATAGCTCGTAGGGTACCCATTTCTTCTGGCAATATCGTGGATGATGTTTATCTCTTTGTTAAAATCCTTTTTATCTAGTGGTGTTCTAACGGCTCTATTGATCATGCTATAAAATGCCGCTTTCTTGTGTTCTGCCGGTTGGTTCGAGTCTTTCCTGATAACATCAGTATGTGTAGGTTTTCTGAATACTTGGTAAAGCAGGTTTTTATTATCTCTAGTTACTATTACATCTAGGTACTGGTAGTTTTGACTTTTATTATCTTCCGATTCGATTGTAAATTGGTCTAACAGCTAGTTTGGTTTGAGATCCTGTTCATTAATGATAATGAACGTGTCATCAACAAACCTCAACCATAAGTCTAATCCTCTTATTTTGCCAACTGTTGTATTAGATTCCGTATGTTCCCTATATATATCCGCATGGATACCTGACGCTGGTGTACCCATGGCCAACCCATTAACCTGTTTATACACCTTGTTGTTAAAAGTAAAAGAGTTGTTTTCTAATGTGAACATTAATAAGTTAATGAGTTCATCTATTTCTACTCTACTCAACGGACTGTGTGGGTTCAAGTTATCGTTAACAATGTTGATAGTCTCCTTAATCGGGATGTTAGAGTACATATCATTAACATCAAAGCTATGCGATAAAAGTACGTTTTTTTGTCCTATCGCAAAAATCTGTGGTATTGCGGAGGCTTGTATCTACATTAAATCTGTAATATTTCTTTAAAAACACGTGTATAAATTTGGCCGTTTTATATGTGGGACTGTTTCTGAAATTTATGACCGGTCTAATAGGTATGCCTTCTTTGTGTACCTTAGGCATTGCCCTCAATTTAGGTAATCCTGGGTTCATATTTACCAAGCTTTTTTCTTTCAAATCCATCAAAAAGTTAGTATTAGTTAAAATTTGCTTAAATGTCTTTTGCATATTGTTAGTGGGGTGCTTCTTTATCTGATGAAACTTATCTCCCTTCAAAAAATCCTTCGTTTTACTAACGTAATCATCTTTATTCATCAAAACTATAGTTTTACCCTTATCAGCCTTCGTAACAATTATGTTGTTATCTTTAATCTTGTTAATCTTTCAGAGACTGTTATACGTGTTGACATCTGTGATAGTCTTATGTTCCATTATTTTACAAATTTTTTTTTTTGACTAGAATCTTATATTCTCTTGTTCATCTGTAGGTACCTCTGCAATTGCTACTTCAGATTCTGCTATCAGTTTCACTAGTTCCCTGTTTTAAATGTTCTTGCTCGTATGTTGCCAGTTATGTTTAGGACCTTTACTTAAGATCTCAACTTCATCATTGTTGAAGTCTACATTAGTCAAGTTTTTAAGTGGCGGATGAAATGTGTGTGTTGTTGTGTATGTAATGTTTTCACATTTCCTCTTTTGTGATGTGTTTTGTCATCAATGAGCTTCTGGTATTTTCTATCCAAAACTTCTTGTTTTTTCTTCAGTATTGTAAATAATGAGAGGTCAATATTAAATTGTGGCTCCTCCCACTCCCAAACCGAAATTTAAAAACCTAATTTCATCTTTAATCCACAAGTGATTTATTTTCCGCTGTGTTCTCATTTCGTGGTGCTGCAATCAACCTCTCTTTTGTACTGAATTCAAATGTTTAGGTATGACATTACTTTTAATACATTTCTTGAGAAAGTTCAGGTCTTTTGAAATACTAAGAATTTTAACCTTGGTATTCTTAATTTTATCATTTTTCTAGCCTGGTTGGCATAATCACTATTAATAATCTTGACTATAGTGGCCGATATTGGATCCGCATTGACTTAATCATAACATATATGTAGGTAAATGATCTGCCTGGTCAATACTATATATTGATTTTTATTTACCTTTCACCTCAGCATTCTGTCTAGTACATCTTTAGAGTATATATATACATTCTCTTCATCGGCTAGTTGAATTAAAATTCCAGTATACAGTAAGACCTATTAAATGAGGGGGGGGGGGGGGGGTTCATTAAGAAATCTAAAACTATGGCCATTACAATGTAACATATAAAAAAGATTAAAGGATTTATAACTACAAATTTATAAGTCCAGGTCCAATGGTTTCAGCCACTCTACAGCACTTTCTGAAAGATTAAGCAGGTCGCTGGGACTTCCAGAGTAGGATGACATGGTCCATGGTCTGCTCCTTTTCACTGCTTTCACACATTGGAGAATCCATCCAACCCCACTTATGGCGTAAGAAATTGCAGCGTCCATGCCCAGTTCTCAGTCTGTTGAGGAGACACCATAGTTTTCTTGGGAGGTCGAATCCCTTCATTTTCTGGGTTGGATTTAGGTCATGAGCATTTGTTCCAGATGTTGAAATTGACCACTCATCTCGCCATTAAAATTACCCCTCAAGAGTCGGCCGGTGAGTATATTTGCTGGTCTCCTAGATCGAAGTCGTCGTGGCGATAGGTAAAAAAATTCCTGGCGAACTGGTAATGCGGAAGATGACCAGATCTTCTTTGCTCTCTCAGCAGAGCTTCCTTCCACCTCAAGTGGGGTGGTGGGATATGACTAAGTATGGGTAACTAGTGGCGAGGTGTTGACTTTACAGTACCATTTATGCAGTGCATGGTATCATTCAGCTTAGTATCCACTTTTTGCAAATGTGCACTTTCCAGCCATACCGGGGCACAGTATTCCGCTGCAGAGTAGACAAGACTGATACCCGTTAATCGTAAGCAGTCAGCCGTGGCTCCCCAGGAACTGCCACAAAGCTCGTCCAGTATGTTATTCCTCGTAGCAATTTTGTGAGAGCTTGGTGAGATGTTCTTTGTAGCTCAGAGTTCTGTCCAGTGTGACTGCTAGATATTTCGGGAACGGGTTGTACTTCAGTTTTTCACCAAGGAATCAGACAGATGGCGCATAGTTTGCGAGTCGGTTGCTGAGATGAAAACACAAAACCTTGGTTTTAGAAGCGTTTGGGATCAAACGCCAAGACTTAAAGAATGTTGCCATTTTGACCAAGTCTGCTGAAAGAATGCCTTCTTCATCCTCAATTTCTTCTTTGAGCTACCAGTGCAATGTCGTCTGCATAGATGAACTTAGTAGCTGTGGTTGGTGGTAAGTAGAGGTTGAAGAGAACTGGGGCCAATACTGATCCCTGTGGCAGACCGTTATTTAATTTTCTTTTGCGACTTTTAGAATCACATAGGAATACTACAAACTCTCTCTCACAGAGCATGTTGGAAATTAGGTTTGCACTTGTCAGACCAATAAAGACAGCTGTTGATTTTAACTTCTTTTGGAAGCCTGGTAAGAGACAAAACTTGATCAGTGCAGCTTCAATTTCTTCTGAAACCATCTTGTTCTGGAGGGATTGCAGCGGCAATGACTGGTGCTATCCTAGTGAGGAGGACTCGTTCCAAGAGTTTATAAATGCAACTGAGAAGTGCTATTGGGCGGTAGTTTTCAGGTCTCTGCTCAGACTTTCCAGGTTTAAGAAGGGCGATCACCTTTGACCGTTTGAACTGCTTCGGCAGGTTGTTAGTCTGAAAGATGTAAGTAAAAAGAGAAGTGATCCACTGTATGCTATGTGGACCCATATTTCGAAGGAATTCGTTGAAGATATTATCAGGGCAGGCAACTTTACCGGTTTTCAGCATTTTAATAGCAGCTTCAGCTTCCTGAATAGAAAATGGTCTAGACAGTTCCTCATTCTTCTTTGTTCCATGTTTGAGCTCGGTGAGCTTACGTTTCACAGTTTTTATATGGCATTTATCTCTCTTGGCTCGGGTGACTTCAGCCATTCTGTTTGCAATGGCATCTAGGCTCAAGTTAGTGCACTGCTTTTTAGAGTAATGTTTTCCAGTAAGTCTATTTAAGACTCTCCAAGCTTTTCTGCTCGATTTTGCAAAGTCCATGTCTTTCACTGATGCTTCCCACTTTTCTCTCCTATTCTTGTCTAATGACCGTAGAAGCTGTGAACCTACTTCCTGGCTGCCTGTTGTTTGATATTCTTCATACAGGGCCTCACTTTCTGGATTCCAACCGGGCACATATTTTCTGAAACCTCTCGGAATGTTCGATTTGGCAGCTGAAATGACTAAGCTGACGGAGTCATCATAGTTACTAGCAGTTGGTTCTAGATTTGTATCACACAGCTTCTGATCAAGATCTTTAGAGAATTTATCCCAGTTTGCACGATTACAATTCCACCTGGGTAAAGGTACTGAGGTCACCAGAGGTATCTTCATACCTGCTTCCAACAGGACTGGTCGATGCTGGCTGTTTGGGAAACTTGACAATATTGTACGTGTAATACTGAGAGGTTGATCAGAGCAATATGTTGTATGTCCGGCGCTCACTTCTCGCTCCACCAGCCAGCTGCACGCGCGCCTGTGTATCATTCTGCTAGCTTCGACGCGCAGCCCTCAGTGCGCGTGCCTGATCATCGAGTGTACTATAAATAGGAGCTCCCTGCCTGCTCAATTGCCCACTTGCCCGGTGTCCAGCTCCAGAATACACCCTACGTCGAGCACGGAGGCTACTCCTCTTGAAAATGTGCTTCGACCAGGTGGACTGAATTTCTGGCAGTACGAGGTTTCACCTCTGGTCACCGCTCCCTTACCTGTTTCCGCTGCCTATGTTCCGTAATTCTTTTACAAGCCATTTTCATTCCCTAAGTTATGCAAGCTCCCTTAGTTTCGCTAGGTGGAATTTCTTCAATCAATTGAACTTGCTTTTTAGGAATTCAGGCACTTCAACAAACAAGGACTCTCTCAAGACATTTATGTTAGTGTGCCAGATAGTTCTCGACTATCATCGTGTCAATTCACAAAGCCTATCTTTTCAAGATAGAAGTGTATATAAAGACTGTAAACCTGTACATATTGTATAAAGACGGACTTTTCTCAAGATTCAATATTCCTTTTTGCTTCAAAATAAATTTCAGTTATTTGTGTAAATATCATAAAGTGAAGCAATAAAAGTTGTGTTCTGTAAAATTCAACCTTGGTTACAACACAATACTTGGACACAAATGTTAGGTCGGGGTTATAGTCTCTTCTCCAGCAAGCAGAATTGAAAGTGCCCTTTTGCATCAAAAACTAGGTGCAGATTGGATATTTCAGCCCACTGAGTTAATGCCTCACCATCTTCATCAACAGTGTCATATTGCCAGTTAGTATGATGGCTGTTAAAATCTCCAGTGTAAATGCAGGGATGGCTGAAGGTTGGCAAAATGCAAAGAGGCCATCTGATGCTAGGAGGCTTATACACGTTAACAACTGTTACGTTATTAACCTGTATTACTATAGAGAAAATGAGATCCTTTACACTTGACTCAACAACCCGAACTCCTGTAAGACTGGATTTGGCATAGGTGGCAATTCCATACTGCTGATGGTAGAGCGTCGACTAGGGTATAGTCCAGTATTCGTCCTCTTCTATCAAAGTCCTGTTCATCTGTTGTGTGCGTCTCCTGAATGTTGATATTATTGTCGAGGTTATTCAGCTGTTTTCTAAGATATTCACACTTGGCATGTCTTAAGCCTTTGATTGATTAAAATTTAGTTGGAAAATACGGACTGAAGGTCCAATGTCTATTGTTGAGTGGTTCTGAAAAGAACCGTTATTTCCCAAAGTTTGATACATTGTCGTTCAATTCAATCACCTTATGTCGCTGTTGCTCGCTTAGCACCACCCGGGGGACACATGCAGGGCAATTAATAGGTACAATCCTGCGGACGTGACATAGGAGGTTGAAGACGGAAATAAAATCCATCTTGTCATGTACAATAAAACACAATGTGATAAGTTCTATTTGAATTGGTGTGATGTGGGGTCAGTGTCCTTGGTGTTGCAATGATTTCTTGTAAACTTCAAATGGAATGGTACTAAGAATAAAATGGAATCGTAATAAAACTTGTAGTCATGCCAATACCCTCCGTTAATCAGTGTGTTATGCAGCCAGGTTGAAATAAAAATAAAATGGTCTGTAAGAGGGAAAGGAAATGGAAATTAACTGAAAGACTATGACATGAACAAAATGAGAATACAGCACGTAAAAATATTAAGACTTACCAATATAATGATATAAGTAGTACGTGTGGCTGTGTACATGCCAAATTGTTACTCATGACTACATGAAAAAGGGTCTGATGACTGTACTACCAGTAAGTTTAAATGCACATTATGGTCAAGATTGTCTTCTGGCTTTATGCCATGTGAGATAAGACACTGCAGGAACACTGTATTTTGCTTAGTTTTTCTCTGTGGATCAGTCTGGTCGATTGTGTTAGACATTGTAGAAGCAGAACAAGTTTTTGCAAAATGGCAACGTTTCCTACAGTTAGCCTTGTTTCGGTACGATTTAAACCCAGAAGATTGTCCAGTATTCAGAACCTTTAAAGTATGTTGAAAGACATGAGATCGGAATATTTGATATGAAGTGCAGAGTTGAGATACCCAGGTCGAAAACCGTTTGAAACAACTATTACTTCTGTATGCTGCATCGATTATAAATCATGTTCAGATAATCGTCTAAGATTCATAGCCCTTGTCTTTGTGTTATAGACCTTGGTATAGTTAATCTCTTAGGCCCTTACTCACCAACATCGGTTACATTTGCAGTTATCTTAAGTTTCCAAAACTCGGATGGTGGTGACATTCTCTCTAACGCTCGGTTCTGTATTCACCACATATTTCATCTCTTCCTTCTCGCGGGCGACACCCGAAGAAACTACTGTACTCAAAACAGATTGGGGTATGACGATACCAGCATGTTCTATGTGGGCTAGTGCTAGAAGGTTGAATTAATTTACCACTCTTTTCTTGTTGACTGGTGGGTCCCTCGACAACTCTTGTAATGACAGATTGCAGCGTATTCTATGTGGGTTAGTGGTGAAAAGCTGAATTTACAAGGTCATTCCTGTAGATTGGTTATCTGTGGCTAATGACTAAATGTTGCATTATTCTGGTTAGGTAGTACCTCCAGGTCGAGATTGCAGTGCATTCGATATCAGAAGTCTCTACCAGTAACAGTAGATTTTCTTTACACCTTCCATTTACTTGTGCTTTTATTCTGCAGGATTTTGGTAACAATATAATTTCTCATAATTCCTGGGCATGACGTCACAACACATTTCAGGTTAGCCAATAGCAATGGTGGTAAGCTAATTCAGCAATGGAGAATGCTGTGTAAATGTACTTCGGTCTAGATTGGTTAGGTCTGGTTAGTGATAGGACCACTGTCTAGTGACAAAACTATTGGGCTGGGAGAGCAAGCAAAGTGGGCCCGAGGGCACCAGCTCACAGGTTAGAGTTGCGAAAGGGCCAACAGGCCTCTGGTATCCCGTGACAGTATTGTCTATTGATAAGACACCATTGGTGAAAGGTTTCCTTCCAAGAACGTCCTCCTTTGCAGAGTGTTTAAAGTTGCAGGTTCTTTGCTGGCAAGTCAGTGAGTTCCACTGACTTCAGTTGCAGATCTTTTTTGCACTACGCAATAACTATATTGGTTATATACGTTTTGATCAACAAAAGCAGTCGGTAAATTTCACTTTTCAGTAGATATAATTACCTTGTGTAGTGCGACTACAACAATACACACCATGGAAGTCATTTGCGGTCTCATTAATTTAATGGAATATGGTAGCTGTAGACAAGACATGATGTAGGCTCATATCAGAGGCAGTAAGAACTGCCCTGTTCCCAATAGCAACACAACCAATGGCCATACATCAGATTGTCGTAGTGTCAGATTTAATTTTTGTGTATAGAAGGAAGAATACTTTTAGGGATGGGTTGGTGTGTGGGTGTCGGTCTGGCAATCAGAAAGAAAGGATCTCTCTTCTCATGCAGTTTAGGTATCATTTCACATCCTTTTGGCATGATTTTCACCTCCCTGAAAGTGCGAAGTAGCTAGGAAAATGTAACAGACAGCTTAATGCAAATGGAATTTTGTAAAGAAGTCGTGTTGCTGTGGCTTGTACTCCATGCAAAACCAGGAGTCGTGTGGCTGTGATCACAATGTTAAGTCACGTAAAGCAAGTCTGTAAAACTATTTATTTAAATGATAAATCTGCAGTGTAATTGCATCAGTTACATCAGATTTTAAAAGTTTAGCTTGACTATCACGTAGTGTGTGCGCGGTGTGGATTGTATGAGGCAGCACAGACCCATATGGCATGCAACAGCGTTAAGCGCCGGTGTTTCATGATTTTTGCTAGTTGCTTTACGTCGCACCGACACAGGTAGGTCCTACGGCGACGATGGGACAGGGAAGGCCTAGGAGTGGGAAGGAAGTGGCCGTGGCCTTAATTAAGGTACAGCCCCAGCATTTGCCTGGTGTGAAAATGGGAAACCACGGAAAACCATTTTCAGGGCTGCCGACAGTGGGGTTCGAACCTACTATCTCCCGAATACTGGATACTGGCCGCACTTAAGCGACTGCAGCTATCGAGCTCGGTGTGTTTCATGATTATGAACGAGTAGTTGAACATTAGAAGTTCAAAATACTTGTGTTGTCTTGTTTGTGATTACACTAAAATAGTTCAATTTTTCAGTAATGTGTTTACCTGTCTGATATTATCAATGCTCTGAACGGAGTAAATTGAAATTTCATCACTTTTTTTATGTAGTATTCCCTGGTGGGATTGAGTTATCACAGGTGTCTTTTATGACACAGGTGCCAATTTGTATGTAGGTGAAGATTTATTGGATAGTGGTAAGACTGGTTGAACTTTACAGCACTGATGCTGGGTCACATCGTAAAGAGCTGAACATTTTCGCCATACTGTAGAAATGAGTGTTTTGTGGGACAATGGAATTTCCCTATGTGATTTTATCTGTAGCACAACCGTCAGACAATGGATCAAGGTGGCACCAAATCCTCAAAAAAGGCGCAATATTTAATCAGCAAGAAATGTTTAGTAAAAGAAAAAAATTGAAATTGAGATGAGAATTCAAAAACACCATTATGTTTTTTTATAATTTGTATAGTCTATATAGACATTAATTTTTTTGAGACAATGTCTTTTTACATAAATTTAACACCTGCAGTCTTAAAAAACCAAACCCCGGCACTTAACACCCTTGAAAGGGCCTTGGCCTGCCAAGCGACCGCTGCTCAGCCTGAAGGCCTGCAGATTACGAGGGGTTGTGTGGTCAGCACGACGCATCCTCTCTGCCGTTATTCTGGGCTTCGAGACTGGGGCTGCCATCTCACGATCAGATAGCTCCTCAGTTCTAATCATGTAGGTTGAGTGGACCTCAAACCAGCCCTCAGGTCGAGAGAAAAATCCCTGACCTGGCCGTGAATCGAACCCAGGACCTCCGGACGAGAGGCAGGCACGCTACCTCTACACCATACAGTCTTACTAATAAAAAAAAAATCCTTATACAGTTGTATAACACTTGAATAGTTATACATAGAGTGAACCTTTTATAATCAGTGCATATTTTTCTTACTAAGATGGTATACGCATTGTATTACTTACACGTATACACTCATTCCAAGCCGTACGAATCTCTTCTTGTAGTTCACTGGCGTATTTCTTCACATTCACTGCCTTCATGATCGCTTTTGCTTTTTATCTAGGAACAAAACCTTTCAAAAAGCCACGTGGTAGCCCTAATAGAATAAAATGCTGGAATAAACAAGAACAGAACAGTAGTGCACACATTTCAGTGGTATATTATTTTCACTAGTAGTTTGCGCGATATGAAGAGCCACCTCTTGGATCTTTCATTAAGTCATTTCTTTCTGTGGTAATGACAATTCAAGCATACTCTTTATATTCATTTTAAAACTTTTGTCATCCAAGGGAAATGGGTCACTTAGTCTCTTAGCGTTTTATTTTATGAACATGTCCAACTTCCATAACCTCTAAACATTCTATACCGTCTGTGTTACAAATATTGTGGAGATCGTTATTTTCCATTCTTTCACTTTGTACTTAAAGGATAAGTCAGATATTTTTACCATGATTATATTACTGCAGGCAGTAAATCGCACTAAATGAATCTGATCACTTGTTTTATTTTAGTCACTTCATGCTATACGTGTATACAAGGGTCCTTGTCTGTATAAGTAATTCAGTGAATAACTATAACAGATGTATATACAGGAGGCTTATATACGGTTTATTCGTAACAAATTGCACATAAAGCATGTATAAACCTTGTATAAAACTTGTACACAATTTATTGGCAAGACTGCTAGACACTTCTAACAATGCATTCCAGATCCGTAAAACTCGAGTTATTTAGCGTAGTTGCACATATAACTAAAATTATGTACATAAAAATGAATCATGGGGCATCGTATCAAAGTTGAATGACCTGTTTCTTGATCCACTGTTTAACTATGATGAATATAAGAACAAGTGTGAGGACTCCTAGAGTTCAAGCGCGCCCCATCAGGCAACGCTGGAGTGGGCAAGTTTCTCAGTACCAATCACCTGGTCTTAGGAATTATGCTAGAGGAAACGTACCAGTATTACTCTGTAACTGATAAGTATATGCACTGCCTTTTAAAAAACAGTGAGATTACAATTAAAATATCACGGCAGGAGGCAATGGAAAAAGTCACACATGGAAATAAGAGCTACTACCTTCATCCCATGTTCAGGAAAGCACAGGTTACTGGAGTGTTCATATACGGATAAATAGCACTTGTCTCCCAGCATATTAAAACAAACGCCCATGAACTATTACTCAACTTACAAACTCAATTTGTTGTTTACTGGACTTTTGAAAGTTTGCGTGAAGATTTGGCGTGAAATTAGGGGGAAATGTCAAGCAGTACTCCTTTGCGTAATTTCCATCTCATCTCTCTTCTCCATTCACTATAAAATGATCTAATTTTACTATCAAGTCAGCAGAGAAATGAACATGACAAATTCAGCTATTGCACGTTAACTCAGTATCCTTCCATGAAATAGCTCTGGCCTATTTTTCAAATTGATATCTATCCTTCGGTGGGGATAAAAATCGCATATCAACTACTCTACCTTAGCCTGACTTACAGCCAGGCACAAAACTGTACGGCATGCTGAACAATTAAATTAAGCCACATAAGATGCATGCTTGAAGTACACAACACACAATGAACTGAGTTTAGGAACTGAAGGCAAAGAAAATTCAACTTATTCACTGAAATATCTTTCACAGTAATGTCTCTCGCACTTTTCTATACCTGGCTTGCTGGAACTACTGCAGAACGTGTTGGATATAATCTCTTACTCTGGCGGGACCACAAACCATCATGTTATAATGGCAGAGTCCTCACACTTGGTCTTATATTGTTGCTTCGTGTTTAAAGGGGCCTAACACCGAGGTCATCGGTCTGGTCTTATATTCATCGTGGTTTAACTTCAGATGCTACTTCCAGAAAGCCACTCCTGCTACTGCAACTTGTACTCACAATATGGGGAACTATTTGTCGTGGGAGGAGTGGGGGTGCACAGTTGCCTTCTGGCATTGAAAGTATAATTCCACCTGTAAAGGGAGTCCTTGCATTTTCCATGTTTTGTTCTCACTCAATTCAGTGTGGTCTGCATCTTATGTGGTAGATGATGTCTCCTGGGAAGGTTCTCACCAGAAAAGATGTACAGAGAAACGTCTGTGAAGGCTGTCCAGCGATGACACATAATGAATTTATAATAAATCCTAGTCATTATTTGTAAACTTTGTGTTAGATTTTGCTGCTGAATGGAGTTTGCTTTATAAATGCGAAAATTCATTTACCAATGGTTCCAAGATATGTATTAACAGCATACTCTTAGTAACTTTCAGATATTCCTTTAGATTTTTGTTGTCATTCCTGATTTTTACACTGTACTATGTGAAAAAGAGAATGTTAAATTACTTGTGTCTAAAGAAAGATTCTAGAGCATTTCTTCACAAAAATAACACACACTTATGAACATTTCATGAATATATTTTCAATACCGCTATTTTTTTAATTGTAATGAAAAGCGTGTGATAAAATTGTAGATGTAGAAAATGCACAACACACATGACTTCAGGTTGTTCTAGGTGATATGCATGGCCATTTACAAACATGTCCTTTGAAACGTGGAGAGAATGATTCTTTTCACTAGGTTATAGAGGGAAGTATTTTCTTGGAGGAAAAAATTGAATAATGAATTTTCTTATTATCGTTAAGTGTATATGGTCTCTTAAATGGCACTGTAATTTATCTTCATACACAGTGGACAGAATGATATGAAATATTTGAAATCTCTATTCATTAATATCCAACAAGTAAACTCTACCCCATCACTGTGTTTTCTTCCAGCAAATCTATACCTTTTTTGGTGGTACTTAAATTGCTGATCGGATTAGAACATCAGTCTTCCTAAATTCTGTAGAAGACTTAATATAGTTGTTTAAATGACAGAAAATAATGTTCATTGGTTGTACATCACATTAATCCTTGACCCTGCATTATCAACCGTAAGCAGCTAATAAATTGAGCCTGGGTGTGATCAGTCATGCAGGCATGGGGAGGGGCAACATGATAAGATAGTGGTGAGATAAGGGGCATCAAGGCCTAGTTAGCAGTCAGCTATCCTTGAAGTTCATTAGGCTTATCACAGGATGGCTGGAAATCTTTCAGTGTACCCTTTCACCATTTGCACATTGATGTTTGCGTCTGGCATGTGTAATGTGGGAATTTAAATGATTTGTCATGTGCTTACATATTAGTCTCAGTAATGATATTATGTCTGGACAGACTGGAGGCTCAAAGTATAACCTGGTCAGCCTGGCTTACTTAACCATCAAACTGGCATTCATTTATCCTTTGGTGACAGGGATATTTTACCGGCGTTGCAAACTCGAAGTATAAATTGTGCCAAAAATCATTCACAAGTCATGTACACAAAACAGTACATCATTTTATTCAGAAAATTACCATTACAATTAAAATATCACGGCAGGGGACAGTGGAAAAAGTCACACATGGAAATAAGAGCTACGACCTTCATCCCATGTTCAGGAAAGCACAGATTACTGGAGTGTTCATATACGGATAAATAGCACCTCTCCCGGCATATTAAAACAAACGCCCATGAACTATTACTCAACTTACCAACTCAGTTTGTTGTTTACTGGACTTTTGAAAGCTTGCGTGAAGATTTGGCATCAAATTAGGGGAAAATGTCAAGCAGTACTCCTGGGCGTAATTTCCATCTCATCTCTCTTCACCATTCACTATAATCTAATTTTACTATCAAGTCAGCAGAGAAATGAACATGACAAATTCAGCTATTATGCGTTAACACAGTATCCTTCCATGAAATAGCTCTGGCCTATTTTTAAAATTGATATCTATTCTTCGATGGGGATAAAAATCGCATATCAACTACTCTACCATAGCCTGGCTTAATCTTTTAATTACCAATTTCAGTGGAACATCAGCAGAGACCAAAAATCTATTAACTTTGTTTAAATTATTTATTTTGCAAAATTTTAACTGTGCCATGTTTATACTTTGGTGAACTTTAAAAATGAGATAGAAAAGGAGCACCCATTCCACTTTTCTTAATTGAAACATGTAGTTCATAAACAAATTCTACACCACAACTAATGCACTTCACTAATAATTGCTTGGGTGGTCCTTACTCCTCCTCCTCCTCCTCCTCCTCCCCCCCCCCCCCCCCCCCCCCCCCCCCCGCCTCGATTTTCAGGCCTACAGAATTGTACTAGTTTTTGACAACTGCCCTAGGAAATCCCACTATTACATTACACCCTGGGCACTGGTATGTAGAGTTTTTCATCTTTTCTTCCATGCAGACAGGACACAGGCGATCGTTATTCTGTGGCAATTTTTCGAGGACACTGTATGACCTGCTGGCCCATAACTGGTATAGGAATTAGGATGGGTTCATTTGCCAATCCTTTAGCTATACTGACCACGAAGTCTTGTCTTAGCAAAGGCTTATAGGTGTTCATGTACAGGATGTACGCATCAAATAATGCCATATGTAGAAGATTGGAAAAAAATTGCTTCCAGTACATTCTAGTCAGTCCGGGAAAGGTGACAGTGCTAAATGCATTTATATTTGTTCTCTTTTCGATCGACACAGCATCTTTCAATGACTAATAGTTTTATTATTGCAGTTACTTAATAAATAATAAAATATATTTAGAGAGATCCAAAACATCTTTAAATGACAAATTAGAGACGATGATCAACAAACTTAAAACCATAGCTGAAGAAATTGCTCCTATTAAAAGGAGAAAGAAACATGCGTGGTGGAACAGGGAATGTGACAAGCAATTCAAGCAAGGCACAAGGCATGGTTAAATGATCAACAGAGGAAAACAGAAAAATCTTGAGAATAACTAATTAATGCCAGAAGACAAACAGCTAAAGAAATTAGGACAATTAAAAGGAATTATCAAAAGGAAATGTTTAACACTATAGAGGAAACATTCAATCAGCATAAAACAAGAGACTGTTAAAAAACATTCAAGCAATATCAGTCTAAGTTTACCCCTCCCACACTTACGTTAAGAAATTTAAAAAAATGGAAAAAATGGCACACAATAATCAAGATAATGCTAACATCCTTGCAGAATGCTTTAAAGAGTTACTTAATTGTGAGGCACCGGGCGAGTTGGCCGTGCGCGTAGAGGCGCGCGGCTGTGAGCTTGCATCCGGGAGATAGTAGGTTCGAATCCCACTATCTGCAGCCCTGAAAATGGTTTTCCGTGGTTTCCCATTTTCACACCAGGCAAATGCTGGGGCTGTACCTTAATTAAGGCCACGGCCGCTTCCTTCTAACTCCTAGGCCTTTCCTATCACATCGTCACCATAAGACCTATCTGTGTCGGTGCGACGTAAAGCCCCCAGGAAAAAAAAAATGTAGGATCCTGTGGAACATTTAGAATTTGACCCTAATCCAAAAAATTATACCACCAGTTTACAATGAAGTGAAAACAATAATTAATGCACTTAAAAACAACAAAGCAGCAGGAGAGAATCAAATAGTAGCAGAAAAATGGAAGAATGCTAATGATCAGATTATTCAAAACGTACATAAATACATCATTGATATTTGGAACATGGAGAAGCTTCCATAGGAATGGAATACAGCGATAATCCACCCGCTGTATAACAAAGGTGATCGCTCCGATCCAAATAATTATATCCTTGCTTGATATTACATACAAGATTTTATTCAGGATTATATACACAAGAATCCAAGAACAACTCGACCAAGAACTTGGAGAATATCAGGGAGGATTTCGACCAGGTAGCTGTCCAGATCAAATCATTAGTTTAAAATGGATAGTGAAGCACCAAATAGTTCTAAGTAAGGGTCTAGTTATCACGTTTGTAGATTTTAAAAAAAGCATACGACAGTATTCGTGAATCATTATTAAAAAGCCTTAAAGAATTTGGCTTACACCAAAAACTTGTTAACCTCATTAGTATGACTTTTAAAAATACGAAGGCAAAAGTTAAATTTAGAGGTGAATTGTCAAAATCATTCACAAGAACTGGACTTCGACAAGGAGACGGACTTTCACCATTGTTATTTAATTATGCATTGGAGAAGGTTATGTGTGAATGGAACAAGAAACGCCAACCAACTATCAAGATCGGAAAAAATATTAAACTCAACTGCCTTGCTTTTGCGGACGATTTAGCATTACTTCCTAATACAATAGAAGAGGCTAAATTTCAAATTGAACAACTAGAAATTACAGCAAAGAAAATGGGATTACAAATTTCATTTGAAAAAAACAGAAATGATGCCAACTTTTAAAGTCGTTTTACCAGTTATTCAACTAAACGGTAATAAAGAGATCAAAATTGTCCAGAAATTCAAATATCTTGGGGAAATAATATGGAACACAAAAGAAAAATAAGCAGTGGAACACGGAACAACTAAATTTAAACAAGCACAAAGACTTACCCGGCCAACCTATTAAAAAAAATCTCTTTCGATAAACGCTAAGCTGAAACACTATAATTCCATGGTTAAACCAGAGGCAACGTACGCTAGTGAAACTTTATTCAAACTAAATGTAAAATCTACAACAGACAACGTACAGAAAACTGATAGAAGAATTCTTAGAACAATTATTAATAAAAAACACCAAGTTGATGGACAGTGGAGATTGTTGCCTAACAACATTGTCTATCGTGAATGTGAATCAATAATATCTACAATGCGTAAAAGAAAAATTTCCTTTTTCTGTCACATATTGAGATTACCAGACACTAGGATATTGAAACAATTGATTATTTTTTGAAGAATAAAATCAATAAAATTTGTTCAAAGAAGTTCAGCATGATTTGGAAGAATTGTGTATAACTCGGCAACAAATAAAGACAGAAAAGAGAAGAGGATTTTGAAGAACAAAAGCATAAGTCTCAAACTAAAAACAGTTGAACGGAAACAATATACTATTACATGTTATAATTCTCATATTTTGGTCCGTATTGAAATGTACAATGAAGTCAAATTAATAATAAAGTTCAATTATTCCACCTATTCAATATTCAATTTCCGTGGTTTCCCGTTTTTACACCAGGCAAAAGCTAGGGCTGTACTTCAATAAATGGAGGAGGATAGGTTACCTAGGAGAATAATGGACTCTGCTATGGAGGGTAAGAGAAGTAGAGGTAGACCAAGACGACGATGGTTAGACTCGGTTTCTAACGATTTAAAGATAAGAGGTATAGAACTAAATGAGGCCACAGCACTAGTTGAAAATTGAGGATTGTGGCGACGTTTATTAAATTCACAGAGGCTTGCAGACTGAACGCTGAAAGGCATAACAGTCTATAATGATTATGTACCGTATGTTTATTTGGCTTCATTAACAATATACTATATCGGACACACAAAGGGCTTCCAGGTCGGAGAGGATGAGAAAGTTCTGGGAGAAGAAAAAGAAGAAATCAACTCAAATGTATTGATTTAAGTGCTCCAATGTGGGCATAAAATATGTAAATAAATAATATAATAAATAAACTGAAGAGCATGTCAGAACGCCTGATACCAGGCGCTCCCACAGGAGGAACTGATAAAACGCCTGATGTCAGGCATTTGCCAGTTCGACTGTTAAGCAGCTGTACAAATGGATACAATATAGCATTGTTGAAGAGTTGAGACTTCTAACAAGTATCTTTAGTTCGTGTATAGATTGGCAGTCTCTGTTTGATGCCTTAAATTGCCATAACCCTCTTTGGAGGCTGTTCTTATCTTGGTTTTTCCTAGAGGGAATCTCCTCAAGTACTGGCATGGATACTAATCACCAAGCTCGGTTGTCGCATTCACTTAAGTGTGGCCTGTATGCAGTATTCAGAAGATAGATTCGAACCCCACTGTTGGCAGCCCTGATGATGGTTTTCCGTGGTTTCCCATTTTTACACCAGGCAAAAGCTAGGGCTGTACTTCAAGCCCATGGCTGCTTCCTTCCCATTCCTAGCCCTTTCCTGTCCCATCGTCACCATAAGACCTATCAGTGTCAGTGCGAAGCAATGCAACTTGTTAAAAAAAAAAAAAAAATTGAATTAACCGTTTGCAGTCCAGTTATATTTTCACTCGTCTCCTGTGGGTCCAATTTAACATCAGACAAATATGGCAAAGAATACAGGTAACCCTTTAATGTAAATATATATACAAAATTTTATGTTGTTCAGTCAACTACACTCGTGGCAATATTTTTTGGTTGTGTGGTACTTCAGAAACTCTTTGGGATGGAGTCCTGGGTTCCTTGGACAGTTTTCACAGAAAAGATATTATCACCCTTCACTTTTCTGTGTGAAGATATGGAAAAATCCTTTTAAGTTATCAATGATGGGTATCTTCTTATTGAGGAGAAATCATCTGTACCACTAATATCGCATAACTGGTCGTAAATATCATTGGTACACTTGCTGCCACATTGGTGAAGAACGTGAGCATTATTCCATGCATGTCTTTCCAGAGAACTCTTCTAAAACGAAGCAAATGAATAGTAGGACTAATTATGCTGTATGCAAAGTACATCCATCATTTTCCCTCAGATTTGCGAGAAATCTAACCTTCAAGTTAGGTTGGGGCAAGTCTGACATGGGACTTTTTTTTTTTTTTTCCCCTGCCCTACTTCGGATGCATGGGAAATGGCCTAGTAAGAGGTTCTGAAGTTGGAATACCAGTTTACTGTGAAATAGAAGGCTAGCACCTTACTTCACAGAAATTTAGAGAATAATGCTCAGGAAGTTTTAAGCTAGCTTTGACCAGGTGAGTTGGCCATCCGGTTAGGGCCGTGCAGCTGTGAGCTTGCATCCGGGAGATAGTGGGTTTGAACTCCACTGTCTGCAGCCCTAAAGGTGGTTTTCCATGGTTTCCCAATTTCACACCAAGCAAATCTTTCCTACCCCATCGTCGCCATAAGACCTATCTGTATTGGTGCGACGTAAAACCAATTGGAAAAAGAAAAGAAAAAGCCTAGCTAGCTTTGGACCTGCTACAGGAGTGATGGAATCTCACATCCAATTGACAGGCCAGGGTCTTTGTGATAACCAGGTAAACATGATGGCATTTGGGAAATAGAAATTTATGGAGGTGCAGAGCAGAGGCTTGCAGACTGAACATGGAAAGGCATAAGTCCATAAAGAAGATGCACGTTTAGAAAAGGAATTTTTTTGGACACGATTTTGCATACATGAGCAAATTTAATGAAATACAACACCATTTTGAAAGGATTATGCACAATTCTAGGTTTTCTTTCCATTACTAGATCATTTTTTGTATATGTATAGCTTGTTGCTGGCACATTACCCCTCATCACCAGATTAAAATATGCTTCAGAGGAGAAAAATTTACCTTAAGTAATTTTACAAAAAAAAGGTTCCTAAAACTGCCCTCATTGGCTTGCAATCTGCAGTGGTAATGGTTGGTTAAAATGGCATTAGGTAAGACATCTACCACCCTTCATTTTCCTATGTGAAAATTCAGAACAATGACTTTTTCAGTTACCGGTATTTAGGAGAGAATGAGGTCTGGCCTTTTGAAGAATGAAGAAACCTCGTTATTCTTGTTTAACCCTTACCATAACTGGTATCGTACTTCTGAGAAGGCTAGAAAGAATTCCAGTGCTTGTTTGTTTACAACTAAGATCGTATTGTCTCCCTCCATTTACCGTTTAATTTGGAATAATAGTTCCGTGCAGTAGAGGACAGTGTTTGATGTTGAAGAACACAATAAAATTGTTGTGGCCTCAGTGAACATCAGAAAACCAGAGAATGTGAAGCTGTACGTATATACAGATGACATGGTGACGAACAGCCAACAAGATCTTTGTCATATATTTGTCACATTACAGATCCTTTTTCAAGCCTGTATCTATCTGTATGTAGGTTTGGTGTAGAACAGTGTTATTCCTTTTAAGACCAATTCATATGTTGATAAATCTTTCATTAATGCTTCCTTTGCGCTAAGTTTACCTACCCTGCTACATCCTAATCTTTCTCCACACTCAGGATTTGATTCTGAAATTTGGAGCGTGCAGCCGAACGGAACAAGCGCCAACTTGAGAAGAGTAGAACTTTTCAGTGGAACATCGAGATTGATGCCTTTTCTATAATGATTCATAGTGTTGCGTGAATTAGAGTGGAACATGTTCAATCTGTCCTAGGTGGATGCAGCATAAGCTGAAGTTTTTCAGCCATTTACTATTGCTTCTCCTCCAGATTTTCTCAATGGCGTTTGTCCCGCTGTTCAGCCACACACTTCGATTGACCCACTCAAATTTCAAAAGAAAATAGTGGATATTTCTTTGTCGTGAAGTTTTGTTTCTGACTGAGGGAGAAATCAAGATTATTTTTAAGAAGCTTGGCCCAGTGAATTTATAGTTCATATTTGCCAGAGTGGAGAACATCTTAGACGGAATTATCCTTTCCTTTGGCCAACTTCGTTCTACAAAAGTTCCCTGCAAGATATCTGAAGCTAGAATAATATTTCGGAAGCACTTGATCTGTTGTGTTCATAATAAATTGCATATTTTGCAACATTTTTATATAAGTTGGATTTATGTCTAGTTTTGGATTGACATTGAATTTTTAGGTGAAAGACCATGATCAGGTCTGATAATTTTGAATGTATGGTTGTACTGTAGTTTCTAAGCACGGCTGTGATTTTTTTTTAAGCAACTATTTTGTAGCATACAGTTA
Source organism: Anabrus simplex (assembly GCF_040414725.1). NCBI lineage: Eukaryota > Metazoa > Arthropoda > Insecta > Orthoptera > Tettigoniidae > Anabrus > Anabrus simplex. The sequence goes on along the minus strand of NC_090279.1, from coordinate 203,829,964 downwards.
TAGAACAGGGGTAGCTTGTGAGCTTTCATTTCTTATATCTGATCCTGGTTGCTGACAACTGTATTAGCTTAACTTTAAGGTCTTGTTGTTTGATAGAATCTGTTATGGTATCATCCAACAAGAAAAATACAGCAGATGGGTATTTTTTGCTAAAGCATATCAAAAGTTCAACTTTTATGTTTAGTATTGCTAGATTCTGTCTTGAGATATGTTTTAAAGTTTTAACTTTATGGCATGAAATAGGCCTGTAGGAGAAACTTTTACTTTTTATAGTACTGTAGGAAAAAGCTTTTAGGTGTTTACAAAACTTCTTTTAGTGGAATAAATGATGACATTATTAAGAGAGATTTTAATTTTATGAAAATGAATTTGGGATTAACTTAAGCTTGATCTAATTGTTACAGGAATTTTCCTATAATGAATTTAATGCCTATTGGTAGCAAGTGCAATGTATTCATATGCAGGACGTTAAAGGAACCTTGCGATATTGCAGTAGTCACATTCATCTTTTTTTTTTTTTTTACAGTTTTGCATGTGAGAATTGTTGAAAGATTGGAGTGATTAGGAAAAGTTATTCTTAGAAAAAATCTGTATTCTCATTGATATTGAGAATGGCAACTCTCCCAATGGACTGGGAAATGGTTTTACAGATAATTACGATTGATGTGACCTAAGACTTCGGTCTGCCTCTGAAGTATCAACTAAAGCGAAGCCAATTATGTTGGTACAGTAATGTTCGTTTTAGATGTTCTTCCTTGGGATCAAATAATCTAGAAATGTGCAAGAAGGTGGTGTGCAATACAATTACATGAATGAAACTTCTCTCTGTTCTCCATTGTAGGACATGTTCACCTGTGGATAAGACTGAAGGAATTGTATAATCCTCCCCCTTTTTTTTTTAAGGGGAGTCGGAAAGCCCTATCTTGATAATGTTAATTTGACAGAAAAGATGTCCCATTATCTCAGGAATTAAGTTTAGAGCTTTGATATTTTTACTACTTATATCTACACACTTTCCATAAGTACTGAACCAGGATGGAATGGTTGGAGCAAACGATTGTAAAGTTATGAATTTGTTTAATAGGTTCCAAATTTTTTACAAAAAATGTCATTAAAATATATATATAAATCAGAAACTATACATGTGAAGTGTTTTTATCTGGTTCAGTAGCTGTATCATGCCACAAGGTGACTGTCTGCAAACAATGAACTGCCTATCCAGTGTAGTTTCTGAGATAATGGATCAGACATGTGAAAGTCATTTTTTAGAATATGATTTCAAAGTAAAACAGAACGTTCACTCACACATTTACTCACAACAGTGCCTAAAATGCAACTATGTTTTAATTGAAACTATTGAAATGTTTGTTATGGCAGTGCCAGAAACCTCTGTGCATAACATTCAGGAATAGAACAGTGAAAATCACAGCCTTCTAGATTAAAGGGTTCCAGATATTTATATTTTCAAAAAGAAACATGTCTAAGCTGCCCAATTTGACACTTATGCATTGATATTTCAAAATATTCCTTGCTGGGCCGAGTGACTCAGACGGTTGACACGCTAGCCTTCTGACCCCAACTTGGCAGGTTCGATCCTGGCTCAGTCTGGTGGTATTTGAAGGTGCTCAAATACGTCAGCCTCGTGTCAGATTTACTGGCACGTAAAAGAACTCCTGCGGGACTAAATTCCGGCACCTCGGCGTCTCCGAAGACCGAAAAAGTAGTTAGAGGGTCGTAAAGCAAATATTATTATTATTATTATTATTATTATTATTATATTATTCCTTTAAATGCTTCCATGTGTAGTATTAAAATAAATTATTCACCATTTTAATCAGAGTCCAAATAATTGAATGAAGCAACATTTGGAAAAAGTCATTTTTAAAATTTTTTGGATTCAGACTCCTTAAATATCTAAATGAAGTGTTGTATTTGTTCAATGAAGTTTTGGGTAGTCATTATAGTTTTATGTGCTACCATCTCGGTGGAAGTAATGATGATTCAGATGCCACGAACCTGCTACACTGGCGTAGCAGGGGGAGATGTGATACTCCCAGGTGGCGGAAAGGGGGGTCCTAACCGGCTTGCCGGCAGATTTGAGGGAAATAAAATACCTCTCGCAGACCAAACACACTACCGCCTGCGGGTGGGGGACGCACATGTTTTTAGAATACACTCGCGGTATCCCCTGCCTGTCGTAAGAGGCGACTACAAGGGGCGACCAAGGGATGATTGAATTAGAACCATGAAGCTACTGTTGATTCGTACCATCATGCGGGGAAGAACACCATGGGTCGCTTTTACTTGCGAGTAGTACCACTCTGTTAGGTACTCAATAGTTTTGTGATTCGTAGCACTCAAGTGGGGTTCAGTGTCTTTTTCCAGTACCCGTGAGTCGTACCCATGTTAGCAACACCACGGGTCTGGGCGTTGCCTGTGAGTTGTACCACTATATGAGCGACACCGTGGGTCTGCGTTGCCAGTGATTAGTACCCACTATGTGAGGAACACCACGGGAATGCCGGCGCCCGTGCTTAGTACACCTAGGTGAGGAACCTCATCGGTTTGCGTTGGCTATGAGTGGCGCCATTGTGCGAGAAACACCATAGGTCTGCGTTACCTTTATGACGTACAATACTTGTGAGTAGTACCTTAATGTTTGGAACACCGTGAGTTTACGCTACTTTTGATTAGTACCGCAGCTTGAGAATTATCATTGTTCTACTTTACTCGTGACATGTACTATACTGAGGGGCCTTAGACCTGGTTTATGGACTCCTTTAGACATCAAGCATAATCGATTCAGGACTGTGCTTTATAAGTGGTCCCTTGGTCAGTAATATTATTTATGACCGTTTTTGAGTCGGATCCACTGTTTTTTGTTTGTTTTTGTTTTTTTGGGTTCATGTCCATCCATTCATTTTTCATGACATTTTTATTTATTTTGGTCAGTGGATTTCGTGAACTTTTTGTTATTTCATTTCGTACCATTAGGGGCCGATGACTTCGATGTTAGGCCCCTTTAAACAAGCATCATCATCAGATTTGAACATTGAGGCACTAGCATCCATTTCAAAAGATTGTGCAAGGTCTTTTTATTCTCCTCTCCAGCATCTCTCAAGGGCTGGAATAATGCAGTATCATATTTTATATGATATTGCTGTGTGGTTTCTGACCAATTCAGACCAGTTTATATCATCTAACTCCTTATTTAAATAGTACCCCTTCAATATCTTTTCAGTAAACATGACTTATTGCAAATGGTAATGACTTTTGCCTGCCTTTCGTCAAACCTGCAACACTTGTATGTAGGTTTGCCAGATTTCTGGATACAAAAATATGGTCATTTTATTGAAATCATTTGCAGAGAACCTAGTAAATCATTCACCTTTGGGACCAAAACTCGTAAGGTCGGATTGCCAGAGGAGCAATAGTATTTACTGTAATAATGTGCATGCTAATAAAAGTACAAGTAAATACAATACTATAATAAACAGGTATACCTTGATCACATAAGAATGAAAAAAGAAATCTGTAATGCACGTTTGTCTGGCAGATGACATCAAGATTCTACGCGAAATTCCTTCCATTTCCTTATCCTTATCAACAAAACGTCCATAGGCCTGGAACAGGAATCCTGTTTTGTGTACAGGAATCGTGTTTTGTGTACAGAACTAAACTGAAAGCCTGCTTGATGTCTGAATGGATACTAAATGGGAGAGTTGTAGTTTTAATAATTATTTTCAGCATCATCTGCACTTTGGATAACGGCTGCAATGATCTAACCGTCTAGTTCTTGTATTAGGCCTCTGCAGTAAGCATCATTTCCAGGTCGTCACTCGTCATTGGTTTGAACATTAGTTTTCAATATTTGCAAATCTCGGACAATTACCTTGTGTAAGTTATCTTCATTTTGATCAATTTAAACTGCCTTTGGCAGTCAGTTTGACAGGATTTCAAGCGTTATTGATTTTTCTTCCCAGGCCTCAGCAATTGTGTAAATAGTTTCCTTTATATGAAGGGAATTCATTGCCTATAGCAGGTTACTACCTTCTTCCGTCTTCTAAAATGGATGAAATATTTTTGACAATATCTTCTTTAGCTGTTTAATTACCCGTTTATCCATGGGCTGGATGAGAGAAGTGATTTTGGTAGGATAAAATAGGCTATATCTTTCATTTCCCCTTTAGTTTCTGTTCATATGGATGCGATGGTGTATTCTCTTCATATCTAAAGGACATGTACCAGTAGTGGGAGTTGTTTTGCCATCAAGTGTTGTTCAAATCCAGGTACAAATTGATCAAAAAACCATAATTTAGAAAGGCCATTGCCCATCCATCCAATTTCCCATGGCAGTAATATTTTGACAGCGATGACAAATTAACATTCTTGAATTCTCCTCTTGTTTTCAATTTGCCAATAAAGAGGCGCAATTTATGACTACCATTAACATTGCTGCAAGTAGCAAATTGCCCTGTCTGTAAGTTTTGTCTTTTTCACAGAGTTGTTAGGTGCAGCATGAGTATGTTATGGAAGCATCTTATAATTCAGGCCCCATTCTTGAATGTTACGTGCTTGGTTAGGCGTTATCTCACAATCCTTTACAGATGTAACCAGCTTTCTCTCATCGTCTAATATTTTCTCCTTCCAATTCAAAATGAACGCCTGTTCTTTGATAATGTGGATAGACGGTGGAGTTCCTTTTCTTTCCTGCAAAAACTACACCCACAAAGCATGGGCTAAGAGTTCAGATTTAGTTTTTTCAGTGTTTTAAGATTCCTAAGCCCTTCTTTTCTTCTTTTCTTCCTTGAAAACAATCAGCTGAAGGTTGCCTGCATGAACAAACTCTGTGCCACCTTGTGGTGGGGGGCTGACCATGTGGTGGTGGTGCTGCTGCTACATTTCTACACAGTAACTGTCCTCTCCCGAATGGACTATGGTAGTGCGGCTTATGGTTCAGCATCAAGATCTACACTGAACCTTTCAGACAGTGTTCACCGGAACTTTTCCATACTAGCCTCATTCCCAGCCTACTCACTGAAGCGTGACTTCCATCTTCACAAATAAGAAGGCAGCAGTTACTCCTCACGTACGCTGTCAAAGTTTGTGAAAATGCTGCTGTATAAAAGGTATCGGAGCATTTTTAGTGCCCACTACGACCAGAAGTACCAAGACCATTCTAATGCCACACAGCCAGTTGGGTTTTAAATTGACAGCTTTGTATCATGAGTTACTCTAGCTATCAGTGGTTGTCTTGAGTGGACTTCTAGGGAGGTACCTCCATGGTTTGTTCCAGGACCAGATATATGGCTAGATCTACTCCATGGACCCAAGGCGAACACGCCTCGGTTCATAAGAGGTATTTCCATGACTTCTTTTTAAGATCAGAGAAAATGTGGATTGCTCTTTTGTCACCGATAATGTAATCGTGAAGATCTCGCTACATTGTGTCGGTAGTGTGTATACTGCAGAGCTCCAGCACATGCATGACCTTGTAGCTAGGTTATGTGTGTTGGCACCAGAATCACTTCTACGTGGCTTCCAAGTAACGTTGGAATTGCAGGAAATTGACTTGCGGGTGAAGCTGTAAAGGAAGTGGTACTTTTACCTCCTAGACTTGTGAATGTACCGGCTAGGAATATTTCTGAACTACGTCGAACCATCTTGGTGACCTAGGAATCAGAGTGGCAGGCTATCCAAACTCCCTACAAGCTGAGTACAATTAAGAAGACAACTACCATGTCAGTCCTCTTCATGGCCTTCACGGAGAGAGAGAGGTCGTAGTTTTGTGTAGACCGAGTATAGGTCATGGAAGATTATGCCCCCAGTATGTTTTTGTGGTGCTGACTTCATCATGGCGTACATCCTCACATAGTCTCTCTGACCTGGCGATGGTGCAACTACTTCTGATCTAGTCATTCTCTTTGTGCGAGTGTGGATTAATTAATTAATGAAGGGTTTATAAATTTCAAGTGTTCTGTTACTCGTGGAACTTTCGTTCCCTTTGATCTTTTTTTTATTTACCTTTTTGGCTTAGTACGGTATTTGTTTTATTTTGTAATTCATTTTGAAATTCCTTCATTGAATACATTATTTTATTTTTACTTAATTTCTTCAGAGGGGATGATTACTTAGTTGTACTTCCTCATTAAAAAAACCACTCCCATTAAAGCGTTGGATAGTGGATTTTGGCTTATCCTTGCTAGAGGTGGTCCAATACATCCCAAAGGTGTTCTTTTGGAGCGAGGTGGGGTCTCTGGTCAGTCCAGCTCAATCGTCAAACATTGTTGGTGTCCCATTGCGTAGTAGCACCCGAAATGTCTCATTGTCAACCTGAAAGTAAAACTGGACCATCCTGTAAAAGTGCCTTGTTTGTGCTACCATGGACTAACTCCAGCTTCTCAGCTGGAGTACAAGAAACAGTTCCACACCATGACTTCACCACCCAGAATTTCCTGGTTGTCACTATACATTACGGCAGAAGCTGTTCGCCAATTAGACGCCACACTCGTATGCTCATTGGACCATAATGTGACTAGACACATCACTCCTCAAAAAGATTTCCACTGCTCCAGGGTTCAGTTAAGACTGTCCAAACACCATTATAGTTGTCACTGTTCTTCCAGAATATCGGTATTAATGGGCCTGTGTATGCAGTGTTCCAATGGAAACGAGAGGATCCTGTTGTTGCTTGTCAACCTACCATGTTTGACATTTTCACATTTCGGAGTTCTGCAATTTGTCTGTGAAAATGTTAGGTCTCGGAAAATGTACACCATTGCTACAATGCTCATCCACCTTCCACTTACACAGGATGAGGGCTGCTGTTGATTTGCACCTGCTTAACCCATATGCTCTGACATTGCCAGGAATCCGCCAACTTTTTAGTATACAACCTGGGTGTTGCAAGCCTTCAGTTAAAACAGTATAATGGGTGATCGACTCCACGTATTATCACGGGACCTGTTTTATATTATTGAGAAATTCCGCACTATTTCTCATGACACAAAACAGAACAATACAGAAATATAACACTTAAAACAATCCCTTTGAAATTTAAAATTTTTCAGTAACTTATCTCACCTTGGAAGTTCTTTAATGTGTTTGATGGCCTTAATTATATGACACGAGCCTAACATTTGCCTGATTTTGAAATAAGGAAATAATAGGAAACCAATATGACATGAGCCTAACATTTGCTTGATTTGGAAATAAGGAACTAATGGGAAACAAATCATGGGTAAGCGAATGATGAGATTCGAAGCTATATCCCAAATACGAACTTACAGCCGTATGTCTCACTCTGTGTATTATTATTGTACCATCGCATTAACACCGGCGACGCCGCTCCAATCTGACAGCCACCTCGTAGGGTATCCCTGGCGAAGGTGGAAATCGACCAGGTGATAGATGACATGAAGCAACGGGGAGTCATCGAGGAGTCCAACAGCCTGTGGTCATCGCCAGTCGTCCTCGTGAAGAAAAAGAATGGGTGAACTCCATGTCTAGTCGTTTACCGGAAGTTGAACGACGTCATGAAGGGCTGTTTCGTTACCTCGGATAAATGACACCCTGGACACGTTATCTGAAGCCCAGTGGTTTTCGACTTTGGACCTGAAGTCCGGAAGACAAGGAGAAGATGGCATTCTCAACTGGCCAAGGGCTCTACCAGTTCACCGTGATGCCCTTCCGCCTCTGCAACGCGCCGTCGACTTTTGAGCGACTGATGGAGGCCGTGCTGAGAGGGATAACTGATGACGTTTGCCTCGTGTACCTGGATGACATAATTATTGTGGGAAGCACATGGAGAACCTGCGGAAAGTGTTCGAGAGGCTACGTGGGGCTCACCTAAAGCTAAATCCTGGAAAATGCCACCTGTTCCAGAAGGAGGTCCGCTACTTGGGCCACATCATGTCATCGGAGGGAGTAGCCACGGATCTGGAGAAGTTAGAAGCTGTTAGGGACTGGCCAGTGCCGAAGGACAAGCTAGAACTAAGGAGTTTTTTTTTTGGCCTTTGCACATATTACTGCAGATTTATAGCTGGCTATGCAGACATCTTAAAGCCTCTTACACGGCTCATCGAGAAGAGGTCTTTCCAATGGTCAAGCGAGGTGGAGGCTGCCTTCCGGAAGCTGAAGGAGTTGCTGTGTACTGCACCCATCCTCGGATACCCCAAGCCTGGGGAGAAGTTCATCGTCGATTCCGACGTCAGCGACGTGGGAATTGGTGTGGTACTGTCACAAGCGCAAGACGGCCAGGAGAAGGTGATTGCCTATTTCAGCAATGTCAAAAACATTTTTAGTCCGTATTGAATCCAGATTTACATTAAGGAGTGAGGGTAATTGTTTTCACCTATTCAATACCACATGTAATTGTAATTGAAACAATTGCCCTCACTCCTTCATGTATTTCAGCAAGACGTCAAAAGCTGAGAGAAGTTACTGTGTGACGCATCGGGAATTGCTGGCCATCGTGAAGACCTTGGAGCACTTCCACAAGTATCTGTATGGGCAGCCTTTCAGCCTGTGCACCGACCACTCCGCATCGACCTGGCTTCTAAGCTTCAGAAACCTGGAAGGACAGACAGCTGGCTGGGTGCAACGTCTTCAGGAGTATGACTTCACCACTGAGAACCGACAAGGAAAGAAGCACTGCAACGCCGACACTCGATCGAGAAGACCGTGCCCTGCAAACTGTACACACTGCCAGAAAATGGAGAGACAGGCAGGCATCGTGGACGTCCGGGCCGTGAGGGCCACCGCCGCTGAAGGATGGGATCGAGATGCCCTCAGGAGGGAGCAGCTGAAGGACGACATCGGGCTGATCTTACGGGAAGTAGAGTCGGGGCAGAGGCTGGAATGGAAAGACATCGCCGAACGCGGTCCAACCTATAAGGTGTATTGGGCCCAGTGGTCGTCCCTCATGGTTAGTGACGGAGTGGGAATCAACCGACGGAAAAAAGCACATTGCACAGCTGATAATTCCCAGGAGCATGAGAAGAGGTGTGCTGACTGAGTTGCATGCGGGCGCTACTGCTGGCCACTTGGGAGTGAATAAGACACCAGATCGTGCCCGACAGCGTTACTACTGGGTGCACTTGAGGAACGATGTTGAGAGGATGTGCCAGCTGTGTGACACCTGCACGGCAAGCCGGGGCCCACGTACCAGGAGTAGGTGCCAAATGATGCAGAACAACGTTGGAGCTCCATTCAAGGGGATCGCTATTGATGTCGTTGGACCATTCCCCAAATCTGATGCCGAGAACCGTTATACTCCTGGCTGTGGACTACTTCACAAAGTGGCCGGAGATCTACGCCATCCCGAATCAATAGGCATCAACAGTGGTCGACGTCTTGGTCAAGAACTTCGTCTGTCGACTCGGTGTCCCGAGGGAACTTCATAGCGACCAAGGCAGAAACTTTGAGTCCAGGCTGATGCAAGAGGTTCTGCAACGTTTACGAGTGCGGAAGACACGTACGACGCCTCTCCACCCTCAGATGGTTGCAAGAGGTTCTGCAACGTTTACGAGTGCGGAAGACAGGTACGACGCCTCTCCACCCTCAGTCAGATGGTATGGTGGAGCGTTTTGTGAAGACCATCGAAGAGCACCTCAAGAAGGTGGTTTCTGCGCACCAGAAGGACTGGGGCGAGAGGGGTCCCATTCTTCTTGATGGCCTATCGAGCGTCCACCCATGAGACGATGGGCATGACACCTGCTAACATGGTCTTCGGAAAGGAACTCCGCCTGCCATGCGATCTAATGTTCGGCTCTGCACCAGACCAGCAGCAACCAGTCGTCTACCGGATCCGGCGGCCTCCCCGAGGGAAGATGATGGTTGTTCACCTGGATCGCTTGGCACCGTATCGTGGAGCAGCTCGGGACGACGAGCCTTGCGGAATGGGGCAGTGTAATGGTCATAGCGTCCGCCATGCCAACTGGCTGTGGGCCCGGGCTGGCACCGTATAGGCCCACCCTTTACGCTTCAACTGCGCCAATCACTAACAGCACTTAAGTGCTAGGCCAGCCCCACTAGCTCCACGATTGATCTGGAGTGTTCCATCTCGCGAGATTCCTGGATCTATCGAGCATCCGGACTATTCTCGAAGGGCCAGCACAGATATATAAGAGAGGAAGGACCTGCCTGCAGTTAGTGAGAGTTAGACTGCGTTAGAAGTTGGTGTGGTTCAGTCGTGAGCGACTGCCAGTGTAGTGAAGTATATGAACTGCCGTGATCATCGGACTAGTGTGTTACAGTGCTGACTGTCGGTGAAGGAGAGAACGTGTAGCCGTGCAACGCAGGACTTTGTGTGCGAGTGTAAAACTGTGTAGCGTGAGAACAACTGAGAAACGAAGGGAAAGAGAGCGTGCAAACTGCGTGTGTGTTATGAGCAAAAGTTGTGTGTAGTCTTGTATAGTTTAGTGCCTAGCTAATAAATCTTAGTGTTGAAGCTACCAGTGTAGTGTTAATTGATCCAACTATCCCGCCAACTCGTTACATTATTATTATTATTATTAATATTATTGTTTTTATTAAGATTCAGTGTGAGGATCAGTGGTAAAGTGTTCACATCCAGGTACCAAGATCGTAGCTTCAGATCTGGCAGTCGCAATCGGATCTTGAGGGTTGGGAGAAAGTTCGTTCGGCATTCCATGTCGTACGATATTACTACGTGAAAGATCTCTGGTGATACATTTCGTGTTCATTTATGCACAGGATCACTGATAACTTCTTCCTCACTAACACTGCTGAAATCAGAGCCTAAAACATCCAATATATGCTTTGAATTTCGCTATTGCTGAGTGTTTCGCGCGAGCAAGCAACTTCCTTCTCAGCCATTTTGTCAACAACAGAATACAGATTTCTCGATTGATATTTTAATCAATTCTCTTTGCCAAAGAAGCATGCATACCTGAGCACTCTGGTGACACTTCGAGATACCAAGAACAGATTTCAATTAGAAATGTTTCTGGAAAAAGCCAACAGATGTCACAAATGTCTCCAATATGCGACCTTGCATCCCGGCGTACCAGTCAGTTTGTGGAGTCCTGACCCAGCCGCTCGAGCGCGTACCAGTCCGCATACGGGTGCATAGGTGTTAACTTCACTGCGATCACCCTGCTAGATATGCACTAAATTTACCCTTGTGACTGCCAAATTAATGTTTGATAGATAAATTCTATGTATACCTAAGCGTGGAGAAGTAAGAGTTTATGGGGACTGTAGTTACACTCGCTTCTGTCTCCGAACAAGATTTCATATTTTGTGAATTTGTTTGGAAATGTGTAAAAATTGTGTGTTCTTGATCAGGGAGGTGTGCTTTTCAAATGCAAATAATTTTAAAGATGGTGTTTTGGTCCTATTCACGACCACTTTACGTTCATAAATCAGTGTTTGGGTGCGGTGCATGGGATTGTAGATGTTGGGAGCTACATTTAAGTTTGAGGATTTCAGTTTTTTTACTATTTTAGCATTAGTGCTTCATTAACAACTAGTTTTTTTAATTGCAGGTGGATGAACGCAATCCAGACGTGTCTAATCTGGATGATGGTCAGCTAAGGGCGTTGTTGGATGAAGCTATAACTTACAAACGTCCTAAGGATCGTGAGGGCAAAAGTGATCTCTTCAGGGTAAGTTCATAGAGTAAGAACTGAAGAGATTGTGAGTTATTAGTTCCATGTACGGGTGGTGGATTCTTCAGTATTTGTATCAGTAGTACTTTATGTTTTTACCATGTATACTGTAATTTATGTTTGGGTGTCTGATATTATTTTGTAGCTATTCTAGTCAAGTTCTTTCCATAGGTCTTACTTCCCAAGCTTCTTCACTTTCCTAGTATGCATGTTAGAATAAGCTTACATTTGTTGATGTAGTCCATGTCATTCTCTTACTGCATTCCAAAACACATCGTTAGATTTTATATGCTGGTGAATCATACTGGTTAAAGCCTTCAAGACTCTTTCTTCAATGTATTTAGGAATATCTAACAATTGGTGTATCATAGTTATGATTTAAAGAAAATTTTTCTTTTGTTTAAATCAAGAGGTATTTTTGTAAATTTTATAAATTAAAGAAATACAATTGCACATAATTATGTTACTAATTTAAGTACATTTGAAAATGGTCTAAATGTAACTAGGTTATAAACAACAAAACTATATTAAAAAATATTCAAATTTATTCAATGCAAATTTTATAAAAATAACATTGAACAAATATTTATATATATCAGCATTTATAATAGTATTTAGTAATTTAGAAATGTCTGATAGTGGCGGGGGGGGGGGGACTAGTTGGCCCCTTGGTTTGGGTCACTTAGCTGTGAGCTTGTAGTTGGGAGATAGTGGGTTTGAACCCCACTATCATCGTCCCTGAATATGGTTTTCTGTTGTTTCGCATTTTGGCACCACACAATTGCTGGGGCTGTGCCTTTCGTAAGGCCACAGTCGCTTCCTTCCCAATTGTAGGCTTTTCCAAACCCATCTCCACCATAAGATCTGTCTGTCGGTGTCACAGAGATGTTGTAAAATGTATAGGGAAAAAGTTTTTTTAATAGTTTAATTGCTTGTGAAGTTTTGCTACCTTTTCTCTCCGAAGTCTTTTCCTGATATTCAACGGTGCTAGTGGAAGATGCAAGTGCTGATAAATGTTGACTAACTATTTTGACTTTTATTCTGAAAAATCTTGTTCCTGAACTCTTTTCCACCATTGTATGGCTGTTAGATGCTTTATAACGCGTGGTTAAGTATTCCTGTAAAAGTCGATGATCACATTTCAAAATTGTCATTAATTTTACTCCTGTGTTACACATAGATTTGAAGTAATCAAATGCTTTTTTTTTTCTTTCTTTCTTTTCTTTCCAAGTATATTTTGGTGTTAATGAACTTCCTTTTACAGGGAACTAAGGAATATCTCAGTTTCTTAACACATTTTTGTAAAATTAAGTACTCTTAGTAAATAGGCACCTAGTGGTTTTTATATACAGAATAAGAGGCTGTCAATTGTTGGTATGTAGACAATGTTCTTGATGATCTAAGTTTTGCATCTAAATGTAATCTTTATACAGTGTTCATCACCTCAGTTGTTAAAACTTCTAATGGGTTGATGGTATGTGCAAATGTTCAGAAGAGTTTTAAAAAATTGGGTATTTACAAAATTGATCAGTTACTTTTAGAGATTTGTGTTGATGTTTCAACGTGATTCGAGGACCTGAGCGGTAGGCGTATCGCACAGTGTTCGATAGCGCAAGGCTAAGCAGTACATTCTCAGTATGACACGCACTTGTTACTGGGCAATAGAACATCGAAGAAGGCAGTTGTGAACAAGTCTTTTCTTGCTAGCTGTTTAATGTCGCACTAACATATCGAAGGTTTTTGGTAATGCAAGGCTGAGAAAGAGGATTGTTAATTAAGGTAGCGACCCTCGCCGGCTTGAAAATCGGATCAGCACTACTGGCAGTGGGATTTGATCCCGCCATCTCCCGAATGCTAGTTATCAGCTATGCAACCCTAACCTCATGGCCAACTCGCTCATGTGTCTGCCAGTTGTTTGCCATAATGTTATCCTTAGCTGACTTTTTTTTCTAAATTCAGTGTGCCAATAAGTTCCTTCAATCTCTCCTTACTTCCACAACCATTCCTAAATATTTCTTTCTAACCTACGCCTCCTTATAGCTTTTAAAATATAGTGGCTGTGTCGGTGCGACGTAAAGCAAATAGCAAAAAATATATATATATATATATAGTGGTTCTTTACTATATTCTTTTACCTCCTTTAAAGGTATTGTACCAGTAAAAGAGCCCGACTTTAAGATTTATTTTTAACGCAAGCATGGAATAGTTCTCAGGGCTAAACTGGATGAATAATAGCTAGGGCTTGGTACAGGAGGCAGGGTCCTATCTACAAGAAAAATTTGAATCTGATTTGATAAGAGTTTATTCATGTAATGCATGTTAAATTGCACATCACGTCATGGTAGATAGGGGTTGTCTTCCACATTGTCCTTTAAATGGCCCGGGTCTCCAGCTCACCGGGCCGCATCGGCTGGAACACGTTCCAGAAGATGCCCAAGTACTCCATCAAGATGCGGACGGACCATCCAGGTTGGCTGCACGGAATACGCCTTAAGTTCCCGATGCTCGTGATGACCTCCGCTGGTTCCTGACGATGTCGAGGGTAGTCACATTACCCAAGTACAATGAGGTTGGTAGAATCAATGCAAACTCCGAAAATGTGCTCTTCGTCACTCGCAGAATAAATCAAAGTTCATGAAAACCTTGAGTAATGAGTTTTCTCACCACTAGTAAAATCACGAGACAAAGTTCATAAAGACTTTCAAGAATCCACTCTTTAACACTCATGGAAGTGACAAGTCCGTGGTCATGAAGACTTTCAATAATGTTGTAGTTCATCAATGAAAAAAATTACCAGTCTTTAAGTAATCACTGGCAAAGATCACAAGTCTATGCTCATGGAAACTTCGAATAAATTTAGAGTTCATCACTCGTGAATATTACAAGTCTTTGAATAATCACTGGCGAAAAGTTAAAGTCGAACACTGGTAAATATTACAAGTCTTATTGGCAAAAATTTATAGTTCAACACTCGTAAATACTTAGAAAAATTCAGAGTTCCTCAACACTCATAAATATTGCAAGTCTTATTTATAAAGACTTAGAAAAATTCAGAATTCCTCAGTGAGACTATAACTACACGAAGATAGCTTCCGACGATACTGGCAGCGAGTAGGGCCACGTTAACTACTCGACTGTCACTGATAGACTGAGATATCAGGCTATATTGAGCCCTCCTTATTTGGTTTGGGGACATTACGTCACATATGCCGTGAAGCTGGTTATCTCCTGAATCCCTCGACGGATTTTCTTAAAATTCAAGCATTGCGACGTTTATGTAATTCCCTTTAAGATGACATGTTGATCAAGTCGCTACCCCAATTATTATAGGAGTTTTAAATTTTTTTTCTCCATCGAATGTTCCGGAAGGTGTGACGCTTTAATCTGGAACATACGAGTTCAGGCTAGCTGCACGTGGCATGACAGGCGGGTGATCTAACTAGCCCCTGCGGCTGCATCACGCATACATCTGTTCTCAGCTTGCTTGCTCATCCTGCTGAATGTAAACAAACCAGCCTTGCACAGAGTAATACGCGTGGTGATAAAATACGATCAACTCTCAAAAAAAATATGCATGTGCAGGTCGTAACCGGTACAGTATGTACAAGTTTTCAGACTCAACAGTTGCTTTAAACCCATTTCATAGACTGTTTACATTTATATTTACAGATTTCCACTGATGGCAATTACTTTTTAAAAATTTCCCATGCCTCTCTTGTCAATCATAATTTATTTCCTTATAGTCCTAATTTTATAACCTTTCTATGTCATTTATTTTTAACTATGCCAAACGCTTCATGATCACTTATACCATATCACTTCTGTTTGTCTATTTAGCTCTGGTTTTATTGGCAGCAAGTCTATAGTATTTTTCCCTCTCGTTGGTTCCATCACCTTTTGATTCAGCTGTCGTTCCCAGTTTAATATTCAAAAAGTTGACCAACCACTACAGTAACATTGCTTTCTGTGTCGTTCCCCACAGAGTTGGTTATTTTATCAAATAATGCCACATCAATGTTGGGGCCACCCTTTACAGGTCTGTACAACCCAATAAGTGCTTCTCTCACCACTAAGACTACTACCCTTCCTACCGTTCTTACATATTACTACAAGAATGAAAGGGAATGGCTACTTGAACCTCTGCACCTTACAGTATGGAGCAACTGCTTTCATCTGGTATGAGAATGCATCTTGAATATGCTGGCTTATACTGAGGTTTGCAAATTGAAGTCCATTTGACAGAATCTTCAAATAGGTATTGATTTTGCACCCATGTAGATTAATCTCGCAAGAGCTCAACAAAATTGATGTCCTCTACACTATAGACTGACCCCACGCAAAAATCATTTTCAGGTTTTTCATACATACTTCTCCTTCCCATCAATCTGCAAAAAGTGTAACATGACGTGATGCCACTGATGAAGTTTAAAACCATGCCACGATCTTCTCAGAAGTAATTAAATACCTGTGTGGCCAGAGATAATTTTTTTTTTTTTTTCTTCACGGAACCATCCATGTATATTGAGCGAGAGAGACATCGATAGTGGACAGTCAGTGCACGTAATGTCATTTGGTCCTCATTAGTTATGGCAGTACAGCATTTGTCGGAAGAATTGAGAACTAATTACTTCATACTAACATGTGATCGAAAGTACAAAGAATCTGTGGTACTCTGTTACATTTTTGTGGTTCTGTGTGTGTCCTTTATTATTAGAGTTTGAACACATGCAGGGTTTAGGCCTAAAGTTTTTATAAATCTTGTGTTGGTGTGTGTGCGTTCAATAATGTGCTAGCCTTCGAACATAAAATACAATAAGAATCCCTAGTCTGATGACCAGTCAAACTAGACTAAGTCAACAATTCTTCACAACTCCCATACATATTAAGCAGTCATTGGGTGACAACAAAGACACAGAAAATGACTGTTTTTCCATAATCATCACAGAAGTTCAGACTTCCAGTACGTCAAAAGAGAAGTGAGAAATGCAGCAGAAGTAGGCCTAGAAGTAGGTAAAACAGTCAAAGAAGAATGGTGTGGGGAATGGCCTTGGCTAGCATTTGATAAAACTACAGGCATGGCTTAATCTAAAACTTTTTTTTTTTCAAAATTAGTAAAAGTTTTAAGTATCCTTTTTGGCTTAATAAAATAATTTTCAAATTCCTCTGTTTAAAAATGGGGCCTAGTTTAACATTTTTGTGTCCACTTCATTTGTTCAGAAAGGATGGTTACGTAGTTATACTTCCTCTTAAAACGACTTTCACCACAACTACTGTGGTGGAAGAACTAATTCTCTTTGTAAGATCCGTAAGGAACTTCAAAATCAAAGAAATTTTCCTATCACACACCTTTAGAAAGTGGAAATGGAGCTGGGTACATGAAAGCAGTTGGAAAGGAACATGAAAAACTTGGCTTTTCAGAATGGTTCATCCCATTCCAGTTGCCCAGGTGTGGTTTACAGAATGGTTATCTGGATCAAAGGTGGCATTGGAACAGATGATGCTGCTTCTCTGCTTGGTGCACAAAATGGATTAACTCGTATCAGTCGACAAAGATTCAGACATATTGTTTCTGTGCACTGCATAGCACATTTGCTTCAATTAAGTGTACTAAATTCTAAAAAAAGAAGCTTTTGTTGATGAACATGATTCGTTTCTGAAGTTGCTATACAAATTCTGCCAGCAGTCTCCCACGATGCTACAAGAACTGAAAACTGTTGCTGAAAGCCTTGAGACGAGACATACTTCCTCTTAAAACAATCAGCACCAGCACCTTGAGATGAGAGTTTAGAAATTACTGTGTAGGACAGGTTGCCAGTAATGTTGTGTATGAGCTCCAGTGACTGTTTGGTATTGTCATTGTACACTTGGAAAATGTAATTGCAAGTAAAGATAAATCAGCTGTAGTAGTGGGCACATTTTTGAGAAAACTGTTTTTAAATTTGTTCACATGCTGCACTGTTTTCTGGATTTTAGATATCCTGAAAAATTTCTCTCCTATTTCAGAAAGAGCAGCTATTTCTCAGCACTATTGAACTAATTGTTAAAAGTACAATCACCTGAATCACCTGAATTTCTCAAAACTACCCCTGGTTGAAATGACGATAACTTTGTCAAACACCTTAAGTGGCATTCTCCAAGAGATATAGCTGAAGGGATTTGGGCCAGCTGCTAGTTTTGCTGTTAATTTGCAAAAAGAAAATCTGATTAGTCGTAATACCAGATACTTGGAGGAAAGATTTTTGGTTCAAGAAAATGAAGTGCACAGCCATATTTAATACCTTTTGCATGGCCAACTGGAACTGACCTGGAAAATTATGGTGTTGGCAGAACATATCAGGCAACATCTTGCATAGTATGAGAACTACATACAGTACATACAAAATGAGTAGTATGAGTTCTAATTTCTTGGAAGAGGAAAAAAAAAATGTTCGAACTGCTGGAATTGGCAAGCAGCGACAGATTTCCTATTCTGGGAGAGCCTAGTACCTATTGTATGTACTGTATTCTTTGTCTACCACGTCATGTAAACGAGAATTTAGTCAAATGAACCTTATCGTCATTAGACAAATATTTTGTGTGATTTGATATGCAATATGAATGGATCTACACTAAAGGAATTTGATCCTGCAAGGTCTGTAGACTGTTTTTTTTTTTTTCAGCAAGACCACTTGCCATGCACATCGATGATGACAAACTACCATTCAAGAATTAGGTCGTTATTCTGTAAGATTGTAATAATAATGTGCTGGAATTTTGTACCAGTAAATCTGATACGGAGTTGTAAGATTGTTAGTCTTATGTTCTTATGTTTAAATTTTGTAAAATAAAGCTGGCAGTAGCATTTATTGCTCATAGTCCTGCTGTATTTTTTATTTCTGGATAGTTTAAATGTTCAACGCTAGATAATGCAACTCAGTTATTTATAAGTATCAGTTTGCTGTCTCCTCAATTCTGAAAAATATTTCTGCACCCCTGCTATAGACTCCTCTTGTCAGCAAAAAGCAACGTTCGTCTTGCATGCTTTATGATTCTGTAGATCTTAATTTGTAAAATTGCCTTACCTTTCCAATTTTGGTTTTCACAGTTTCATTTTATTTATCCTTAATTTTCTCAAAGGCTTAGTAAGAACAGAAGTTGACCTTGTGTTATTTATCCTCTTGATTCTCACTCGGAAGATTGGTTGACAGCAATTCTGTTCCACTCCTCTCTGCTCTCTTAGTCTCTTCATTTCTTCAATTTGTCTCCTACATTATCTCTGATCTGTCATGAGTACTGTTAGTCTAGGTCTTCCTTTTGCTCTCCTACCCTGCATCATACCTTCCATTACATTAACTGTAAAACTATGGTGCTTGTAGAAAGTGCAAATTGGTCATTTTCCTTACTGTTGGTAGTAGATATTTTTTTCACCTATTCTAAGAATTTCTTCTTATGTGAGCTTTGTTTTCCATGACATTTTTTTCCATCCTCCTCCAGCACTGGATCTCAAATGTCTCCAAATGTCTTTTCTGTTTTTCGTGCACCAGTAGTCGGTTTCTTGAGCCATACGACGCCACACTCCAGACATGAAGGTACAGTGTGTCAAGAGTCGAGGGTTATTTTTCAACACCGGAAGAGAGGCAAAAAGGATTCTCGAAAGCGAGAATGGAATTCCTTCATAGAAACTAGTCAATTTTCAAATGCAGCAGGACAAGTGAATAACACAACGTACAGCCACTGTGTTGCATTTTACGTGATAAGTACGATGAGAATACAGTCTCGCATCTAGATGAACTTTGGGAATCTTTTGAAATGTGTGCTGCAAAAAAGAGATGTGGAAATATTACAAATCAACCTGGACTATATGTTTGCAGTTGTATAAAAGAACTTAGCTTTTTTTTCTAGTTGCTTTACGTCACACCGACACATATAGGTCTTATGGCAACGATGGGACAAGGAAGGACTAGGAGTTGGAAGGAAGCGGATGTGGCCTTAATTAAGGTACAGCCCCAGCATTTGCCTGGTGTGAAAATGGGAAACCACGGAAAACCATTTTCAGGGCTGCCGACAGTGGGGTTCGAATCTACCATCTCCCGAATACTGGATACTGACCGCACTTATAACTTAACTTTGGTCTTCTTTGTATTGATTTTCATATTATACTTACGATATTTTGTAAATTATTGTAAATTTTCATTACTTCATAACCATCCAGTAGTAGTTGGATATTTTTAAAGAATTTTTCATACCTTAATCATAATTCAAAGAGGTGAACAATACGTTTCACTACCCTTTTAATAAAATTCTGGGTCTTGTAGCTTTGACGTTTCAATTGCGACTTCACTAAGATTGTGTATGCTTAACATTCATTCATTATCGTTCATGAAATAATGTTCTAATCAGTTCGAAGCATAGTAATTACACATAGAAATTTGTTGATTTCTGGCTGTCAAGTCCTTTTGCTCTTCAAATACAGTCAGAATATTGAGAGTCTACCTCTGTGTAGACTTACTGTTGTTAAAATTTGTTATCCAGCTGTCTGCAAGATGCTGCTGCTGACCAGCAGGTGTCTGACACAACTTCCTATTTTCATTCGGGAGTTAGTGGGTTCAAACCCCACTGTCAGCAGCCCTGAAGATGGTTTTTAGTGGTTTCCCACTTTCACACCAGGAAAATGCTCCATTTCCTATACCATCTTTGCCATCTATCTACGTCGGTGCAACGTAAAGCAACTTGTAAAATGTTTAATAAATCGTGTACGGCTCAGGCTTTTGCAAGCCCTCTTTGACTCTGTTATTTAGATCTCTTGTATGGTCATTAAATTTGTATTGGTGGCCTGAAGTTTTCGGCAAGAGTTCATGTCTCCCAGTTGGTTCGAAAGAGGTCTAGACCCTTATATTTTTGCTCATTTTACGAGTATGTTTTGTGCTACTAATTATTTTTTTAAAGAGGTGGAGCCTAGATTATGTTATTTGAATAAAATACACCTCAGTGAAAAATTTCATACAAATATCTTCAGTAGTTCTTGGGCTATGATGAAAACAATAAGTAAACATGAGTTGTAGAAAATCAACAAGGAACAAAGTTATGACCGCGTGGAATATAGCATATGTATGTTTTGAAGAAGAGGAAATAATTTTCATGGTAAAGACTAAAATATTTCTAAAATATTCTCTCTTCATTGTACTTCCTGAATGTTAACCTGACGGACATGACTATTATTAGTCAGTGTTGGGTTCAGTTTTATTTTTGTTCGTTGCAGCTTCGTGGGAAACGCACTGAGGGATTTTCTTGAAACTTGATATTTAAGTTTATGATAAGATCGAGTGGGATCTTAGTCATAAGTTATTTAAAAAATTTATCCAGAGGAAGGGTCTAAAAGGACTTGCTGTTGCTTTTATAGGAAAACTACCTGTGGCAAAATTTATTTTGAACATTACTTACAGACATTTTTGTTCTCTTTTCTGATAGTGAAAAATAACGGTATCAGTGACGGTTATCTGAAATTTGAAATCCAATAACTGTTAACTCTAGGGAGAGTTGTTATTGAGATCATACTGGCAAGTTTTAAATTGTTCATACATCTGACTGTCCTTTTTAAATATTAACCTGATGCTTGGTTTTTATACAAGAGATCATTGCACAGGGCCAAAGGGAGCTAGGATAAAAGTACGTCCTGAAAAGCCACTGCGAGGGAAAGCGTACCTCAATTTCTGCAACATGAGGGGTTGAGTACACAGAAACGGAATTGTGCACAGGGGTACAGGAATTGTATTCTGTAAAGAAAAATGCAATTTATTGGTGCATAATGACGTTTTCTTAAATTTAAGACATTTAACTTAACACTTTGAATACGATGTCGCCCCTTGTGGGGTGATGGACGCTCATACAAAATATCATGTCACCCCTCATGGGGCGACACGGTAGTGTGTCCAGGCCTCTCATCTTTAGGCTGTCGCGTGAAACTAGCACTGTGTTATTGCAGTGCTTGTTCACGTAAGGTGTTCATGGAGTGCAGCGCTGTGCAGATTCCTTTCTCAGCAAGCTGTGCATTGCGCACCAGACAGTGGATGGGGTGACATAAGCAACCATCAGATTTCAATTAATAATGGCAAGGAAAATAATGTGGATTGCAGTCTATTATTGCTTTATTACATACTTGTTGAGATTTAGCACTCGGAGAAAATTGTAAACCAGGGCTACATGTGAATAAAAAATGTTTCTGAAAATCTGAGAATGTACCCCAGTTATTGTCACTGGCTGGTGATATGGTTGAATCATCGCACGATGTAGCACCGGAATCTTTGCTAGTGTCCTCACTGCACAAACTGAACTACTGTCCAATTCCGACTCTGAAAAGGTGGCATCGTATTTGCAAATCCAAAATATCATCACCACTTGATTCAGAACTCGAACCCTTTTAGTTGTTCTCTCTCTCTCTCTCTCTCTCTCTCTCTCTCTCTCTCTCTCTCTCTCTCTCTCTCTCTCGGTAATCATGGCTTATTACAAGTGATTATTTTCATTTTGACCGTATTGATATTCAATTATTAAATGTTAAACATTAATTTATTGAAACCACCTATTCAAATACTGGTTTAGTCTTTATGACTATAGCAATGTCATTTAAAGATAAAAACTTCATTGTTCCGTATTGAAATTATTGATGTTAAAATTAAATAATTGAAAAGGAGGTTCAACCAGTTCAGTTCCAAAATGTACCATAAGTTTGTATATATTATGTAAATTGTGTAAAAATAGTTTTTAAGAATAGTTCTAGCACATGTTGATCTCCAATAAGTTGTAAAAATGTACAGATGATTTAATCACAATTGCATCAAGTCTTTCCCATTACCGGCATTATGAAAGTTAAGTCAATATATTTCCATTAAATGTCAACAAGAGTAGTGTGTCACATTAGAACTTTCAAACATGGGCGGCTTGATCACTCCTTTGCACTATCATATAAATAACATTGACTATGATTAATCCTAAAATAGCATCTACTCAGAGCTCTTGACTTGGAGATAGAATTAATGGCTGATGATGCCTGCAATGCCAGGCGAAACATGTACCATACTCAACCTTAATGTAATGACATTGTTCTAGTCATAAAGACTCAACCAGTATTGAATAGGTGGTTTCAATAAATTAACATTTAATAATCATGGCTTACTCGACACAGAAACACACATAACATGAATTAAATTCTTATCACAAAACTGTAAATTGCAAGAAACTTGTTGAAAGTCATGTAAACCAACAGCTCACAACACAGAGCACAGTGTTCCACAACAACAAAGGTAAAAAGGCAGTCACCCCTGTAGGGGTAGCCCACAACAACCTTAAATATGTATATCACATTTCTGCAGTTTGACATGAAAAAAGCAAATGTACGCGTCGGCGTTAACGTGTTAAAGTTTGTAAATTCTTCAGTACCTGGGCGTATAAATCATTACTCAAATTTCAACACTTTCTTGTCTAGCTGCCTATGTATTTTTGCAGGTTTCACTCATACAGAGAATAAAAATTTATTTCAAATTATTCTCATCTGAGTTTGCCAGTTGACTTTTCAGCATTACTAATTTTGTAAAAATGTTGCCTATAAATCTTCCTTGTTTAGTATACTTATTTCATTTGATGTATTGTGCATATGAGGTACCGTACACCTAGTGTTAATCTTGTTCCTGCCGGGCTAAGTGGCTCAGACGGTTGAGGTGCTGGCCTTCCGACCCAAATTTGGCAGGTTCGATCCTGGCTCAGTTGGGTAGTGTTTCAAGGTGCTCAGATACATCAGCCTCATGTAGGTAGATTCATTGGCACGTAAAAGAACTCCTGTGGGACTAAATTCCGGCACTTTCTGCATCTCCGAAAACTGTAATAGTAGTTAGTGGGACATAAAACAAATAACTATTATTATTATTATTATTATTATTATTATTATTATTATTATTATTATTATTATTATTGTTATTGATTACTTATTTGGATATTTTCTTAATATATTAACGGTATTGAGCATTGTGTGTCTGTAGAGGATTACTGTCTTACCTCGGTGATTTGGGGCCCATGACCCTCATTGGTAATCATCGGGTGAGCGTTGCAGGCATGATTGCCTGAATATTGGTTTTGGGGAATTCGTAGGTGGTGCCTCACTACTCTCTACTCCTCATATGTAAGGAAGAAACGTTTCAGGACCTACAGGGTGATTCCGCTAAAATATTCACCTCGAGTGACACGTTAACTAGTGTTAACATTTTGGAAAACCTGGTTGTTTTTTTTAAACGTTCATTGGTTATAAAGTTACTCATAAACTTTTACCTTTCCAGAGTGTCAATCTTTTTTTAAAGGGAATGATGCAGTTTTCTACACCTAGTATTAGGGATAAGGGCATTGCAAATTTAGGGGTGTTATTTTCATAATCCTAACTAGTACTTTTCTAGAACATGGAAGGTCTTCAGATGTTCTTTGTTTTCCAGCCATGAGCTGCCCTGTTTCAACAAACATTCTTTAAAAGCAGTCATATCTTGAGTTTTTTCCTTTACTTGTTAGGTATGCTGATTTTTAACTCTTGCATTGGTAGCATTGCATACTTACAGGTTCAGTAGAACAAAATTTCTAGCTAGCACAAGGGGAAGTGACAATATAGCACATCTTGACTGTCTAGTGATTTGTTCAGATAGATCCACAGATGAACTAAGCACGTTTGAGAAGACATTACATTTTCTATAGAATTATTTGAGATTTTAAAAAATAATCGCACCCCCAAATTTACAATGTCTATATTTATTTCAAGGTGTAGAAAACATGTCGATTCTATTAATAAAACGTCAACTTATCGCAGGAGATTTTAACCCTGGAAAACTATGGCAAGTTCATTATGGCCCTTGGAAACATTACCAAAAATAAAGACATGTTTTTTTGGTTATCACTTGATTTAAGAGTAATTTTAGTTGAACGTTTTACTTATATATCCCATCATATTTGTTTGTTTTTTTGTGCAGACAACTTTTCTGTTGAGTGATTACATGAATTTTTACATGTTAAATGCAATTTTGGAAAAGGTGTTGATAATTCTGCAAAATATCTTCCAGTGTTGTGCTTTCTTGCCTTTTTGTTATTTAGATTTGAGTTACATTTATTGTCTTGCATATATTTATCATGCCAGGTAGCTGTTCAGTTAACTTGGTAAAGCATTAATCTCTTGATAGATACGTAAGCTTTATGTCTTGGAGGAGAAAAATGTTGAATATGAGGCTAGTTGTGTATGTTCCCAGGAGCTCCTTCAGGAAGCTGAAGCAGATGAGACAGAGTGTGGTGAAAGCCGTAGAGGCTTAGGAGGTTCTGGAGCGGGTGGATCTCGATACTACAGCAATAGCAGTCGGCGTAGAGGACGGCGAGATGCAGCAGTATCAGAGCGGCCAACACGTGGCGGTTCACTACAAAATCTAGTTCACGCTTCCAATTCAGAGTTTGATACGAGCTTTAGTGGTTACTTTACAACTGGTTCGTCTCATGGTGGGAGACGGAAATCTAAGCGAAGTGGTGGGGGTGGGGCGGGCTGCATCGGAGGTGTAGGTGGTGGACGGGACTGTGGGGTCAATGTGAGTGCTCGTCAGCGCGAGGGTGGGTCGTTACCCAGTAATGTGAACGTTGGGGGTATGCTCACTCTAAGTGGACTGGAGTATCATCATCCTTCTCCAACATCTCTACCGTTTGAGGAAGTGCGTTTCTGTGCTAACAGTGCCAAACCTGCGAAGCGGAAGGATCCGTTGGTACATACTACTTCGTCGAATGACTTTGTGTCGATGCCTGTCCACGTATCTGCAGAAGTCAACTCGTCGTCCTCCCCCGAGGTGGGAGGACGGCAGACGGGTAACACTGCTAGATATCTGATGGCGCCCAAGACTGAATGCATGGTAATCGACTTAGGCCATTGTGCCGAGAGTGATGACGATGAACCACCTCCTGCCAGAGGTGTTGTGTTGGACGATGCAGAGAAAAGAAATGGTGCTGAAGAAGAGGGAACCGAGATGGAGGTCCTCCAGCGTGCGGAGGTGACAGCTCGAGTGCCCAACTACACTAGCCATGCGACTTTGGAGGTTGGCCTTGGAGACGTCGCGAAGAAGACGGAAACTCTGGATGTGGACTCCATGGTAACTTCCCCTCTTAGGCTTCTTCAGGTAATGTTCCAACCCTGGTTAGTTGCTGCACATCCTAGCAGGTGGTAGTCTTTTTAGATCGCAGGTTTTGTACAGCTGTGATATAATTAGAAATACTCGTACTGTACTAAACCAGTAAAGATTCTCTGCATTTTTGAAAATACACCTTGCAACTTCGTCTTCTTGTATAGGGAGATGGAGTTAGTATCCTAGGTGGGGCTCGTATCTCAGGTGGCATCAGTAGGTTCTGCTGTAGCTGTACCAGATTTGCTTTTATCTTTCTTCTTATTGTGACACATTATTTACTTCATCACATATCTACCCCACTCGGTAATTCCAGAAGGTCAACTATGCTTTAAAAGTTCTTGCTTTGGTAAAAAAAAAGTATTTCTTCAAATCAGAAATTAATAACAATCTCTGTTACACGGATGCGCGAGTATACCTTTAAAACATGTCATATCATAGTATATAGGAAGATAGGAACATGAAAGTGTGTGTAGTAGGATAAACAGGGCAGTGTGGGAACGCGGCAATAGATAGCGGAGACTAGGACGACTTTGAAAACACAAAAAGGATGAGCACAATCTCCATATCTTCACGCACTGCTGTCTTCCATTAAAAAGGCTCTCTTCATCAGTCTGTTCTATGTCTTTTCCTCTCAGACCCTGTTGAGTTTGTTTCTGCTTCCCAGCTTCATTGATGGGCCATCTTGACAAATCTGCATCAAACTTTCCTGTTATCTTAGTTTGCTGCATCATAATTGAAGATATGTCAGGATGTAGTTGCCTGCCCTCCTGACAATGCTGGGAAACAGACAAGGTATGTCGGTATGGGCCGTCCCTCACTGTCCTGGCAAAGCAGGAAAGCAGAAACAAGCCTCTTGCAGGCTGAGGAGAAATTGATGTAGAACCGGAATTGATGAGGGGAGGACTTATCTACATAGAAGACGTCAGCATGTGAAAATGTAGATTGCTCTCACGTTTTCGTGTTTTTGCTATTCTCTTCGTTCTCATGCTGCTCCTTTCCACATTGGCCATCCATTGTTTATTCTGTTGTGTGTTCCTTCTCATGTTCCCTATCTATCTGTATGACTTGATTTGATATTTGTTTGTTACTTTCCATTACTTTAAAATGTTTGCGATAGACTCAGTGAGCTGAATATGCAACAATATGGGAAAAAGATTAAAAGTAATTCTAGAAACACAGGTTTTTCAGCCTAGAATTTCTTTTTAAAACTTACCAAAATGTAAAGGTTGGAATTTTACCATTTGTAAAGAAGCATATTTCTACAAATCTAAGTGTTATTTCTCTATTTGCCTTAGTGAAAAATTCATTTTCATTGAATCTGGTGTTAACACATTGATGACTGGCCCCTGAGATCTCGATTTTTACGCACGGGCATTGTTTGTGTACTCATGTTCGTAAAAAAAACAAAAACAGAACACCTTGAAAGACCAGAGATAGAATGTGATGCCTCTCCCTGTCTGCGGTGAACCAAAATGCAGCCATCATTTTCAAACAAACAGGACTTGGATTCGTCCGAAAACACTATCTGCTGCCATTCCTGTCCCCAGTAACATCGTTCCATACACCATTGAAGTCTAGCATGTTTATGCACATTAGTCAAAGGTAAGCGGAGAAGTGGACGACGCTCTGATAACCCACACTGTAATAAATGGTGACTGACTGCCACTCCTGATAGTGTACGAGGACGCATATCTGTCCCGCATTGCCATTTGGATGTGGTGTCTTATCTTCTCAGGTGGAAAATAAAAAATACGTGTGAATCTTTAGATCCATCTTGTCGTGTTCTACAGGCTTCTAATTCTGTACTACACACCCGTTGCACTGCCAACATACTTCGTCGCACATGAGCAATTTCCTGGATGGATGCACAACGTTCTCTCATGCCAATAATGCGCCCTCTTTCAAACTCACTCATCTGACTGTACGATTCTCGCATGCATCTGCGAGGCATCCGGCACGTCTGCTCAAGTCACATTGATCTATTACCTTCGGTTTATAGCGACAAGAGCCCCAGGCACATTTCACCATTCAGTGACGGTGCGCCGAGATATTGATGTGGACCTTGAACCTGAGGACAGAATGGTTCAAATTATAATTTCTTCAGAACATACTAATGCACATGTACTGTACTTTGAATATGAACTTCTATCTCTAGTCTTTCAAGGTGTTCTGGTTTATATAAACATGTGTAGCTTGAAGTGCCATCTGTTTGCTGTAATTTTAATCACTTTCAATCATGTCATGGAGTAGAGGAATCGTAGATTTTAGTGTCAATGAATATTTTTAATTGTACGGTCTTTGTAGGCATGGGAACTTTGTATATACGTAGGTGTTCTTACGTGCTCAGAATCATTGTACATAGCAATATGCCCTATGTGACGACTAAGCATTTTAACATTTATATGGCGATTCGTTTCCTGATTTGTCACATCTGTAACGAGCCCTGACAATTCTTGTAGTTTCTCAGCTGACAGTAGGTGACGGGGTTCAAGAATTCTCTCTTTTATGCACCTTGTATTTTCTTGATTATTGATGAAATTGTGGGCAAGAGTGAGTTCCAAATGGTGTAGTCATAAAATGTAAATTATTGCTGCATCTTTCTTTTCTTTTTTTAAAGCTTAATGTTTTTAGCAAAATAATGATCGATATGTAGAGCTATTTGCTGGAGCTCCAGTGGGGATGTCAACGTGAAGAGTTCCCAACGGCTGCTGATAATTGTGATTATGTACGGACCACTTATAATAGGTTCAGAGTGACGGTGAATTAGATATTTATAATGGTTAACGGCTAACGCTAAATTGGGAGTAGCCAGAAAGAGAGATCCTTGCATACTTGAAAACGAGTACACAAATGGCACAAACAGGGCATTCATACTACACTGTGCTTAGAAATACTATCAAATAGAGCCACAAGCAGAACTGCTTTGAACTCTAACACAACATACAGACTACTAAACAACCTAGTGTTCGTCGCCATAAGACCTATCTGTGTCGGTGCGACGTAAAGCCCCTAGCAAAAAAAAAAAAAAAAAAAAAAAAAAAACCTAGTGAGTACATGTTCCAAGTTCGAGGTCGATATCTTGAATATTTTTGAGTTGCACTGCTGCACTCAAACTACTGTACTTTCTTTCTTGGAGGCTGGAACTATCTGGTCTTCATGGGGTAGCAGCCTCTGTGCAGGGCCCGTCGTCAATGTGTTAATCATTAACTCAGTATTAATGTATTTATTCTTTTACCCTCATTCAATCAGTAAGGGTGTTGTAAAATAGTAGTGGATGTGCAGTTCTGTGTTAGTCCAAATTTTTTCATATATTGAAAGTTCATGTTCAATTCTGTGCACTTTCTTACAGGTCCCTTAAAATTACTTTATTTTAACTTTTTTTGTTTTTGAATTGATTTTATTGGTCTTCTGAAAACTTTAAATTGTGCTGTGATTTTTCTGTATTGTGACTAAGAAAGTTTATTGCAACCTGCAGTCTTGCATTCTATCAGTCCTTGGTAAGTATTAGCCATGATAATGTTTTGTTCCTTAGCATATAACAAAGTATTCTCACTAATACAGTTTCTCACTGAATTAAATGCACATTTTTAATGACAAATATTAATATTGATTAATAATTTGGGTCTGAAGATTATCACAAAATGCAGATACACAGAGAAGGTGCTCTCTCATACAGCAGCTTTAAAATAGTTTCACATGAGAAACAACATTGTTGATTGCATAACAGTATCGTATAGGCTTTGCAGTTCCTCTTCAACTTTAGGAAACCTGCTGTTACTTTATGGGCTGCATATTGTTGAGCTTTTGAAGTGCAGTTGGGCTCTAAATACATGCAGCCCTCTGCTGCATTTCCAATTATTGCAACAGAAGTGATCACCATGAGTATAGGATCCAGTATCATTGGAATACTCCTATATAGTGGATGTAAAAAAAAAAAAAAATAGAACACTATCACAGATCCATTTGTAAATAACTTGTGCGATAAGTTTGTATTAGGTAGGAATTAAGTCAGTGGCAGGTTGACATAGCCTTGCTCACTGAGCAATGGTGCCTTGTAACATGGAAGTAACAAATGCCCCAATTTGGAATGTCAGGATTTTTGAAATATCTAGTCTGCTGCTGGCCTTCTGTATATTGAGATACCCTTAGGACTGTGCTCGATATATGCACAGTCATCATTGGCATTTGAATTCTGATTATGCAAAACCTTGTTTTGTTGATTCTCAACTGTTGGGTTTAAGTTGTTTGGAAAGAAAAAACTTGATACTCAAATTCTTCAAACCTCAAAGGAACTTGAGTGTGTGAAATACTTAGAGACATTTACCAAAGGCATGGCCTCAGAATTACACATTGGCTAGTCTAAGCTATTAATTGATGTGTAAGGTTCCGATTCTTGTTGTAACA
This sequence comes from Anabrus simplex, assembly GCF_040414725.1. Classification (NCBI taxonomy): domain Eukaryota; kingdom Metazoa; phylum Arthropoda; class Insecta; order Orthoptera; family Tettigoniidae; genus Anabrus; species Anabrus simplex. The sequence goes on along the minus strand of NC_090279.1, from coordinate 203,799,765 downwards.
TGTTAATATTAGCAGTTTTAGCTATAGTGTGCATCTGCATCTCTCTACCTTAAAAGACAGTACACATTAAATGGTGGCACACTGATGCCAGATCTGCTGCACATACAAAGCTGTGCAAGGCCAGGCATGTGGCAACTCTTATACGGGCATGTTTTAGTGAAAACCCTTGAAATTCCAGATACATTTGTTTGTTGCATATAATTGTACCTCATGACCTCCAGGTCAAACGATGGCACAAGTATTTAGTTATGATACGGCAAAGTTCAGGTTGTGATTTAAATTCACACATAATTAATATTCATTTTAAAATGTAATTGTAATAATGTTACAATGTGATTTATAATATTATATTGGCATGTTATGCCTTCCATAAATTCCTCGTGTGTCCATTGATGGTCTGGGTTCAACTGAATCTCATCCAGTTGACGATGCATTGACATGCAGCACTGGGTGGTAATGTGATAATTTATAATTGCCATCTGATGCAGAGCTCTGATTTGTTTTAAAAACTATTTGACATTTTGAAACTTTTATTCTCACTTCGACGCCAATGTACGGTCAGTAATGAAATGTTACTCATAGCCACCTGAGAATTTAAAAGTATTACTTCATTTAAAAATCTCTCTTATTAATGTAAAATTTGTCTGCTACGGAGTACATTTTATCAACAAAATTCTTTGTTTTGATCATTGGGTTTTATCTATTATGTGATAAGTTATTTATCTGAAAAATTATGGATTTGTACCAAAAATAACATAATTGTGAAAAATAGGCCTTATAATTTGACTTTGGATTGTTGGGAAATTGGCAACATTGCAGGGGTAGAAAAGGGCTAAGCTAATTGCAGGACATGCGAATGAGAGGCAAATACATCTAACTCCATATTCTTTTAAGGTAGAGATGCACTGTACGCAAGTGTTCTTGGTACCATGGCCGTTAGCCCACGCAGAAAGAGAAATATGCCTGTGGTGGTAGCTGATCCTTTTGCCATTACAATGTGGGCTCTATAATATGTTCTGCATACTAAAATAATGTTGCTATTAACATCATTGTTTGGTTCATTGATCCTTCACTTCGTCTAGGCATTCAAAATCTACCTCTCAAGTCAGTGTAATGGAAGTAAAGTGCCTTTGTTACATGTGGGTTTGCTAGTGTAACCATTTTCCTTCTTTAAGTGTGTAGTTCAGGACTGGAAATTAAAATGACATATTCTACAAAAATAAAAAAAATAAAAATTGTGGATCAGTGGTAGCCATGAATGATGTCCATGTTATCACTTAAGGTGGCGCTAACTGATCTACAAATCAGACTGTTCCTGTTCCAAAATCACGCTCCTCTCATCAGAGCCACTGATTGTTATTATGAAAGTTTATACACACAAACTCACTTTACAAGATGCAGTGGTTAATATTAAAGAAAACTTCTTTAACATTATAAATGAACATATTCCTAACAACAAATGGTAAATTTATGAGCTATCTATAAAAGTAGAAGATATCAAATTAGGCACATGCAAATAAGAATGTTCATATTACAAATCTATGAAAACTTCTTAATCTTAGTCTTCCAATTTTCCTTTTATTTTCAAAAATGTCGTCGAGGAAGAAAAGATTTTGTTTTGTCAAGTTTTGTGTATGGTAAAACTAGCATATTATTGTTCTTCAGATTAATACATAAAACGTCTAATAATTCCATAAATTCCAACTTTATTGCTGTAGTTTTTGAGATAAAGTACAGTACCATATCCTTAAAATAATTCACAATACCCTAACTTTAGTTAGTGCTACCTTAACTTCAAGAAATTGGCTATTAAAAATATTGAATCCTGCTAATGTTTCTAACTTCAGATTAGAAATTAGGTAATAGGCAATTCTGGAGGTGAAAGAAGTCTTTGGTCATTTAGTAGGCTGAAAATTATAAATACGTTAAAAGACCTTGTTATATCTTTTTCCTTTACAAACTTTCTGTCTTCATAGTGTGAGAAGAGTGGTGTTGTAAATGGTGTGGAGCAGAGTCATCTCCAGTTGTCCTCGTCCTACAACTCAGTCAAGTGCTTCATGGGTTCAACAGGAAGTTCTCGAGATGACAGGACGGTGTCTGCAAGTGGAAAAGGTCTGTCCTATTATCACTACACACGTATTATTTATTTTGACTTGACCCAACTGGAGATTGATACAGATAAATTTTTAAAGTAATTGTGAGGAGTTAGTTAGTACCTAGTTTGGGAGATACAGTTCTTCAGGATTTGGATTGAATGTTTTAATGCAATCGGTGCAACTTCTTATTACTGCCTGATTAAGATTAAATGATTTTGCAGAACTTGACGAAAGAGAAATGGTTCCTCTGGCGCCAATTATTAATCCGGTGACCTTGATATCATGCGATTGGTATTCTTGTTAATAGAATTCGATGGTTCATTCAAATGTTGCTCTCTTTCCCTCATGAAACTCATTGGGTTGTTTCGGGCATTTCAAATTTGATCGTCAGATCTGTTATAAATAAAGCCCTTTTCTGTGGGCTTTGAAAGCCATTATGTCAATTTGACAGGTGGTGCCTGTAACAAGAGACTGTGAACTTCCTAGACGATTGTAAAGTGAGAGTCCCTTAACACTTGCATGGTGGCAGATCGTATTTTATGGTGCGCTGTATTTCGTAGAGCTTTTCTATGCAAGCAGTAACAGAGGATGTGAGCAAGTGTTTGTACCTCCTGGCATGGAGTCTTCTAGTTTAGTACCAGAAGTTGTACTTTATAATTAATGAATACACTTCCTATTCACTAATTGAAGCTCTGTATCAGTTTAAGAGGCCACCAGACCTGAAGATCGCAAGTTCAGTTCCAGTAGAGGTAGTAGAATTTTTGAAGGAGAAAAATTCTTCTGGTTCCTTGACAATGCTCAGCATACAGGCAAGGAAGTTGCCGGAAAGGGCTTTCCACTAATGAATATTTTCTGAATTCTCACATTTGTTTCTTTTTACTGATGTCTTCTGAAGCCACTATAAATCAGTCTGAAAACATATGAAAGTTTTGTGCAACCTTATTAACATGCCTAGTACCCATTACAGTACACACTAAGTTGGCACAAACTCCCTTATTCCACTTACTTAATTTGATTTTAATTTTCCTGGTCTTTGCTGTCAGTTTTCATTTTCATGTTTGTCCAGCATTGTATAACATTTTTCATACATTGTGTTCCCAGATGTTGATTGTCACAGGTAGACAGTTTCCTTTATTCAAGTGTTCTACTTGAACTCATGAAAGTGTGGGAAGTCTGTCATTGCTCTTTATTCACAGGATTGAGAGGAAAGTGAGGCTACAATATTAGCTTTATCTTGGTGCATGTGGAAGCTGAAGTGGGGAAACTTGTGGAGAGATGGGCAGACTTCTTTATTCCAACAAAACATCACTCCTTAAAAATTGTCCCAGATGCCTCCTTATTCTGGGGAGCTCTTCAGTTTAAGAGAACTTCATAAGAAATTAAGATTACATGATGCTTTGAACTGATGTTGAAATTGTTGAACATTTATTCAAAATTGCATTTCTATCAAATGCATGTGCACTATGTCTTCTGGTATGGGCTAGAATAAAATTCTTTCATTGACCTGTCTGTCTTATACTTGGCTTTGACAGTATGAAAGTGGCCGAGGTATGAGTGACGCCAGTAATGCCATTCCTTATGCAGCCAGTTCCTGCTATGAATGGTGTGAAAATGTCACTCATAGGGTCTGTTGGTGCACGCATTTCAGTGGGCTTGGCAGACTGATGTGTAATAGCAACTTCTGGCTCAGTGAGGAAAGCAACGGGAAACTACCTCACTCCTCGTTTCCATAGTACGCCTCTTCAGTGACACCTAGGCCATCTATGACAGCTAATGGTGAACCTGTTGAGGATCCAACCAGCCTTTGGACTGAATACCCAACATCAAATGCATAATAGAAGAAACAGGAAATGTCTGTTAGGTACCTTTATATAGACAAGACAGAAGTGATGACAAAATAATATTTATTACACAATGTCGGGTGCTCATGCATATAACAGGTTTAAGTATAAGTTATTCATATGTATACAGCAACAGTTCAACAAGTGCAAAATTATGTGCAGTACATGAACTACTTTATTGAGCATGCGAGGCTGGTTTTCTGTCGCAGGTTAAAAGACCAGATTCATAGTCATCAGAGTTTTTATCATAATGTACACTGACTTAGCGTATGTCACGGGATAGTCACCTAATAGCGTGTGGGGCCTCCTGTGGCCCTGCGAACTGCAGTGAGGCTGTGGAAGTGAGTCGGCAAGTCCCTGGTAGTCCTCTGGACGCAGCTGACACCAAATCGTTTGCAGAGCGGCCGCCAATGCTTGTCTGTCCGTGAGTGCAGGATCCATGGCACGGAGCCTGCGTTCCAGGACATCCCAGATCTGCTCGATAGGGTTCATATCGGGGCTCCTGTATGGCCACAGCAGTCGTTGGACCTCCGCTTCATGTTCCTTGAACTATTCCCGGGCGACGTGGGAGCGATGTGGCGGCGCGTTATCATATTGAAACATCGCAGAACCGTCTGGGCGCTGGAAGGCCAAAAATGGGTGGAGATGGTCTCCGAGCAGCTCAACATACCGCGTACCATTCAAAGTGTCTTTCAGAACAACTAGGGGCCCCTTCCTTACCAGGAAAATGCACCCCAGACCATAACAGAGACACCAGCGCCCTGGACCACACCTTTGAGGCAGGCGGAATTCATAGCTTCATGTGGTCTGCGCCATACACGGTGCCTTCCATCGGCATGGTGCAGTTGAAATCGTGATTCGTCCGGCCGTATCACGTTACGCCATTGTTCCAGTGTCCATCCCTGGTGACTGGCGACATATGCGAGTCATTATGCCCGACGACGTTGGGTTAACAGTGGCACCCGTGTGCGGCACCGGCTCCCATACCCCATAGAACCATTGTTCCTACGAATTGTCCACTGGGAGACTTGTCTTGCACGGTTGCCCGTCTGTCACTATTGTCGATCCGTCTCAGATGTTGCCGGTCACGGTCATCGAGGGTGGCGGGACAGCCGGTCGTTCATCTGCTGTGGACGGTGACGCCCGCATTCAACCATTCACGATACACCCTGGACATGGTTGATCGTGTGCAGCCGAATTCCCGCGCCACTTCCAAAATCGCACATCACATCCGTCGGGCACAGACTACCATACGCCATTCGAATGGTGTCAGCTCATGACGACGTTCCATGTTACACCTGTCACGCACAGCCACTGTTCACAAGGTCGCCTATACAACTGGCGCTGGCACGGGGGGCGTGTGGTGCGTAGACAACACACCTGCACCATCTCATGACATTTGCCCAGTCGGTGTATATGTGTACTACTTCTCTTACTCATATTGAGAGGTATACAACACAATAAAAGCTCGGATCATTTTCAAGAAAAGTGGACAGAAGTCCTATCATGCCATTGAGACTTCAGACACATTAATTTTGGTCCCCTGATGATGTTTGTACCTTCAGAAAAATATTGTGGAACAAATCCACAAAATTTGGAACAAACAAATACTCGCTTAGGAACTATAGAAATAATTACTAGGAAGAACACTAACAATGGAGGGTTCACAAAGAGGCAAACGGATAACACCAAATAACAGAAATGTGTTTATTATAGTATCTTGTTCAGTTGAAATCCTGAATAGAATCGTTGAATGGTTGGAGCTTCTCTTGCTTTGACCCCTCTGTAATTTATAGGGGCAGAAGTGTACATTCTGTATGTTCATTCTGAGCCCTGCAAGTTGTTTGATGACATTTTACTTCTGATTTGCTGTAATGATTGGTATTGTCATTCAGTGTGGCCTTTTCTGTTGTAATATTAATGCAGTGTTAAGCATTGAATGCATATTTTATCTCTGTACTATGGGATTCATCTTTCTGCATGTCCGATAAGCAGGTACTTGACTGTAAAAATATTTTATGAGCTCTTGCTTCACTTATGGAGTCGTATTTTCTTTTACAGGCTCCAGCACGGTTCTTAACTTACTGAATGGCTTGAGGATGGTGAATTTAGTGAATCCAGCTTCTTTTCAATTATCCGGTAATAGTCGCAGTACTGCTTTCGAGGTCACATATGGTTTGTGTAAGGCTAGGATGCCTTTTTATGAAATTCCTGCACTTCATAGTTTATGACAATCCTATGTTTGTTTCTGCCTTTTATATTGTGATCTCATTTTCAAGATTGCTCCATGTGATATTTTGTCTGCTCGGGAAGTAACACATCATTTATGTGTATACCAGCAGCATATAGTTTACATTTTCTGTAAAGAAAGATTCCTGTTCTAATTCTTTTGCTGTAGAAATCATTTAATATTCTGTGTGGCTTTGAGATCATTGACCTTTTCATCCTTTTTTGTAAGGTGTTCCTGAATAAGCCTGGACAGAACCAATTTTAATGTTGGTGGTTTCAAGTATTTTGTTGACAGCTACATGTTCTGTAATACCACTCAGTTTCTCCAAGGACTTCTAATGATTACCCCCTTGTTTAGTTCATTTGTGTGAGACTTGGATTCTGTATAATTCTTAGAAGAATTTTTTTGGTCAAATTTTTGATATGTAGGGAAGAGGGGCAGTTTGTCGTAGACGGATTACTTGAAGTCTTCAGCGGGGATGACCTATTTACCAGCAGAGCACTTCATTCTGGCCTGTCTTACCATGCTACTCTCAAATATTCCTGTATTCTCCAAGGCTTGTGTCAGTTTTCAGAAATTGTTTCTCACAAATATGATTTTAACTTCAGTGAGCTAATATTTTGATAATATAATGCATGTCATAGTTGCATTGTAATATGGTAAAGCATTTCATAATTTTTTGTTCTATCGGTTACTATAAAAGGTTTAGGAGTCTCAGCATTCTCATTATAGGTAATTTTAATTATGTTTTATTTTCCAAAGTATATTTTTAACTAGTCTGTTGCTGACAAGTTACTGAGCATCTTTCAACCTTAGGGTTGGAAGAAACTTATTAGACCCTGATCAATACGGTCTGTTGACTACAACTGCTACTATCACCCTTTCACTTTTATTCATGTATTTCCATAGCTCTGACTCTCAGTGGCCTTATTCTACGCGGTACCTTGTAGCTGTCGTTTGCTCTCTTAATAGCTGTCAAGATGTACATTTTCTCCGGAACAGGGTGTAGGAACATAGCTGTCTACTAGACTTTACAGCACTAGTTATTCTACTTTCCTAATTTGAAGTCTGTCTGTTGGATCCTGAAATAGCACCTCCCTCCAAAGGTTGTGTGGTTATAGTAAAACCACGAAAAACAATCGCGCTGCCAAAATAAGGCGTACTAGACAAGATGAAGAGCGGGGTAGTTTGCCATTGCTTTCCTCTTTGGGCCAAGAAGTGCTATTGCAGCAGGACTGACTCTGAGTAACAAATTTTATAACACTCAAGACACAATAGTTGTGCTCCGAATGTCATTACTCGGCACTGCACATACCTCGTCAGCTTCCCATATTGTCGCAGCCATGGATAAGACTGGGGCTTTGATGAAAAGCTACATTTTGCTCTGGCCTGTGCCGAGAGATTGCCAGAGTACTGCATCCATCAAGAAGTGGCAACAGGCAGACAGTGAAGTGCCATTTTTATTTGTTAATGAAACATATAATAAACTCCACGTGAATTATTCTAACCCAACTCGAACCGATCTCAAGGACACTGATATAACAGAATTTTTTTCCCCTCTCTCTACTGTTACCATATGGTAACACTTTAGTGTTCAAGTTTCATAAAGAGGATGTATACTATCGTTCTTTATATTGATGGAAGACTTCGAAACATTTCCCAGAATGCGAGTGTCTTATAAAACCTACAGGCTGAGTAGCTCAGACTGTTGAGGCGTTGGCCTTCTGACCACAAGTTGGCAAGTTTGATCCTGGCTCAGCCCAATGGTGTTTGAAGGTGTTCAAATAAGTTGCCTCGCGTCCGTAGATTTACTGCACGTAAAAACTCCTTCCTGACTAAATTCTGGCACTTCGTCGTCTCCAGAAACCATAAAAGTAGCTAGTGGGATGTAAAGCCCATATTATTATTATTATTATTATTATTATTATTATAAAACCTGTGCAATCTTCCCCCACGTTATCTGGGTAGTGAGCCTACCCCTTCATGGAATGCAGCGAGTTTGATTCTTGTCCAGGTCTCGTTCTAGATCCACACAGCCTACATGAGAACATTTGAAGAGCCACCTGACGTTAAGATGTCGGCCCTGATCTAGAAATTAAATAATGGTTGAAAGGATTCACATGCCTTCAGTTGCTTGGTGTGCTTAAGTCCATGAGGGCTAAGGTGGTGTAGATTTTGTCTAGTTTTGCCTCAGATCTGACAAGTCAGATAACCGTGATCTTCAGAAAACAGTTAACCTGTAAGGGCAGATTTTCAATGAATTATATTTCTTGACTAAATTATTTTATAACTTCATTTTAAGGATCTTAAATCATAATTTGATTGTGAAATTACTTTTTAAAAATAAATTTCACAAATTTCCATATTTACAAGATACTTCATATAATTAGTGAGAATAATTACGGAAGTTTTTTAAAAATACAAATAATTGATAGCCATAAAGCAACATTTCAAACCAAGCCATGAAGATTTGGTGTTATTTTGTAGAAACTGGAAAACATATAGAGCTTGAAATCTGTATTGTCTCATGGGCCTCACATTGCGAGTTGTCCTAAACATGTTGCGACACTCAGTAAAGTTTAATATCTCATTTATCATAGATCATGCAGTAAAAAAGTATGGGGCATAATGTTCTGAAAGTTGTATTTTCTACAACTTTTATTATGAATGAATATTAGATATGATATTTACCAAGATAATTGGACATTTGTGAAAACTATTGTGATTACCTGTTTATTCCTCTGGAAGAAAAAAATTTAGAAAATGAAAAAATTACGTCAGTGCCATTGCTGTGCAATTGTATACTAATCAAGAAGTATACAGCCTAGTTGCAAAATTGCAAATTATGTAATGAAAATCGCTAATTAGGTGCTACCTTTCACAAAGGGGTGTATCTCCCACAAATTTTTTAGAGCCTCTTTTTATGGTCAACAATTCTACCACACACATTCAGGGTTTATCTTTGATTGTTAAGGTTTCCTAAGACAAAGCTTTCCGGTAGCCATTTTTACCTACTATTTCCTTCCCCATAATTGCCACTGGTCAGCTCTCTTCTGTTGCATCCTTAATATTTGATACATCCAAACCTTCCTCGTCTAATGCTTTACACAACTGTAAAATCCATGTAAAAAAATCATTGCGTTGTTCTCTAGATCAGGGAAAAAAATGATGAAAAGTTAAAATGAGGAAATAAATAAGATACATATATGGAGCCACCCTTCGTTTCCAAGTTTCAGCAGAACTATGAACCATCAGAAAATTCATGCCATGCAGGCACACCCGTCCAGTTCAAGTTTTGATGGTTCGAGTTTTCTTGAATTACAGAATTAAGATCAAACCTTTTTCATCCTTGCTTATTAATTTGATATTTCGGCTAAAACCTAGTGTGTTGTGAATCTTTCATCCTGTGTTGTATTATTGTTGATAGACCCAAACTCTTAAATTTCTTGTTATGTGTTATAAAACTAATTTTACAGTCTCTTATTTACGATGTGTATTTAAAATAATGGTTTATAATAGTAAATTTAAAATGCCTTAATAATTAGCCAGGTATTCATATTTTTTAAACCTTCAACCTGTCATGTAGGGATTTTTTTTTGTGGGGGTACATTGAACTTTTAGCCATAAGTGACTGGTACATTCTCATTAAAGATTGAGAACCTCTGCTCTAGATTAATCTGCCCAAACAATGGCACTTGCTGACTTTGTAATTTGTATATAGATAATTTAGACAATTATTATTATTATTATTATTATTATTATTATTATTATTATTATTATTATTATTATTATTATTATTGAATTTCCCATTACAAACCCTATTTTACTAGTAGTATATTAGGGCTATAGATAGTGAGACTAAGTTAATACATGACAATTGAATTAAAATAGAGATGACTTATAAATTAGATGGAGAAATTTAACAAACACTTTATAACAGCATCTTCTCTGAAATAGACATTTAGTCACTCTTGTAATTTTAGAGGAAATGAAATTTTAATTTGAAGAAGCATACATAAATCTATTCTATACAGAATTTTGAAATATATTTTCAGAAAGTCTAAAATTTTTAAAACTTGTGTACCATTTTGTACCTGTTGATCATTCATTTTCTGTGGTTGTTTCATTAATAAATAATTACTTGGCAACAAAGAAAATGGTTTCACATAAATGTGAGAGGATTCATCCTTACCTCTCTGTTCTAGGTGGTGACATTTCGAAGCGTTCCTCCTCGGGTACAGGTGAGGCTGGCAAGGCTGCCACCGGTGTCGTGCACAACATGTACCCCATGCAGCAGCACCACCTCAGCGTTTTGTCACTGACTCCCCACAACTGGGTCACCAAACCCCTCTGCCCTGGTAAGACGGCCACAGTAGCCTCTGAAAGGGCCTGCCTCCGAGCCTCGTTGGCCTCTGGTAAGAATGGTGTCTCCACTGTGTCCTATCCCTGAATATGTCGCTTCTCAGATGCAGCGAATATAGCAATCTCCCCCTAAAACATCTCGTGTACCGTTGCTTCATGTTCTTAATTTTTGCATTGGTTGTTTGTTTATTGATGTTGTTCAAGCAATGAAAGCAATTCTACTTATGATATAACTTTTTGTAAATTTATTATTTTTCACAACTTGCACAGTTGTGAAATTTATTGTTCGGTGTAGGTGTGCACAGCAGAGTGCTGAGATTGTAATGAAAACTTTGAACCATCTAATTACAAACTAAAAGCTTTATATCGTCACTGTAAATTTTATAAGAGAGTTGGCAGAAGTCCCACCTTACAATAGAAACATCAACTTAATAATAATAATTATCAACTTAATGAAAATCAATTAGTGCAAGTTTTGTCCTTTAAATCGTGGATATCAGCTATAGCTTGAATATCAAATTAAAACCAAAAGATAAAAGTATTATATAACAAGAAGTTAGATAAAACTATGTAAAGGCTAAAATATAGTCATAGTTATGTAAAAATCATTCGTTGATTATAAAATGCGGGGCCAACTTGGCTCTTCTTAAGATGGATCATGTTGATTTAGAAGTAATATGAGTTTGGAGAGTGTTGACTTGTGCTGTGTGGGATGTTGTGTGGAATCATGCTCAAGCCAGGTGGTTAAAGGTTAAGGTTTTAAAAGAACATATATCCTCGCTGGTTTAACTTGGTTTATCCCTGTCTTGTTGTGGAGGGTCTGCTGTGCCTAAATGGAAGATTCTCTCTGTTTGACCTGGTCTTTGGAAGCCACATTCTTCAAATGGGAAAAAAAACTTTGAGACCTTACACTAGAATAAGTGCGATTGTGATGAGTAATTATCATTCAACTCTTTACTTGTCTTACACTGAATGTCAGCGACACACACTTTATTTCATACATTTTATATATTATAATTTGTCTTGCCTTAACCTTTTGCCGTTCTGCATTTAAAGGCGGATGCCCGGTCGTAATTGCGGTGTTTTCTGAGAGTCCTTTAAATTCCAATTGGTTCAGCAGCATAAATACCATCCTTTAATGGAAAATAACTAGGGGTCAAACGGATAGATGTATTTCTATCTTCTGCGTTTCGTTCCTAAATGACTAGTGCATATGAATGTGTACATACCCTAATTTTGAATATCCACATTTCGCTCCTGATGGTATTCTAAAGAGCACCCCGTCCTGCACAGTGGTAGATTGCACTGCTTACAGTTGAACGTTGTTTTGTTTGCCTCCCAGAAGCTACCCCATTTTTCATTTGTAAACACAAAGCACACACTTTAGCACGACCAGATATCTTAACAAGAGAATGAAATAATTTAGGGGATTGGCAGATATGAGTAAACTACTTTCCCTGTCCGTACGTTCGCGAGACATGAAATTCCTGATCAGCTGTTGCACCAAGTTGTGCTGGAAGTTCAGCTGTCTGTCTCCTTGAGCTGTGAGAGCTGGTCGGTTACTCATATAATAGAGAATGAAACCGTTCGCAATGCACATTTTGATCTTAAAATGAAAAATATATTTCTACCATTTTTTACACGATCACCCAACTTTGTAGCATTCTCCTTTCTGAATCCCACGAGGTGATACTCCCATGTGGCACATCCCAAGTGGTAGATAGGGGGGTCCTCACCAGCTTGCCGGCGGACTTGGGGGGAATAAAATACCTATTGTGGACCAAACACGTACCCCCTGTGGGTGGGGGAGGCAGACGAAGAATTCACCCAGGTATCTCCTGCCTGTCGTAAGAGGCGACTAAAAGGGGCGACCAAGGGATGATCCAATTAGAACCATGAGACTACTAGTAATTACTACCATCACGCAGGGAACACCATGGGTCGCATTTACTTGCATGTAGTACCACTATGTTAGGTACGCAATAGGTTTGTGATTAGTAGCGACAGTGTGTGAATCGGGATGCTGGTCCTACAGTACCTGTGTTTCGTACCCCTATATGAGCGACACCATGGGATTTTTTTCCTATTTGCTTTACGTCGCACAGACACAGATGTCTTATGGCGACGATGGGATGGGAAAGGCCTTGGAATTGGAAGGAAGCGGCTGTGGCCTTAATTAAGGTACAGCCCCAGCATTTTGCCTGGTGTGAAAATGGGAAACCACGGAAAACCATCTTCAGGGCTGCCAACAGTGGGGTTCGAACCCACTATCTCCCGATTACTGTATACTGGCCCCACTTAAGCAACTGCAGCTATCGAGCTCGGTACCATGGGATTAGCGGCACCATGGTTCTGTCTTACCTATACTCGGTTCCCACTATGTGAGGTATTCCATGGGATAGTATGGGTCCCTGTGGTTAGTCCACTTATTTGAGGAACGCCATAGGTTTGCGTTGCCTGAAAATAGCGTTGCAATGTTCGAAACGCCATAGGTTTGTGTTACATGTGTGCATTACACTACCTGTGAATAGTTCCATAATGTGCGGAATACCGCGAGTCTCTGCTATTTTTTATTAGTACCGCAACATTACCCATAGCATGGTTCTACTCTCCTAGCGATAAATACCATTATGAGAGGCCGATGACCTGGATTTTGGACCCGCTTCGATTAAAAGCATAATCGATTCAACATCGTGCTATAGAAGCAGTCAATTGGTCAGTATTACTATTGTTTTGTGCCAGCTTCTGTGCATGTGAGACACTGTTGGTCGGATCCACTGATCATTTTAAATTCATATCCGTCCATCCATTCATTCTTCGTCCTTGCTCTTTGAATTCTCGTCAGTGGAGGGTTTTGGACTTTCGAGTTGTCATTTCATTTTGTCTCATTTCGTACCATTAGGGGCAGATGACCTTCATGTTAGGCCTCTTTAAAGAACAAACATCAATCATCAATCACCTTTCTGAATCACTGATGTCCACGCCACCCATATGTTTTGTGTAATTAATGACAGCACGAGGACACGCGATTTCTTAATTTCATTTACCGTTTTTATCATTTCACTGTACCATCATTCACAGAATCTGAACTTGTTGACAGCATAAGAACCCTTCGACACAACTCTGTGTTAGACGACATGGTGTGAATTTGAACAGGAATAATCTCTTAACTAAAGACGATGTTTATAAAGTACGTCTGCTTGGGAAATATACACAGGAAATGCTGTCAACAAGGTCCTGACAGTGTGCTGAGTCAAGGGAATACAGAATGAAGAACCTTCAATATTTCTCAACACACTTCTAATGAACGTGAATGTGATGAGCGCTTTGGGGTGTTCAGCACCTTTGGAGAGTTCAGCACGGCAGATGGGTATATTCGAGAGCTCTGATGAGTTAGGGACAGCAAAGCATTAACTTTGATTTTGACTGATGATGGACTCTGCAAGACTTGAAACTAGTGTCAAATATATGTAACATTTGTAGGTTACAATAAATGAGTTTAGAATAGGTGGAAACATTTTAGCTCCTGTTTCACATTATATCAAGAGATACACAAGTTAAAAAGTTGTTACAATGCAGAGCTAACAAAGGATTTCTGATCCATTCATACCGAACATATTTGCAACATGCTGAGACATTGTTTTATTTTGTTTAACTTTAGATATAATAGTCCCTATCTCTTTGTGCGACTTTAGATATGTTAGCTGAAATCAAAATTACAAACTTTTTGCTGGTCAATCTCTATGACTTTGCTTGTGTGAAGTAAAATGAACTTAACTGCAGTTTCCTGTATTATGTATATTCAGGAATGTCCAGATGATCATCTGAGGTCAGAAATAACAGCATTCCATCTCTCACGACTTCATAGGAAAAAGAGATATTGTTGACCTTTCAAAGCCAGCAAGATATTGGCGTGCTGTTGGGAAAACTTCAGTCCCTAAGTTAGATCCAGATATTAGTATCTATAAAACTTCAAGGTTGGCAAAAATGGTTGGTGCAGTGGGCTAAATACAGGATTTAAAAAAATAATTGAATTTAAGAATATTTGAGGTTTTGAAAAGATCTAAAGTGCCAGAAAATACCTTACTGAACTAAATGGAAAAGTACCCTGTGATATTTCCATACATTTATCTTAAACCCCTTAATTTGTCACCAAACATGTAAATACTAAAGGAGCAATGTTTCTGATGAATCAGTGTATTGGTAAAGAGATTTGAAGTAAACTGCATAAACAGTTGTGTATTGCAGGAATATGTTCGTTATGAGGAACTGCAAGACATCAAATGCAGTTATTAGGCAATGGTACTCGTGGAACGACAAACTGTCAGCTTTGTTATACTATCAGAGTTTGTTGGCTTTGTCTCTGTCTTTGTATGGTATACCAAACGATTTGGCTGTGTGGTGCGAGGTGCGCAGCTGTTTGTGTGTGCATTTGGGAGGTAGTGTGTTTTTGAACCCTGAAGATGGCTTTCTCATAAAACGGATGACGAGGTCTGCTGACTGCTCGTCATCTCATAGGGTGAGGGAGATGTGCTCGGAAGTTTCAGACTAGGGTGTAGATCGGCCAGCTCCATGCACTCCGTAAGGATGTCTACCCGCAAGAACACACCAGAGGGGGTTCTCCTTTTAGTAAATAAGAGTGCGTTACCATACCATGGCCTACAACACCAAATTCACTTGTCTTTCAGCAGCACTCATTGTACTTGCAGGGGAATTTTCTGTTTCTTACAGCAAAGTAAGTCAAGAATGCAATGCACAAATGGGCTGCAGATACAGTAGAACCTCTATTATATGTTCTGGAAACTACGTTTTCCCGTATTATTAGTTCAAATTATGTGGCCTCGCGAGCATCCTAATTACATCACGTTGTAAAAATCCTGCGTTATCCATTCCTCGGAAGAAATGATCTCCCGGATCTACCGACCGGAAATTTCAGTCCCATCAACGCTAAATCCTCGTTGACGCGTTTTTCAAGAAACTGTATCTCTTGAAAGGATGGCTACGGCATACTCTTGGATCTTGTTGTTAACGTCCCGTCAATGTGGTAATTTGAGGAACTACTGTACCGTACTGGAAAAGCGATCGGCGGTGAACTTGCATAAGGAGACAGCGCATTTCGACAGCTCTACGTGAAGACGAAACGAGTTTCATCAAATGTTCGTACTTGCAAAAAGTCTACATTATGTCCAAGGTTACATTTTTTCCCCTAGAGTGTATCGCCGAACAGGTTTCCGGCACTTCCCTCAGGGCTCTGTGTAGTCTCTGCGCCTTCAGTCAGGAATCAAAACTCCTCCTTAAGACAGGTTTAGTATTTTTATATTATCGAATACGATTATGTTGTGGAGACCAGAACAGATGTTGTACCTTGCACACATAAAGCCATGGGAGGTTAGCGTGCTGGCCTTTGGTTACAGGGGTCCCGGTTTCGATTCCCGGCAGGGTCGGGAATTTTAACCATAATTGGTTAATTTTCCTGGCATGGGGGCGGGGTGTTTGTGTAGTCTTCATCATCATTTCATTCTCACCATGACGCGCAGGTTGCTTACAGGAGTCAAATGAAAAGACCTGCATCTGGTGAGCCGAACTTGTCCTCGGACACTCCCGGCACTAAAAGCCATACATCATTTCACCTCTTCGGGTCAAATTATTTTTTCTCTGTTTTCTTGAGAAATATTTGAATGGTGGGAAATTAAAAAATCAACAGTTTGTCATACATTGTTTTGAGATGTAGGTGTTATCCAATTTTCTAACTTGTCCAGTTTGTGTGGTTGTAAACCAATTCAGAGAGGAATTATTGCCCTAAAAATGTAATGGACACATACATGCCTATCTCCCTGAAGAGGTTAATGGTGAGATATCGACCTCTGTCTAGAAAGGCAGGAATGACAGCAGAGAGGATTCATCACACTGGCCATGCGTCGCCTCGTAATCTGCAGGCCTTCGGACCAAGCAGCGGTCGCTTGGTTGGCGGAAGGCCCGTTGGGGCTGTTGTTTGGTTTGGTTCAGGGGTGTTTGTAAGATTATAAGTATACATCAAAATTTTTTATTTTTTTTATTTTTATGTTTAGCCGAATTGTTTTTCAGTTTTCCTGTGTTGTACTTTTTTTTCTGTAGTCCCTCCAAAAAACGGAGAATCGATGTTCCACTTTATTTAGTTATACAGTTTTTTAAATTATACTATTGCCTCTTCACATGTAGCTTAAGTTACACGCCTGTAACATTGCTGTGAAGTATGGGGATGTTGGGTAATGTGTATTACATTGTTCAGTGCTCTTAACAAGACATATTATAGGGTTGATCATTCATTAGCCTTTATCATAAAGTTCTGGAGTGGAGTAGGCTGTTGTGCCCACTCGACACACACAGCCTTCACTCCCAAGAGTGTCCCATTATAGGATGAACCATTTGGGAAGGCAGTTCGCTGAACGCCATGACGTCCTGACAGCGCACTTCTTCACTTTCGTGCTTATCGCAATCATAGAAGTTTTAGCAGGAGAGTGCTATAGTCTGACGAGAAGTCGTGTGTATAGGGGAAAGGGGTGTGGAGGGTAAGCATAGCTGCTCTGTACGTGCCATTCTCAAATCTCAAGCCGTGACAAGAAACGTCGGTTCCGTCTTGCCGTGATTGTTGTGAACTAAGGTGCTGCTGTGAAGTTTCAAGTGCTATTGTGCTTTAGTTATACATATACTATTAAGTACCACATAATGAAGGGTTTAATAATGCATACTCGTCTCTTTTAGAGAGTTTGCATTGTTTATCATGACTGATGTTTGTAACTTAATGTACCTGTTAGTCGTGCCGTACGTACAAGCTGCAGCGTCTTCTCGTGAGACTCGGATAGTAAGTTATGGGAGTGTACAGACTATTTTGAACATTTTGAAGCGTAGAAGTGATTATCTAGATTATGATTATGGTGGAAGTAGAGGTAGGTAGTAAACGAAAAGTTTTGCTTAAGCAAGCTTGAGAAGTAGTGTTCGAAGTGCACGAGCATTTTAAGAATATTAACGAACTTGGAGAAAGAGCTCGAAGGTACTCAGGGCGATGTTATGTCACATCAGATGTGTGTGGTGTTAGTGTTCATACAATACAAAGAATTGTAAGCGAATCAAAGACGTCCTTGGAATTGAATGGGACTGTAAGTTGACGTTTGCCAGGAAGAAATCCTCGCCCTAATAAACCAATAACAAACTTGCACGAAATGTTGAATCCTTTAATTTGCTGAAGAATGTCTCAGTCTGGAACATGTTATAATATATAAACTTATATCTTACAAAGTATTGAATGGTGGAAATATGAAACATTCCACTTTAAAGAACTATTTTATTAAAACTTGGATGACTTGGACAAAAACTTGTTGCACTATTCAATTTATGGCATACACTGATGGACAATTTTCAGCAGCATTGAAACTTCTCAAGAAACTGAAAGCAGTTGAGTTCAGTGGTAGCCAGCAGTTGTCTTTCTAATTTTAGGAAGTTTGGGTTTCAGATATAAGAAGTGTAATAATGGACATAGGAGTTAATGGAAACGCAGTGATATTGCTGAGCTAGAACGGTATTTCTAAGGACGGTTCATGACATAAGACAGGAGGGTAATTTGGTTGTACTTTATTTAGACGAGACTTTTCGCCAGATTCATGCTAGGAAAGCATGCTGGATAATGGATGACAAGTCTGGTGGAGTTTTAGTTCCTCTGGGTAAAGGGGCTTTCAGCCTAGCAAGAATATAATTTTGAGTGGTGTAACGATAGTTCTGAGGAATGCTATAGATCTATGTAAGATTACTTACATTCAGGTTAACCATCATTGTGCACTCTCTCAAAATTACTACTAAAGTGCGACTAAGGCATTTTGAGATGACGTCTTAGAGTAAAATTGAACGTCGAAATAGACGAACAGACCACATACCAGCCCTCTTGCCATTCTTTAATTTCTGTCAGTACCGGGAATCGAACCTGGGCCCCCAAGTTCGGCAGCTAATAACACTAACCGTTACGCTACGAAGGCGGACGTCAATTAAAATATCCGCATGGTAGCTGGCACCATAGGATCATTTATTAACTATAGTGTGTTTTATAGCAAGTTCATTGAGGGCAAGTTTTTGTAATAAATTACTGTATTTAGCAAATACTAAGTAAATTATTTGTTCAATTTCAGTGCAATTGTATTTATTACAAATTATTGAAGGTATCATAGATTCACAATGTATTTAGTTGGTGAAAAATAGTGTAATGTAGTTCTTAGATAATGTAACTAGTACAATTTAGCCTCCGCCGTTATCCATCTGCAGCACCTTAATGTTTTTCTGTATTCTAACGTACTCCTTAAAATGTCAGTTATGTGGAAAATATTTAAACAGAAAACATTGAATGTTCAGCTGTTGCTCATTAAAATGTGTACAGAATCAAGAAAAGATATTACTGTGCGGCTGGTTTCTTTGTATGTACCCCTTCATTGTTAATGCTATCATTAGCCTTTATGAATTTAATCTTGGATAATTACCATGTACTTTATTTCCTGTCCTTCGTCCACCTTGTGGAGGCCCAGTAAGCTATGGGGCAGGCACCTTTTTAATTTTAAGTGTTATGTTTAATTAATGGCTGTGTTCTTTAAACGTAAGTTTAACTCAGCATAGTGGCTTTGGGGCTATTAAGTGATGGATTTATTATTTAACGTTGTATGCTGACATCTTGTTGCTCAATCAACAGTGCATTCTAATGAAGTAGGCATATTATACAACCCTAAATTGTGCCCAAAAATTCTGTGTCTGTTGACCAGTACCTGTCAGTTGGCATGGAGAAGTTACTACATGGCAATACTAGTAGGAATTATTTCATGTCTTGTACCCATTTCAGTCATGAAGGAATGGGGAATTTGACTAAAATTTTGGTTATGATGTTGCAGGTTGAGCTGTGTTGGGATAGTGAAAATGATGTAAAAGCTGGATGACATTGCCGTTGACCATACTCTCTGGTGTTAGCACTTGTGCTGTTATAATTGAGTAGTGCTTAATTTTATTGCTAATTTTTTAATTTTGATTTTCTTCCAGGATATGCATAGTAAAGACACAGTGCTAGGGGATTAAGCTTTTGGACTATGTGAAAGTGAACATTGTAACAAAAGGCATGCTATTAGACTGAAGTGCCGGATGAAATTCATTGGTGTGTAAACTGTATTGCTTTATATGTTAGACAGGAAGCAAACTACAGGAAGAATGCCCTGTATGTGTATCTTCATGTATTAGGCCTCACCTTCCTGTTTATGTATATTTCATCCATATCAGTTTGCAATGTTTCACTGTAAACTCAACCCAAGGGCCTCGTTTTACTGTATTACAAACTCCGAAGACTGGGGGTTAATTACTGCAGAGGTAGTGTTGTTTTCTATCCACTAAGTTTTTAAAAGTACTATTTAAAGTAAAGTCTACTCATAATTGAGTTTTCCACCCGACAGGGTTTTTACCGACGATCTTGGCGAAATACACTGCACTCTGCCACAACAAACTCCTGTTTGGCTTCTCATGGCAGTGTCGCTCTAGAACAGCTCCCATGTCAGCTCGTCACACAAAGCGTAATCTGGACTGTATTGATTTGCTACAGTACCCGCCGAGGCACAGGATTCGCGACTGTCCTGTAACTCTTTCACGGTTGACAGAATACTGACTCGGGTCTTGCCAGGTTAGCTTTTATATAGGCCCGCAGAATATTCACATAGTTTCCACTTCCACACCATTCTGGATGCCTTCTTCGTTGTTGATCAACTTCTGGCTTCTTCTATACCTCTAATATGTAAAGTTGTCGTGTGAGAGGTAGGGTTGGAGGGTGGAGCGTTGCACGTGCCATTTCACGATGTTACCACATTCCAGGATTCCTTTCTATTACCCCTCGCTTCTGGCTCACTTGTTCCCTCGTTCATTCTGACCGCTGTGATCTGTTGTATATAGACAATGTGGCCAGGCGGTGTCGTCCCATTTGCGATCACTCTTATCAGTGACAGTCTGGTTGCTCTGAGGGAATTCCTTACTGAAGGACTGGTACAGGAAGACATCCCTCAAGTAACTGGCGAAACTGTGATTCTTACGAATCGTATGTTGAAACTCATTAAATTACCTAAGTTTTACCGTATGAGACTGATGCGTTTATATCGGGACTGACAGAGAATAAACAGGACTCAAACCTCTTATGTAGAGTTACCAGATGGTTGTGGGTGTAAAGGCAGTTACATGAGTTTTAAGAAGTGGGACAAAAGATGGGCATATTAAAACCGTTGAATTTTACACTTTCAGATTTCAAAACAAAGGATTTTGCTGTAACACTTAAATTCTTCGACAGTGCTACCATTTTTGATGCAATTGTAGCTCATCTCATACTTAAGTTAACTTACACTTCCTTATACAATAGGGGACAATATTAATGTTAAAATAATGCCTATATAATGTTCAAACTGTTCAAATATTCATACTGAGATGTTCAGTGAGCAGCTGCTCAAAATATAATTAGCCTACTTTCCTGTCTGTGTGTATGTATGTCTACCTCTCAGTCTCGTTTCTTGATACCGGGTCGGGATGAGACGAGATTAATTTATACAGCATCTTGCTATGGCCAAGTGCCCTTCCTGGCACAACCTCAGCTGAGGAGCTAATGAAGACTAAATGTGTTATGGTGATTGAAATTGGTAAGGGGTGCAAGGACTCAGCTCTGGCCTATGGATAGGAACTGTACTGGTATTTGCCTGGAAGTGAAAATATTAAACCACAGAAAATTATTCTGAGAACAGCCGACGGTGGGATTCGAATCCACGCTTTTCCCAAATGCAGAGCTTGGATACATAGCCATGGCACCTTAAAAAAGCGCAGCCACTCAGCCTACTTTAACCTATACAGTGGAACCTCGATTCTCTGTTTTTCAAGGGACCATGAAAATAAAACGTACAACGCGAGAAAACGGAAAATCCGGGAATGAATGAAAACCATCAACAATTTGGCTAAACATCGCAAAAATGAAATACGTATAATTATAATTGTACAAAAACACGTAAACAAAACCAAACTACAGCCCCAATGTGACTTTACCTGCCAAGCCACCACTGCTTGGCCCGAAGGCCTGCAGATTACAGGGTGACGCAGGGTCAGTGTGACGAATCCTCTCGACCGATATTCCTGGCTCTCTAGACCGGGGTCGCCATCTCACCATTAGATAGCTCCTCAATTAAAGGTAATCAAGTAGGCTGAGTGGACCCTGGAACCAACCCTTATATCCAGGTAAAATTGCCTGACCTGGTCGGAATCGAACCCGGGCCCTCTGGATGAGAGGCACGCATTTTAGGACCGCGAAACTGCATTAATTACCGGTACGCGAGTTTAAAATCTCGATACTTTATATTCAGTTTTACAGGGGAATCTTCGTCAGTTTCCTGTGAAAACTTTTCAGTTCAGCAACTTTGATTGGCCCAACCAAATACTGTATTTGGCCCAACTGTTCGAAAAATCTAATAACGCCAAGCCAAACGACAATCGACCACTAGTAGTTTTTAATTCTCTCATCTAATAAAGCACGTTAGATTCAAAAGCGCCCAACATGGTGGCAGAATCCTTCTTTTCTTAATCCTTCATTGTAATTTGGTCTCCGGTATACTGTTCGTAGTCTGTCTCTGGAAATCTCTTACCATGTAAATTAGGCCTGAATCGACTTTTAAAGGTTATGTTGAACTCGAAGACATTGTTTCGAATGTAAGTATCGATTCTCAAAAGTTGAGACCTGTCACTAAACCAATCAAATTGGAAAGAGAAAAAGAAATATCATCAAAATTTCAGAAATTACGGTTATTCGTGACGTTGAGGTCATCCGGAAAGCGCGCTCGCTGCACGGCAGTAAGAGTTGGAACAAATTATACAAAGCATTTAAATGTAATGCGCGCAAATAAAATGAGCGGTTTTGGGCATTTTAACACGAAAACGTAAAATTCCCAGTCTTGCATTAGGACCAAAACAGTAATAGGCAATCCCAAGACCTCCTATGGCTTTCTTTTTTAATGTAAGGTGCAATATCTGTTCTGGTCTCGCTAACATAATTGTGTACAATAATATTGAAGTACCGTACCAGTACTACATTTGTCTTAAGGAGGAACAGTTTCAATTCCTGCCTGAAAGCCTGGTTACTCTACAGTGCCCTGAGGAAAGTGCCAAAAACCTGTTCGGCAGTCTAACCGAAAAGAAAAGTGAAAATATAAACAACTAACCCTGGACATAATGTGGACATTTTATAAGTGCGAACATTTGACGAAGCTCATTCCGCCTTCAAGCAGAGCTGTCGAAATGCATCGTGTCACCTTACAGTTGTTGTAGCCACGCTCTGCTTTATGATTTCTGAGATTCCCTAAACAATACCACCCGAATGCGATGCTAAGATGGTCCCTTATGCAAGTCAACCCCGATCGCTTCTCCAGTACAGCATGTGCTCTAATTATCGCAATGACGGGGCGTTAACGCAAAGCTTCATAAGTATTCCATAGCCGTCCTTTCGTGAGATACAGTTTATTAAAAAACGATCTATGGAGGATTTAGCCTTGATGGAATTGAAATTTCTGGACTGTTGATCCGGGAAATCGTTTCTTCGAGGAACGGATAATGCGGGATTTTTACAATGTGATTTAATTACAAAGCTCACGGGCCCACGTAATTCAAACGCATATTCCGGGAAAACTTAGTTTCCAGGAACGGATAATAGAGTTTCCAATGTATAAATACAATTATATTTTTTGTCTGTACACTCGGATTAGATGTACAAGATTCCAGAACATTAACGTTAAGAAAATGTTTAGATTAAAATAAGTTCAAAAAATAATTCTATAATGATAGCGCCAAAAGATTATATTGCATTCGGAAAATAACGGGTTCGAATCCCATTGTCAGTAGCCCTGAAGATGGTTTTCCATGGTTTCCTATTTTCACAAGAAGCAAATGCTGGAGCTGTACCTTAATTAAGGCCACGGCCGTTTCGTTCCCACTCCAAGCTTTTTCCTATCCCATTGTTGCCATAAGACCTATCTGTGTCGCTGCGACAGGGATGTCTACAGCTGGAATAATTACAGTATGTTAAAATGTATAGACTAATATTACCTCAATGAACGTTCAAGAGTGAGGGGACGGGTTGGGATAATCCTTATCACACAGTTGTGTGGAGCACGCCCTAATTAACAGTCCCCTTGCTGCATTGATGTTGGAAAACCCTGACAGGCTGCTGATAATTTTACTGATCGCAAATGGGACACAAACTGGTCATTCTTCACATTCTTGTTTTCCACAGAAATAGAATGCCAGTCACACTGAACTGATTGCAACAAGATCCAACTCAGAAATGAGAGGTTTGGCGACTCCGAGTAAGACTAACTGGCCAGAAGATTTATCTCCATGGCAACCACAGTCGCCCCACCCTCATTTCCATGGCGGCAAGCATACCCCCACTCCCTTTATCCCGCTACGGCAGGCAGTAAACGGACTTCCCTCTAAGAAATGTCAGATGTCAACTTTAGTTATTAGGGGTATAAGTTGCTTCCTTATCATGAAATTCAACAATTCCCAGCACTTATCTTTTGCTTACTGCTGGCCTGTCCATATTGTCACTGCTTCGCTAGGATTGTTGCCTGTTCACCAGCATTGTCCTTCCACTGGCAGACACCCTACCCCCTCCCTCCCACTCTCCCGGGTATGATGTACAAGCATTCTTCTGTCGGCATACATCTTCTGTTCCAGGACATATTCCCATTTGAGACTTCTCATCTGATTTCATTGTGTCTATCCAGAGTTTCCTTGGCCTTCCCCTCAGTCTTTTTCGTTGGGCAGTAAGGTTGGAATATTTTCTGGCAGGTCTCTTGCTCTTCATTCTG
Source organism: Anabrus simplex (assembly GCF_040414725.1). NCBI lineage: Eukaryota > Metazoa > Arthropoda > Insecta > Orthoptera > Tettigoniidae > Anabrus > Anabrus simplex. The sequence goes on along the minus strand of NC_090279.1, from coordinate 203,775,353 downwards.
ATGTGCCCATATCACTGAAGTCTATGCTTCTTATTACATTGGGACTTCATTGCAAGCTACCTTCTTGTTTACTCCATGATTTTATTCTTTCGAGTAGTTTGATTCATAGTCCTAATGAATCTCATTTCTGTTGCTTGAAATGCTGTAGTCATTGTTTATTAGAGTACGTCTCTAAACCATGTGAAAATCGCCATGAAGAAGGTGTGGTACAGGGTTGATTTTTATTTTTGTGGTATTTTGCAGTCCTAGAGTAGATTACTGACTTGATTGTAAAAGTTTGATGCTTTCTGTGTCCTGTAGAGTATTTCCTGCTTGGCAGTGTTGTTTTTGGAGATTGTGCTTCTGAGGTATTTGAAGTGAGAAACTGATTTTAGTTTTGCTCCTACCAAGAGGTTTGTGTTGCTTTCCTGTTGATAGTCATTTCTTCAGTCTTTGTTTTACTTATCTTCATCTCAAATTTATTGAACATAATGTTCCACTACGTAATTTTTTTTTTTTTCTCCTGTACTTCAGTCTTTTTCTCCCCATAATAGCATATCATCAACAAATACCAGGGCATTTGGTCTGCTATCCATTTTCTGGATAGACTTTATGATCTAGTCCACTAATATTATGAACAAGAGTGGTGATAGGGCACTTCCTCCTTAGACACCTCACTTTGTCTCAAACCATTTTGATCCTCCATTGTCTGAACTCAGCTGTAGCAATTCTAGCATTGCATCTTCACTTTGTCAGTCGGGTACATTAGCACCTCGAGGTCGTCCAGACATTCCCAGATCTTGTTCCGAGGGACACTGTCATAGACCTTTGCAATGTCCAGAAAGGAATTGCAAGATTCTTTCCATGTTTCTGGTATTTTTATGTAAGCCTTTTTCCAGCAAAAATGAGATTCATAGTACTTAGATCTCTTTTGAATCCGTGGTGTTCTTCCCCCAAGATATGGTTCCACTATCTTCCTCCTAATTCTCATTTCATTGGTCTTTTCCAACAGCTTCAGGGTGTGTGACATTATGCCCCTATAGTTTTAACATTTCCATCTGTTGCCCTTTTTAAACAGTGGGATGATTTCCTCTTCTCCAATCGTCTGGGATTTTTTTATTTCTTCTCGGATCGCTAAGAGCACTCAGCCATTTTAAGCCTGGTATTCCAGCTGCCTTTATCATCACTCAGCCATTTTAAGCCTGGTATTCCAGCTGCTTTTATCATATCTGAGGCGAGATCATCGAAGCCAGAGGACTTCCCGTTTTGCATCTTCTTCAGTTCTATTTTGACTTCAGGCCATGTTAATGGGAGTTTGTTATTCTGGATTTCATCTATTCTACACCTGAAGAATGTGAAATGGGGTGTGTTCCCATGATTGATGCAGCTCCACCATGATTGTTTTTACTGGGCTACAGAAAATTCACTTATGTGTGCAAATACGATAATTTACCAGGGATTATTCGTACCTTTTTTGACGGTAGGTCATCGGCCTCTTGCACAACATCCATCTCCATTTAACAACATTTTGAAATACTTCTTTTCATCTCTGATCCCTTCTTTTGTTCTTATCGAACTACCGTACCATCACTTGATTCCAGTGCAAGGATGTATTCACATTCACTTTTACTTTTTACTACTTTATATAGTAGCTTCCTACTTCATTGGCAGTCTTCTACCCTGGGAGTAAAGTTTTACCAGCACTTTCTCTTTCTTTCTTTCTTTCTTTCTTTCTTTCTTTCTTTCTTTCTTTCTTTCTTTCTTGGATTAGTAGTTTTACAGCCAACTTCTTTTTCCAATATTCCTCTAGTAGCTCTTCATTTTTTTACATTATTTCTTCACTCGCTCAAAATATCATGTGATTAATTACTGAAAATTTCGTAAATTTTGCAACATTTTCAGCTACTTATAAATCTCTTTCTGTCCTGTATTGGCATCAACTCAGCTAAGATTAGGTTGAAGGAAGAATCCCACCTTCCAATACTTATTTGCTTTTAATGATTAGTCTATGCAATCGCAAAACATATTCCAGCTTAAATGTGTGTAATGATCTAAAAATTGGCATAAATGAGGTAAAAAGGTCTTTGATGGTGATGAAATCAAATGTTCCTTTGTGTTGAGCTAAAACACAGCAAGTCGATGTACAAATTTGTGATAAAATCTGTATGTGAGGGATCATAGAAAGTGATCTTTCTTCAGTATGCTGGAGAAGTTGGTATAGTATTCTAGTATGTACTTTAAATACCTTGTAGTTGAGAATAGACTTAAGTTTAAAAATACGATGAGTGGGCGGAAACTCCTTAAGAATAAGCGAAATAGAGGTTAAATCTTGATACAAAGTTTTGAAGGAAATCTGTAACAAAAGGAATAAAACCTTGTGAATATACGGTGGTGAAGTGTCAGAAGAACAATCAAAATGCTTACTTCCTGGCCGGTTCGTCTATGTTAACTTCCCTTATGTTGTGAGCCGACTATGTGTGTACGTTACACGGTTGGCCTGTGAGACCTTTACTGTCTTTTACTTTAAAGCCTTGTAATTATCAGAAATTGTTTCCAAAAGTTTTTTCATACTTACATGAGTATGAAATCATATAGGATCTGTAATATTATTTATTGGGTATACAGTGGGGTCCAAAAAGATATACATTGTAGAATTTTTTTTGTGTGCAAGTTTTAAAAATTTGAAAAATTAATTATGGTGACAAACTGTAGTATTATGCATTTCTTAAATAAATTTAAAAAACTACAGTGCTATGCCACGTTGTGACAGTCATGACAGTCCAATTAAAATGGCGTAGGCATTTTTGACGTTTAAACAACATGACACCAATTTAAAGTGATATTTCCACATGAAGAACATACACGTTAAATTCTGAAGAATGTGAAATGGGGTGTGTTCCCATGATTGATGCAGCTCCACCATGATTGTTTTTACTGGGCTACAGAAAATTCACTTATTTATGTGAACAAATACGATAATTTACCAGAGATTATTCGTACCTTTTTTGACGGTAGGTCATCGGCCTCTTGCACAACATGCTTTGTACCATTTTACTGACCATCCATGTGCTTTTTCTGGATGAGCAGATTTACTCCTGTACAATGGTGCATCACCACACTACCATCACAATTAGAGAGCCTATCTGAATGACGTTACCAGGAAGATGTACAGAACGAAGAGGTGCTGCTGAATGGTCTGTTGAACAATCCCTGTGAACACTTGATAGCCATAGTTGCTCGTGCAGCTCTTGCCAAAATCAGGAGCATCTGGATGTCAATGAGGATGTTTTGGGCACCTGAAGTGATTCTAGTAATTATATGTGAATATCTGCATAAATCTAGTAATACAAATTTCACGGCAATGTCATGCATACTACTTTTCATTTTTAAGTACATATTACCGGGCGAGTTGGCCGTGCAGTTAGGGGCTTGCATCCGGGAGATAGTGGGTTCAAATGCCGTTTCCTTCCCACTCCAAGCCCTTATCTATCCCATTATCACCATAAGACCTATCAGTGTCGGTGTGACATAAAACAAATTCCAAATAAAAAAGTACCTATTTGTTTTTTAGATGCCTCTGTATTGCCTGCCCGTCTATCCTATATGTAGTTTTTCTGTGCTGTCATGTCATGGTGCTGTAGGCTTCATTTTCCTGTCGTTCAAAGTATTTTTATTGTTAGATTGAAACATTCAGAATAATTTAAATTGTAAACGTATCCTTACCGAACTTAATGGCTGCAGTCGCTTAAGTGCGACCAGTATCAGGTATGCAGGGATGTTCGAACCCCACTGTCGGGAGCAAATTCTGGGGCTGTAACTTAACTCATTCAGCCCTGCATATTTGTTGGATTGAAACTGCATTGACCGGGCGAGTTGGCCGTGCGCGTAGAGGCGCGCGGCTGTGAGCTTGCATCCGGGAGATAGTAGGTTCGAATCCCACTATCGGCAGCCCTGAAGATGGTTTTCCGTGGTTTCCCATTTTCACACCAGGCAAATGCTGGGGCTGTACCTTAATTAAGGCCACGGCCGCTTCCTTCCAACTCCTAGGCCTTTCCTATCCCATCGTCGCCATAAGACCTATCTGTGTCGGTGCGACGTAAAGCCGCTAGCAAAAAGAAACTGCATTGGCGCTGGGATTATTTTGGAGGAAATATAGTGTCGCTTCATATCGTGAGAAATTTCTTACTTACAAGACCATTAAAGATTTAAATATACATGAAAACAGAAGGCTTTCATACCACAAACTGCGGAACAAGGAATACAGTAAAACATTTCATTTTATTAGCATCACGGGACCATACTGAGTTCGCCTGCTGGCTATAACACAGCCTTCTCTTTGCATTTCCTCTTCGATTTCCACATCTATTTGTTCTTTAGGAGCTTTGCTCACACTAGTACTAATATTACTACTAATTTCACTGAAAAAATTAAATTCCTAATCATCATAACTTCCTAAAAGGGGTTATATATCGGTAAATATCAGTTCTATACTGGCAGCCATCTTGTTTACAAGCGAATCTCAAAGTCGAGAGATAGCCCACTTCAAACTATTATTACCAAGCACACTGTCGATATATATTAGCAAAGAGCATATGACATTGCAAAGAAAGAGCCCCTACACAAATCACAAATGCAACCCACTCTGCCACCTCTTGAGGAGAAGTTGAATTACGTAGTAAAGTGAGACAACGGAACAATTCCGTGGTCCGGCATTTGGTCCACTGAGACGAGGCACGGAACGGTTCCGTGGCTCAGGCCCAATGAGTTAAGGCCATGGCCACTTCCTTTCCTGTCCCATCGTCGCCGTAAGACCTATCTGTGTCGGTGCGACGTAAGGCAACTTGTGTTTTAAAAAAAGGCATCCTTTTTGAAAGGTTGTAATGGGAGTAGTACTTTTTCGCACCTTAGCTCTTTAAGGGATAATTTTTATTTTCATGAAAATGCATGCAATAAAACTGCATTATTGTTTGGTAGTATTTCAAAATCTGCTTGAAGACAAGCTGAAAAAGAAACCAGGGAAACAGGTTTGCGAAGCCAAGTAGGTAATATAGATCTTAATCTTACTGTTGCATATCTTGGAATTACCATATTTACGCGAATAATCCCGCCACTGAATAATCCCCGCACCCTTACTTTAGGAAGGCTGATTTTGAAGGAAAAAAATGCCAACATTCACTCAAATAAAACTTGCACCCCAATTTCATGCCTCAGTTTAAAAAAAAATATATATATATATATTTATGCAGGTATTATTTGCGTAAATACAGTAATTGTTTTGGCCATGGGTCTCCTTGGCAGTCTCTTAGTCACACTCATGACAATAGCAGCTTTTTCTTCACTTTTAAGTGAGAATGAAGCTTGGTTCATGGAATAGTGAATCTAGCACTTAACAGCTCTAAGCCACTACCTAGTATTTCCAGTGGTCATGCAAGAGATTTTTTTCCCTTAAATTTCTGCTGTATAATTTTTAATCTTTTTTATATATTTTATAAACTAATTAGATGTCAAGAATTGTAGATTTCTTCCCCTTTACAAGAACTATAAAAATGAGTTTCACATAAGCTGTATTCTTTCAAAATGCTTGCTTACGTGATTCGGTATATTTCGTTCCTCATTAAAACATAAGCTTTACTTTTTATTAATTTTGTATGTCTGAATCACATTTCAATGGCTTTGACTTCTTTCAGGATTTATTGCATGTATCAAAATGTAATTTTGTATAGAAATGGTGTGATTTGAATATCAAAATGACTAATGGTGGTGGAATGAAATCCTTCATAAATCCTTTCTGCTTCTGTCCCCAAACATATTGTAATTTTAAGTTGATGTTAATCTCTTTTCTAGAAAATTCACAATCCTGCTGTAATTGGCCTGATGTGGTTAATGGCTGTGAAATAGTGTATTTCATTAAATCTAGGGCCATAGCTATCTGGCCTGCAACTCCATAAGCTATTTTTGTTCAAAACTACTTCGCACATTTGCATTTAGATGCTTTAAAAAAAAGTGTTCCTTTATGGAATGTAACTTTGCAAGTCAATATGAAGTTCCAGTGTGATGTTTTTAAGCATTCTCTTATTAGGGTGAATATTTTAATATAAGTTATTGCCTGTTGAAACTGCTTTACTTCAGAGGGAATTATCACTGTTTACAGAAAAGTATGGACACAGTATGTAGAATGGGAAATACAGCTTAGAAAAACTGTCATCCTCAGGAGTTCCCATTAACTGGCCCAACACCATCAGCGATGTAATAGAGGATGGCTGCCTAGTTGTATTTCCTCTTAAAATAATTACTACCACCACCACCACCACCACCACCATCAGGAATGAAACTGGATTGAACCTCTGTGGTGGTGCTGATGGGTGCTCCTGCTGCACGTCTGGAGGCCTGCAAGAGGCAGAGAAGATTGTGCAGTGACCTCAAAGACCTCAGTTCTCAGACTTGAGGGAAGCACAGAGTAATCATCACCTGTTAAAAAGCACAAGACTTAAAAATAATGTAAGGAATGCAACAGAACGCAAATCGCTGAAGTTTAACAAACTCATTGGAGAAATAACAGTAGCTGAAGTTCAAGGCCTCAGCCGGGTATACAGAGCTTTCTGCTATCCTGCATGAGAACAAGATCCACAAAGACGTGGTTGAGGGAGTTATTGCCCCACTTTTCAGACAAGGAAATGGAAAAGTTGTGTATAAAAGTCTGTTTACAGAATCTGAGAAGCGTTATAACACACATCCAGAGGTGCCAACTATTTCGGATTGTCCGTAATTATTACGGATTTCACGTCACGATTACGGAGTTACGGTCAAAGGGGAAATTATTACGAAAAAGCTGACATTATCACGAAAAAATAATTTTCGACGGAAACAAAAGAAAAGGAAAAATGTTGAGTCCTATCGAGCCTTTCTCCTAAATCGACTTTATTTCAATGCTTGTGAGTTGGCAACGATACTTATTCGATCGTGACTTCCTTTTGCTAGCCATAAGTGTTGTAAAATTAATTGTGAATGAAGGAGCTCAGGCGCTGCTCTTCTCCTTCAGTAATGTCGTATTTGCTGTCTTAAGTGTACCTGACAGTTGACAGAAAGATTGAGAAAGAAGCACATCTGCACTGGTATCGCTTATGGTTCAGAAAACGAAAATGTCATCACAGTTGGAAGGATGCTTCAAGAAAAAGTACACTGAAAAGCAGCGGCTGCGTGAGGAACAAGCTACAAGGAACCAACAGGTTGCGTGCAAATGTTTTTGTGTAATATGATATACTTTTCGATAGATTGCTAGAGGGAAGGGCAGAAGGGGTGTGTCATTATCGGGGAAGGCGTATGCTTTGGACTTGACTCGAAATTCTCGGGGGCGGAGGCAATTACTGATAATCCACTTCAAAGTTGGCACCTCTGCACATCACTCAGAAGAGTAGAACCTGACAACACTTCCTCCCTATACTTTTTTTGCAACTAGACTCAAAAGCGTTGCTGTTGTCATGTACAGGAATACATACACAAAGATTGGGGTTATCACGAATTCAGCTAAGACTGTCTTTCACAGGGCAAAAGTAGTCTACTAAACATGCATTGTAACCTCAGTTATCATTACCATGCACTAAAATTATCTTCACAGCATAAACTGAAATGTGTGTTTACTTCTACTGAATAACTTAAGGATTGGGAGAGAAGGAACGAATATGTAGTGTAGAGCTAGGAACATGGATACACAATAGGATGAATACAGTAACAGGTCGCTGTTAAGAGGGAACACTGAATAAGTATTATTTCTGCACTTCTATAAGGTTAACGATGTCAGTATTCGGCAATTTCTAAGATTTGCAATTTGAATCATTCGGTTAAGAAATGCCAGCAACAAACTTGAGCAGAGTTTACACAGGGATACAGAGAAAAGTGAAACGTCAAAATCAATGCATTGGCTACCTGTATGGCATCAAATTATCATGCCTGCAAACAGTAGCTGAGGCCGTATTTAATGATGATTATCATCATCATCAGCTGCCTCTGTGGATCAGCGGTAGAGTGTCGGCCTCCGGATCCCAAGATAGCGGGTTCAAACCCGGCAGAGGTAGTCGGATTTTTGAAGGGCGGAAAAAAGTCCATTCGACACTCCATGTCGTACGATGTCGGCATGTAAAAGATCTCTGGTGACACATTTGGTGTTTACCCGACAAAATTAATTAAATCTCAGCCATAGACGCCCAAGAGAGTTTCGGTTTACTCGGTCTGCCATCTAGTGGGGTCCTAGAGTAAAACGGAACGTCGAAATTGACGAGCAGACAGCCAGATGGCGTCAAATTGAAATGTCTGCACACGGTAGCTGAGGCCATACGATTATTATTATTATTATTATTATTATTATTATTATTATTATTATTATCATCATCATCCCCTCCTGTTTCAAGAGGTGTTGATAGAGGATCCACCGGCCGAGATGGCCGTGCGGTTAGGAGCACACAGCTGTGAGCTCTCGTCCGGGAGATAGGTTCCAATCCCACTATTGGCAGCCCTGAAGATGGTTTTCCGTAGTTTCCCATTTTCACAGCAGGCAAATGGTGGGGCTGTACCTTAAGGCCACGGCCACTTCCATCCAACTCGAGGCCTTTCCTGTCCCATCGTCGCCATAAGACCTGTCTGTGTCAGAGAGACATAAAGGAGAAGAAAAAAGCATCCCAGGGGCTCTCAACTTGGGAGGCCCATTAGAGAGCTGTAAGGATTGCTGTCGCCTATATTTGTGGTAAGCTCATTGCCAGTGTTGGGCTGTAATTGAGTAAAAATAATCGAAGCACTTGTAACAAATAGTTTTTTACTTTTGACCGTTACATTTAACGAAATTTAATTTTCACTGTTTACTTCTTGAAATAAAATTGTAACCATTACATTCTAGTAACAATATATGTTGCATCTACAGTTCGGCAACGTTGGAAGCCCCAGCATTCACAAGCTGTCAAAAGTCTATGATACGTGGGGAAATTGCACTATCACATTCACATACCTGCCAACTTCCCCGATTTAGGCGGGAGACTCCCGATTTTCGACAGTTTTTCCCGCCTCCCGATTATTCTATTATTTCTCCCGATTTTAGCTTATTTTTTGGTGAACTTCAGACATTTGTTTTCAAATCCCGCTGTTTCAGCTTTTTTTTACGCCAGTGGCCGGAAGTCCTTCGCTCATTGGCCGCTTTCAAACGAAATATCGATGTTTATTAATGCGCGAATGTGCGATGTTTATTGAAACCTGTATATCGATTGTCAACCTCTCTTTCTCGGGTGCTGTTTTCGTGTTCGTTCACATCAGTCTAGACAATTCTAGAGACTAGTTATATATGGAGTCTTTTTTAGTAATTTAGTGACAGAATTTCAATGATAACGACTAGTGACTTTTCTAGAGATTTTGGGAGCCATTTGGAGAAAATTCTGACTAATTTTATCTCAATATAAATAGAGTTTTGTCTGCACATTGCTCAGAATTTAAAATAAATCTTCGTACCGGCCGTGACCGCAGTAACACAGGGAAATGCAAGTTTTAATTTTCCGTAATTTCTGTCTATGCATATATGTATGTACATATGTACGCCCATCACGAGAAAACGGCCGAAGAGAATTTAATGAAAATCGGTATATAAAGTCGGGGAATAGGTTGCTACAATCTAGGCCATAAATAATTTTATTCACGCTGAGTGAAATGGTAGTTTAGGGGAAGGCCTAAGATGTAATTCGGGCCGATGACCTTCGATGTTAGGCCCCTTAAAACAACAAGCATTAACATTAAGATGTAATTCTCAAATATTTATATTTTTTTATTGGCCCTGTTGATAAATACTATATAACTAAAGTTATATATTATTAAATTTCGTATCGTTTATGTCTTATACATTTTTACCGTACTGGCTATGATAAGAGATATTCATGAATTTGGATTTTTGTTGCTAAGCCCATATAAGCGCCGAGGTACTAGAAAATGGGAGAACAGAATTGAATGAAAATCGGTATGTTATGTCGGGGAATAAGGAACTACAGAGTCAATGCTATACATAATTTTATTCACCCTGTTCGAAATGGTAGTTTAGGGGAAGGTGCCAGAAATTTAATTTTTGATTACCTATCTTAGTCTATCGAAAATTACTACGTAACTAATAGAGAATACAATTTCCGATTATTTATGTCTTATTCAGTTTTAGTGTACCGACTAAAATGAAATTAGATTGTGAAGATGATTATAAGAATGAGAAAAAAGTCATGAAGGAACGATCGCTGGAATAATAACACAAGAGGGAGTCATGAAAGAAAGGAGGACTCACTTTACATTAGATGCTCTAATATCACAGAGTCAGAAGAAAACTAAATGTGAAGGCCTGCAGTATAGAAAGCTCATAAAATTGATCAACACTAACATTACATTGGCCATTGTTTGATGTGATGTGCTTTGTGTATTCTTCTGCCATTTATCTGCTATACTGTTATTGAGTATATCAGCCTGCCTGGATATTGGCGGAAAGTAACAGGGAAGTTAGATCTCGCTCTTCTTTAGCATGCTATTCCTCTGGTTCATAAATTTTCTGATACTACTGGTACGTAACACACTGGATCAGCATAGTATTCCAGCTATTCAATCCCTACTCTGGGGCAGTGATTGAAATGAGCAGTGTGCACACTTAAACGGAATAATTACACAGGAGTGTTCACGGCTGTCTGCGTCCTGGTCATTCTAGCTCTGGAACTTTGTTATTTTTGTTAAAACTAAGTACATGTTCTGTTTTTCATTTTTTCGAATATTTCATATGACAGCGTTGCTTTTAATTGCAACATTCATACTGACGTCATTGTAATGACCTATGTTGACACTTCAGTTGGGAAAACTGTAAGGACAGTCTTTCTGAGAATTCCGTACCAAAGCACGAGTACATCAGCTAGTCATTTGATACAGATAGTATTGCGCTTCGCATAATTGCACGGAAGCTTGATGCAATATATTAATCTATGCATTTGCTAAGTAATGGCATCTAAGTGCATGACTGATTCACACGTGTTGAGCATGAATTCATGCTATTTTTGGAAATATTATTAGAGACCGATCATCTCACTCACATACTTCCTGTGAGGGAATAGAGATGTGTAATTTTTAGCCTTGTAGTCTCGTATAGCAACACTCGGGCTTTGAGACAATAAGTGTTATAAATATATCATAGTGCTGTACTGTGCTAGACGTAGAATAAGCAGTTTTGACCAATAATGTTTCTCCTGATTTTTCCTGATTTTCAAATCGAAATCTCCTGATTTTTGGTTTTGTAAAGTTGGCAGGTATGCATTTAATATGATATTTTGGTATCGATGCTCATGCCACAAAAATATCAGAAATATAGATACCAATCGTGTCGTTCGATGTTGGCAGTGTTGTGCAGAGCTGTAACAAATCAGCGGTCAAAAAAACTTCAAAACTTGATTGTTATACGCAGATACATTATGTAAGCCTTGTGGAGAGTAGAATACCAGCACACAACGAAAGCATAAATAAACTAACAGAATATACAAGTCGTTGAAGGGCTGATAGCGATGTCACAGTGTTAATGTGGAAGATATCACTTTTAAGTCGCTGCTAATGGAATGAGTTTGGTTAACAACTTTGCAAATTAGATTCCAAATTTCTTTACTGTATTAGTGATCAGTGAGCAACACTGTCAGCATTTGCTCCGGAGTGTGTGTGCTTTGACAGAAAAAGCATAATTTGCTGGAGAATCATTCCAGTTACAAAGAAAATGTGCGAGATCATTTTTGTAGAAAGCTAAATTAAAAATAACATTCAGGGCTTATTTTGTTTAGGACTTCAGTCATCAGCCTGTAATTTTGGTTTTCAATAGAAAAAACCTGTGAGAGTTCAGAAATAACTTAATATTAATGGGCTCATTGCTGGAATGGGTAGGTTAATGCACAGAAGCACAATTTCCTGGAGAACCATTTGCTATGTTTCATGGAGTAACACAGTGGAATTTCAATAAGAAAAGAGTGGATGAGAATTACATTCTAAGATTTTTTAATCACTGTTAGGAGTGTGCCAGTAACCAAGGTCTGCACTGAAATGATCATGGATTTTACATAATTGGAAGCAGTATAGATACCCCAGGTTTTCTTTCGATACCAAGGTATCATTGAATAACCCACATTGATACTATGATATTACAGAATACAACTTTTATTATAATTTGTATCCACCTTATTCAGTACATAAGAACTGTTGTTTAGATGAAAGTACAACATATATTTCAATTGGAACTAGTTTCGACGCCCTTTTTGAATCATCAGCTGATATAGGTTCTTGGAAAAATTGGCATAAGTTTATCTACGTCAAACTGAACACAATTTTAAACCATATTAACAACCTAAAACTGTGTTACAATTATACTGTCTCAAAGTCCATATATTCTACAAGTCCGAGACTTGCGAGTCTTAAACCTTAAATTGATGAAAACATATGTAAACCGGTTTGCTCAGTAATAAAATAACGTGGATTTAAAAGAACTAAACTTAAAAATAAAATAGTCTTGAAGAAACATTAGCTTAATTTAACACACTTCTTAAAACGTAACGTAGAATCATATTAAAATTAAATTTATTCATTTAAATATTATAGAATAGCGAGTAGACCAAAACTGCAAATATCAAATAAGAAGTCACGATATACATGGCATTAAGATTTTGGCAGTGTTGAAGCCCCTGCATTCACAAGCCAATGATACGTAAGGACATTGCAATGCCATATGGTATTTCTTTTTATACCATGGTATCTGTAATAGGTTTCGGTAATATTGTGACTTCCTCCTTAGAAGTGCTGCTAACAAATGTACTTCGGCTCCATGAGGTCGATACTTAGCGACAAAAATAAGAACAGCAGTTTCCCTAGTGAGCGGCAAATTATTTGAAGTGCTGAAAGTCAGTAAAATAAGTTAAAGTTCCAAGGTATCAAATGTTTTCTTTTAGTGATGATAGCCACTTACTGTTCCTGTGCTCAGAGAAACAGTTTGAATTAATATCTTTTAATTTCCAAAGTTTGGTATCATTCAAGCCGTTAAAAAAAAAAAGAAAAAAAAAAGTTAAGTGTCCTTAAGAGTGGCGTTCAGAGAAGCAATTGTAATTTTACTGAGAGTTGAAGTAATATATAATTATTTTCTGAAATATTTCCAAGGGAACTGTGCGACATCTTTCTCTCCCTCCTCTATTTAAGATTAACACTCAAAAGGTGGAATCTCTCGTACCACCTTATTCATAAATACGGGGGTGGAGATATATTTTCTACAGTGATCACCTTGATTAAATGTTATACTAACTGTTAAATTCTAAACTGTACAGTCACATTAACAATTCACAAATGGATGCAAAATCAACTAAAAACACAATCTTGACATTATATGGATAACAAATTAGTGTCTTGTCTGATTAGTTTTCTGTCTTTGTTAGCCTGTGTATCTGTATGCATACATGTTTCAGTAGTCTAGAGTGATGAAGTACTGTGTGTGATGGGTTGGAATTATCAGCCTTTAAGCTTACAAACATTTCACACATCTTAATGATGGTTTTCTGTGATCCAATATGTATCTCACAGATCTTTTTGGATCCCATACACACTTGCCCATGTTTTGTGTCCTTGCATTTGGTTTTGCCCGGGCATTTCCTGCGTTTTCAGTCATAAATCTGCTGTATGTGTTTGCAACAAGTTCCTCAGTAAGTTATTCTAGAAAGTTTTGGTGTGAGATCTGTGTACCTGTAACCTTTTTGTACACCACCAAAGCATATATTCCTGCCAAGTCTAGAACATAAGTGTGTAATGGCCACCTATGTGTAGCTGGCTCGACAATATACTTTCTTGCCATTTGCTTCACAAAATCGAGGTTGAGGGGGGCAGAGGCCACTGCTGGGACATTTTTTTGTCTACATGTAAGCAGAATACTGGTAACAGTGCAAACAGCGCTTGAACTGGCGCTTGTTTGAAATGTGTAACAAGACAACACCAAAGTCATTATTCTTTTTGTCATTAATTTGGGTCAATGATGGTAGATCGTGTTGGGAAAAGAGATGCAAATATGTGGAAAGAACAAATAATTGTGTCGCTATCTAGGCTTTTTACGTTTCAGAGCAAATGGCAACAGTAAAAGTTAAAATTGGTCAATGCTACTTATACTCATAAAGCATTTAATGATCAAAAAACTTCCATTTTCACAAGATAAATTGTCATATTCATGTACAAACAATGGCAAAATGAAATGAAGTTTTCTTGAGACAATAAAATTTAAAACTAGAGAAGTAGTAAAGAGCCTAAATATTTCAGGACAGCAATTAAAAGCTAGCAGGGAATGGTGTGCAAGAATGTTGTAGAATGGTATTTTATTTTGGGGATGACAGTCTCTTTGACAAACTCCTAACAGAATTTAAAGAAAATTTTGTTTTGTTCCAGCGACATGAGTAGGTTGCAGCAAGCAGATGGGTATTTGTTGAGTCAAAAATCAGCAATGCAGATAGAACTCCAATGTTTCAACGTGCCTTTAAACTACACTAGTGATATCAAGGTATAAAAAGGTGTGATCTTGAAAAAAAAAAACAGCTAATGAAAAAATGTGGCTAGCAGTTGTGTTAAACGGGTTATCAGATGGCCCAAAACTGCCATCTACGTTATCGCAAATAGGAAAACTTTAGTCTGGCCTCAAACAAAAGGATGGATGACAACTGATTTGTTAGTAGTGGTTGAAGGCAGTGTGATACAGTGAGTCGGGAGTGGTACTGAAGAAATGAGGAAAGCTTGTTTTGAATGCATTTAGAGGTCACTCAGCAGATGTAAAATCTGAAAGCCAACTTGTGTATACCGATCTTGTAGTACCAGGAGGAATGACATCACGTTTGCAGTTCCTGAATGTTGTCAATAAAACTTTCAAAAAAACTTCAAACAATAATATTCAGAATGATAAAACATCTTGGCAAAATAAAAAAAATAGGACTGTTGTGCTAGTGGATTAAGCCAAATTCGCAGTGTATCTCTGCAGATATCATAAAAGGATTAGACTTCAAATTCCATCCATTGAGAAGATAGTTTTGTGGGAGCATAATATAACTCGCAACAGCAATGTTGAAAGTGAACCTGGAGGTGGTGAAGAAATTTTTTATTTTATAGAATTTGCTTTATGGCACACTGACACAGATAGGTCTTCACTGTGACAATGGGATAGGAAAGGCCTAAGAGTGAAAAGGAAGCAGCCATGGCCTTAATTAAGGTACTGCCCCAGCATTTGCCTCGTGTGAAGAAATTTAGTCTGATAGTAAAACTGAGTTTTGACTCCAGTCTAGTATTAATTTAATGTTGTGTTAATTTCCTTGGCCTATAAAATTTTAGGGTTAATCATTGGTAACTTCAGAACAGAAGGTAACTTGAGTCTCATCATAGAATTCTGTTGGATGTGTGAAACAGCTATATTGTACTTGTATGTAGTGGATAATATTAGGAGTGTCTTGGCTAATGAATGTATTTTCCGTAGATATAACTTGGTGACCTGCTAGCTAGAACCCTCAAAATGGGCTTTGTATTTCTTTGCAAGTGTGTCAAAACTAGAGGTCGTCCTAGATTCAGAGTTTTCTATTATTCGAGTAAATACTTTATTGTACATCTTTTTATTTTAAGTATGAAGCATCGTTTTTTTCACTTTTGCTTATAACATTTTTAATACATTATTTAAATAACGATATCAATCTTGTTGCTATTTTGTGCAATAATTATTATTATTACTGTTCATAATGCAATAACGACAATATTAACTCACGAGCAAAGAACAGTCGGTGCTTGTATCAGAACTGAAACGGTTTTGATTCCAGTACTGTATTTTGACATTTGCTCCTGTATCAAAAAGCTATCAGTCGGTTACATTATAGCAGTAATTTTGAAGTGTGTCCCTGAAAGGCCACACCATTAATCTTCTCAGTGGCACTGTCTGAACGTGCTCATGTTAACTATGCCAGTGGGAAAGGTTGGAGGGAAACGAGAACACTTTCTTAATTTTAACAACTTTTTCCTGAAAATGTTACGACATTGTCAGTAACTTTTAACAAAGTAATCCTACCATGCTCTGATAAAGAAATTCATTCATTGTTTAATAGTTAATAATAAATTGAGAGCTATTACTTAAATTTGATATTTCTTGATGGTCCAATTTATTGTCATTTGTTGCAAAAAAAAAAATTGTCCTTTGTTCTACAGTACTAAAGTTGATATATAAATTTTAAAACTACTACAACTGAGCATGTAGCTGTACGGCTTGGGTCCTGTGCCTATCAGCTCAGACGTAATTCCTGTAGCTGGACAGGTAGGCTGCAGATTTAATTCACTTTAGTCACTGGTTCACTTTCCATGATATAATCGCTAACAACCGCATTAGGAATATTTCATTATCTGGCGACAGTTCCCATCTTCATAAAGTAAATTTATGTGTCTGTTAGGTCATCAGCCCAGAGGCTGGTTGGATCCTGAAATAGCACCACCAAAGGCTATGCGGTTATGAGCAAACCCCAAAAACCAATGGCAGCACCAAAATGAGGCATACTAGGCAAGATGAGGAGGTAGTTTGCCATTGCTTTCCTCACTGGGTCAGAAAGTAATATTGCAGCATGACTGACCCTATGAGAAACACCTTTCTTGACACTCAGATGCACTAGTCGTGCTCTGAATGTCATTACTCAGCACTACCCATACCCCAGCAGCTTCCATAATGTCACAGCCATGGATGTTGACTGGGACTTCGGTGGAAGCTACACTTTACTCTGGCCTGTGCCAAGAGATGGATGCAAAAGTACTGTATCCATCAAGAAATGACAGCAGGAATTAATCATAATTTGCAAATACATCAGAGCTGGCCGCCATTATTCTTTCGAACAAGTGAGAAACGCCAGACCATGAGGAAGCAAAATATTACAGAACTTTCTGCTGGGATAGAATGAAAACTAACGAACTTAGGGATCTGGTGGCATATATAGAAACTACAGACTTTTCCACGAAACAAGATCCGAGTGCTGCCATCTCCTACAAAACTGGACGACATGCCGCTAAAATAAGACAATCGCTACTGTTACATTTAGCGAGCACATGAAAGAATGTTGCATCACTCACAAACAGTCTAAGGGCAGCATCGAAATAGGATGCCGTGGCTGAGACGCTAACAGTGTTGCTGTGGTATTCAGCTACAAGAAAGGACTCTACACGAACTGCCAGACAAGCTGCCAGCCTGGACGTTAGTCGAGCAAATAGCAGTTTCAAGGCGGACATTGAAGAGATGATAGCAGTAATTGCATATGAGTAGGAAGGGGAGGGAAACAAAAGTTGTGGGTGCATCCTTTCATAGCCGATCATCCTGCAAGTGAAATATTTTGCAAAATATACTCTTGATTTGAGAAAATATTCTGACAAATTCTGGTGAGTTACGTAGATAAAGTAGGTTTCTAAACAAAACAAAAGCATACGATTAAAAAGTTGGTTTTATTGAAACTAGGGCCGTCAAATAAAGCCGTAGAAATATTCCTCACTTAATTCTTTTCCTACTTACATCGCCTCCAAATAATCTCTACGTTCTTTCCAGCTTTTTTTATGTCTCTGTCCAACAACAGATGAATCCCATAGCGATGGTTTAAATCATAGCCAACTACTGTTACAAACAGGAGTCGTGTAAGTTTGCCAACGTACAGCGGAGGCCAAGGTGAAAGCGTGTGAGCTATCCGTGTGTGTTATTGTGTAGTTAGCTTTGTCTCGTGTTTCGTTTTATTTTTCGTGGGTATGTTCGAGTACATAAAACAAGATAAGTGGTTGAATAAGCATACGTAGAACCTATTATCGAACTAAGCTTATGTGAAGGTGCAGGCGGCCTGTGTAGCTTGGCAGTTTCAATCCTGGCTCAGTCCATTAGTATTTTAAGGTGCTCAAAATAAGTCAGCCTCACGTCAGTAGATTTACTGGCACGTTAAAAAATTCATGCTGGAAATAATTTCTGGCATTTCAGTATCTCCCAAAAAGCGTAAGGGTAGTTATTAAGACTTTGGATCAATAACATTATTACTTGTGAGGGTGCAAACTGAATTTGTATCATAGCAACTAAGTCATTAAAAAAAGTCTTGTTACCTCTCGGTTTCCTTCAGGCAAGGAATTAAAACAAAAATGGATTTGTCACTTTAAACGGGATAGTTGGTGAACCTAGGAAGGATTCAGTCCTGTGCATAAAACGTTTTCAGAGACAAAAGTTTTTCAATGGGATACAATTTTGTGATAATGAAGGCAATGAATCTGTACTACAATCTACATATAATAAACTGCTTCCTGATGCATGTCAATTATTTTTCCAAATTTGCCAAAATATTTGTCATCGAAGCATGTTTAAAGGAAAGATCCTGAAGGAAGGAGACTTGAAGAGTAGGAAAAACAAGATGGATAATTTGCCAAATGTAAGCTATTTACTCAAAATTCACTAAGAAATGAATGTCTCGGTATATGTTAATAGTTATCAGTAGAGCCCGATTTCCATGCACTATCAAATCTCAAAATATGCATGCATTCATGCACTATCATACGGCAAAACATGTACAATAAACTTGAAAATATGCACTCTCTAAATTTGGTTCCTTTTGAAACTTACAAAAACTACCGTAAATTCTCCAAATTGTCTTGATTTATGCTCATCCGTTTAACTATCAACAGATTCTTAAACACAGAAAATGATCGGAAGACATTTGGACAAAGTGAGGTCAAATTGTACGTCTTTTGTATTTTCACCACAATACGTCTTTTATAAGCTTGACGAATTCAAAATCAGGATTTAAACGAATTAATTTGTTCAACTTATTTCTAGCTACGGCAGCTACTTCTCCATGCGATGATTGCGGACACATTTGAATGTCCTCAATAACTGGTAACGATTGTCTGCTGGGATTACAAAGACGTGTGACGAATGAGAGTTCCGGGTAGGAAATTCCAGTATAACAACGGGAGGGGGTTCAATGCAAAACCAGAGTATGTAAGCTGCTATCTCAGTAAGGCGGTGCCACAGAAGTTCGATACAAGTTTTCTTTTGTTCGTCTAACATAGACGAAAAATGAGCCGTCAATGATTAATGCACGGTTCAATTTGTAGCAATGTACAACTGTAAAACTCATGCAACAGATGAGAAAGTGTTTGTGTTTGGTTAATTGGGTTATAGGATCTGTACCGTATGTAGGCTACTAACTTGGGTTGTCACATAGGATGCCAGGAATAAATTCTCTCCGTCTCTCAGTAATAGACATAATGTAGCCTATAACGTGGAAAAATTGTCCCAAATTCTGCAAACTAACATTCAGAAAAGGCACTATCATGAAAGTTAATATATATGCAACAAAGTCAGAATAAGCCATATTATGCAATATTAAACCTCCAATTATTCGTTATTAAGTCAAATCTTCCAAATAGGCATTATGCATGAATTTTCTCCTAAAAAGGCCAAAACATGCAAACATGCACGGAAAAAGAACAGTTATTTGGAAGTGTTAAGCCATAAAACGACTATTTGCAAAGTTTGAGAAGTGTAGCTAGCTTATTTAAAAACGTGCATTTGTATGGAAATCCGGGCTCTAGTTATCAGATATTGGTAAAAGAAATGACATGTTTAGCTGATGGTGAAATATCCAAGTGGTCTCAACATAAGGAATATTAAATGATACAGCAGCCACTGCTAGTATTAATGTTGAATGTGTACAATATTAACAATGCATACCTGCCAACTTTTACGGTGTATCCGTAAAATTTACGGATATTATTGCGTAATTTACGGATGGATAGTGTCGTATTACAACTTCATAGACAAAAGTTTGAAACCTTATTTTCCATCCTCTTTGAAGATGGTGCCCAGGCACTCAATTTGTTCTACTTGCTCAGTATCCTCGTTGTTCCATTTGATCTGAAGCTCTACTTTTTGTAACATTCGATAATCACTTCACTTCTGTACAATCGATTTTTTTGCTGGGTCGAAGGCAAGTTCACGATAGTCAATAACTCGTTCTTTGATACGATTGGTACAGTAGAAGTCCGATATAGCGAGTACAGCATATAACGAGTGCCCCGTTATACCGACAATGTTGTGCAGTCCCTTCAAACTTCCTATATTAAACTCTGTATTATCCTTCGGTTACAGTGAGAGCCCTATCACTGACGCAATCGTTATTACGAGCAATTAAGCGCCCAAGACTTTTTCAGTTACCGATATTTATGCAACCCATCAATTATGTTGCATTCGATTATCTTTGGTATCAATTCCTTGCTATGTTCACTAGTGCGTTCTCTCGTCGACATTCGTAGGTGAAGTCGTAGTCTATTATTAATACCCTTCGACTACTGTTCCGTAAAGAAAATTCAAAATGAAAGAGAACATATTTTTGTAATAAATGCGTAAATGTGTCCAATAATAGTTCTTAACTTGTTAAAAATAAAGGCTGACTAAACAGTCGCTTAATTTTAATGCTAAATACTGCAGGTAGGTAAAACTGGGGTACACCTCGAGATACGGTAGTGTGCATAATTGATTTCATAGGTTAGTTTACATTTTCTTGCATCTGGTTAAATTAGGGTAAGGTTATTATCATGTAAATTTATCGCAAGGCGGTTGTCATTTCTTTACTGGTGCTCGAAGTATGTTTTCATCATATGTAAAGTACGGTTAAGTTAGTATAGGTGACTCAGTTTGAATAAGGAAACTGAACCGTTAGCCACAAAATGCGATTGATCATCTTTGGTACGGTATATTTTTCTCACTGTGCTTTTGCGAGCTCTCTCATCGACATTCGGAGACGATGTTGGAGTAGATTAGTAATACCTAAGGCTCGGAAGTTCATGCCCTAAAAACTAAGAAATATGTATGCAAATATGCTCTTAAAAACTTGGAAATATGCCAATAAATATGCACTATTAAGATGAAAAAAATTGAGTAGACAAGTCAGGTTAGTAATGATGATGATAATAAAATTACATTTATTCCTTGGAGGTTGAAGCAGAAATGGTCCCGCTGTCAATGCTGAGTGATGTATTGCAGTTCACAACCATCACTTTGCACAAATTTTCAACTGACAAACATCGGTTGTTGTCTCGCAAAACACTTTTGTAACGTGAAAAACTTCTGTCCACATCACAAGATGTTATTCAAGCATATTTATATGATAACTGCTCCACAGAAAGAGGCAAGTCTCTTGGTGTGACAGACGGCTTTCCTTCGAGTGTGTCTTGGAATATCGCACAACTGTTTATAACCAGGATTTTTTGGAGTTACGTCATTTATTTTTTTCTTTCACTTTTTATCCTATACTACCAGGAACAGAATTTAGATTGGATATAGTTCTTTTGAAAACAGTATTTCCCATAAGGAAGATCCTACGGCTTCCAATGACGTTATGGCGATTGGCAAAAAAGAAAAATGGGCATTTACAAAAACAAGATATTCTTCTAACTCAATGCCTCACAAAATATTTTGCACTGTTTGTATTGGTGCAGCTTCATTCTAGACCAATGAATTAACAACCTCTTTGAATAATTCTATGTGATGAGTATAATACAAAGCTGCATCCATCCATGTTCCCCATCTTGTTAACATTAGCGCAAGGGGAAGTGGGATATTGGGTGATGTTGATCTAAACAACTTGACTCTTGAAGGAGATTTAACAAACATTTTCTTTGAACAGGCCACAAATCGATCTACCAATGGAAAATAGAGTATTCTCAGTAATGCGATTAAGAACATGTGCGAAACAAGTTATATGAATTAAGTTAAGAAAAATGTCTTTCAGTGTTTGTCCTGATTTTACCATATAAGTACTTGGATCGGTAACAAATAAAAGTAGCCGGTCGTATTTGATTCCAGATGGCCATAATAATTTCAATGCATCCATCACATACTGCGTTACAGTTACATTGTTAGTGGCCGGCAATTCACACACATTAAGAAGATACGGTATCGTCTTTTATTCCTTGTTTAATGCGCCCACAATTACATTAGCGATAAATCGGCCCTCAGAATAAGTGGTTTCATCAATGGACAACCACACACAAACTGATCTGCTAATTCAATTTGTAAATATGACAATACAGTACTGTAACAACGTCCTGCGTATCTTACGCAATGTATTTTCTTCAGGCACATGTTGTCAAGTGTATTTCGCAAGAAAATGTTTTAATGTGCGGATATTAATTTTATATTAGGGAATATCAGCAGCTAAAATTGCTTGGTACAAGTCGTAAGATAGTTCACTCATGCTACTTCCTAAACACTCTAATAGTTGTTTTTGATCAGGCTCTTTATTTGCGAGTTTGCTAGTTAAATTCTCTGTGTTTATGCGTTGAAATATTTGAAATCTTTTCTCACTCCCTATAGACGCTTCACAGAACAGTACCCTATTATCTGTAGATGTTAAGTCACCTGAAAACTCCTGTAAATTAGTTCATCTTCCAACTTGAAGTTGCTATTATTTTCGGCATTTAACACGTTCCCTGCGGCAGTGAATTTCGATGACTTAATGTTACGTCGTATCGGCCCACCGGTGACCCGATGCTGCCTTTAGTTATAATCGGTTCGGGTCACCGGTGACCTGACGAATTTGACTTTGTTTACTCCCTAGTATGACATCCTATACTATGCATGTGCACTTGTTGTGTGCGCTATTGTTGAGGAGACATTCCAGTGTATGTACCTGTGCGACAGTGTTCCTATTCAACAGTTGCGTGAAACAGAAATGACCCCGGAAATAATTGTTAGATTCTAATTCATTGATCTGGTTTTATGTGAATATGAGAGGCCTATGTTAATTATTTTCATATTATGCTTAGTAAAAAAGTAATATCACAAAAGAGAAAGGATATACATTCAGAACAATATTTACTAGACACGAAAACAATCCCAGCTATTTACAGTAAAAACGGAACAAAAATATAACATCATTTGCCAATACTTTTCAGAAAGGTCATGAAATAAAATTAAGTACTGATTTCCAGACGAGATATAACACAAACACTGTCACCATTGCGTTTTACACATTCATTGGCACTTTTTCACGTGAGTTTCATTGAAGCACTCGATACACATTTTTGGTGCTCCTGGACACTCTGCACAGAATGTCACCACCTTCTTTGTTTTGTTATCGGCAATTTTCTTACCACGTTGTGCAAATATCTTCTTGTAGCACACTGTGCAATGTCGCCGCATTTTTCTGGCTGGTCCTTCCAGTTTACCCAGTGTGTGCGCCCTGTTCCTTGTTGGAGGTGTAAAAGATGTAGCAGTGCTGTACCGACATAGAGAGAAGGCAAGAGATTCCTTAAAATGACGAAGAGATTGTTTTTTTCCAGAACTGCGCTTGCTATGTAGGATCCAAGCATTTACAACTGCAGTACCCAGGAGAAGTTCAATGGCAACTTTCCTCCACCATTTTACACCCTTTCTCAATGGGGTGTAATATGAGGACATTTGATCACCAAGATCAACACCCTTTTTGATCTTGTTGTAGTGCAAAACCGATTTCGGCTTCAAAATTGGATCTCCTTTCCTGTTCCTTTTTCCGGTGTCTTCCAGAATATCACCATGATCTGGTACAGTGGATATCATCAAAACTCTCCTCTTGTCCATCCAGTTAATTATCTTGACCCCCTTTTCATTCTCTGCTCCACAAATTTCCCCCCTTTTAAGACGCTTATTAACCACATCTCTGGGGAGACCGCTCTTATTAGGTCGAATTGTTCCACAGAGAAGTGTTTGCTTGTCCAAGAGATTCTGTGCCAATTGAACACTTGTATAGAAATTGTCGGCGAACAAGATGCGACCTTTTCCCAACAATGGCTTACACATGTTCATGACGACCGCTTCAGCGTGACCTGTCCCTTGCAGCTCATCGTCTTTCCCTTGATAAACTCTTACAGCAAACGTATACCCATCTTCCGTGCACACTTTGTATAGTTTAATTCCATACTTATGTGATTTGTTCGGAATATATTGCCTGAAAAGCAATCTTCCCCTCCGCGGCACCATAGACTCGTCTATTACAACATTTTTCCCAGGGGTTAAGGCATTCTGAAAATTTTCCTGTAGCTGGTCTACTAGAGGCTTCGCTTTATACACTCTTTCATTTCTCTCCCTAGGGGCTTCATTATCACACAAATGCCAACAGGAGAGCAAATCTAAGAAGCGATCACGAGTCATAGTGGCTTTTATTACCTTATTCTCATATAAAGAGTTCTTCGACCAATAAAGTGCCAGTTCAGGGACATAATTTAACCCCGTAACAAGTAATATCCCCAAAAACTTGGCCATTTCTTCCTCAGTGGTATCAATCCATTTGGATAAACGCCTCCCTTTCTTTGGTGGACACTTTTCTAACTTTTGTGCAGCAAGTCTGTTTGTTTCAGTTACCATAGTCTGCATAATTTGCTGTGTTACAAACATGTTATAAATATCAGAAGGGCTATCAAAATTAGTCACAATGTTCACTTGTGTGTCATCACAGAAAATGGGTATGCCAATGTCATGTCCCCCTACTGGACCCCACCTTGGCACATCGTCATCACATACATCGCCATTACCAACAATCTGACTTGGAGAGTTATCACTTAGCGTTTCGTCCTCATAAATAGCTGACCCACATGCTTCAGAGTCACTGTCTGTGTCAGAAGACGAGTCACTATCTTGGAGGTTGTACGTAGGGTCATCCTCAGATACAGGAGAGAAATCACTGTCACTGTCGTCACTTTGTTCCAAATAATGAACAATTCGTTCGGGATCCAGTGCTGTCCTAACCCTCTTTCGTTTCCGTGCCACCGGTGTATCAGAATGTGAAGGCTCCATGCCTAAAAAACGGACGTAAAATTGCTTGTAAATATTATCTACGGAAGATAATAAATATGTCAATAACTACTCCAATAACCTTTATTCGCTTACCTAAGAGCAATGTAGAAAGCAGATATCAGAAGGGTGGTACTCGTTAAACAACAATCTACCATCTGCGGGCAGCAACACTCTAGGCTTCATTCACCGTAACCGCGCTAAGCGATTCCCGCGTAAAAATATAGGTCAGACAACAATCGGGACTCAGGGTGACCCGCAGCGATATGAATGGAAGATGAAAAAAAATTCCTTCGGGTCACCGGTGGGCCGATCAAAACTAGCAGTATGCCTCGATCCTTTACTTCAATTAGAACACTATGCGGCCATTAGTTAACGGAAATTCGTAACTAGGACGTAGTTACTTACGTCGCAATTTTGGGAAGTTCGCACCGACGGATAAGAGTAACATGCTTCAGGGCACATGGTGACCCGAACCGCATGGAACGTGTTAAAGAACTTTTTAACGGACACTTTATATGCGAAACATAGTTTGCCACAACTAGTTCGCAACACCATTACATGACTCAATGGCCAGCCAATCGACAGCTAAGTACAAAACGTGGGGGTAGATGATGAAACGGGATTCACTGCGTGACATCAAACTCCTCGCCACATGACAAGTTGCGTTGTTTGCACAACATTACTGCCAACATCAACCAGATGAAGAAAGCTGATTAAAAATACTGTAAAAACCGTTAAACTGATAAAATATGCCATATAGGCGCTAAAATATTAAAATATGATGCATTTATCAAAATCACGAAAATATGCAGTTGTATGCACCATAAAAGCATGTTCAAATGACTGAAAATTCCATAATTCGTGCACATCTATATATATAAAATAAGAGTTTTGTCTGTACATTGCTCAGAATTTGAAAAGAATGGTATTTCTGTATCGGTCATGTCCATAGTAACAAGGAAATGCAAATTTTACTTTTCCGTAATTTCTGTCTGTCTGTCTGTCTGTCTGTCTGTCTGTCTGTCTGTCTGTCTGTATGTATGTATGTATGTACACGCATCACGAGAAAACGGCTGAAGAGAATTTAATGAAAATTGGTATGTGAAGTCGGGGGATGAGCCACTACAATCTAGGCTATAAGTAATTTTACTCACGCTAAGTGAAATGGTAGTTTAGGGGAAGGCCTAAAATTTAATTCTCAAATATTTATATTATTAGTGGTCCTATCGATAAATACTACATAATGTAAGTTATATAGAATTCAATGTCTGATAATTTATTCATACTTTGTTACCGTACCGGCTTTGATAACAAATATTTATGAATTTGTACTTTTGTTGCCAAGTCCATATCAACGCCGAGCCACGAGAAAATGGGTTAACAGAATTTAATGAAAGTCGATATATAGAGTCAGGGAATAAGAAACTACAGTCTAAGTTATAAACAATTTCATTCACCCTGGATGAAGTTGTAGTTTAGGGGAAGGCGCCTAAAATTTAATTTTTAAATACCTATATCATTGGTCCTAACGAAAAGTACTACATAACAAAAGTTATAGAGAATACAATTTCCGACCAATTGTTTTATTCAGTTTTACCGTACCGACGATGATAAGAATGGTATTTCAGAGTCGGAAGAAAATTAAATGTGAAGGCCTACAATATTTAAAGCACGTAACATTGATCAACAATAACGTTACATTGACCATTGTTGTGATGTTCTTTGTCTCTTATGCTGCCGCTCAACTCAGATAGATGGGATTACTGCTGCGTGCCGAGTATAACAGCCTGACTGAATATTGGCGGGAAATATCTGGGGAGTTGCAAAACTTTCTTCTTTAGCATGCCATTCCTCTGGTTCATACATTTTCTGATACAGCCGGTACGTAACAGACTGGTTCATCATAGTATTCCAGCTATTCGATCCCTACTCTGACGTGCTGGTTTGAATGAGCAGTGTGCATACTTAAAGGCAGGGCTCACTTAGTAGTAGTAGTAGTAGTAGTAGTAGTAGTATGACCGGGTCTAGAACTACAATTTAGGCTTATTCCAAATTGTAGCACCACAATTCACTAAATAACTCAAAATTCAATCCTGAAAAGAGCTGTTTCTTAAGAAAAGCTTCTTCTTCTCCACTTTTATTAAATTCTACATTCATTTTATTCCAAATTAGCAGTGAGGAGGGGTTTCTCCTCTGGCTTGGAGGAAAAATTTACCTCCAATTCAGATAGATTTTTCCGCCGCCTGTGTAATGAACTGAGATTTTCCGACTCATCGGGTACTCCTCGGAAACAGATTAGTAAAAGGGCATAGTTTTGCCCTGGGAGTCTCCACTATTCGACACCCCCACCCGGATAAAGTAAGACGAAGTGTGTTCACGGATCACGGCTGTCTGCGGCTTGGTCATTCCAACTCTGGAGCTTTGGACTATTAGATCGGCAGCGTAGTACTGTTCGTTAAAAGTGACAGTATGTGTGGTTGTTCATTTGGTCAAGTATTTCATATGAAAGCATTGCTTTTAATCACGCCATTCCTACTGACGTCATTGTAATGACCTATGTTTAGGGGCCTTATTTTTTGGTAACAACGATATGCACGAATTTTTTAAATATCTTCTTCCTTGTCTATATATGACTTCCCAGGTACTAAAAATAACGTATTTTAGAAAAACGAACTCGCGAAATTTGATTTATTGCGCGAAATGCGCAAATAATCACGAAATATACACCACTTGGTGTGAAAAATGCGAAATGGCACCGGAAGAGCTCTCCAATAAACATTTAAATGCTTCTGAGAACTTGACTATCGTAGTTTCCTTCTCTTTTGCTTGATAGCGCTGTATATTCTCCACAGAAATGCATACAAAGCGGCACGCACTGTGTATCGAAACCATGTGTAATCAGTTCTGCGATCTCTAAGGCAGTCGATTAAAATCAGTATCTGTTATTGATTACAGCAAATAGCGTTGTGGTCGTATCAAGATAGAAGACCAGTCATAGATACAGCAGTGCGCAATGAGAGTTCGTTACTTACCAACATTTATCGGCAAATGTCCAACATTTAAGTATAAAAATGCCGAAAACTGAAGTCACAACAGATTTTCCGAGGGCCGAAGAATACAACCGTGAGGGGTTCTATGTATTTAATGCTGCAAGAAAGATTCTAATCTATCTATAGTGTACCGGTAATATTCTTAAAGTTGAAACGTGCGATATACACTGCAGAGAATCAGAATGAAGCAAATGAACATAATTCTAAGCGGCAAATAACAATCGGCGATACCTTACAGATCGTAAAGGTGTTGAAAAATTAGAGAGCAATTTGTAATAGTCACAAAAAAGCATTCATGCAAGCCCACATTCCTCTAGAAAAATAGGGTAATCCTGGAATGAGGAAGAGAATGAATATAAAAGGAAAGATAAATAATACTGTCTTTACTGTAAAATATGACGGTATTGGCAGGCCTATTGTAAATAAATCGCCTTTGTTTTTATGATATATAAGTAATAATAATAATAACGTAAATGTTTCCACCTTTTCAATACAATATATTCACAAAATTACAGAATTATACGGTACTAGTTTCGACCCATCTAGGGGTCATCATCAGCCGTATTGGAGCAAAGATCATTTGTGGCGAAATCCTAAGACAATATTATTTTAAAGAATAACAAGTGAAATGAGATGTTATGGTAATAGTTAATAATACAAGGAATATACATACTAAGAGGTTTTTAACAAAGAATAAAGTATAAATGGGGTGTTGTAAAAATTATAATCATGGAAATCAGTAAGTTCTTGTATTAAAATGAAATATGGCTTAGGAAGAGGGCTTAAGGTGGGGCTGAAGGGTGCGGGAGAAAGTGTAATTGTCTTGGAAAAGTACCTTTGATTAAATTTAGGATTGAGTTTAGGTTGGCTGCATTATTGTTTCTGAGGAAAGTGATAAATAGATCGAAGAGTATGTTGGGTTTCTCTGAGATTTCATTGAGATTGTGACTGGCATTAAAGTATTGGTCTAGGTGTATGTAGTAATTTTCATTATGTTCAGTAAAGGGCCCTTGTTTGCTAATACGAGGATGTCCATGTCTTGTTCAATATTGGTGAAATTATGGTTATAATCTTGCATGTGTTGGCCGATGGCTGAAAACTTGTATTTTATTGCGTTAGTGTGCTCGTGGTATCTGATAATGAAGTTTCTCCCGGTTTGCCCGATGTAGGTTTTTTTACAGGTGGTACATTTGATCCTATAAACTCCTGATTTTAAAAAACTGCTGGTCTTGTTGATGTGTGAAGTATTGTATAAAACATTCATGTTCTTATTGTCCCACTAACCACTTTTGCGCTTTCCGGAGACGTTGAGATACCGGAATGTTGTCCCGCAGGAGTTCTTTTACGTGCCAGTAAACTAGTGACACCAGGCTGACGTATTTGAACTCCTTCAAATACCACCGGACTGAGCGAGGATCAAACCTGCCAAATTGGGGTCAGAAAGCCAGCGCTTTAACCATCTAAGCTACTCATCCCCGACCGGGGGGAAAAAGAGCATATCCATGAACATCTTCCAGAGCTATATGACTGCAAAATGCAATGAAAGCACATCTGGTTGAGGAAGTGAAAGAAGACAGTGTTAGCAAAGTTTTAGGAGGTTTTACAAAAGACCACAGTGAAATTGCATCCAAGTGTTTGCAAGCATTATGGTTTCCGACATCTAATGTGGTCAGCGAGAGGAGCTTCTCTGCTTACTCAAAGACACTTTCTGACTGTCGCACAAGCCTGCATCATAATATTGTTGAAACCATGCTTAGTTTGTACTTTGGAAACAAGTATTAAACGTCTAAATGTAGGCTATGTATAAATATGTATCACAGGGCAGATCACCTAACTTCATTTCGATGAATCAGTGATTAATATATTTATTTCTATAACAATTTGCGTATTTGGTTTTTCTAAGATTTAATAACAATGATACATTACAAGAGTTTACTTTAAAAACCCTTATCACAAAGTTAGTTGCATCTACCCCATTCACTACCACAAGGAAGGTTTCGCATGAAACATCGATCAGTATAACAATTTATTTCACGAAATACCTACCGAAATATTGTCAGTTTTAACACCGAAATCAACAGTTTTATTTCACCAAAAAATAAGGCCCCTACCTATGTTCATTTCAGTTGGTAAAACTACTAAGACGGTCTTTCTGAGGATGTAAAAAGGCAGGTAGAGAGTGAGTGTCTGCCATTATAATGAAAAATTCCCAACCTGATTGTGAACGATGGTAGGCAAGGGGTCCTACTATTACAGTGAAAATTTCCTAACCCAGTCTTCATATGAGAAAGGACGTTTGGTGACTTCCCCGTCACGTTTCTAGGGTAACGTTAAGTGCTATACAATTTAATACAATCTTGCTCACAACGTGTACACTACCTAACCTAGAAATTTGTGTACAATGTAGAATTCCGTAGCGAAGCACGGGTACATCAGCTAGTAATGTATAAGCATACATATTTAACCCCTAAAATAAAACATGCAAATGCATGAACTTCCGAGCCCTAGTAATACCCAACGACTGCTGTTCTCTAAACAAAATTCGAAACGAGAGAGGATAAAGAGTCTTCATAATAAATGCATAAATAACGTGGCCAATAGCTGTTATTAAAAATAACGGCTCAGGTAAACGATCTCTTAATCTTGTATAATGAAATTAAGTAATAATGTGATACACCTTAAGATATGGCGGAGTACATCACCGATTTCAGAGGATAGTTAATATTTTCTCGCGTCTAATAAAATTTCGGAAAGGCTATTCACATGTACATTTTTAGCGAGAATAGCTCATTTCTCTACGTGCGTTTCAAATATGTTTTCACGACACATGTTAGGTTAGGTGACGGCATTTGAAGAAGAAAACTCTGTAGTGATACCGTATTTCTCTGAATCCAAGACTGCGCCTTTTGTTTCCCCCCTCGGAATCTCATGCGAAAAATCGAGGGTAGTCTTCCATTCGCGGCCTGACAATAATAAATACCACTGGCAACTCTCGCGGTAACCACGCTGCTTTGTTTTCACACGCGTACGCACACACAAAATTACTTGACAATAAACGACCGCCTCTTTATTATACATCGCTAGCCGTGACAACCGGTTGTACAGTGTGTGTAACGTCACTAGATCTTGGGAAATAGTGATGATAGAATGACACTGTTAGCCTCTACAAAAACGTTTCTCAAATCTGCAGAATAGCATCAAAACATGCGAGCCTTCGATTTCTTAGAAAGACCCTGGCTACTCAGTGGCAGTTATAACGCGTCTAGTGTACCTGACTCGTAGTAAAATTAAGTTTTATAGACAGCAAGAATATTATCGTGATGGATATTCGTAGAGATACGTGGAACAGGTACTACCAGCAAATTTTCAACGGGTTCTTGTCGATATTATGATATTTTTAATTTAATGGTTATTAAACACTTGGAAATTTTGAATAATTGTGCAGCCACAAGAAAATGCGGTATAGGCCTAACTAAAGCCAATATTTGGCGTCAGTGTGAAGACAAAGATAGCTAAAAAATGTGTACTGTACAATAATGCATTTAGTGGTCTGCAACAAGTACGTTTTATAAACAAGTCAAAGATGAAATTGTGAGGTATATGCACGAGAAACGGGAGGACGGAATGGCCATACCGTGGCGCAATAAAAATTTTTTTTAAAATCTTCAACTTCTGCTATTAGGCCTATACATCGCTAGCCGCTGAAGTTGGCCGAACACGGCGAGACATGCATGTAGCGGTAGCTGGTTATATATGACGCTGAGTAAAAGTACCATGACAGTTTTATAGACAGCAAGAATATTTTCTTAACGGATCGCTGTATTGTAGAAACGCATGGAATAGGTGTTGCTGGCAAATTTTCAATTGGTTCTCTTCAGTATTATGATGTCAATTTTAAGTTGATGTTCATTAAACCAGCGGAAATAAAGCATAATTGTGCAGCCAAAAAAAAAAAAAAAAAAAAAAAAGCAGCATAACGAAAGCCAATGTTCAGCGTCTAAAAATGCGTAGTGTACAACAAAGGCATTCCTATGATTTTTACAAAGCACTTTTTCTGCCTGATTAAAATTTTTTGAAGGAAAAAGAGGGGTTCATCTTGGATTCGGAGAAATACGGTACTGTAATTTTTTCAAAAGAAATTAAACATACACTTTCACGTAGTATCGGATTTCGAAAAATAACGAACAAGTAGGCCATAGTGTGGATATCATGTGCGGAAACGCATGTTTTGAACAAACTGATTGCCGTTTCATACCTATTTTAATGTGTACGATTGTTTTCCGACTTTTATACAGAAATTGGATATAACAATCTGCTATACCAAGTAAATTTTCTGCTGTTGTGAATTCTCGCTATAACAGACTTCTAGTATATTTTTAACAGTTTGATGTTTGTGTCGTTATTGGAATTGAATTTAAAACTGGGATAAGTTCTTCGGTGTCGACAGGCTCTGCTCCGCAAATTCTTTGTTCCGCTCCTTTTGCTTGTTGTGATTTAACCCATATCCTTTGACCACGTGAGTGTTGTTGGTTGTTCAAAAAGTTGGCGTTCCTTGAATGTTTTTGCCTTTTAAGGTTATGACATATTTTAATGAAGTGCTCAGTTTTTTGTGTTATAACTTCGTGCTTCGCAGTTTCCTGTATAGTTGGACTAATTACATTAGTTCCAGTGACTGTTATACTGCTATTAGTGAAGCCCATTAAATTATAAAAAATAAGAAATACATCCGTTCCATGTGTGTACGCTTTTTACCATGTGCGTATTCTTTGTTCACAAGGTTGGCGTCGTGTTCATTTGATGGTTTAAGATTTTGGGTGCTTTTACATGTTTTAATGAAGTGTTTGACTGCCTTGAGTGTTTGTTATAATTTTATGTAATGTTCAATGATCCAGGTTCATTTCGATGTTTCAGTGCATATCGTGACATTTGTTCCCGGACATTTTCATACGTTATATTCCTATTGTAGATCATGAATAAATCCTGTAAGAAACAGTACTTCCAGACATTTAAAGAATCATATTGATGGTTTTCTGTGTGTACTAAAATCAAGAAAGGGAGAAAAATTTGCCTTTTGCACAGTATGTGGGTGTGATATTAATATCCCACATGGTGGAGGAAAAGATTCAAGTGATGAGTTAGTTGTTGGCATTCAGATTTTGAACATAACTCCAGGATCAGCTAGGTCATCGGCCTCATATCCAGAAGGATAAGCTGTGACATGTTTAGGTCTCCTGCACAGTAATGAAACAGTATTTCTAACTTTAGTGAATTATTTACTGATGTGTGTGTTTAGCATTTTACGAAGGGTGAGAATTTATCATCGCCTTGTTGGTCTAAGTGTAGTGAATATGGGTGAAATAATTCAAAGTCGGACATGCCCCCTCTTTTCTCTCGGCCTCCGCTTGACAGATAGGTACAGCATTGCCAAGCGTACCTTCTGCCTTTAACTGTAGATGGCTCGGGTTGGAATTTAAGTTGAATTATTGATCAATCTTCTGGTGTTGAGTTTACCCACGCTTGAACTAAAAATACTCTGTACAAATGGGTTGACTTGCTGTGATGTTGATTAGACCATTGCACATACTGTGCAGTTCGTACTTGCAGATAGGAAATATGTATACCTCAACCAGCAGAAATGAAGTTCACTTCATGAGTTGGAAGACATCGAAGACCGAAATAGGCAGGAAAGAAGTTGACATTAACATACTAATCCTAGGAAACAATGGGCTTCGATAGCATGAAAATGAGAATGGACAGTATAGTAAAACCTTGTTCATCTTTACTGTGATTGATAAGCCATACTTTGCTTAATCTGGACCAAAGTACCTGGAAGTCAGCAATCGCTTAGTGAAACAGGTGCATTATCGAGTACAAATATTTGGTCTCGTAAAGTGCCTTCTTCAGTCACTTTAAAAAATTTCAAGTTTTTTTGAAAAGTGGGTGAATTGTTATAGCCTCAGAGGATGATCTGTCACATGTAATTTAAATTTCATGTTCCTCTGATCCCATGCAGGAATTGATGAAATTGAGTTGATTAGAGAGTCGAGATCCCCCGTACAATTCAGTTGTTTTGCTACCTTCTTAACCTTCTGAAGTAACACTCCCTTCTAAACACACTGATTAAGTTTCATCCCCATTACTGAATCTCTGAAATGCCATTCGAACGTTCTTTAAAGATATGAACTTCATTGATGTTTCTGTATTGAATTGAGATTAACGATAAGATATCATTGATGTTTCTGTATTGAATTGAGATTAACGATAAGATATCTATTAGGTTCAACCTTTTCAATACTAATTAGGTACGTGTTTGTTACAAATACCTTTTATTCAACTTTGGGACTGGTTTCGACATATATGTCATCATCAGCCATAAAAAGATCACAATATATATATATAAGCAATATATAAGCATTATCAACAAACGAAAATCTTGCCTAAATTCAACTCTAACTAGAGAGAAAAATAAACCTGATTATTTTTTAACCTTCATATTCAACGAAGATATTTTTACAAATATTCTGAAGAAACACAACACCAAAATTGCATATTGAACTAACAATAGAAATATGGATATCTTATATAATACGAGCTCAATTAACAAGACTAACATTTATCAAAAATCAGGTGTCTACAGATTCCAATGTCAAAACTGTCATTCCTCGTACATTGCTTAAACAGGGAGGAACTTCAAAATTAGATACATGGAACATGTTAATGCTACAAAATATAACAGATACTCGGCGGTTGGCCAGCACATTCAAGATTCAAAGCATAGCTTCAGCAACATACAACAAGATATAGAGGTGCTCATGAATATGGACAAAGGCCCTATTCTTGACGTCGCAGAAAATTGCTTCATTAACTTAGACCAGTTCTTCAACTCCAATTCGAATCTGAACAAAGTCTCAGAAAAAACTAATATTCTATTTGTTTTTTTAATTTAAGTATTTAAGTATTTTAATCTTCCGAATAGGAGGTCAATTTTTACTGCGATACACAGTACCCTATCATGTTACAAACCCCACCACATTGTTCACAAGACTCACCTTAAACCTACTAACCCCCTAACAAGATCTTTTTCTTCCCCCATCTTCCTCCCCTCCAGACCTACCACATTTTATATCTCCTTCCCACAAGACTAATGTCTTTTACCACTGACTGATTTCATATTCATCAGTATTAAATTTTTATCAGGTATAAATTACAAGTGACTCAAATATGTTCTCGACACTCTGGTTGACGCATATCACGTGTGTGTGTTTTAAATGACTCTTTACTTTGGAAGCCTATCGGAGCCTTCTATTGAACGGATGCACAAAGACTACATATCGAAGAACCTTCTTTTATTCCTTGAATAATGAGAGACTTCATGTTTGCTTCAATGTGTCACTGCGCCAGATTTAATTATTAAGCTGTTACTCTTCTGTTATGACACATGGTGTGAATAGTCAGTTACAGATTGTGTCCTTGCTTATATATTGTGATCTTTTTATGGCTGATGATATATATGTCAAAACCGATCCCAAAGTTGAATAAAAGGTATTTGTAACATAAACACATACCTAATTAGTATTGAAAAGGTTGAACCTAATAGATATCTTATCGTTAATCAAATGTTCATTCGTTGGAATAAAATTTCTCCAAATGATCACATGTTTGTACCATATAAACGATCACCATTGCAATATACCTGTACTTTTTCATGGGAATAGTTTTAATGTATACGGTGCATCTGGAAATGCCCACATTTTTCTACTTTAGTCATATGGTTGCAGTACTGGATGTTAGTGGATATTCCTAAACATTTCCATAACTTAATTAGATTGGATATTGCCTGATGTGAAACATGTAATTTTACTTGATTGTTCTAATTTTATGATAACCTGGATGAGAGGTTTTGAGACTATTTCATCAGGTTTACGACCTGAATCTAGTTTTTTTTAAAAAAACATGAAGACTTTAGAATGATTTGCCAACTGTTCCTTGTGAAGCCACGTACTTTCAGCAAATTAAACTGCATGTCTTCCCAAAGTTTAACTTCATTGAAATTCAGCATTCTGACTCATTCTTTTTTTTTTTACCCTAACAATTTTGCTGACAGCAGTAGTATGATCGTTTGTCATAAGGGAATAATTTGAGGCTTTTCACCAATTTTCATGAGGAAGCCTCAGAAGGCAAAGGCAGCAACTTATGATTTAAGCAGTACCTGTCGAGAGAGACTGGGTAGAGAATCCAAGAAAAATTCATTGCTGTATCCTCCTTTGAACTCTTCAGTTAGCATTTTTTTAAACATTGTATAGACTACAATTTTCTGTTGTTTTGCTAGGAGGTGACCTGTTTTGTTTGTGTGAAGCTAGTGTTTTAATTTTAAATTTGAGATCTCCCCCTACCCCCGTAAATGTATTCTAGCTTTAGGAAAGTTTAGTTTATTTGATCTGATCTGAATATCCAATCTCTTTTTCAGGAGAGCAAATGATTGTTTTTCTGTCGATTATTACTAGCCATCTTATGGCCTTGCTCCATATGAACACTCTAAAGAGGTTTGGAATTGAATCCAGATTTTTGGCACGCAATCTAGTGATTAGTACAGAAGTAGTCCGCTATAGCGAGTGCGGCGTATAATGAGAACCTCGCTATAACGGCAGTTTTTGTCTATCCCTTCAAAATTCCTATATTAAACTGTGTTATCCTTCGGTTACAGCGAGAGCCCCATCACTGATGCGTCCGCTATTACAAGCGATTAAGGGTGCATGATTTTTTTCAGTTACCGATATGTATATACCCAACGATTACATTACATGCGATCGATCATCTTCAGTGTAGTTTCCTCGCTATATCCATTAGAAAACTCTCTCGTCGACATTTGAAGGCGGTGTTAAAAGTTTCAAACAGATTTATTAAAAACCACCATTCCAATACTTTACAATCTTTAAATTTAAGATACAAATATTACATAGATGTTAAAATGGGACATGTTTTGCTTAAGCTTTGTAAGCATCTTCAGCCACACTTAATCTAAAGCTGTCAGGGCCCGGAACTGGGTTCCTCATTAAAGTATAATAGATGCTTTAATACAAGATAAAGCAGTCATAAAAATCTAGTCTGTGGAGAAACCGATGCTTAAATGTAACTAAAATTCAATAATAAACTTGTCATAGTATTATATGTACATCGAATGAATACTACTGTTTGTCTAAAAAAATACAAGTTGGTTATTTGTAGAACGAGGCAGTCATAATGATCTGACATACAATTGGATTGTACAAATTAGTTGATATTAATGAAGTGTGGATTAATTAAAATATTGAAAAATAAATCTTCGAACGTTGTTGAATGAGAATCGGGTACGTAGAATTACAGTAGAGTTGTTGACTCCAAGTGGTTGCGTGATGAGGTCAAAAGGCGCTTGAAACATCAGTATAGAAGTGTTGTGTGTCTTTCTAGAATTATCTTTGTGATTGTAGTTGTGAGCTCTCCTAGCGTAGATTCAACAAATAGGGTGTTAAGTAAAGCCTTAGATGTGGGAGAATTCGCAATGTAGAGCGTGTTGAAAACCCTAGTGTTGACAGAGAGGTGGCTAGCCTCATTGTACAAAAGTATTTTAATCCTGCTAGTCCGTACTATACACTATGTGACTATGTGGCTGAGCATGACGTACAAGTTCATGGCGCCCTCCATCAGTAATGCTGGAATTCAATATGGTGTTGGCCCACCCTTAGCCTTTATGACAGTTTCCATTCTCGCAGGCATACGTTCAGTCAGTTGCTGGAAAGTTGCTTGGGGAACGGCAGCCCATTCTTCACGGAGCGCTGCACTGAGGAGAGGTAACTATGTCGGTCGGTGAGGCCCGGCACGAAGTCACCGTTCCAAAACATCCCAAAGGTGTTCTGTAGGATTCAGGTTGGGACTCTGTCCAGGCCAGTCCATGACAGGGGTGTTATTGTCATGTAACCACTCTGCCACAGGCCATGTCTTATGAACAGGTGCTTGATCATGTTGAAAGATGCAGTCACCATCCCTGAAGTGCTCTTCAACAGTGGAAAGCAAGAACATGCTTAAAACATCAATGTAGGCCTGTGCTGTGATACTGCCATGCAAAACAACAAGGGCTGCAAGCCCCCTCCATGAAAAGCACGACCACACTATAACGCCTCCGAATTTTACTGTTGGCACTACACACACTGGCAGATGATGTTCACCGGGCATTCACCATACCCACACCCTGCCATCGGATCGCCACATTGTGTACCGTGATTCGTCACTCCACACATTGTTTTTCCATTGTTCAGTCGTCGAATGTTTATGCTCCTTACACCAAGCGAGGCATCGTTTGGCATTGACCTGTGTGATGTGTGGCTTATGGGCAGCCACTCGACCATGAAATAAAGTTTTCTCACCTCCCGCCAAACTGTCATTGTACTTTGAGTTGTTCCTGATGCAGTTTGGAATTCCTGTGTGATGGTCTGGATAGATGCCTGCCTATTACACTTTACGACCCTCTTCAACTTTTGGCGGTCTCTGTCAGTCAACAGACGAGGTCGGCCTGTACGCTTTCGTGTTGTACGTGTCCCTTCACGTTTCCACTTCACTATCACATCAGAAACAGTGGACCTAGGGATGTTTAGGAATGTGGAAAGCTCGGCAGCACCACTCAGAGCACGGCACGGCTGGCGCAATGTCGCTCGCTAGCTGGTATAATGCGCGCTTTTCCTCCCTGCTACTCGCACCAATTCACCCGTATAGAAATCCATTTCTAGTGAAACTATTAGTCTAAAACCTACCTGGCATTACATTTGATGTTCAAAATGTTGTCCCTCAGCTTTCAAAGACGCCTGACACCTCATAAATAGGTTTGCAGACACTCAGCGAATCTCAGCTCGTGTGATGTTTGAAATAACCTGTGTTATGTTCTCTTGTAGTTCTTCTCTTGTGTGAGGATTGTTTGCATACACTTTTCCCTTCAGTATCCCTCACAGGTAATAATCACAGGGATTTAAATCAGGAGATCTAGGGGGATAATTAACCACATGATCTTGGAAAACTTCCCGTGTTACTTCCATAGACCGATTAGCAGTGTGTGCCGTCTCATTACCTTGCATCAAGTAACCATTACTCCTTCTTCTGCCAGCTCTTGAAAGAATGGTCTGAGAATGAGGTCTATATATCGATCAGCATTTGTTGTTTCGTGGAAAAATATAGGCCCTATAATTCTGTGAGCACTTACTGCGCACCAAACTCCTATTTTTACATCATGAAGTGGACGGACATGCAGCTGGTGGGGATTTTCTGCACACCAGTAGCGATTGTTTTGACTATTTACATAGCCACTTAAGTGTAGCCATGCTTCATCATTATAAAATAAAAGTTCTGGGTCAACATACCCATCATGAACTGACTCAAGCAACCAGTTACGGTACGGAACCCTAGCGAAACTGTCAGGTCCTCTTAAATATTGGGCAGAGGTGGGTTTGTACGGTTTTGCTTTTAACAGTTTTGTTGCTTTGTGGGCAGAAGATAATGACGCATTAGCTTGTCGGCGAGACATGACAAGATTTTGTTGGAGTCCTTTCCCAGAGAGTTCCTATTTCGTCAAGCTTTTCCTCTGTTAAAACTGTTCATCTCCTGCGTGATTTCTTGTTAAGAATGGACCCTGTGGTCCGGAAGTTCTTTACTACTCTACGTACCGTACTCCCGTGGGGATGGAGGATTACAGGAACTTTGCGAATTAATCGAAAGTGGCATTCTGTATAAGAAGAATGCTTTGCATAGCACAACACAATGAATACACGCTGTTCTACTGTATACATCACTCGTTAAACACACGATTAGTATTCCTACAGAAACTACGCTAAAGACGAAACGTCATGTAAATATTTACAAAACTCTTAATCCTCCTGGCACCTAGCTCGATAGCTGCAGTCGCTTAAGTGCGGCCAGTATCCAGTATTCGGGAGATAGTAGGTTCGAACCCCACTGTCGGCAGCCCTGAAAATGGTTTTCCGTGGTTTCCCATTTTCACACCAGGCAAATGCTGGGGCTGTACTTTAATTAAGGCCACGGCCGCTTCCTTCCCACTCCTAGCCCCTTCCTGTCCTATCGTCGCCATAAGACCTATCTGTGTCGGTGCGACGTAAAGCAAGTAGCAAAAAAAAAAAAAATCCTCCTGGTCAATACTATATATCACACATCCAATTAAGACAAAACGTCACTTAAATTTTATTTATTGTATTGAGTAGGAAGATTAAAATAGTTTTATACTAATTTAATTTATGTGTGAAGTTCGTCTTAATTGGACGTAAAATTCCTAGTATGGACTAGGAAGATTAAAATAGTTTTTCATTTTTCTACAATTTTGTAACAAGTTCAACCGTCAATACGGATTTAACATGAGATTCGTAGTCTGTAATTTGAAGACGGTGTCTCAATTAATAATACCAGTCTATTTTTTTCCGTAAAAAAGTGGAAATGGAAGAGAAAGAGTTTTCATAATAAATGCATAAATGTGTCCGATAGCAGTTAACTCGTTAGAAATAAAGGCTAGGTAAACGTTCGCTTAATTTCAATATTCTACTCAGAAATTAAGTGCAAGATTTGGCAGACCGCGTCAGTGATTTCAGAGGTTAGTTTATATTTCCTTGCGTCTGATTAAATTTCGAAGAGACTATTCCCATGAAAATTTGTAGTGTGAATGTTACAATTTCTCTCCTGGCTCTTGGAATATGTCTTTCACGTTAAGCTAGGTTAGGTGACACTGTTTGAATAAGAAAATGTGAAACATTTACCACAAAATGCGCCCTACGGTGTCGTTTTCTCGCTATGTACACTTGTGAGCTCTCACGACATTAGAAGGCTGCTATTCTGTAAAAGAAAAGTCAAAATTAAAAAGGATTACACCTTTTCTTAATAAAAGGATAAATAACGTGGTCGACAACAGGTGTTAACTCATTAGTAATACAGGCTGAAGTAGACGATCGCTTAATTTTAATGTTATGTACTGAAATTAAGAATGTCCTACACCCCAAGATATGGCAGAGTACACAACTGATTTCAGAGGATAGTTCATACTTTCTCATGTTTAATTAAATTTCAGAAAGGCTGTTCCCATGTAAATTTGTAGTAAGGAGGTTATCATTTCTCTACGTGTGCTTGCTATATGGTTTCATTATACATATACGGTTAGGTTAGGTGATACTGTTTGAAGAAGAAAATTGGGACGTTTGCCACAGAGGCCTCTGGAGTGATGCAATTTTTTCAGAACGAAATTGAGCATACCCTTTCGCGTATTTCAAAAAATAACAAACTCTTAAGCCGTAGTGTGGATATCATCTGTAAAAACGTTTTAAACCATCTGATTGTCGTTTAATTCCTTCTTCTGTAATTGTATACCACCACCCCTCCTACACTGCCGGCCACAACATTCTGAATGTGTCATTTTTTTTTCAACCGAAACGGGACTGCAGGAGCTGTTTTTACAGACCACCCTGCTAACTTAACCAAGACACTTGAAAGTTACATAATGGTAAATACATATTTGAGTCATTGGGTGCTCCAAATTAAAATTTAAATATTGTAAAATTGTATTTAAATGATACATCTTCATTATTGTCAGTGTAATTCCATCGACTACATCGGAGTTTAAATGTTTTGGATATCATGTAGTGAACGAGCAGGGTGTCTGGACTGTATGAAATTGCGTGCGAGCACTCGATATCACACGTCTTCACAAAGCCGCACGGCATTCTTCAGCAACCAAGTAGTAAGCCCTGGTTGTACATGATTATGAATGAGCAGTAGAACACTAGAAGCTATGTCTTGTTTGTAATAAAAGTAGTTTTGCAGTTAATGTTTACCTCTCTGATGTTGCTAATGCCCTGAGGGGAATAAATTTTATAATGTTCATTTTTTACGTATTATTCCCCGCCTGGCTACTCTCTCCTGTATTCCGGCTGATGAAAATTTGTGGGAAGAATGCTGCGACTCGAACCAGCCATTGTGTCAGACCGGATAGACTTTGACGCCTTTAACGATCATGGTTCCCAGGCAGGCTTTTGGATTTAGCACATAATGCACACCCACAGTGCCTTGATGTTTTCTCATTGCGAATGAGTAGCCACAAAAGAATCTAAGATTATGAAAACTTTAGAAAAGTGACCGCACGCTTACGGCAATACTAGTCCACTTTACGCTCGGTTGACAGTGCTGCTGCTGTGCAGCGGGACTCTCTTCAGTTGGCTAACGGGTAGAAGCGGAAGAGCTCGCACTACTACTAACTGCAGTAATTTTTTGAGAGTTTCAAGAAAGGTATATAACTTATCGAGATGTTGCATCCTGCCAAGTAAAAGGATGGCTGACCCTGTCAAGCAGCCTGAGTATTGTGAGAAATAATCTGTATGGATGAATTACGAGATAAAATTGGTGATCTTATTTATACTCACAAGTCTGATTGTGCATTATTGTAAGATAGTGAGTTTATAGTGTGAAAGTGATGAGACTCCTGTCTCTACAGCTGTCGACAATGAACTTATTTAGGTTTAGAACTTTTTTTTAAATTATGCAACTTGTTAATACCATGGAAATGAACATTAAAATCCTAGCTCTGGAATGTGATAATGCATGTTACAACTTGGCACTTGATTAAATGACATGTATGATAAGATTCTGCCTTTGTCATGTAAAAATTTGATTTGGATTAATCTCCAAAAATACTAGTATAGATTTATTGAAGTTAGTTATTTTTTAAATCAGTGTATTTTATGATTCGCAATTAATTGGAATACGTATATTCGCTTAAATGGGGATTGATCACGTTTTGCCCCTTCAAACAGTTGCCACCCCGTTCTGTTAAATATCCTTCGTGTCTCAAGATGTTTCTATGAAGTCACTTTCCTAAAGAAATGTTATAGGTATCTACTTGGGAAGAAATTACGTAGGCCTATAGAAACTACTTTAAAAAAATCAGTTTCACTTCATTTATCTGAATATTTTTATACTTACTTTGGATTGTAGAAATATTGGATATATTTTTAATCCCAATAAAGACTTCCCTAAATTATAAGTAAAAATGTAAAATGGTGCACTATTAGGCACAATCTTCTTATTGTAGGAACAGTCTTTACTTCAGTGTTATGTCAATTGTTGTCAGGTTAGTTCAGAAATGTTTCTAGTTCCATTGTTGAGTCAACTGGAAACATGGTAGAGAACATTGTAATATGGATGCTGCAGATATTTTGAGTTCTAGCATTGCAGGTTTTTTGTTTTTTGTTTTTTTACTATGAAGATGATTCCATTTCTCACTAACCTTTTCTTACATAGGATGGGTTGGTATGTGTGGTGAGTTGGTGCTTACTGCTTAGGCTTGTGGTTGAGGTTATGTGTGGTTTCCAAGCTCTTGGATTTTCCTCAGAATCTACAGAAAGATTGTAGACTTCATTTCTTCTGAGTATTATACCTTGTGCATGCTCTTGGTACTGAATGGAAAATTATATTGATTACATTTTGCAATATTTTATGTATATACATTTAAGGTATTTTCCAACTACTTGTCATTACATGTTCTTTGTTGGTTGGGTTTCTCTGGCATTGTTTGGACTGTTATTTCTGTCACTAAAGGACATTTTTCAATTATATCAGATAAATGAGTATACATTCAATCTACAAAACTCTCAGAAAATATGTGATACATAAACAATGGTGGTTTGAAGAAATATGCATAAAATTGTCTTGGTTATTGTACAAAGATGTGTGCAAAGATAACTTCACATTCCACTGTGAAAAAAGCCTTGTTAATTGTGCTGTGGACCAAAGGGCCATAATGCAGACTGAAAAGAGTTATGTATTTCTATGCAGTTTTCAAAGTGGTCACTAATTAAATTTTCTGTTTTATAAAATTATTTGTGTGTGATGGGTATGAGTGCCTAGTGTGCCTAAACCTTTCTGAAAACTGAAAAACTAATGGTAAATTTATGGTGAAATGCTGAATGTCAGAATATCTATGAAGGGTGATTTTGATCTATTTAACCCTTTTAGGTAGAGGCATAATTAAAACAAATGTGCCTCAAAAAGACCAGGCCTACATAAAAACATGGCTATGTTTTAAAAAGACAGTTTTAGGACATGTGGTGAGAAAGACGAAGGTGTCTGTGACATATTGCGTAGGTCTTTTTAAATCTTTAACATAAGATGTAATTATTTTTTTTGTCTGAAATGTTGATGAAACCTTACTTTTTACTTTGTAAATGAGACAGGATACTTTCAATAAGGAAACTTTTTAAAAATAAATATTATTTTATATGTAGGGCCTAGAATTAATTTTTTTTAAAGATTTTGTAAAAAAGTTACTTTCTTAACTAAAACACGTTTATATTTGGTAGTCAGTTGAGTAACAGACAGAAAAATGTTAGTTTGATACTTGACTCCCAAGATAAATTCTGCACTTCCGTCAGATGAACTTGCACGTCATCTCTCGGGTGTGAAAGGAGTATGATAATTACGGAGTTAAATCAATCTTACTTTCATCCTAATGTATGCAAAATAAAACTTGTGGTGTTTTGTATGAGTCAGCATCCAACCTGATGCCTTATGCAGGCAGATTCCTGATTTCTTTGATGTGCCAAATTCTGTCCTGCGAAGTTTTTAGCAGCAATGGCAAACTTGTTACTTTGCCTCTCATCTTTAGTTCACCTTAATATTCTCTGCAGCAAGCAGGCAAATAATGATCGTGGCAAGTGAACAAATGCAGTTACATAGGACATTCCAATGTGAAGAAGATGCCAGAAATAAAATTTTAAAAGTCCAGTTTTCATATTGCTTATTATTTTGAATAAGCTTCATGTAGTTATGAAATGATATTGTTTTAAACACAAAATACTGTATAATGGAACATTTGCAGATAAAAAGTGATTAGCTTCAAACATTAATTTACATGAAATCAAAAATAAATAAACTCCTG
The DNA here is from genome assembly GCF_040414725.1 of Anabrus simplex. Lineage (NCBI taxonomy): Eukaryota > Metazoa > Arthropoda > Insecta > Orthoptera > Tettigoniidae > Anabrus > Anabrus simplex. The sequence continues at coordinate 203,730,508 of NC_090279.1, read as the reverse complement.
TAAAGTTCTTTATATTTCATGGATTTTACAGTGACTGTATAACCAGTTTCTACTGCGTCTAACATCATTTATTGTAGTACGACTTAGGCAAACCTTTTTACAAAAATAGACCCAATATTGTCCCTACAGCACCTATCATTAAGCCTGTTTTCAATAATCTTAGTTTGTATTTTTCTCTGCAATATGGAATGGTGGAGTGGCAGATTGCATACTTCTCTTTATTTACTTCTGCAGGTTTTTCATTCGTTTCTCTTCTGATGATAGAGTTGATAATGAAACTATCATTTGAGCCTTTTCTGTACATCAGTAATTTACTAATGACTAGATTACCCATTCTCGGCTAAGCTGTGAACCACATATTACACCTGAAAATGTCGACAATGCACGAGTAATGCTATTAGTGATCTTATCCTTCAGTGACTGTGTTTCTCATCAAATTTCTGTATAATGAGGAACAAATTGATAGGTTTAAAAAAAGATTGAGGGAGAAGTTGAATCATAGATGTTCCAAAATTTTTGGTGTGTTCTTTTTCATTGAGCTGTCCCATTATACATGTTATTTGATCATTGAAAGTCCAGTTGCCAGAACCCAACTATTCAGTACGCAATATTGTTTATTAATAGTGTAATAAGTCATTTGATTAAAACTGTTATTGCTTTTCAGATGTGAACAGGCTCACGTCCCACGGTGGCAGCAAGGAATGTAGCGGAGAAGCAAAGGTGAGTGTCTTCTGCAATTAACTTATTGAATCTTCTCACTCCTATCATCTTACGGAAGGGAATTATGGAATAGTTACTTTTATGAACTCGAGCACACACTTTAGAGTTAGCCTAGTGCCACAGTAACAATTCAGAATATGTACACTTGCATTTGCTTTAGTCTTTTTCTTTTTTTTTTTTTTTTTTTTTTTTTTTTTCCCTCACTTGTAACATGTTCAGGGTAGAACTTGCTTATGTGCACTGCTGAATAACTTACATTATTTCAAAAACTAAATTGTACTGTGTAAATCTTACCTCACATTATAATATAAACCCATTTAGCCATGGTAATTAAGACCGAGGGTACCTTGGATAGCAAAAGCCATGGATAACTAGAAACTTGTAGCAAATCATGGTTTTAGTTAGAAATTATGGAACTGTACTATTGATGTAAAGCAAATATTTAGTTAATTAAAGGTAAACTTTCTGAAGGTCCTGTAGCTATGTGTTGCACAGTCTCGGTATAAGCAAATCGTGTGTGGTGGTCTGTGTGGACCTGTGATGCCTCGCTCTAGCGAAGGCCAGCTGTATGAGAAATGCATTCGTAGTCTGTCACTTTCATTTTCGTCTTCCAAACATGAAACTTCAACAGAGCATTGTTTACTAATTCCTGCTTCTCATCTCCATTCAACAAAGCCACAAGGAGCTTTGGATAAGCAGGTTTATCCTGAATTTTTAGGAGAATGATAGAGTGAAACTTTGATTTTACAATCACTGAATTTGTTTTCCTCAACCCTATGAAATGAAAATAAGTCCATAATGAAATTCCGTGTATTTAATGTAAAAGTTTCCTCGATCTTACATTTCCTTGATTATATGATTTCCTCAAAAATACACTCAGAATTTGAAGTCCCACAGTAAGGAACGATCTTGATCGTACGAGTTATTGGTTGTAATATTTTACGTGCTTCCCTATTTGTGAGCAGAATTACTGGGATTGTTTGCATAACGCGCATTCTTATAGGCAGTTGTGGAGAATGATAGAGATAATTGGTGGCATAGTGAGAGTGAGAAATGTAGTCCATAGCTTTTGTTTGATAAGTCAAAGCAGCAAGGAATAGAGGTTAAACAAAACAGTCTGCATTTTGTGTATATTTTAACGTAGTCAATTGCATTGTTTTAGTCACTTTTCCCTGTTGTAAAGCATTGTGTAACATACTCTCGAAGTAAAAACGGAGTGCTTTTCCTCTAGATGAGAAAATTAGTTTTGGGACAGGTTGATACCCATTTGGGAACCCATAAAATGAAAATATAATTAAGTAGTGAACACATGACTTCCTACGTAGTTACACTGTAAATATAATCAGCTTTATTAACTTATAATATCACGTCATTAATTTCCTCTTGTTTTCTATTATAAGGTTGACGTCAGGAAGGGCGCCCGGTTGTAAAGATTCGTTACGAAGATTCATGTCCCTTCATACACGATCCCGTAGAGAAACGATGTAACAGTTGGACATACAACTTTATTGATTTATGCAGTAATAATACAAAACCATTAGAAAAGAATATGCCAGTCATATGTCTGTCGGTTTAGCAGCAGTTTTCACACAGTGAACCTAATCACTGGTTTCATTTGAATTGTCGGCACTTGTGGCGACAACTTCCCTGCTACCAGCATTGTTGCTGTTTCAGATGAGGTCTTCTTCACTGCCGTCAAAAATATGAGATTCCAGTCTTTTTGAAACTTTTTACAATAGTTTTTGTTTCCACTTACAGGCCAAGCAATGAGAATCTATTCGCTTGTGGTTTTCTATAGATGGTTTTTGCGTTCTCCCAATTGATGTATTTGTAGCAGAAACCACCCCTTTGTAATAAAGCCATGCTGTAGAAAGCATGCCTACCCACCCGCTGATTGCTTGGAGCAGTCTGAGCAAATTTAGGAGTTGTACTTCTCAATGTAATACATAGTGACTGGTATCATTCTTTTGATAACTGGCAGCTGTTTAAAGGCAGACCTTTATTTAGAAGTATATTTCATGCTTGTTCTGTACATTTAACACATCAGGATTTATGTGAGCAACTGTAGTCGAGATAGACCACATTGTTTCAGAGTAATTCTCTTTTATACATAATTTTCTCTGGATCCTGGAAAAATATACCTTAAAAACCTGTTAATTAAACCTTATTTGTACATAAGCCATTTCTATGTGATCCGCTGTTATATGTATTAACTTTCATTAAGTGTAATTCATTTCTAAGTAAATTTAAAATGTCACCAACATATGCATTTCCTCTGATCAAGATACGGGCAGGATAGAAATAAGATGCATCAGTCAACTTTGTTGATGCAAGTTGACGGCAAGACTTTAGCTGCAGAATTCATAGGGATGTAGCGTGGTATTGTAACTAAATCCTCCTATTCAGTACATTGTTTGCTTTATCTATGAAATTTTGTTTCTACATTATCAACTACTGTATAAATGTTTCAACACCTATTTTGGGTCATCTTCAGTGGATTGAATGTTAGAGGTAGATAATCTACAGTTAAGTAATATCTTCATAAAAGTTAGACACTGGTACAATAGGTCTCACTAGAATCATGAATTTTAAAAGCACATAACCTACAGTTCAGTAATGTCATAATAAGAGTTGGAATCTGGTGCATTCGGTCTCTCCAAAATCTTGATTGTATATATATATATATATGTAAAATATAGCTTGAGATGTGATCTCTTGTCTTAAGACTATAAAATCATGTTGCGTGGTAAAATCTCTTAAATCTTCTCTCTTGAGCTGAACTACTTTCTTAAAACCCGGTTATAGTCGTCAAATGCAGTGATAAATGGAGGTTAATATCATGAGCATTGTAATGAAGGTCATGGGAAGTGACCGCATGGTTTTTAACTAAGAGGAATATTGCGAACCAGACACCTGTTCATGGAATACAGCTGATTTGCATGTAACAGTTCAAATAACGCATGATTTTTGCTAAATTTAAACTCGTGTGCTTGTTGTGGGGTGGTACAGCTCTTTTCAGGCACACCCCCAGTGGAGGTGAGCACATGTACCACTTCAATCCCATACCGGTCCTCCTGCCATTCTTAAATTTCTGGCAGTATCGGGAATTGAACCCGGGTCATCGAGGACGACAGCTAATAGTGCTGATAACTGCAGAGGTGGGCATGAATTTTGCTCATGTTACCAAAATAAGGAGAGTTAAAAATGAGACCATTAAAGTCTGCATTGTTGGCGGCTGGACTTCAGCTGCTGATGTCTTAAGAACAAGTGTCTTGTCTTGTAATCTTCCTACTTCTATTTTTAAACTGTATGAAGATTATTTAAATGATGCGTTGAAATGATTGCAGCTTATATTTGCTGTATTGAGAGTAATAAAACTGTTGGTCTATCTGCAGAAATTGTATGCCGCTGTCAGTCGGCCATGGAGAGCCGTGAAACTCATTAAGCAGAATCATACCAGTACATATATCTGGCACGAATCCAGAGGGAACGGTGGACTGAAAATACCCACTGGTCGAGGTGGTCGGTTCATTATAACACATGGTGTTTTTGCGCGTACTAGTTTTGTACCAGGAGTCAAACTTGTCTTTCTTGGTGGAAACGTTCTTTCGAATCAGATTATCATTCAGAAATAAATGTTGAGGGTTTCAAGGACTGATTTGTTCATATGTTTTGTTCAACTGTTATCATCATGGATAATGTCCGCTATCAATCCATTCAAGCAGGCAAGCCACTGACTTAAACTAGATATTATAGAGTGGATGTATAAGAAAGGTATTCCATTTTCTCCTGTTGAAACTGGAGATTAGCTTCTGTATAAGGAAGAGATAGCTGTTCTTTGATATCTTACCTATTGGGCACTTTCAAGGAGACCTTCAGCTAGATGGACCTCAGATTTTTTTAATACTTACAGTACATGAAGGCGCCTCTTCGAATATCAATGTCCCAAAGGCATTGGTCAGACATCCGGGAATTATAAAGAAAATCGGCTTTGACAAAATCATAGTCTCTTGTGTCCGGCTCCATGGCTAAATGGTTAGCATGCTGGCCTTTGGTCACAGGAGTCCCGGGTTCGATTCCCGGCAGGGTCGGGAATTTTAACCATAATTGGTTAATTTCGCTGGCAGGGGTGCTGGGTGTGTGTCGTCTTCATCATCATTTCATCCTCATCACGACACGCAGGTCGCCTACGGGCGTCAATTAAAAAGACCTGCACCTGGCGAGCCGAACTTGTCCTCGGACACTCCCGGCACTAAAAGCCATGTGCCATTTCATTTCATAGTGTCTTGTATCAACTGAATTGTAACTAAATGACAAAGCGTGTGGTGTAAGAAGCGCGTAAGTCTAGTAATCGAGGGTTTGCTTGAATCAAGTCCTGATGCATGCATGTTTTTCTTTGATTTCCGTCTTACTTTCCATTCAGTGTATTTTCTAGATAAGTATGTTGGTAATTATTCAAAATATGGCTACAAAAATTAAATATATTGGGTCATCATCAATATCCCACTCCAGTCGCCCGGGTGTGGTTAACAAGACTCCTCCACTCCTTTCTGTCCTTCCATGTTTCCTGCTCCATTACTTCCGCCACATCCAATCCAGCTTCTCTAATGTCTTTCCAAATCTGATCCATCCACCTTCTCGATCTTCCAACTGGTCTCTTTCCCTTAACTTCTCTTTCCAATTCCCTTCTTGCTACCCGTTCCTTTCCCATTCTTTTTACATGTCCGAACAATCTCGTCTTGCTTTCTGTATCTTCTGTACTAACAGTTCTATATTTAGCTCTTCTCTGATTTTAATATTTTCATTTCTATCTCTTATCTTTTTAACCGATGTTCTTAAAAATTTCATTTCTACTGCTTTGTCTCTTAGTAGTTACCAGCGTTTCTAGTCCGTATGTTACAATTGGTATGACATCCTGTTTATATAATGTTAATTTTTGTTCTCTTGGGTACTTTGTCATCCCATAATAGCTCTCAGACTTGATGGTAAAATGTACCTTTACTTAGTCTGTTATTAATTTCAGTGTTGATTTCGTTACTTCCATTAATAATGCTACCCAGGTATGTAAACTAGTCTACATTCTCTACCGTTCTCCGTGTATGTTCACTTGGCTTCTCTTTTTTTCTTTTCCACAGTGCATGATTATGGTTTCTTTTTACTAATTATCATTCCAAACTCCTTCAGATTTTCATTCCAAATGTCCAGTCTCCTTTGTACTTCCTTTTCTCCCTTTCCCAAATCACCACATCATCTGCAGATACCAAAGCATTCATTTCATCACTATTGATACTCTGTTTTAGACATTTTATGATTTCATCCATCTGTGTAATAGACAATAATGGCGACGGTGCACCTCCTTACTTAAGACCTTTCTTTGTATAAAAAGTTAGTCACCACTCCCCATTTGTACATTGCTTTTACTCTCATGATACAACATTTTTATCTTGTTAATTAATGATTTTGGTAAATTCCTTTTCAGTAGACAGTCCCATACATGGTTTCTTAACTGTATCATAAGCTTTTTCCAAATCCAAAAATATGAATATGATTTCCTTGTTATTTTCCAGATGTTTTTTCATTATCATTCACACTAAATATAAAGTCTGTTGTTGATCTGTTTGGTCTAAAGCCATATTTTTCTTCCTCTGAGTTTGTTATATCCGTCAGTCTTTTGTCTAAATATTTGGGTATTAAGTGAAATATGATTTAATTTTTGCTTTGATAAAAAACTTTTTTGTACCCATCACAAATATTCTTACCTATAATATACAGCGAAACTTTGTTAGTATGTTCCTCATTAACACGTTTTCCCACTTGGCATGTTGTAAAATCGAAGTCCTGATTCTCATTGTATAATTTAAATATGTATATAAACGACTCTTATTGAGTCAAGAATTTTCGCTATTACCGCTTAGTACGATACATTTTTCCTAGCCCAGAAAATGTCCTTTTATCATCCCTAGGGATAGAAATGTGATCTCCAACATAGGTAAATGCCCTCACCACATGTGGCAGGTCTGTAAGGGTTGCATGATAATGGGGAAAGTCCTTGAATTCCTGAATTTCAGGAAGCAAGCTTTTAGGCTGAGGAATGTTAAGTTTTACTTACTGGTCAGCAGTGAGATTGCTGAATAACCCAGTGAGCCTGTCAATGCATATATTTAGTTTTCCTTTCAGAAGTTAGAAATTTGTTGTGTTGGGTGGTACAGTGAAGGGTAGCGAATATTTGTTGTGTGATAGCATACCCTATAATCGTATGAACTTGATTAGCGTGCTGCACATTTATTTTGTGATAGCCTACCTAATGGTTAAGAATATGGGAGAAGTCTTGAAATTCTTTACTAATAAAGACAAAATTAAAAATCCTTCAGAAGGCGACTGGTATCCACATTTCTAAGTGTACAGAGGTGGCGCGAATGTTGTAAATCTCACCTTTGAATTTTGGCTCGATCACTAGAGTTGGTCGAAGTTTGTCGGATGCAAAATGGCGGCCAAAGTCATTCTCTTGCAGTAGTACATGGCAGTGTGTGACATGCAATTCATTGTCTAAGATGAATAACCCACTGGCCCGAAATATAAGGCTTCTACTAAAATTCGTTATAGAAACAATGGGATCTTCAATAATACGTTAGTATTCTTAGGGTCTCCCCTGAATATCTTTGTACATTTGTCGAGTTTTTCACACCTTTCTGTGCACTGGTAGTCATTTTTTAATCCCCAGTGGAATAGTCTTTCATATTTTTCTCGTGCTTTTCACAACTTTTAATACTACTTATCTGTAGAAAGTGTTGTTCTAGTTCTTACTGTACCCGCGGATATGACGTAAAATGCCCTCATGTCGGAGAAAAATATCTAGTGTTTCCCTATCCCTGTTGGACAATTGTTATTCGTGTACAGTAGAACCTCAATGCATCGTTCTCGGAACTCTTTTTCGAGTATCCATTGTTCAATTTACTCGGTCCAAAAACTGTTCCATATAAACTAATGTTAAATTTCCCTGCATCTATCGTTCCTCGAACCATCGTTTATCGCATCGATCGTCAAAAAAAATGTCCTCTGCCTCAATTTCCCCGCATGGATCGATCGTACGTATGAAAATATACGCAAACTTTTTTTGAATTTAAAGGGACAGCTGAATACTCTAGCATATTATAGTGGCAACCTGTTTCGCGAGAATGTTTGCGCGATTATGAGTTGCTGGTCTTGAGCATGGATCTCGTAGGCTGGAGTGGTGTGCGCGGGTTATTCACGCACAACCTCACTGCGAGCCTCCTGGCGCAAACGGTTCTCCTCGACCCATTAACCAGCCTCTAAAAGTATTCTTATTTACGAGAATTAAAACGAAGACACTGTAAAACTAAAAATTTGCCACCATTTTCGATGTTGCTATTGGCTGGCTAGGGCTTCCAGTTTCGTTGAAATGGAGAAAATCGCGCAGTTGAAAATAGTTATGGCATGCGCCGGGTACATTTTAGTCACATGGTTATTAATCACGTCGTACCTTGTGATGTGTGTGGGTTGCTAGAGGCCTTTGTTGCCCCCTGCCCCTAACCAAGCCAGACCAATAATCATTTCACTACTCTGCTCTTGAAACTAAGTCCTAAGTTGGCAGCATCCCTTAGACTGTGCCTCTTATAATGGGCTTCTGATAAGTTCTCCTGCATAAACCCCAGCGTCAGTGGATAGGGTCTGACACATCCCACTCTGATGAGTCTAGTGTCAGACCTAAGACGAAATGAGTCTAGTGTCAGACCTAAGACGAAATGCTGGTTAATAGAGCAAACTCCTGAAAAGCCTTACATCTGATCTACATGCGACTTCATCGAGCTGCGCCATGAGGGATCTCTAACCTATTGTTCACGGAGGTTCTGCGGAATCTTTACCAAAATATAGGTTATCGCCATAATATACAAAGTATGTTACAGCTGTTATTTTTAATATCTACCTATTCAATACTAAGAGATCTCGTAAATTAAGAATTAAATCTTATAAGGGACACGTTTCACCCATATTGAAACATGTCCCTCGTAACACTTATAACATACTTTGTATTTACGTACATTTCAATACGGACTAACACGAGAATTATAACGTGTAATATCCGCGTACATCATTCATTTGCAATAAGGGAACTGACCTTGAAGGTTTTCCAATTACTACGAGATGTAAGGAAAAGTGAAATGAAACAGCGTATAAGTCGCGCTTTTTATTTTCGTCGCGTATATCATGATTGCAATATTTTGATACCATTATATATATATTACGAGCATGTCAGGCTCCATGCCTAAATGGTTAGCACGTGTTGGCCTTCAGTTCGAGGAATCGCAATCGGATCGGGGATTTTTAACTTTCGTTGGTTAATTCCGACAGTTCAGGAGCTGTGTGTGCGTGCCGACTTACGCATTAGGATTCATCTTAGAGCCGCATTTTCATAAGCACATAGATCGCCTATCGTGCAACAACTTTAAAGAGGCCACGCCATTATTATTATTATTAATAATAATAATAATAATAATAATAATAATAATATTACTATTATTATACTTACATGACGAAAAATGCCCAAATACAGTACCCATATTTTATTATTTTGCTTTCCCCGTATTTTATATGTTACCGGCATTTATCGTTTTCCGGCATCAATTATCATTTTCCGCCTCCCCCTTGAAAAACGATGCATCAAGGTACTACTGTATTGAGTAGTAAGTTTTCTCGCTTGAGTTCCTTTTCCTTGTCCACTGCAGAAATGTCTTAACAAGGTTTTACTGTATGTAGAGGGAGGAAGAACGAAAAGGAAAAGGAAACCATTCACGCAGCTGGACTTAATCAGTGATCCTTGAGTACTAGTTAGCTGTGATATCTGATGACCAGAGAACGGATTTATACAGTCTCGAAACCACAACACTGAATAATAGAGATCATTCCAAACTACAGGCAGAGAAATGAAATTCCTATGCACTATGATCCAGAAAACCAGGAAAGACAAGATTAGGAATGAGAAAATTAGAGAAGTAGTAGGAATAGATGATTCTCTCCTCAATAAGATTCAGATATCAAGACTGAAGTGGTTTGGTCACATGAAGAGGATGCCAGTTAATAGAACTGCAAGGAAGGAATTTGACAAAAGTAGAAGGAACACGACCCGTGGGAAGGCCACACAGGAAATTGATAGATTTAGTTAAGAATGATGTACTGCTAAGAGGTCTTGATTGGGACAAGTTGGTGGAGGAGGAATGGTACAAGGACAGGATGAGATGGAGGCAGCTCATATACCAGACCCGGGAAACTGGAGATGGTTTAGGATGATGATCTTTACGAATCGTGACTTGTGGAGTTGAAAAATGGAGTATTCATTTTCCATATTTTGGAGTTTAGCACACATGTTCCCATATTCGTCCTTAAAATCAATATAGTCTATATTTCTGCTAAAAATTAAATTATATTAAATTAGCAGTCTTTCCAATAATGGAGAAATAAAATCTATATTCGAAAAATTAATAATTTAACTGGTGTGCAGGTCATTATCACACCTGTCCACGTGCGGGCTGATAAAATACCTGTCCACGTGCGGGCTGATAAAATACCTGTCCACGTGCGGGCTGATAAAATAAGCTGATTAGTGGTGCAAAGAAAGGGAGAGGTTGAGCCCGGAAGTGGTGGAGATCAGCCGGTCAGTACCGTGACTATCTGAATCACACTTACAGCACTGATAAGGTGCATTACATAACATCGACTGTGTCTGTGCTATAATTTCATAACTAGGGAAATCTCATTCATCGAAGATGTGCTAGTGGTTTCTGGATTAGTTCGTAATTTGGGCATTCCCTTTTGATTGCTTCATAACTCCATCTGGTTCACGACCAGTCATTCACAGTTTGAATTAGCAGTGAGACTGAACATAGTGTTCTTGTACGTTCAGTGTGTCCAGTTGTAATTTGATATTCATTGAAGACATTAATGTTGTTACAATATGCCTAAAGTAGCTCAGTCAATCAGTTTAAAATTGAAAAATTATGTATCAGAATTTAAAGATGGTTTATCAACTGACAGCAAGATATTATTTTGTAATTTGTCATTGTACAATGACATCTACTCAAAGGTTCTTTGTGCAACGGCACGTTTCAACCAGTAAACACCAGGCTAACAAACAACGAGATTCCAAGCAGAGACAGTTGTTTCTGACACAACCAGCAACTTCCAGTGTAACGTCAGAGTTTAACACCGATCTCTGCTGTGCTCTCACCTCTGCTGACATACCTCTCTTCAAACTGAATAATCAGTGCTTCAGGGAATTCCTCGAGAAATATACTAAACGATCCATCCCGGATGAGTCAACGTTCAGAAAAACGTACGGTTCAGCCATATACGAAACTGTTTGGAAGATAAGTCAAGAGATTAAATACGGTCCAATATGGGTTTCCATTGATGAGACAACTGACAAACAAGGCAGGCTAATTGACAACGTAATCATTAGTTTAAGCGAAGATTGTTGTAAACGGATTCTCTTACCTGTGATGTTCTAGAAAAGTGCGATAACAAAATTATAGCAAAACTGTTCTATGAGGCTGTGGGTATCCTCTGGCTACAGGGCGTTAAGTATATTAATGTGTTACTTTTTATTAGCGATGTCGCACCTTATATGATAAAAGCCAGAGAAGCATTATGTGTTGTATATCCTAAGATAACTCATTTAACGTGTAGCATATACCTTTCATCGTGTGGCAGGAGTGGTAAGAGGCAGTTACCCCAAAGTAGATTTATTGATTTCCTCAGTGAAAAAAATTTTTCTCAATGCCCACAGAAGAGTTCATCTTTTTAAAGAAAGGTACCCAGAGATTTCATTGCTGCCTAAGCCGATTCTAACTAGGTGGGGTACGTGGCTGCAAGCGGTTGAATATTATGTTGAACATATAGATTGTATTAAGAACGTTCTGCATGCCGTGGACTCTGAAGATGCAGCCTCAATTGAAGCCGCGAAAACAGTTGTCTGCGATACAAGTGTGAGAAATGACTTATGTTACATTCAGCATAATTTCATGCATCACAAAAACACTGAAAAGGCTCCGAAACTTGCATCTCTCACTTTCTGAAAGTTGTGAAATTGTGATTAAAACTGGGGAACAACTAAATCGTGGTACAGGTAAAGTTGCAGATGTAGCAAACCTGAAGATGGCCACTGTACTTTCAAAGATCCCTGGATATGAAGAAATGACAAAGGCTGCTGCAATGCTGTGTGGAGATTTAAGTGTAAAATTATCATTGTATTTAACCCCAGCAGATATTGTGAAGTTAAATTACGCCCCCATTACCTCTTCCGATGTTGAACGCAGTTTCAGTCCATATAAAATCTGTCCTTAGAGATAATTTTAGAATATTCACTTTCCGGCACTTAAAAGAACATTTTGTAATCCATTGTTTTGGTAACAGAGAATAAAAGATTGTGTTTTCTTCAAATATATTAAAATGAGAAGTGCAACATTACATTGCATGTAGATCTACTTTGTTTACCTTCTTTGAACTTTGATATTAAATAGAAATTGTTATATGTGTAATTTTAAGTCATATATAATTCCATATTTCAATAATTAGTACATATAAATCCTTTCCCTGCTGATGACTTTTCTGTATATAAGTAAGATATTAAGAATGTATTTTGTAGTGTAAAATCGGCTTTGTTTTACTGTGTGTCATTTGCATTATATTGCTGGTGTGGAGAATATTTACGATTATTATCCTTTTTTTTAACTCTTCTTCAGATTTTCTGATTTATTTTTTAATTCTTCCTATTTTTGACCAATATAACCTCCAATACACTAAAAACTCTTCCACTAAGATGTGCTTGTGTGATTTACTCAACCTTATTTTCAAGCGTTTTCATTTTATGCTTGATTTCCGGAGTGTATCGTCCATCGCCTTCGTGTATCGTGTTTCCTGCTCGCTACAGCAGCACATGTGCTTTACGGCTGGGGATTCGGGATGGCAATTGTCCTACAAGCAAGAGAGGCTGGGGACTCAGTTAATCGGGACGAAAGAATGAGTTTCTTAATGTGTGGTTCGCGCACTATTAACATGGTTTCTGTGTGTAATTTCGTTGGAATTGTATGCCACGTGTTTTTTCTAGCAGTTAAGTCGTATGTTAATAATGTATTATACTCCGCACGGCTCTACTTCTAAATTGACGTTTTGGCAGATTTTGGCTCCATCTGGTGATTATGCACTGAAGCATAGGCATCCAACCAATCCCAATCTGCCATTCATATCGATTTATATCAGCAGAGCACGATCTCGAAACCCAGTTGCCAACTCTAATATTTACATTCGCCACGTGGTTAACCTATCTCGCTCAGCGTGTATGGTATTTGGTATGCTTCGCGATCTTTTGCATTTTCCTTCAGTAATTAGTGTGTTTTTCATATTGCTGGAGGGTTCTAGTGACTGAGATCAGTGGAGTGTTCCCTTTGTAGGCCATAACCTCCTTTCTGTGCCAGCCATTAGCGTTGAGTGATGTTTTATTTCCTCATTCTCATTTATTCTTATTAATATATTCTCTTATTAGTGTCAGATGTTGTTAGTAAGTGTAGTTTTTGTGAATTTGTTTTCAATCCATATTCATTAGTTTTTCTGAGTACGGTATTACATTTTACAAGGGCTGTTTACCGCGGTCATATTGCATCAGCTGTTCTTGCGGGCGTAGCGCGCTGGCAACAGAGGAAAGGCGATGCTCATTTGTTTTGCGAAACTTCAATTTAGAAGTAAGGCCGTGCGGAGTATAGACATATCTGTTTTGTATGTGCTAGTTTTGCGTATTTCACAGCATTTTTGTTTATTACTCCATTATTTTAATGAGTTGAATGTATTTCAGGGAGTTGTGTCGGTGACATTTTCTGGTATTTTCTCTTCACGTTATGGCCAAAAGACATAACAAACGTTATCTCCAAGAGGCACCTGTAAAATTTAATTTTTGTCCATTTTACAGTCTAATAAAGGAAACTATTATGCGAATCACCTTGGGAGATAAATTTTATTTCGAGTTATTGAATTTTCGAGATATAGAGAATACCGTTTTTGAGCATATATAGCGCATAATTGAATCGTATATATCTACGGGCTTTTACTGAATACATTATGTTTAATGGTACCGGTACTTACAAAGAAACTCTATTTTATGACTTCACTTTAATTATTTAATTATAACCCTTATTATAGTAACTTTTCAGAAGACAGGATTGTTGTATACAAGGAATCGGTACACAGAAACACAACATAAATTTATTGCTTCAATAAGTTTTTTACACAATATGTACATAAATATAACTAAACTTGAAGCTGGATGAACTTGTACGCAATTAATGATATTACGGTAGACTGAGGGTCTGTTGAAATATATACTTTACACGTGAGAGTTCTATATACACGAATCTATCTTGTCGAGATAGTCTGTCAAATAAGAGAGAGTTCAAGATAGTCGAAAACTATCTGCCTTGTAGAATTACTAGTGTAACTTGCAATGAAAGTTCGTATTAACAGAATGCTAGTAATTGCTGTAGGCTTGTCAGGAGCTGACATAAATACTCACAATTAGTAGAATACTAATGTTGATGTCGAGCATAAGTGAGGACTGTGGGATGAGTAGAAAACTGACATCGGGGCTCGACGTGGTTATAGGAAGCGGGAGGTGAGGCAGTGCCTAGAGGTGAAACCTCACAACCAGAATTCAGTCCACCTGTTTGATACACATGTTTAAGAGGGATAGCCTCCGTGTTCGACTTTCAGTGTAATCTGGTGTTGGACACTGGGGAGTCCTGGGAAGTAGCGGAATGCTGCTCCTTTTATAGCGCTGGCGGACATCACAAGCAAGCGCACTGCAGTCACCTCGTAGAGTCTGGAAAGATCCGGGCTGCGGCGTGTTGTGGAGCTATCAGGCGCAGAGCTGAGATCGCAAAGGACACACAACAAGGATACAGTACATACAGCAGTGAAGTAAGAAACATGGCTCCATTAACACGTTTGGAAAAAATCCGTGAGTCTCTTCTGTTTGCTGCGGTTAATCTTTCCTCCCTTTACGTTGAAACTTTTCGTCAATACCACACAGCCGAGTTTCGTGAATGGAGCTTGTCATCCACGACTTCTGGGCTTGCTTTCGTACGTGACCGGTAATTAATTGATAATAAATACAAAGTATGTTACAAGTGTTATTATTTTTTTAATATCCGCCTATTCAATACAAAGAGCTTGATACTGCAATTTTAGCCAAGGACATTCTAATAATTTTTATGTTTGGACAGACACCTACATTGATATTCTCTTTTTATAACTTGTAAGAGCAATCAGGATCCTGATTTCTCACCATACAGGTTTGAGTTTGAGGCTGATGATGCCCTTAATATGGGCAAAACATGTCCCTTAACATTTTATAATAATATTTAATTTCTAAAAAATATCTCTCTGTATTGAATAGGTGGATATTAAAAAAATAACAACACTTGTAACATACTTTGTATTTACGTACATTTCAATACGGACCTAACATGAGAATTATAACGTGTAATTGACAGCCGAGAAACAGCAAGGATTTGCCGATCACGAGAAGTTTGAGTTTTTCGGTTCCCGTTATATTAGTTTCCAGCTTCACTGGAACTCTTTCTTTACGTGTTAACTGTTCCTCGCAAACCACAAATGCCGTATTGCGCAGTTAATGTTGTACAAAATTCGAATTGCAGAGTATTTTTTGCTTCGAGAAATTTGTATAACCGAGTTTTGATAATAGAGAAATAAGTACACGTGAAAAATAGGACAAACGGCCGGAAAATCACATTGTAACTGTAGGTATGCATGCCTTTTATCCTGTCCTTTTTTCACTTAGACTGTGGCGCAATGTATGTGATGAAATCCAAGAATTAAAAATCTTCCTATTTTTGGTTTCTAAAAGTTGGCAGCTATGCTTTTACCAAGTAAATGGAAAATAGGGGAAATTCCATTGTCAGTCGTGTGGAACATAGAGCTGGTAACTGGCTCCATAGTTATATAGAGATAATCATGGCTGTATTTGAAGGCTTTCTGCCATTCGACTGTCTGTAGTCTACTTTTTGAATATTAACCTGATACGTTTCTATGCTGGAGGAGAGAGTTCAAGAGCAGTACTAATGCGAAAGAAATGAAACTGCAAAGGGCCAGGAAAGACGAAAGTTGTGACAAAACTCTGAAAGGGACGAGCATGCCTGCTTGTGTGCCTCAGACTCTTGGGAACAGCTTGAGTGGTAAACAAAAATTTAATTGAGCATATTCTAACTGATTTTCCCATCTATGGCATGTACATTTTAGGAAACTATAAAATGTCCCAGTTTGGTTGGTACAGGTATGGAATTGTAAATCAACACAATTATGCCATAATAAACATATACTGGACCATAACACACTGTTTTAGTAATGTTATTATTGATTTTACATCCCACTAACTACTTTCATTGTTTTTGGAGACGCCGAGGTTTGTCCCACAGGAGTTCTTTTACGTGCCAGTAAATATAGTCAACGCAAACACATCTATAGACTGTATTGAACTGGTCAATGTATGCAGGAAGAAGTTACGTATACTCAGATTGCGTTACAGCCGACGACGAAATATACAGACACAAGGCCAATATATTTGAGCACCTTCAAATACCACCGGACTGAGTCAAGATCAAACCTGCCACGTTCGGCTCAGAAGGCCAGCGCTCTACTATCCGAGTTACTCACTTGTTTGTTTATCTAGCCTTCACTGGATGCACGGGGCATTTAAAGGCTAACATACCTTTGCACCAAACTGTTTTATGATTCCATATCTCTGTTAATTTCCAATGAATTTTGATTATATTGAAAATAGCTTTTCGGTACACCGTATGTGATGTGTTTAGTCTCGTCCTTGAAGTGGAGGATTTGCATAATGGTTACACTTAATCTAAGGATATGAATCAAATAAGGGAAGTGACAATGGTAGAGTTTTTCAAGAAGTAAGACGTAAAATTTAGTTTTTGTACTATTCCCATCAACATGAAGGCTAAGGTAACGTACATCTCGTCTTCATTGACTGGAATGAATTGCCTCACCCTAGATCGAAATGAAAATAGCATTCCTCGGGATTTATGTACCTCTAAGTGTAGTGATTTGTTTTCGTTATTCATTTGGACGAGTTCAAATGAAAAAAAAAGTTTGAAAGACTTTACTGGTTGGCCCGCATTTAGAGATAAACCTTACGGGTGAAAAGGCCTTGCTAATGTTTATTTCTTACATAATTATCCATGTCATCACAGTAAAAATTACACGCAGCACACCCGCATTTGGCCTAGCGCGAATAGTGTCCGAAACAACCGTCCCTTTTTGTATCATTTCAGCCTCATCAGGTCTAATTCGGCAATATCAACATTACTATCATCAGAATCATCCCTAAAATTATAGCTATTATACTCATAATCGCTTAGTCATTTAATTTGCCTTGAATAGTATCGCTAGAAAAATTACTCTTGTTTACAGACGCCATTGCAGGTAAAGTACACGAGCGAAGAGTCAGTGAATTTTACACATCTATAACAAGGTTAAACATTGTTGAGAATGGACCAATAGATCTATGAAGCTTTATCTAGATGGCTGTGAAGAGACCTCGGACATAGTTTGAAGGAAAAGCACGAGATATCACGACAATGCAGATGCTGCGCAGTGCGTGTCGACATGTCACTCCACAGCAGCAGGCGGTTACTGCGCGATGTGTGCTACAAGTCACTCTACGCTGTCGGGTTAACACATTGAGTCCAGCGCAGTCTTTACTCCTCAGTTCCAGGACTATATCAAATCATTTTGTACACTGTTTTGTGAGCATTTTCCGAAACATCTACCGTAAAACCTCGTTAATTCGAAGTTGTTGGGACGCAAAAATCGGACTAACAATTACATGATTTTGAATTAACCGCCAATACGTAATTCAGAAATATCAACTCTCGCGGCATCACAGTATATTCTAAGACCCGTCACTGCATGCAATTAACCTTGATTCACAGTTTAAACCTCTCAAATGCTATCGTAAAAAAACTATTTCCAAAATGTATCCCACAAAGTACACAATATTTAAATAATGCACTTGGATAACATAACCTCACGCAGTGAAATCAAAAGAAAAAAACCCGGTTCAAAGACAAGGAAAGATCTATACTGGCTCCACTGTACAAGTGCTTTATTCTTTGGATTACTGTACTGTATGCATTTTAGATGCCTTGTACTTTCACGGAAAGTGCCTGGCGCCCTTAAAACATCGTGGCTTTTCAAACTTTCCTATGACTGGGGTAGTAAGTTGCACACTTCCGTGTGCACTGCATTACAACACAGTACATTTCCCTGCTGGCAATTCTCTCCTTTGAAACCATAAGTCCGTTCATCCTCAGCATTTTAAAAAATGCAACAAACACTGCAGTTTCATCGGCATTGACAATATTGTTTGGTGCGTACGAATTGATTATATAAGCCATGCTTTTTCGCCAACTGTCGGCATTGTCTTGATTTATAAATTTCATTTTTGTTCCGTATTGATAGCCACCAAATATCATAAAAAGAAAGGAAGAAGGTTCCACATAACTGTCTGCATTGCCAGTGTTCACAAATTCTACCCCTCTGCACAATGCCTACTACGTGATATTGTGGCGTTCCTTAAAACGCCGAATACAAAATAATTACACTTCCACTCGAACTTGGCAGATATGAAACACTCTGTACACACACCGGAGTGGGTGAAAGTGCGGAAAGTTACCCCTGCACATTCCGGAAGTCGCATTCTTTAATGATGCTGAGAAATTTTGAAATTAAATTACTCTGTAAAATACTCGTTTTCAAAATGTAAAGGAGTTTCGAATTAAAAGTTTGAATTTCGGTAACGGGACCGACATTGTTCTTCGAATTACAAATTATCCATATTTCGAATTACACAATTTAAATACAGTCGAACCTGCCCTAATGGGCGCCCTTATATAGCGGACACCTCCCTATACGGACAATTTTCCTCGGAACCGATTTTATTTTACATAAGGCAAGTGCTAAATTCGCCTGATTTAAGCGGACATTTTCATTTGTCCCGTCCACTTCACATAAGCACACTTTACAAGTTGCAGGACAGTTTATAACGCCGGACCATGTGTCGTCCTTTCTTTTAAAAACATTCTTCAGACATAAGAAAATCCCCTTTGAATGTTTGTATTATTTCGAGCGCAAGGGGAGAGAAGGTACATAGGAATGCAGTTCTACCTAGTGGTGTACAGGCCTATTCCAAGAATTCTAATTGCCCAGAAATGCTGCCGGAGACTGCTGACTCACAAGTTACTTGGGGTTTTCTTCCCTTCTTGCATCATTCTATTCATAACTCGGATTGTCGCTGATAAGGTCGAGCTCAGGTAGTCAACTTGAGAAGGAAAAGACAGTACAGACGCTAATTAGTGAGACAGAAATACCATAGCATTTCAGTTGTCGAACATGAGTAACAAGAGATTAATCCACGAAGCTGTAATGTTTGTAAATGATGTAAAATCACTTACAATAACTCTCTATGAAATACTAACACAGAAATGACTTAGAATAATAAAAAATAAAGATATGTATGCTTATATTTAAGGTGGGTGTTCTTTGCCGTTAAAATGTTCTATTATTTTTACAAACTTGTTTTAGCGGACACCTCTCGTAACGGACATTCTTCCTTGGAACCGTCGGTGTCCACAGTAGGGAGGTTCGACTGTAACATGCAAAACCGTACCTCCTGTTTCCGGGAACGAAAGCTGCTTCGAATTAGATGATATTTTGAATTAACTGATTTCAAAGTATCGAGGTTTTACTGTATTCTCCCTAGTTCAGAAAGCAGAAGAAAAAAAAGCAGAGAGGATTGTTTCTCTGACTATGTCTCTCCTCATAATCTGCAAACCTTTGGGCTGAGTAGTGGTAGTTCGGTAGGCCAAAGTCCTCTTGGGGCTCATAGGACATGGGGGTTCATTTTCTGAAAGAAAGAGTTCCAAGGCTGCTTTAGAAGGTAAGACTTACAATATTTATATATTGTAAATTAGTTTGAAATATATTAAATTATGGTAAGAAAAAGATTATGCTTATTATGCATAATCAAAATTATTGATAGTCTGTAATGAACGTATGTTTTCGTGGCTCATAGTATTAACGTAAATAAATAAATACTGGATTAAATATAGTGGCTTTAATCCAGTATTTATTTACGTATTTGATAGCCTATTTGGCAAACGGTTTCATTTTCAGTTCGAACTACTCGTAGCATATACTTGAAAAATAGGCAAATAAATTTAGGCCACATGGATAATAGTTTCTTCAACTTCCATTAAGATGGCATGAGGAGATCTTGCCATGCTGTACTGCGTTTCTTGTAATTCCTAATGAATCTCAAAACTAGTCTTTAGACGCACCAGATCAACAGCATGAAAAAGTGAACATATCCGTGGTAACCCAAACCTGAGTTCTGGTCGTACTTACAATTTTAAAACACAGGAAACATATGCAAGCCATGGTATGGTGAGAGATTTACGCAGCCAGAGTAGAGATAGGGCATGGTCATTTGTGTGTTGATACACAAAACAGAACAGCAGCTTGCAAACTCATGTTTTGATGAGTGCTAGCTTGCTGACTAATAAGCTTTGCAATTTAAGAACCTTGTATGTATGTTCGGTATTGACTGTATGTTACACTACTATTAAAAGGTTCCGCCTTAGTCAAAACACAGAATGTCTTAAAGAAGCTTTAAGAACTAAATCAAAAAGGGTATATAAGTTCTTCAACCTAAAAAAACAAATTCAAAATGGTTGTTCAAGAGACAAAAAGTAGAAGTAACATTATCAGGCTTGAAAGAACAGGAAGCTTAAAAAACAGTGTGCAAAAAAAAATTGTTTTTAAGGCTGGAAAAGGCCTAAAAGGGCTGGAAAATGTACCTTTTTGTTCAAGTTTCTTCAAGGCATGCTGTGTATTGACTAAGGTGGAGCCTTTTAACAGTCTGTTATCTTGTAACTAACAAACAAGACCAGGATAGGTGCAGGCACACCTTCCATTCTTTCAATTCAGCAAATGGCCGTCTTGTCACCAATAGGAAAAGACATGGAGCAGCTAGTTCTTAGTTCAGATGCTCTTGCTGTATCCCTCGAAATAAATACATGCCTTTAAGAAGAGCAATATATTCTCTTTTGGCGACAACACACCAGAGATAAAAATCAATATTTTGGTAATTTTGGAGAAATTTTTTTGACTGAAATTGAAAGGATCAAGTTTCTTTTTGTCACAAATTCAAGCTATTTATCACTGTAATATTGCTTTGATTGCCAATTCTAATTTTACATTTAACTCCCATTTTTCTCCCATAATATTCTGCCATATGTAACAAATTTTGTATGGTATATGTATCACAGCTATATTAAAAAACCTGCATTTGGAATTTTTGACTGCAGAATTTTCTCAAGCAGTAGGGATTTTAAGTCCAAAATTTTAGAACGTAAAAATTACACAAACTTTGGTACTGAAAAATCGACACATAGTGCTTTTAAAAGAAGTATTATCTACCTAAATATGAATTTACATTAACATGTTGATTACATTTCATGAAAAAAAAATGGAATTAAGGCTTTCAAAAGAATTAATTATTTTGGAAAAACTATTAATCTATATATTAAAAAAATTGATCAAAACTAAAGTCAGTCAGTACGGTCATTCTATCCGGTCGATTTCCTTCAATTTTTTTTTTAAACTGAAAGGTATTCATGCACAGATTTGTCATCGGGCACTATAAATCACTTAACTTTCGCCTTCCTCAAATTATTTGATTTTTCCAATTTTTTGGCTCTAATTTAGGTACGGAGTTTGTTTTGACCTAAGAACACTCAGTGAATCAAGACTTTTCATTTCAGCTCTAAACTATTCAAATTGGTTGATTCTGAGGAAAGTTATGAGTGCACAATCAATTTGACGTCCCGTTTCTTCAACATTTTTTTTTCTCATTGAAGCAATTAAATCTTTCATTCTAATTGAGGTACGCAGTTCATTTTGCTCTAAAAACACTCAGTGGATCAAGCGCTTTCTTTTGAGGTGATAACTACTTAAATTGCTAGATTCTGAGAAAAGTTAAGAGGACATTCGTCTCCATGACGATCTTTGAAGGACTTTTTAATAGTTCGGCGCGTAGTGTTGTTCCAAGGAACGTTTAATTCAATTTCTTTGTGTAATGTATTTTCAAGTGTTTTCTTGACACAATATTACCGCAGCAGATCATGTGCTTTATTTCATTAAGTCGGAACTTCGCAAATACATCCGTGAGGATAGTAACGAACAACACCATATATTGTACATTGCGGGCGGAGCCAGCAGGAAACTGCAAGTTGTATATAAAAGAAATGTTTGTGATATTTCTACTTTTGTGTAGGTGACATTCCCACAGTTTCGCGAAAATCTATGCATTAGGTAAAAGTATCTTTTTATCTCCACAGTGTCTCCTTAATTCATGCTCATCACGGAGGATTATTAGGTGTTCAGAAAATTGGCTTGGCATATGCCACTTTTTTTTTTTTACACACACAATGTGCTGACAAGAAAATGTGAGCTCGGGTTCAATTCTACATAGGTATTTAGATAGATACTTGTTGGATTCTATTTTGAGAAAGAAATGGCCATTGTTTAATCAAATAATCTTAAGTTTGGTTACTTTGTTCCACTTATCTTGGCAATTTTTTGCATTGTATTTTTAGGCTTCCATGTCCTTTCGAGCTTGATAATATTACTTCTGTTATTGATTTATTTAAGAACCATTTTATTCTTTCATTAATGAGAATGAGTGACATGTATAAGAGCATAGTTTTATTTCAGTAATAACACATCTTTAAATCTTAATCACATTTTTGTGACCTGTACAGTTGTATTCCCTTCCACATAGTTGTTTGCAATTTATTGCTCTTATTTTACTCTCATATTTTGCTGAAAACCGAATGAAAAGTACTTTTCAAAAGATTTGATTGGAGTTTATAGATTTTGGTATGTCAAAAAAAAAGTCTTTTGTTCAAGAATAACTTGTTTGTGTTTCCTTTTATGTTGTATTCTTTTCAGCCCTGTATGTTTATACTATATTTGATTTAGAGGTAATGTAGCCCATTCGGTGTTGCTGATGCCATTGCGCTTTGGGTACACAAAATTTGAGCTGGCGGGATTTATTCAGACATTCTGTGTTAAAGGCCACCCATCAGTTGCACCTTCATTTCAACATAGTTACATTTTTGTATAGACTTGCTCTTATTTTAACACTTCACACTGCCCTTCTTGTTCGCTTATGTTTCTACAGAAAATGGCATGGTTGAAACTCCAGTATGATGAACTGTGACATGGGTGTTTACTATCCATCCACAAAAGCTATTTTCCTCCAACATTAAATTTCCAATTTTACATTTCTAGCTGCAGGCATATTTGTATGTGGTGTTGGCCTGTTCCTTTGTTCTTGTGCTTCATTTTCTAAATATATGAGCAATATTAACTGAGTAAATGCTCGGGTAGGACAGCTAACTGGAGTATAATGTATGTGTCTGCAAAACAGATTGAAAGCAGCGACTTACGGTGTAAGCATGTAAGGTAAGGCCCTGTTCACAACGCGAACTTAACTGTAAACTTGACGTAACGTAACCATAAAATTAACGTAAAATTTGTGGTATTCACAATGGAGGAACATACAGTATGCATCAGCCAATCAAAACACTGCCATGTTATTTAGCTTGGAAATAGTTTTAGGCTGTCCTGCAGTTTTATATTTTAATACCCCGATTGAGTCATTGTGGTAGCGGAATTTATATTACTTCAAACATCTTTTGCTTTACTCCTGGGAACTACTGTACATACCTGAAAAGGCGAAGTAAACAACGGTGCATCAAACTGGCTCGTTCCTTGAATCAGAGAAGGTTCTCTCAGGGCTATTTCAGTGATATCACTCACTCACACGGTAGGTTTCTGAGGGACATGAAGTTCCCATGCCGATCTCGCAATCCTTTTCCATTCTTTTCGGTCTTCAACCTGCTCTTCCCAGTTATCAGTTTGGCGGGTCCGGTATACCTTGTTGATCTCGTTCTAGGTGCTTTGGAGTCTTCCTGAAGGTCTTTCCCGATTAACACTATGCGCCCGCCGGTAGTAATATTACTACCAGGCGGCGTGCGCCTGAGTGCCGCTGTTAGTAATACTACTACCACGATCTTTGAAATTCAGCCACTCGAAAGCTATTCACGTTATCGAATTAGTTTTTGCTTTGACGTGTTGTCGATTTCCTTTACTATTGTTACGTGGTGGTGTCGATCAATAGTGATTAGTGGTTCAACTTAGGGACGTGCGTGTGTTCTAATGATAGATTGTATTGACTTTACAGATTTAGAATGAAAGTGTAGTGAGGCAACAGTCTGCAATCATCTCTCAAGTAGTCGATTTATACTGTATAATTACGACCATCTGTGGGACTGTCAGACTAAAGCAAATCAGAAGGAATGCCAGAATCAGAGTTCGCAAAAAAACTGAAAAAGGGCGAAAAAAGTCATTGCAGAAAGAACACCTTCTTGCAATGAAGTGCAGAGATGTTCGAGACGTGTATATTCTGAGCACTGCAGATGATGACACGATTGAAGTACCTGCAGCAAGAGGGAGCCACGAGAAATCCAAACCATCAGCAGTAGTAGACTATAACAAATTAAATATTGGTGTTGATAAGTCCGACCAATTGTTGGCATATTATGCATTCACAAGGAAATCGATCAAGTGGTGGAAAAAAATATTCTTCTCTCTGTTTGATTTTGCCATAGTGAATGCCTGTGTACTGTACCATAAGGCTTCTTCACAAAAACTTACCCTTTCGAAATTTTGTGAACGTTTAGCGGATGATTTGGTGAGTAGTGTTGGGGCCGAAATTACTGAAGAATCACCAGCATCAAGGCTAGTAGGTAGAGATCATTTTCCAGACAGAATACCTGCACAAGGCGCAAAGAAGGAAGGACACGCGCAGCATACGTGCAAGGTTTGCTACGACAAGTCCAAACATAACACCGGTCGTGCTGTGAAGAAAATGACAACCATATATTGTTGTAAACGTGACGTAGGTCTTTGCATAGGAGAATGTTTTGAGTGTTACCATACCAAAGCTAAGTATTGAAAATAACAATGTGCTATTGTTATTCAGTGACTAAAAACTATCGAACTTTTCTAGTGAATTAGAAATTCAAGTGCGTGAACACGGTTATCAGAATGGACCAATATTGTAGCCTAAGTTTCGTTCCAATGCTGAAGGTAAGCATTTTTTAAATTTGATTTCGTGGGATAGCCCACTCTTTGTACAATACGTATATAAAGTTGTTAATTTATAATGCGAAAACTGACAGAACTGTGATTTTTTTCTGAGAGTCTTAAATTACGCCGGCACAGGGTAGGGACGCCATCTTGAAACGTCCGGGCTCATAGTGTTAAGGGATTCCTTGTATAGATCTACTGGTGTTCTGTTATCCTGCATTCTCTGTACATGTACAGCCCAGCGCAGTCTGTTGGATTTTATCACCCATTATAGTGTGTTGTTGAGAGAGGGTGTCTCATAATTAGATCTTTTCTGCCATCTTTGAGAGGTAGGATTGAACCATGAGCCAAATATTTTTCTATAAAGTTTATTGTCAAAGACTTGCAACTGCTGTTGCTCTTTCTTGGTTATACTCCGTCTCGGAACCATACAGAAGTAGTGGTCAAATGATTGTATTGCAGAAAATAATTTTTGCATTCCTTGTTAAAAATTTGGAGCCTAATGTAGGGTTCATAGAGTAAAATGCATTACTTGCATTCCTATCTCTAGCTTGGTGTTCCTGTTGCCTTCGGTTTAGCTCATCGATTAATACACCCAGGAATTTAAACTCCTCTACTCTTTTAAATATCATACCTGCCAGCCCTTCCGATTCACCCGGAAACTTCCCGTTTGATAGATGTTGATTCCCATAGGGAACCTGAAATACTTATATAATTGGTCCGCTATATCATCCATATAATCTGAGGGCCAAGCAGGCATCAATTTCTGAAAATGAGACGAAGTCTCTCATAGTGCATTGGCACTGCTGGTGGCTCCAAGTATCCTACGCGGTGATCTCCACGGTATGCACTAGCCATGCTTCTCAGTAGGTATGCTATTTGCCAAGTGATGCGCCCAACTTAACACACTGGGATGAAACGCTGGCAACCAGGAATTAGTTAGCTGGAAAATTTATAATGTCCAATAACTTTCCATTTTTTAACTCTTCCGATTTTCCGATTTATTTTTACTTCCTGTTTTTGACCATTATAACCTCCAGTACGGTCAATACTATTCCGCTAGGATAATTATGTGCTTGTGTCATTTTTAAGCGTACTTATTTGATGCTTTATTTGGTGATTGTACCGTGTTTCCCGCACACTACAGCCACGTGTGTGCTTTACAGCTGGGAATTCTGGACGGAAATTGTCCTACAAGCGAGACAGGCTAGCGTGCACTAGTGACTCCACTAATCGGGACGAAAGAATGAGTTACTTTGTTAGTGTGTGGTTCGCGCGCTGTTAACATTGTTTCTCTGTGCTAAGTTTCGTTGCAGTTGTAGTCCAAGTGTTTTTTCTTGCGGTTCTGTGCTTTTCCACCCTGTCAAAGTCGTATGTTAATGTTTGAGACATACTGATCTGTTTTGTATGTGGTAGTTTTGCATATTTCACTGCATTTGAGTTCATTCTTAATTCATAATTTTAATGACTTGAATGTATTTCCGACAGTTGTCTGACAGTTTCTGGTATTCTCTCTACAACAGGGCCTCTCAGGGTGCATGCACTGTGCACGGTGCAAAAGACTACTTGGCTTGGTTGACCAGAGTGCAGACCCCCCACTCCTCGATTTGGAGCAATAGCACTTACTCTCTCTTTCCTCACGCCTCTCTCGCTAGCTCCGCCTGTCTCCCTCTGCCCCACTTGCGCCGTAGCGCTCCAAATCCGGGCTGAGTAGAGCCAAGTAGCCTAGTGACGAAGAGTTGATCCGAGCCATGCCGAGCGGCACCGTTGCACAGTGCACGGAGCTCTTGCGCCTCGCTCTGCACGCGTGAGATTTTGGGCGTTTGAGAGGCCCTGCTCTACAATATAGCCAGAAACCTATGAAATTGAATTTCCTTTCATTTTACAGTCAGATAAAAGAAACTGTTAAGGATTTTTCTTCCGTGATCGTTACGTTTTCTTGTAACCATTTTTGTGTTTTCTAAGTTTAAGATTTTAAATTTAATGGTCAATTTGTATTGTAACTAAATATGTATGCCCTGTATCTTGTCTCTTTTTTACCAAGGTGTGGTGCAATATACGTGATCAAATCCAGGAATTAAAATACCTTCCTATTTTTGATTTCTAAAAGTTGGCAGGTATGAAATATGTATTTCCCAATCTTCAAAGGCAATCTGTCAACGTCCTCATGATTCGGTCTCTGTACAACCAGGTAATGTCATTTTATCATTTACCTGTAAGCCAATTTTTGCTGCCATTTCCTCTAGTTCCACAAATAACTGCCTAATTTCTAATTCATTGCGGCCAATAAGAAAAATATCATCCGCATATGCAAGGACTTTATGTTGTCTCCCCAATATGATGCCAGCTAATTTCCCGATAATCTTGTCCAGTACATTGTTGAATAGAAGAGGAGATAGTGTACCTCCTTTTCTCAGACCGGTTTTATACTGGAAGGAACTTGATTTTCAGCCCTTGAGCAAAACACAGCTAACATTACCATCCATACACAGATTGCACATGTTAATTAATTTTATGGGAAAGCCAAACTCCAACATGATGTTCCACAGCCATTCTCTATCGATTGAATCATATCCCTTGAAGAAATCTGTAGAGTGTGTTCCACACCTTATCATTAATAGTCTTAATTCCAAAATAAATGTGTTTTCTGTAGTGGATCTGCAAGAAATGATCGTTATCAGTTCGTTTTGTACATTTGGATGAAACCTGAATTATTTGACTATCTTATGATACGTCTCCTTTTCTAATAAAAGGAAGTGTAAGGTCTCCTTTGCTGTCATCTATGCACCTAGCTATCACACTGTTGAGACGTTTTGGTACAGTATTGATTTTGTAAACTAGCATAATGGTAAGAAATACAGACACTATTCTATGACAGGGATTGTCACTCGCCCGGTCGCCAGCACTGCGAGCTTGTCTCCCGCCATTTTCCACCAGATTTTGTTGCTGCAGCATATTTCTACGTATTCTCTTCCGGTACAGCGTCTTTGTAATTCTTTTTCCTTTTATCGTACAAACAAGGATTGTTTTGAAGGAGAATAAGTGTTTTATCGAAGAAGTCATTATGTCACGCACAAAAAAAAAGTTGCGTCTCCTCTGCTTTGCTGAATCTTACGATTAACGTAAAATTAATCGCAAGAGCTTGGAGGTTGCAATCCCTTAATTTTACAGACTCTCAGTTAAGTTTACGTCGGCACATTGTGAATGGTTCCATCAGATAACATGGCCGCTAACTTCTAAGTTTACGTTAAGTTTACATTGTGAATAGGGCTTTAGAGTACACATAAAAGAAACCTATGGCTCAAACTTTTTTTATTTGCCTGTGGAGGGTAGAATAAGAAATAAGAATGATGGTAATTAATTATAAACAATTAGATGCTGCTTGAGTTAAAGGGAGGGAAGAAAATTGCGAGACAAGAGAAATGGTAAGAGGTGCAATTTTCTATGTCTATTCTGTATCTCTGCGCAATATGTGTAAGGATGGGGGTAAAGGACTTAAACCATGAAACATTCATCAAATCTGGTAGCCACTGCATAACCTGGATCTTAGTATCCCCCTTCATAGTTGCCTCCATCAAACATTTGATTGTTTCACTTTTAAAATCATTTAACATTCACCTCATACTTGCCGTTCGAGATTCCAGAGTTAGAGATTAACTGATGCTTGATTTTAGGG
The DNA here is from genome assembly GCF_040414725.1 of Anabrus simplex. NCBI lineage: Eukaryota > Metazoa > Arthropoda > Insecta > Orthoptera > Tettigoniidae > Anabrus > Anabrus simplex. Next base: position 203,701,797 of record NC_090279.1, on the reverse strand, counting down.
GAGCACCTGGCCTTGACATAACTGCTCCTTAAGCTCCCGCCGTGGATCTCAAGATCGCTGGTTCAAACCCTACAGAGGTAGACTGTACATTCAGCACTCCCATGTGTGCGTGTAAAAGAACTCTCTAAACACATTTAGTGTTTAACTGTAAGTGATCGGGCGCAACAGTGTTCACCCGACATAATTAATTTGGGGGAAAAACACAGCTGTAAATTGCCGAAGAGAGTACGGAACAATCAAAATTGATGCATAGGCGGCCTAGCACCAAAATGCCCGCACACGGTAGCTTAGTCAAGATGATGATTATTATTACCACCCCTCCCTTTTTCTGTTCGTTTCTGATTTTTCTCCCCCACACCTCCATTATTTAACTCACAGCAGTGTCTATTTGTCAACAGTCATCACCATTCTTATTCTATCCTCCATCGACAAAGGCTGCATCTGAAAGATTGGAGCCATGCATTTCTTTTGTGTGTACTTTATCCTCTTGTTGCTGCTCTGTTTGTTTCGATGCACATATTTTTAACTTGGTAAAAGGAACAGAGTTACCACAAACAGGAATCACCACAGTTCTATTGTCAAGGGGACTTGTGCGTGAACATCATAGAAAATGCTCCAATATTTGCTTATGTTCATGCCACTCCTGCTACTGAAGTTTAGAATGCACGAGGTTATAATTATGATTATTTCACAATATGTGTAGAAGTATTTTTAACCCATATAAATTGTGCCTTTGCAAAAATTAATATTAGAGATTTTTTAATGAGTTTCTGTAACATTTAGTCAATTTTGTCACTTTATCGGTTGGTGCATGTATCTCGGAAACCAACTTTACTGGAATTTACTTTTCCATAGATGTTCACCATAATCTGGTCTTTATTGCATTATTGCTTTATTGCATTTCTAGTATGAGAATTCTACAGTATGAATTGTTATATTTACAAACAAAAAAATATTGAACATTTTCAGTGGTTGGTTCTAACTAAATGTGGGAAGTATTTCACCTGGATCCCTAAAATTGGTCTACACTAATACCGAGCTCGATAGCTGCAGTCTTAAGTGCAGCCTGTATCCAGTATTCGGGATATTGTGGATTCGAACCCCATTGTCGACAGTCCTGAAGATGGTTTTCCATGGTTTCCCATTTTCACACCAGGCAAATGCTGGGACTTCCTTCCCACTCCTCATCCTTTCCTATCCCATCGTCACCATAAGACCTATCTGTGTCGGTTTGACGTAAAGCCAATTGTTGTATTGTTGTTGGTCTCCACTAATCTTATATCTGCCTAAGAGTTTTGTACAGTAGAATTCCATTAGTCCGGCCTCCAACGGTCCGGAACGCCCGATGGTCCGGCACCATTCCAGGATTTTTTAAATGTTATTATCTCTTAATGATCTCTCGCGAACACTTCGATGCATTATTTGTCGGAACCAATCAAAGTGTATTTTTTATTATTTCACAGTTAATAGTGCAAATGTATCTGATACAATCCATTTGTTATGCAATAACTTACTTAAATATCTCTACAGTATCTCTGGAAATATTCAATCTCTGGAAATATTCAGCCTAGAAGGCTGTGTGCTATACTGAGTACTGGAAAGCCAACCATATGATAAAAAGACAGATTTCAAAAATTGAAGCAGAGAGAAGGAAAAGAGAAGTTGTAGATGGAGAGACTCTAAATATCAAACACGACTTGCAGATAAAAACATCGATAAACTCCAGCATTATTATGGAATGGCAATAAGAAACAACACGTTTTAAAAGAGGAATGTGTTATTAAACTAATGATTCTGCTGATCAACATTTTACGAGGATGGTTTGAAAAGTTCTCGGAATCACCGCTGGATGTCAGTGCTAGAGCAACGAGGTTCCCGCGCAATAATCACATATCCTTTGTGAGTGAATATGTGGCGTGTCAGTGCTCTAGCTGCAGGAGTGTGGTAGTGACGACTCTTTGTTGTTCCCGCGTAGTGATTTGTGACAATGGAAAACGCTGAGATTCGAGCAGTGATTAAATACTTTGTAAAGAAAGGTATGAAAGCAAAGGAAACTCATGCCGACTTTCAGAACACACTGGGGGACTCTACTCTTTCATTTTCAGCTGCTGCCAAGTGGACCAGCGAGTTTAAATTTGGTCGGGAGAGCTTGGATGATGATCCGCGTAGTGGACGGCCATAGTGTGTTACGACCCCAGAATTTATCGCAAAAGTGCATAAAATGGTCATGGAGGATCGTCGACTGAAAGTGCGGTAGATTGCTGAAGCTGTAGGGATGTCTTCTGAACGGGTATATTATATTTTAACCGAAGAATTGGGTATGAAAAAATTATCCGCAAGATGGGCTCTTGACATTGGACAATAAACGCACCAGATTGGGAATGTCCGAACAAAGTCTGGCCCGTTTTCAGTGCAACCAACAAGATTTTTTGTGCCGGTTTGTGACTACAGATGAAACTTCGGTTCACCCAGAGACAAAACAACAGTCAAAGCAGTGTGAACATGCTGATTCACCACCACCAAAGAAAGCAAAGGCAGTGCGTACGGCCAGAAAGGTCATGGCCTCAGTTTTCTGGGATGCAAAAGGTATTCTGCTGATAGATTATCTTCCTACTGGCCAAACAATTACGGGGCAATACTATGCAAACCTCCTAGACCAACTACAGGAAAAGATACGTAAAACATTGCCTGGTTTAACAAGGAAAAAGGTCATCTTTCATCAGGACAATGCTCCGCCGCACACAAGTGTTATTCCCATGGCAAAACTTCATGAACTGGGGTACGAATTGTTGCCACATCCACCTTATTCACCTGATTTGGCACCATCAGACTTTCATCTATTCCCCAAGCTGAAAATTTTCCTCGGTGGACGGAGATTTTCTACAAGGGAAGAACTGGCAGCCGAATTGGAGAGGTATTTTGCAGGCCTGGAGGAATCTCATTTTCGAGATGGGATCAAGGCATTGGAACATCGCTGGACCAAATGCATTAGTCTACAGGGAGACTATGTTGAAAAATAAAAGCAGTTCCACCGAGGTAAGATACTTAATTCTAGTACATTCCGAGAATTTTTCAAACCACCTACGTACTGCAAAACGCTGTGTTACAGCTGTACGCCTTAACCTAAGTCGTATTAAGAGGTACCGCCCGATAGTCCGGCCTTTTCGGTATGTGCCGGACTATCGGACTTCTACTGTACAAAATTTCAGCTCTATCTTAGTTTCTGAGATAGTGAAATTACCATAATAATTATAAACTTCAGTAGCAGGAGCACCATGAATATATGCAAAAAATATTAAGTACACTTCTAACCATGAGGAAAGACTATACTTACAATAAAATAGACAATCTTCATAAAGTGTACTCTTCATACATTCTTCCTTTGGTGTAGGATCAAACCTATTTGGATTTATGGGGTAAATATAGTTCACAGGGAATCTTGGTGTCAAACATATGCACGCATTGTCAAGGTGGAGGTTTTTCAAGTATGTTGCATTGGGTTGCAAGATAACCTTTTTGAAGTTAAAACTTTTGATATTTTTCAAAGTTGTGAATGGTAGAAGCTGTTCAGATTTTTTTTTTGTGTGTGTGTGTGTGTGTGTGTGTGTGTGTGTGTGTGTGTGTGTGTGTGTGTGTGTGTGTGTGTGTGTGTGTGTGTGTGTGTGTGTGTGCGCGCGCACGCCCTTTTTTTTTTTTTTTTTTTTTTTTTTTAAATTTTTGCAAAATGTGGCAATTATGTTTCGTTGTGAAACAAAGACTGACCCTGTAATCAGCACCTGTATTCTATATCTACGTTTGGTCTGTGCCTGGGTAAGTATGGCCTCTTTTTTTATTACTTGACTCATTGCCTTGCATTGTTTACAGGTGTAACAATTTTGTTTCCGTAATTGTTGGCATGTGTACAGCAATATAAACTGTGTCTTCATGTCGTTCCACTTTTTTAAGACCATTCATGGTACACACTATGTGTACTTGGTACGTATCTTGACAAACTGGTCTTATAAATGGACTTGTTTCTACTATTAAAAGTAGGTGAATTGGCAACATTGTTTATGCACATATCCACTCTCTTATTTAACTAGCCGCAAAGAAATGCTGTGAAATCTGAGGAGCGAGGTGGCCAGTTCACGTTGCCAAACCTGGAATATGATGTTTTCGGGATTATCCGCCTCTTATTCTCGAAACTACAAAGTCAGGTGAATAATATATGCACAGAAATAAAATGTGCTCAGTATTAACTTTTTTTACGATACTTTTTATTCATGAATTTAAAATGCTTAAAGAGGTTTTCTAGGATTTTTGGTCTGGTGACGTGGATGCTCAAATCTTGTCATTCCTCGAAAGTTGCCGGTTCAGTATTTGAAGCAAAGGTGGTACACTGCAGAAGAGAATCTGCTATGAGTTTCATGACTAAAGAATGTCCTCTGTCATAAATTTCTCTCTTTGCAATATTTTCCAAACCAGAAATTTTTCATTCGTTTATTACTGATTTTGTGTAAAGTAATTCCAGTATCTTGTTTTCTCATATAAAATTTATCAGTGGTATCTTAAATTTTGTATTGAAAAGCTCTGTCTTTGAGGACGATCTTACGTTCTGAATATAGTGTACGACCTTATCTTTCATAACTTTTAAGAATTTAGTCATTAGATTTCTCTGATAACGTGCAAAGTACTGTAAGTCATTTGCAGTTTTTTAAGGTTCATTAAGTGTTTTAATTTATAACAATTGATCAAGGTTTTGTGATAATTCTTCATTGTCTAGATATGTACTACTGGATTCTATTTTTGTGTGCTAGCTCCTAAAAAATGTGTGTTTTTGGTTCAGGGTAGCAATTACACAAAGCTATTGCTGGACTGGGTGTATCTAATATGTTGACATTTGCTCCTGGGGAATATTTCAATTTGGAGAGAATTTTTCAAATGTTCGAATTTGCAAACTTCTACAGAGTTCAGTTCTTCAAAAGATAAAATAGGAAGAATGCTGGTTAAATTACTGCAGTAACTTACACATGTTATGTTTTCGGTATAGTGATCTGAAAACTTCAGAATATCATGTAATCCTGGTTGAACATATGGACGATGGAGTATTTGTGCCAAGCCCTGTTAGTCCTCTAGTGCTACTTACTGCCTTTGATGTGAAGTGTTCGTGTAAGAACATTATTTTTATGAAGAATTGTGAATGTGTTTTGTAAATTTCTTTTTATCTTTCCTGAGGTATTTCCCATGAGCAGTTGTCACCTATAAAATGTTTTAAATTTTGTCCTTTTGGTCTTGGAACTTTTTATACTGTTGTAGATTTTTGGTTGCCTTTGTCTAATAACAAACCATCTGTCTGGATTACTTTTGTTGAAACTACACGGTTTAAAAAAAATTAAACAAATGTAGTTAGATGTTCACCCTCATACCCTTGGTTGTGCGTTTGAATCATGACACATTCGGCCAGCCTTTGGAAGCTCCTTAGCATGGGTGACCCATGCCGATGAGTGTACGGACATGTTTATGTATATTAGGTTTCAAAGTTTATTTCTTATCTGATTGTGTGTTTCATTTGTAATTTAATTTTCTACTATTGGTTTCCCTGTCTATTTTTAAAAATTAACTTTCCTTCATACTTCTAGTAGATTGCTCCAGTCATTTTTTGAATACTGCCTAATTTTAATAAAACTGACACTGTGGTTGATTTTAACATTCCAGATTGACTTTGTCATGCACGAGTTGTCGTGATTGTGGAAATTTCAATTACTTTGTGTCTGAAGGTGTCGAAGTTTTACTTGTAAATAATCATATTTAGTAAATGCTAACCATTTGATTCTCAGCTAGATTCAAATGACTGTCATTTTATGTATACAGTACTTTCATTTGTTTTCCTACATGTCTTCTTACGTTTAAGTTCATTGTTTGATTTTTACAATATGTGCAATACTAAGGATCACATTTTTTCTAAAAATGTACTCCAGGGATTGGCCTGAATCGGTTTAGAATGCTCTTTAATATTTGCCGCGCAAGATTTGGAACAGGTGTCGTGAAGTTCTCAAGGATGCGAATCAACGAAGAATAGTATGCTCGTCGAGAAGTGTGCTGAACAAAGTACACAACAGATACTGTGAAACTAAGTAAGGGTTACCAATGACTGATAGGTCAAATCGCATATGAAAAGATACTGAATCAAATTGGTGGGAGGAGATCAGTTTGGCTAAATTTGACTAGAAGGGATAGATTGTTAGAACACATTTTACGACAGTCTGTTTTTCAGGGAAGTGTAGGCGGTAAGAGCGGTAGGGGTGGACGAAGGTATGAATGTGACAAGCAGATTAGAGGAGATGTAGGATGTAGTAGTTAGCACGGGATAGGGTGGCATGGAGTGCTGCATCAAACCAGTCTATGGACTGATGATTCAGAAATCATCATTACTCTTTTCTGAAGAAACTGAAGCCCAGCATAACACTCCTACAACTTCAAGTTACAAGAAAAAGAAAATTACTAAAAAAGGAAGTTTTTGAAGATATTAAAGTGAAATTAAACAGAACATTTAATTGCCACCACCATTAAACATAGACAGCTAACACACGTGAACAAAAAAGAGGAATTAGTACACAGTCTATAAAGTAAAAGAACTTACACAACATGTTGAAATGTTTAAGTAATAAGACATAAACGCTCTTCAATAACCCCAATATAAGAAATATTTTAAAAGATGGGTAAAGGTGAAGCCATAGTACAATCTTGTGAGGTGCTACTCCAGCAAAAGATATCAAACTGACATACATATTGGCAAGTCCTGCGGTAAACGGGTAGTGTGGCTGCCTCTTACCTGGAGGCCTCGGATTTGATTCCCGGAAAGATCAGGATCTGTATCTGAGGGCTAGTTCAAGGTCCACTCAGCCTATATGATTACAATCCAGGTGCTATCAGACAGTGAGATAGCGGCCCCGGTTTAGAAAGCCAAGAATTACAGCTGTGAGGATTCATCGTGCTGACCCCACACAACCCCTCATATCCTGCAGGCCTTTGGGCGGAGCCACGGTCGCTTGGTAGGCCATGATCCTTCGAGCCTGTTGTGCCACGAGGTTTGCTTTAACATAGGGAGAACTCGGGTAAAAATATTTTTTAGCACTGATAAATACTAAGGAAGGACTACGGATGCAAATCAAGACCAGCTTCAACATGTCTGACTGTAATGTAAAACAACATAGTTAAAACTTTGTTCAGTCAAAAATTCAAAAGGATTAAGTTTTTCCTGTCTGTTGAAACATAGAATATAACAGTTGGAATGCTATTACATACCTGTATTTTTATTTTCAAAGCAGAAAACCTACTGGTAACGGAATGATGTTTTCTTTTGCAAGAATATCCTCAGATTCTATCAAATAATTTTAACCCTGCACATATATATGTACAATATTAAGTTTGCATGAACTTGTCAGCGATTGTGAATTGGTGATATGAACAAGTCTCGTGTGTTATGAATAGTGGTGTAAAATTCCCAGGTATTTATAAATCGGGGTAAATACCCAGGGTATGTACTTGATTAAGTACCCAATTTGTGTAAATACCCGGGTGTTTTAGATTTTTAATTTAAAGTCCTGTGTCGTAAGTTGAACCTTAAAAAAGAGTACCGGTATGCAAAGTATTCTACATTAACTTATTAGAAATGTAACAACATTAGATAGTTAATAAAATAAAATTTAATTAGAATTTGGACTTAAAAACAGAATTAGAATTGGGAATTAGATCAGGAGATAAAATTCAATAGTTATAACCTGAAAAACTCAGAATTTAACTAGGCCTTTTGCAAACATTGAGATAAGTCGGGGAAAATTTATTCAGAGCATTGGCCAAGTTCTACAAAAGGTGTAATATACAGTTTTCAACACACTGTATATGTTTTCCAGAACAGTTTGTAATATCATTCATATATAAAATAATCAAATAACAAAAGGACTAGTAAATAGAAAATTAACATTTACACTTAAAAAAATTCTTAAAAAAAAAAAAAGAGGCCTTACTTAATTTAGGTTTAATTAAGCTGAACAAATGTATGAGGCTATTCATAATCATACATGATGAATCTCTTTAGGCTTAGGCCTTTATTCCCATTTACAATGAAAAATATCCATTGAGTAGTAAAAGTACAACTAATCTGAGTTTTCATCACGCTCAGAGATGTACTCTTCATCTGAGACCGAAATGTGGCCATCATCGCTATCGTCCCTACAGGAAACTTGCATTTGATCATTATTGGTGTTTTCAACTTTTTCGGCCGCCTTGCTTCCTTGGACTCTTTTCTCTTCTTGGTTTTTGAGTTTTCTTTAGCAGGTTCCAGTTGTGTGACAAGTAAGCTATTTGTCCAGCCCTTTCAGTTGTAAGTTGGTTTCTTTTCTTACAGTGAATCCAGGTTTTAAAATTCTCACAGCAACATCAGCTAGCACACATGTTCCTTTCAAGCCCCTCCACCATAACATTTGGCATGCACGTATTTCAGTTAATATGCATATAGCCTACTCTTACTACAAAAGTAGCTTTTCCCTTCCACATCTTTGTTGCTCACTTCCAGTACTGTAATAAAACTTGACCTTCTCAATATCTTGGTATTTATTAAAAATTTAAAACACAAAACAAACAAAAGGTTTTATCCAATATTTTACTTTAGTTTAAGGATAGAACACACTTTAATAACAAAGACAATGTTACAGTGCCAAAACATATAAATACCCAAAAATACCTGAAGCGGTAGAGGTGGGATCCATCGCTCAGTCCGAGGGGAAAAAACCTACCCTGGAGGGAAAGCAGATAAAGAAGAAGAAGAAAACTAATTACATGAACATAGATCCCAAAGAACCAACATGGACAATGAAGACCCAGTAGAGAGAGAGAGAGAGAGAGAGAGAGAGAGAGAGAGAGAGAGAGAGAGAGCGTGTGTGTGTGGGGGGGGTTTGTTTTCGCAAAGTGGTACTTGTGTGGGCCATAAGGGAGAAGAAACAAGTGAAGCAAGGCAGAAGCCTTTTTTCTACACTTTACACAATCATTCCATGTCTTTGTTGGAGATCTCAGAGCTTGTTGGGAGACCTCGTTCGACAGTTCAGTTTGATAGATTGACTGGGCTGTGTGACTCGGACTGTTGAGACTCTGGCCTTCTGACCGCAGCTCGGCAAGTTCGATCCTGTCAGGTGGTATTTGAAGGTACTCAAATATGTCGGCCTTGTGTTGGTAGATATACTGGCACGTAAAAACTTGTGGGACAAAATTCTATCTCCTCGGCATCTCCGGAAACCTTCAAAGTAGTTGGTGGGATGTATAAACAATATTATTAATAGGTCATTGTGTAATTAACTTGGTGCAAAGCATGCCAAGAGTTGTGTGTTCAGACATACTAACTTAATAAATTCCCTTACGTAAGAAAGTGTCAGTTAAGTGCCCAAAAGATTGTGAAAGAGCTGTCAAGTCAAGGTGTGTCAGGAACTGAAAACATAGTTTGCCATGTATGTAAATACGAGGAGTACAATGGTCATGTTGCTCGCAAGGCGTTTTTGGTTTCCAAAGTGAACCTGAAGGAAGACCTTGCATTCGTAGACCAGCTGGTCATTACAGGACCTGCTTTTTTGCCATAAAGTTACTTTCTTCAGTGAAAATAAATTTTGTGTTCGAGTTAGATGGATGACATGGTATGGCAGAAAGAGTGGGGTGCTAGAGCCTAAGAATCAGCATCCCCCAGTGAATCATGCAGGTGGAAAGCTACAATTCTAACAGCTCTTCAAGAAGAGTGGGTCACTGTATCCACAGAAGTGGCAAAAGAACTTGTCGAATCAATGCCACAGTGCCCTCAATCTGTAATTCAACAAAAGGAAAGCCAGCAAAGAACTAAACAAAATAGAAATATCGTTTTAAGTTCTCTTTTATAAAAAATGTGCCATCGACGAATACTTTTGTCGCTAAGGATTTGCGTATTTCTGTGTTGGATAAATGTATTATACTTAACATTATACATTCAAATTGTACAAGGAGTGAATGTAAAGAAATGCATTGTCTTTTAGGGCTAGTTTACACGGGTAGAGTAGCGAGGCGAGTAGAGTAGATAGTAGAATAGCCACGTTACTCTACCACTGTCTGGTAGAGTTGACACTTGTATCGTTCATACGGGAGTAGAGTCATACAGTAGAGTAGTAGCACCATGTCAAGACGCAAGCACATCATAACGAAGAGTTTGAAGACATTTGCAAACATATTAATGCAAGAGGTTAGTGAAGCATTAGAAGAAGCAAATGAGGAAAGAAGGGAATGGGTAAGAGGCTGGCTTAGGGGAGATACTCTCGGGGCATCAACATTAATTCTGAAAGAACTTGCGACAGAGTATAAAGAAGAATACAGAAAGTGTATGAGATCGAAGCCTGATAACTTCCAGACACTGTTAGATGCTATAACACCGCAAATTCAAAGACACAACACAGTGATGAGAAATGCAATAACACCGAGATTTAAGCTTGAGGTGACTGAAGTTCTTGGCCAATGATAATAGCCATCAGTACACTGTAAATCACGCTGGCGTAGGCCTAATTTGTAGTAGGTTCTTTGCCATAAATACCCCAATTACTGATCTGTTTATATAATTCGTTTGTTCGTTGCTTGTACGGCCCAGGTGTAGAGATTAAGTTTCAAGACCTGACATTGTACTGTAAACAATTATTTTGGATATTCTAAAAAAAATATGAAAATTATTCTATTTGTTGTGGACATTACTGTTATTGATTAAAATTACTGGCATTGTCAAGTGATACGAGGTAGAAGATCCCTATGTATGTTATTAATATGATTAAAGTACACAGTCCTGCATCATTGTCTAATTTAAACACGTCGAGACACATGATGAACACGCTGTGTAACACTGAAACTTGAGAAACCTTCATCTATAGGGACAATCCAGCTGACACTTGTTTATATTTGTTGTTGCATCTTTGAAACTATTATAGGTTTAGGTATTTTTTTAAATTCTTCTTCCATCGAAATGAGGGAGGTCTGTTCTCCATTATAGGACAATACACCTGCATTTGTTTGACCTCCAAAGGTGCACCTCCCCTTAGTATCACTGAGCTATAATGTTACGTTGTGGCTTTTAATATTCTTCTTTCTTTATTAATCTGCTCACCCTCCAGGGTTGATTTTTCCCTCGGACTCAGCGAGGGATCCACCTATATCGCCTCAAGGGCAGTGTCCTGGAACACGAGACATTGGATCGGGGGATACAACTGGTGAGGATGACCAGTACCTCGCCCAGGCAGTGTCGCCTGCTATGCTGAACAGGTGAGGGATGGGAAGATTGGAAGGGATAGACAAGGAAAAGAGAACGAAGAGGCCGTGGCCTTAAGTTAGGTACCATCTCGGCATTTGCCTGGAGAAGAAGTGGAAAACCACTTCCAGGATGGCTGAGGTGGGAATCGAACCCACCTCTACTCAGTTGACCTCCCGAGGCTGAGTGGACCCCATTCCAGCCCTCGTACTACTTTTCAAATTTCGTGGCGGAGTCGGGAATCAAACCCGGGCCTCCGGGGGTGGCAGCTAATCGCACTAACCACACCACAGAGGCGGACGGCTTTCAGTACTACCTTGTAAATTATACTTTACTAAACCACTTAAGAGAGGGAGTGTAGATGTCCGCGGCACCACCTCCAGACTTCTTGGATTTACGAATTTTCGTCAGTTCTTGGTTGTAGGTACATCGTATTTAAAAAAAAAAAAAAAAAATCTGTTTTAAGTTCCATAAAACCAAAACCCTCTTTACCCATTTTCGTAATCAAGTCCTCTTCCGCCGCCCGTCTCATATTTTAGTTTCTGTAAATAATGCTGTTTATGTTCCATAAACATTTCTTCACTGTCAGTTCTACAAATTTACATGTTTCTTCTTCTTCCGTACACTTGATTTTTCCACCAAATAAACGCACAAAAATGCTCAGTTTACTCAGCGGAATACCGTCTGTACACACATGGAATAAGCGAATGACTCGCCAACTGAATAATCGAGCGTCCTCGGCCTTCTCCGCCAGCTCTCGGAGGTCGGTTCCGATGGAGGGGGGTAGGATAGTGGTAGAGTTACTTTACCACAGCGGAAACCCACTCTACTCTACTGCGTACTAGCTACTCTACTCTTCTCTACTTGCTACTATCCCAGTCGTTTACACGATGCTAGTAGCTCTACTATTCACTCTATTCGCCTCGCTACTCTACCCGTGTAAACCAGCCCTTAATTATCCTAGCCCCATTACCATTCAGCAGCACACTGATATGTACAGCACAGACATATGAATGTTCCTGACATTCACTGTATATTGCAAAATTGTTTTCAGCACTATTTGGATGCCTCCTTAAGCTACTGACCAAGCAATAATGCACGTGAGACATGATCAAGGATACCGTTATAATAGCAAAGAACAGGAGTAATGGCTGAAACATTAATTCATCATATGGCTTTTAGTGCCATGAGTGTTCGATGACATGTTCAGGTTGCGTGGCACAGATCTTTCTATTTGATGGCCATGGGCAATCTGCGCATCTGGAGGGTTGAGGTAGGGAGCAAAGCCTACTCCTGTTGAATAACATCAAGGCGGTCTGCTAAAAGGCTTAATGTGACCATCCGATGGGCGAATCACCAATGGTGCTGTATGGCTTCGCTCCATATGAACGCTGCGGAGAGGTTGGAGTTTACTGCAGGCTTTTCGCACACAATCCAGTGATGAGAAATTGTATAGCACCATCTCTCCTACAATGTCAGCCAACATTCTTATTGTGACCTTTTCTTTTTCCTCTCTCCACCAGTGGGACTGGAACTGGGTAACTGCAGTGTCTGACATTGTAGACTTGACGCCTTAACGATCATGGTCACAGAGTGAGATATGAAACGTGAGATGCATAGGTTACAAGAGGCTTGGCCTTGTTCTACTGGTTATGAATGGAAACAAGGAGTTTCAATTTTAGTAGCACCAGTAAGAATGTGGGAATACTGTAAGCCAAAGTAAATTGTTACTCATAGACTTCCGTATGCAAGATGTTGACTTTATTTTACCGAAGTGCAGAGACATAGGAACCTACACACTAGCTAAGTTTCCTATATAGATGATTGATTTGAAAGCTCTCAAAATTCAGGTTAAGTGCATAAATGTAGCATGGCATTATATAAACAAAATGTGTAGTTTCCTAGGAGATAACTTTTTTTTTTCTCCTTCAGTGCTGAATTGCCTATGAAAACAATTTGTATTCTCTGCACTTCAATCTTATTATATGCAGTACCAAGGCAGTGGTCTTTGTTTTAACCCTTTGCAGTCCAATTTTCCTTCGCATGTTACAACAGTCTGGTCCAAATTAATTTTGCACATTTTTACCTAGTCACATTAAACTCAGAACTTCTAATAGTAACTATAATTATATGATTATTATATTACATAAACGTGAGTAGTGAGTTACAGGTTTACACAAAAGTTATCGGTGTAGGAGTGAAAAATAACGTAAACTGAAGTGGAGTGATGTAGCTAGGAGGAACCTACGGTCCTCTATTTTTCTGACCAGGTGAATAACTTAAGTCTAGGAGGCTCACTATCATGAAATGTTACATTCCAGTAAACACTATTGTCGTTTGCATTCCCATTTGTAGGTGCGAAAGTATTTTCAGCATCACTGTTACCCAAATGATCAACACTGACCTGAGAAGTGGCATCATTGCCGTGTGCCTTATCCTCTCCCGCACCCCGGCCCATTACCTTCATGCATCTTCTTGCTTTTGTAGCAGGCACTGGAACTTCCTCTTCTGAATCTTCAGAAACGGTATATGATGGTCCGAGATCATTGCGTGCTTTTTTACGCACGGGTCCAGTCGCTGAAGTTTCACTTGCAATGCTGAAGTTCACTACACCTTCTCATTGTATAATTCAAATAAGTAATTGTCACTGCTGTCTAAATAAACATGCATACATATTTCTCCTTCATTCACATTTGATGCTTTCATATCGCAAATTCAACTCGGACAGTTCGCATTCACAGATAAATATGCCTTGTACAACATGTGTGCATACTGCTCAATGTGAACAAAGCACAGCTCACTGGCCGCGGATAACCATGACGATACACGGCTACATATATCTCGTATTATTTCCATGGAGATAAAAGAACGGCTTCCTTTGTGCACAAAAATTTGCTCTAGAAACATCAGGGATATCGATCAACCTTAATCAGGTCAAAGAACATCAATAACTTATTAAATAGAACAAAACCTAATGTCAAGGTGACCTTGACGTTGGACCAGTTACAATAAACCATGATGTCGAGGTCCTTAGACGGGAAATGGTTAAGAGGATATTTAAATTAGATAACCAACTATCTTTTCTTTGTGTGTTGTAAATTCAAGATATGCCTGTATCCACTTCTGGGAAAAAGGCATAATTTAGACGTTGGCCGTATTTCCTCTTTTCCTTGTGTGTAGGCACTCCCAAGTGCGGCTACATGTTGGGTTGTCCGATCCGCTCTGTACCTGGTCAACAGAGATGTTCTTCCTCAAGACGGTTTCAGCTATTCACCACCATATAGCTCTTGGCCATCCTCAACCTCTTCTTGGTTCTGTGATGGCAAGAATTTACTGTACGGAATGATGTTCATCACACAACTTGATGTGCTCATATCAGCGGTGTTATGTCTTTCAAGTCACACTTGCTCATTATGCAATCTTCCTATCAGTAATATCCGCAGACCACATGAGCATTTGTATCTGTGTTGTGCCATTACTGATAGTGATTCTGCCTTGCTCAGCATTCAGAGCCACACACGAGGCCCTGGCCTGAAGACAACCTTGTAAACGAAACCGACTTTCAACCTATTAGGTCATGTTACGTACATTTAGTGCGTGTTGAAGAAATGTTAAGTACAGAACAAAAATGGCCAACCAGACACCAGTGGGATCCGAACCCACAACTTCCCAAGCAACAGACGCGAAATCGAGAGGTTGTGGGTTCGGATCCCGCTGGTGTCCGGTTGGCCATTTTTGTTCAACGCGCACTAAATGTACGCAACATGACCTAATGGGTTGAAAATCTGTTTCGATTAAAATGTGGTCGTGAAAATTCCATATTCATCAACCTTGTAAACTTTAACTCTTATTGGAATCAGTCCGTCGCATAAGGCACCCATCGCTGATCGCCATTTCATCCAGCAATCACTGATGCAATGCTGACATCGTTCACTGTGGCATAGATAGTGATGGCATGTGTGTATTGGTTTTCTGTAGGCCAGATAACTATGGCTCTGTGAAGGTGTAGATCTTGCGGATGATCCTCGCTCATTGCAAGTGACTAATCTCATGTTTTAATCCGTATTGAAATCTGTTAATATACAATAATAAAGTTTTATTATGAATCCACCTGTTCAATACATTATAATGTTGTTACATTAAAATAACTTCATTAGTTAAAAAGTTATATATGGGACGTGTTTCGCTCCCCTATAGAGCATCATCAGCCAAATCCGAATCTCAAACAATTGTTATTTACGTAAACAAAGACTTAAGAACCATTAGAACACTTTTGACAAACTTAAAACTTATTCTATTAGAAAATCATAAAATATAAAATCCTTGTATACATGGCTCAATTACATGTGGTTAATAGGAACATACATTAAAATTATGGAAGAGAGAGTACTAAAATATAAAATAAATAATATATATATCATGTCCAAAATCCTAGAAAGATGTGAAGATCAATCTTAGGAGTCAAATTTGAGGATCTTCTTAGCAATGAGATCTGGTAAAAAGTTATTTATCCCTTGTGGATAAGAGTCTATAAAGATTCGAATTTATCGTCAATTTGATGATTGAACTTATAACAGGATAAATGTTGGTGTTCAAGAAATTTAAATGCTTGTCGTGTGACCTCGGCGAATGCTGTTGAAAAGATGTGTTCTTATAGATGTCAATGACCGTTCGTTGAACTAATGGATTTGATAAGGATGATTGAAAGGGACGTAAATCAACGTTTGTATTGAAAGCTGCTGCTTGGTTTATCTTGTTGAATGTCCCTCCAATTGCTGTTTGTCGGTTTGGTGTTGTCCGAGTCAGGTCACACGACAAGCATTCAAATTTCTTGAACACCAACATTTATCCTGTTATAAGTTCAATCATCAAATTGACGATAAATTCGAATCTTTATAGACTCTTATCCACAAGGGATAAATAACTTTTTTTACCAGATCTCATTGCTAAGAAGATCCTCAAATTTGGCTCCTAAGATTGATCTTCACGTCTTTCTAGGATTTTGGACATGATATATTGCACCCGTCCACCTCCCGAGTCCCAGACTAGCATTTATCTCAGGGGTGTCGGTTCATTATTTAAATCATCAAATATATTTAAAAAAGAAATATCTTCACAAAAAAAAATAGTTATATTATTTATTTATTA
This sequence comes from Anabrus simplex, assembly GCF_040414725.1. Lineage (NCBI taxonomy): Eukaryota > Metazoa > Arthropoda > Insecta > Orthoptera > Tettigoniidae > Anabrus > Anabrus simplex. The sequence continues at coordinate 203,685,368 of NC_090279.1, read as the reverse complement.
TTATTATTAATATTTAAAAAAAATAATAATTTCGCCTGTAATACGGTAGTCCACTCTTATGTTTAACGCATAACCCCTTTTACAAATTCAATTTATTCTGGCACTAAACACTCCAGATATGATTGACTTGGACATTAGTATATTAATCGCATCTCACAAATTTAACAACTTCACTTTGAAAATATGACCATATTAATGTCAACAAAACACACTTGGTATGGCGAAGCTGGATTTTCCTTCCATGTCATTAAATGGCTCGTTAAAATGACAAAACATAAAAGCACATATCGGGTCTTATTTAACTAGCATAATCAAAATCAAATGTAAAGAAATTTTATCGACTACAAAGAAAATATGAATGCATGCATGACTTAACGTACTACACTATATATACAAATTTACATCTCCAACAAACTGAATACATAAAAGACCCGATTATTTACATTATTATGATTTACTACTGTCCGTGCTACAAATTTAGGATGGGGTCGTTAAGCGACCCATCTTGTTACAGAAGGTAACCAAGTATAATCAAATTATTCCCATTTTTCCCATCACGATAACATTTCCCAAATATATTTTACAGTTTAGTACTCATCTTAGTTATCGGTATTCCATTGCAGCTTTGCAGACGAGAGGCTTCATCCAGCCCCTCTCTGCGTTTTACTCCTCCATCCTTGATGGCGTAGTTTCACAAAAGATTTCCTGGCACATTATTATTTTATACTCATATCTTGATTACCACAAACCTTCACCATTTACTACGTTAACACTGTATACTTTAATTTGGATACAACAAATTTCTATCCTAGACCCAAGAATTTAATATATTTACACTATTTAATCTTCGTCCACCTACCGCACAATGGACCTGGACACGTACGACGAGGTGTCAACTATTTCGCCCGTCGCGATACGCCCGATTTATACGGCATTCTTGACGTGTTCATGACATCGGTTCGGTATAGCTAAGTACAGGCTACTACTTCCTTAAAGTACTGTTCGTCACACAGTCTATTATGTACGTACTTATGGTGATATATTTTATACTACTCTCTTGCAGGGTAATTACTTTACGTCACTGATTATTCATAAATAAAAAACACTATCCTACGTTAACTTTTCCTAATTCCTGATGCTTGAGCGCGATCACATTTTACAAACACCGGCGGATGCTCGCGCCATTAAATGACTGTACGTCCGTAGAATTCTAAGTTACCGGCGACCAACAGTTCAACTCCCGATATTCAATTCACGTGTGCTGGCGACCGTCAATTCAGCTCCAACGATTCAAGACAAGTGTCTGGCGACCGTCAATTCAGCTCCGTATATATGGATGAAGCCTTTTTCCCGCGGATTTGTTGACGTCATGCCCCTTAGGGAGGGGGTGGATTTTTAATATCGGTACTTGCACTCCGAATTGGAAGTTAAAATTTACATCAAATTAATCCACTCCGCTAGCATATCTGCTGGATAAAATATGAACTCCAGGTGATCACAGATTTAGGAGATATGGATGGATTTAGCTCCTCACATTTCGCGCCTTTGTAAGCGTCCCTGACAACGTGGTCTTCTTTCAGCCAATGAGATTCAAGCTGTCCGGTTTCCAAGAAATCCAGCCTTCAATTTATTTAATTTGCCAATAAGTATTGATTATTTTTCCATGCGTGACATCTAATAAATTCATTACATCCATCCGCGTACTCATATTAATTTATTACTGATTACTTTTGTAGTTACGAAAATATCTCATCCATCATTCCTTAAGATGGTATCACTGAGTCTCCCATCAAATTTTTACTATTGGCCGGCAAGCGGTCACGTGATTTAAATCTCCACCTGCTCGAACTTAGGCTAGCGAACGTACACTCAGCCGCTGTAATTTTCCATGAGGTCATGGAATTTCCGTCCTACCAAAAATATCCCAAGGTCTTACTCATGTGGTGAGTTTTCTTTGTATGACTCTCCCCCTTCCTCTTTCTGACCAAGACTTATTTGTGGACTCTGTATTTACTTGTACGCCAACTAATGATATTCCCTGCTGTGAAGTAGCTAAAAGTTGTCGGGTTGAGCTAATCCGTCAGGCTCCAGTCTGTCGTCCTTCCTTCGCTCTGATTTCGACATTACCTAAACGAAATATTTCCAAATACACTCCTCTGTATTTCAATAAATGTACCATATTATTTTACCGATCAAATCATGATTGATTATGGGCCTAAGTCACTCGGGTTCATCTTCCTCTTGCCCAGGTAAAAAAAATCTAGTGAGCATCATGATTTTTTTTATTTTATGATGTGTCCATATCATCACTATCATGATTTGACATTGGATCCTCTGTTCTGCGACGGCTATTGATTTCGTCTCTCAACATCTGGTTCCTGACCCTTAACTCCTCGTTCTGTCTTTCGATATCATGGATCGCATTGACAAATTCCTGCACGTCGCTGTCTATCTCTCCACACTCTGGACATGGCCTTGCTTCAATTGGTGTATGGATTACTTGGACTTCTTCTTCCCTTCCGTCATCTTCTTCATCCTCTTCTTCGACATCATCTTCTTCCGGCTCGTCATCTGCTTCCTCTCGTTCATCCTCTGCTTCTAGTCACATCTCTTTGTTTCCTTGTCCCGAATCGAACGTCGGTGCATTCGGGTTCAAGTCGCTGCCACCTATCCTTGCTCTTTGGAACTGCAAGCTCTCCGCTCCTGTCGCTTCCTCATCACGGCCCCGATCATGGATCGCCTCCTTCCATTTTCTCTTGTTCAGCTCTTCTATATACCGCCTAGACTCTTGGTATCTGTCATCCTTCTCTTGACGAGATCCTCCCTGGTAATATCTCGGGTTCCCTTGATTCCAACTGGATACGGCCTATAATTACTTCTCTGTAATCCACGGTATCCCCTGTCGGCTCGAAAGTTTCCTTGGTTTGTTTGCCGGTTGCCTTCCGCAAAATTCCTTGGTCTCGTCCATTGTCGCGGCTTCCACTCCGTATTATATGCTCGACGAGGTTCTGGATCAGTACTAGTTCCCTGGTTCTTCGTACTAGTGGTCTTCGGTTCGATTGTCCGTTCGATATTATTCACCTGTTGGTCCCTGCTCCTAATTTGTCTTGGGTTCGAATGATGCGTTGTGAGGTCTAATTGACGTAATAAAGCCTCCGCATCGACAGCTGTCTGGACATTTGACGCTATCATCATTCGTTGGACCTCGAATGGCAATTGTTTTCCAATGGCACTAATCAATTCTGTTTCGCTCATTGGATTATCAAGCTCCCGTAGCTTGTGAAATTGTGCCACAAAGTAATCTGAGAATTTCGTGGGTGAAGATGTTGAATATCGTCTGGAGTATACTTCCAGCCTTAACTCCTGCTGTTCCTGAATACTCCAGAACTTTTGGAGAAAAGCCCGCCGAAATCCTTCAAAATCTTCAAAAGTATACAAGAAAGCCCTGAACCATACAGCTGGTGCTCCGTCTAGGAATTTCTCGACCGTTCGCAGTTGTCGCTCTACTGGTATTTTATTCTCATTTATATAACCGGCGATTTCCCGGATGAAACCTTTCGGGGTAATATGCCCACGGGCATCGAACTTTGGTGGCTTGTCATCAGACATCTTAATGACGTGTACCACCGATGTCGGGATAGCACTTGATGACGTAGACGACCCATCTCTGTTTTCAAACTTGAAACCGTGTGTATCAGCATGGGATAGGCCTCCTTTCTTATGAATCCCCTGGTTATCATGGGGTTCGTATTCGCGATATTGGAGGTTAAAATCTTGGCTAGACGCTGATGGTTCCAACCTAGCCTTCAACATCTCCAAGTCTTTTCGGATGTCATCCATTCCGTCGGGATTACAACTGGCTATTTCTTTTGTGCCGGAATTTTGCCCATTATACGCCTTGCATTGTTCTAACAAGCGAACTTCCGTGTCGGCAAATGATTGGCCCTGTTCGATTAGATCTTCCGTCCGCTGGAATAACGCTAAGTTTGCGTCTTCGCACTTAGTTATTCTCTGGCTACGGTCTTCTAAATTTATAGTTAGTTCTTCGACTTTGTTTTTCAGTCCTGCTACGATGACAAGTGTACGTGCGGCTTCCCCACGTAACTCGTTCATGCCCTTGTCATGCTTGTCCAAGGTGCCAGCTATCTGCGCGCATTTTTCTTCTACTTGTCCCCGGACGATGTCATTCTCCTTCCGACATTCATCCCGAATTTCCTCTATGTGTGATTCTATGTCTTGTTTATCAGTTAATCGCAGAGCGGCGAGTTCCTTGACACTAGCGTTCAATTTTTCCTTAATGTCTGCGCGTTCCATTTGAGCCTCATCTCTAACGCGGTCAACCTTTTCATTAACGATGGTAATGTACGCATCCATGTGCACTTTTAATTCGTCTTTCGCGAAGTGACATGCTTCCTGGACTTGAGTTAATTTGTCCCTAAGTTCCTGTCCCATCGCTACGCTCGCGGCCTGAACTGCATCTATTTGTGCCTTGAGTTCTGATTTATTTATTTCACACGCAGCCTGTACTCGGTCGATCTTATTCTCTAGTGAAACACTCGCAGCCTGTACTTGGTCGATTTTGTCAACAAGTTCATGTTTAGCTGAAACATTATCGGCCTGCATTTGATCAACTTTATTTTCTAATGAAACACTATTAGCCTGTACTTGATCTATTTTATAAATAATTTCCTGTTTATCCGAAACACTATCGGCCCGCATTTGTTCAACATTCAGAGTTAAATTTCGTATTAAGTCCTCTAACGTGAGAGCTTTCATCTCTCCCTGTCCTACCAATATGTCCTGGGATTGCTCCCCACCGTCGTCAGACATTATAACTTTTCTTGAGAAAGCAAAAGGGCCGATCGGCCTCTCACCTTGCTGCACACGAAGGAATACGCTATTGGGTCTAGGCCCTATCCTATGACATTATACCCCTACACTAACTTTCATTTAACAAAAAAAAATTTTGACTCTAAAACTTGTTTACATTTGCAGGTCATTCAACTTGAATGCTGGATTGCGCCTAAGATTTCACAATAAACCGCTCCAATATGACAACAACAACAACATAAAAAAAAAACAACGATGAAGTTGGAAATCTCCTGCCCTGAAATACGTTAATTTTAATTTATACCATCTCAACCTCTTTTTAAATAACAACTTGAACTGGTGCTCAGTAATATTTTTACCATTTCAAGCCTTCCTAAACAACTGTTTATAATATTCATCTCATGTCCAATGACATTTAAATGGAGTCCTGAATTACCAAAATAATATTAAATTTCATATGGGAAAAGAGAAACATCAAATCTTCGAGCTTATTGAATTTTGAATCATTGCCAAACTTGAAGAGATTAGCAATGGATTATAATAATACACTAGTCAAATCTAGCTCCGTTCGAAACTAACCTTACTCTAGCATGATATTACGTTACAAGTGAACACACACTTGACCGTGATGCGGTCATCAATTAATAAAAATCAAAAATTTAAAAATATAAAATTTTGAAAAAAAGTATAAAAATATAAAAATTGATTAGCAATAAAATTGGCCTCTCTGCCGTTCTTAAAGCAACACTTTGCCGTTCTTAAAGCCCCACTTTGGGCCAGCCATTTTGCACCCGTCCACCTCCCGAGTCCCAGACTAGCATTTATCTCAGGGGTGTCGGTTCATTATTTAAATCATCAAATATATTTAAAAAAGAAATATCTTCACAAAAAAAAATAGTTATATTATTTATTTATTATTATTATTAATATTAAAAAAAAAAATAATTTCGCCTGTAATACGGTAGTCCACTCTTATTATGTTTAACGCATAACCCCTTTTACAAATTCAATTTATTCTGGCACTAAACACTCCAGATATGATTTACATGGAAATATTATATTAATCGCATCTCACAAATTTAACAACTTCACTTTGAAAATATGACCATATTAATGTCAACAAAACACACTTGGTATGGCGAAGCTGGATTTTCCTTCCATGTCATTAAATGGCTCGTTAAAATGACAAAACATAAAAGCACATATCGGGTCTTATTTAACTAGCATAATCAAAATCAAATGTAAAGAAATTTTATCGACTACAAAGAAAATATGAATGCATGCATGACTTAACGTACTACACTATATATACAAATTTACATCTCCAACAAACTGAATACATAAAAGACCCGATTATTTACATTATTATGATTTACTACTGTCCGTGCTACAAATTTAGGATGGGGTCGTTAAGCGACCCATCTTGTTACAGAAGGTAACCAAGTATAATCAAATTATTCCCATTTTTCCCATCACGATAACATTTCCCAAATATATTTTACAGTTTAGTACTCATCTTAGTTATCGGTATTCCATTGCAGCTTTGCAGACGAGAGGCTTCATCCAGCCCCTCTCTGCGTTTTACTCCTCCATCCTTGATGGCGTAGTTTCACAAAAGATTTCCTGGCACATTATTATTTTATACTCATATCTTGATTACCACAAACCTTCACCATTTACTACGTTAACACTGTATACTTTAATTTGGATACAACAAATTTCTATCCTAGACCCAAGAATTTAATATATTTACACTATTTAATCTTCGTCCACCTACCGCACAATGGACCTGGACACGTACGACGAGGTGTCAACTATTTCGCCCGTCGCGATACGCCCGATTTATACGGCATTCTTGACGTGTTCATGACATCGGTTCGGTATAGCTAAGTACAGGCTACTACTTCCTTAAAGTACTGTTCGTCACACAGTCTATTATGTACGTACTTATGGTGATATATTTTATACTACTCTCTTGCAGGGTAATTACTTTACGTCACTGATTATTCATAAATAAAAAACACTATCCTACGTTAACTTTTCCTAATTCCTGATGCTTGAGCGCGATCACATTTTACAAACACCGGCGGATGCTCGCGCCATTAAATGACTGTACGTCCGTAGAATTCTAAGTTACCGGCGACCAACAGTTCAACTCCCGATATTCAATTCACGTGTGCTGGCGACCGTCAATTCAGCTCCAACGATTCAAGACAAGTGTCTGGCGACCGTCAATTCAGCTCCGTATATATGGATGAAGCCTTTTTCCCGCGGATTTGTTGACGTCATGCCCCTTAGGGAGGGGGTGGATTTTTAATATCGGTACTTGCACTCCGAATTGGAAGTTAAAATTTTCATCAAATTAATCCACTCCGCTAGCATATCTGCTGGATAAAATATGAACTCCAGGTGATCACAGATTTAGGAGATATGGATGGATTTAGCTCCTCACATTTCGCGCCTTTGTAAGCGTCCCTGACAACGTGGTCTTCTTTCAGCCAATGAGATTCAAGCTGTCCGGTTTCCAAGAAATCCAGCCTTCAATTTATTTAATTTGCCAATAAGTATTGATTATTTTTCCATGCGTGACATCTAATAAATTCATTACATCCATCCGCGTACTCATATTAATTTATTACTGATTACTTTTGTAGTTACGAAAATATCTCATCCATCATTCCTTAAGATGGTATCACTGAGTCTCCCATCAAATTTTTACTATTGGCCGGCAAGCGGTCACGTGATTTAAATCTCCACCTGCTCGAACTTAGGCTAGCGAACGTACACTCAGCCGCTGTAATTTTCCATGAGGTCATGGAATTTCCGTCCTACCAAAAATATCCCAAGGTCTTACTCATGTGGTGAGTTTTCTTTGTATGACTCTCCCCCTTCCTCTTTCTGACCAAGACTTATTTGTGGACTCTGTATTTACTTGTACGCCAACTAATGATATTCCCTGCTGTGAAGTAGCTAAAAGTTGTCGGGTTGAGCTAATCCGTCAGGCTCCAGTCTGTCGTCCTTCCTTCGCTCTGATTTCGACATTACCTAAACGAAATATTTTCAAATACACTCCTCTGTATTTCAATAAATGTACCATATTATTTTACCGATCAAATCATGATTGATTATGGGCCTAAGTCACTCGGGTTCAATATATATTATTTATTTTATATTTTAGTACTCTCTCTTCCATAATTTTAATGTATGTTCCTATTAAGCACATGTAATTGAGCCATGTATACAAGGATTTTATATTTTATGATTTTCTAATAGAATAAGTTTTAAGTTTGTCAAAAGTGTTCTAATGGTTCTTAAGTCTTTGTTTACGTAAATAACAATTGTTTGAGATTCGGATTTGCTGATGATGCTCTATAGGGGAGCGAAACATGTCCCATATATAACTTTTTAACTAATGAAGTTATTTTAATGTAACAAAATTATAATGTATTGAACAGGTGGATTCATAATAAAACTTTATTATTGTATATTGATCCTCACTCTCCAGTGATGTTGTTGTTTTAAGGCTGCATCGGCCTCTTCATGCATTTTAGCGATGAGAACAATATAATCCCGATGTAGCCAGGTCTACAACAGTTCTGGTATCATTGCTTGGTCAGGTAATTAATGACGAAGTTGAACAGAATTGGACTTGCTGCTGATCTGATGCTCACGAACTTCCTACAGAATAAAGGTTCACACCCACCTGAAGTTATTTAGTGTATAGCTTTCGGTGTTGAGAGTGTTGGAGGACATGTTCAGCTTGTCTGGTGCAGGTCTTTCTGTTTTGTTACCTGTGGGCAACCTGTGCATCTGGGTGTGGGATGAGGTAGGGATGGTGAAACACGGGGTTGGCATGAGGTGATAAGAAATTGTGTACCACCACTAGTACATTCTAATGGTGAAAAATGTTTGACAAGTCTTGAACCGGCCAACAACGGAGTCAGACCATAGACACTTACGCCTTAACAAACAAGGCTACTAGGCAGGCTACATCTGGAGTGGTTTTTAATTTGGTACAGCTTTACAAATTTCCTCCGTGGAGATCTTGATGGAGTTCTTAGTATATTGCACCCTTTCCTAATGGTCTTTTACACTAGAAATGTTAAGGTTTCCCATGCTGTTCAGATTAAAATGCAGAGATTGTTGCAGACTATCTTGTGTGTAATTTCTTTTTCTTGTATTGTTCAGATAAAACACCTTGCCATCTGTGTTTTTGTGCCGGTAAGCACCAGTCACCCCATCAGCTGCCAAGTTTTCCATCGGTTGTTTGCGCTTAACATCTGGGTTTTTCCAGGGGTCTCCTATTCTCCAGTCTGCCCTCCTATATCCTCTTCACTGCTTCGTCGTCAGGCATCCGCTCTCTGATCTACTGATGTTATTTGTTTGATCTGCTGTATCTTGTGAAGATACCCTAATTTCTTCTTAGCTTCCACACCTCAACGGCAAACTCGGGAACATAAATCGGGCAGTGTTGATCAAGCTTCTTTATGGACGCTCTATCCCAGTTACAGCAATAAACCAAAATATGGCTGTGAACTGCTTAAACAAATTTGGGAGGTAAAGTACAGGATGGTAAAAATGAAAGTGACTAACGATAAAAAGCAACTATTACCAAAATTCCAAAACTGGAACTATTCAGATAGATCAGTTATTACCTTTTCATGGAGTCCGGCTCCTTGACTAAATGGTCAGTGTATTGTCCTTCGGTTCAGAGGGTCCAGATTCGATTTCGGGCCGGGTCGGGGATTGTAACTGTGTATAATAATTCCTATGCTTCGGGGACTGAGTGTTTGTCTCAATACATCACATCTACATTTGACATATCACAATACAAATATCCACAGAAACATGCGATAGGGAATACATCCGTCCTTATAGGATTGGCATCAGGAAAGGCATCTAGACATAAAATTAGGCTAAATACTTATAAAGTGTCAGCCCCACATTAGGGAAAATGTCAGGAAAAAGAAGAAAAAACATTTGTTGCATGATACTGCTGCATGCACTTGTTCATTGTTAATGTACTTAGCAATGATTCTCCTAAGCATCCTGCTTCAAGATACAAACTATCCATCCCTTCCACTATAACTAGGTTAATTTGCACCCGATTAACATCGTAAGTGCATAGATTTCAATTTTCAATCTTGCAGGTAGTAATGTTTATGCTTGATGAGTTCTTAAAAAGAAATTTACAATTAAATAGTAATAACTTTATTTTGCAATTTCAGTATAAAATTCACGTTTTTTTTCTTTTATAACTAGCAGTTATCGGAGATAAAGCACAAACTGAAACAGAAAGGTGTTTTGTCCCATCCCCAGAAAACTGCTAGTTGGGAAAATGATTCATCTTTACAGTAAATTGAATGCAAAGTGCATTCAAGGAGGTAGTGGGTTTGACTTGGTGTCCACTTTTCAAACAGGCTAAGTTGAAGCAGTGTGTTCATTTTGGAGGGTGGCAGGTGCACAGTTTTTCAACTTGTTCTACCTGTCTTAAAATCTACCTGCTCCCTATGTAAATTATCATAGTATATTATTACAGGAATATGAAATTCGTAGGAAATAAGTTTCCTAATGGTGAAAGTATTGCTGAAATTGGTTGAGTAGCGCTGATATTAGCTTCCACATACAAACTCTCAAACATTCCTCTCTCTTTAATATTAATTTAGTTTGGTATTGATTTTTTTCAGTCTATGACTTTCGTATTCACTCAACTGAAAATGAGAGGGTATAAATCATGAATAGAAATTCTTCATTCATACATGAAATACATCAGATTTAATATGATCATGAATAGAAATTCTTCATTCATACATGAAATACATCAGATTTAATATGATACTGAACAGTGTATGTGGCCAGACTCAACAGTTTGGTGTATATTAGATGGTGAGGTCTGCTGTTACAAATTAGGTGGCATACAAATATTCCTCTTACAAAAGAAATCCAGATGGCATGGTTAATGTGGATGGTGGCCTTTTTTGTGCGGTAATACTGCTCGACCAAGTAAGGCAACAAAATCTAATGTATAATGTGGTCTGCTGCAGAATAAAGCTCTGGATGAGAATGGAAATGCTGTGAACCGTGTCGATTCGAGTAATAGCAACAGCAATGAGCGGAAGGGAAAACAGCGGAAAACAAAGGTATGTACTTATTTTTATGAGAAAGTACCTGCTTCTTGAACATCTTCAGCTAAAATGTATTCATTTGGGTTAATCTTCAGTGCCAGACTTCTTTTTAATAGACTTATCAAGGTTTCAGTTTTACTTAACCCCTTGATGCAAATCTCGTATATCATATAAACGTACATTTCATCATGTTGCTGACCTCTATGCGTGATATATACCTCTGTAGACTTAACTTCATTTTGTTCTAGTTTGTAAAGTTTTAATGCTGTCAATATAGATATCTGTATGAACTAGCCCAAGTCAGTTTCCTCTTACGTTTAATTGAGATTGAAGTAGTCTCGTCTCTTTCCACTTGGGCACGTGTAGACTACTTTCTGAAGTATTCTAGCAGATGTGTGGTTCACTAAAAGGCATTTCCTTTTGTTTGTTGATGGTATAAATCATAAGCTTCCCATTAATACACACATTCAAGTGATCCATCGAGGACACTGTTTTTAAATAGTTTTCCATGAAGTCTCTGCTTTCCCCACTGTTGCACACATAGCTTGACCTTTCTGATGTGTTCTAGTGGACCTCTGACTGACTACTTGAATTTCAAGCTTACATAGATAGAATGATCTATAGCCTTTCAGTTTATATATATTTTGACCTTATTAGGGAATTCTTATACTATTTTCAAGGCCTTGAAACCTCTTTCAACTCTTATTACTCGACTTGCTCACGGTTTGAGGTATGGCATTGCATGGCACGGAAGTATGGCAGGGAGAAGTTTCATAGACACAGTTTTTTCATGTTAAGGCCCGTATTGATGGATATGACTTGAAATAATACCGTAGTTACAGATCCACCTAATCAATACATCAGAATTGCGATAATTAAAATTAACTCGTGTATTCATTCAAATTTCTTGTCGTACTAGTTTCAACCAAGAAACTGATCTTCAGCTAAACTAATCAAATAATATGTCAAGACACACACAAGAATTGAGTTCATAAAATATCTAAAACATGGTGAATTATGTAGTTAAAAACAAGTTGAAAGGGACTACAAAAAATGCAATGAACAACAAAATGAGCTCAAAATTACAATCGGTGGAGTTAAATAATTATAAAACATCCATAATGTTACTGGCAATATGTTATCTCAAGATCTTGAAATGATAGGGTTAAAATAAAGGGATTTCAAAACTTCAGAATTAACACGTGGTGCTTGCCAAGGTACATTTTACATTTTATACTGATCAAACTGAAGGAAAAAATACTGGGTAAGGCACAGTCAGAAAGGGATGCCAGACTTCCTGAAAAAATTCAAGACTGTTGGTCAGCACACAAGCAAATTGATTGAAACACCTATGTTCGGTGAAGTGGTATCTCTGGACAACTTTTCCCTCATTCTAAGATTGCTTCACTTTTTTGGCAACAGCCCGCAACCTCCAGGTGATAAGACATTACAAAATAAGGCCCTTAATGAACTATTTCAGACAATTTTTTAAATCTATATTCTACCCCTTCCAAAATATCTGCATTGGTGAGTCTAAAATTCTTGGATAGGTTGCTTCAATGGAAATGGTACATTTCATCAGAATGACACGAGTTTGAAGTAAAGATGTTTATACTTAGCGACAGTGAAACTTGGTGATAAAGATATTGATTCCCATAGGGAACCAAATTTATACATTCAGGCCTTCCTTAAAAAATAAGAAAGCATGGTTACATTTAAAATTGTTTCATTAGTTGTACTTTTCCTTCTGGTAGTACAGAAAAACACCCCTGTTTTCAGTTATGTACCATAAGTATATATTTCGGCTCATTGTTTTAGAGTACAGTGGAACCTCGATTCTCTGTTTATGGAGGGACTCCCCAAAAAAATACAACACGGGAAAACGGAAAATCCGGGAAGGAATGGGCCATCAGCAATTTGGCCTAACATCCCAAAAAAAAAAAAAAAAAAAAAAAAGTCTCAAGCATGGAAGTCCACGTCGCCATTATTGTTTATTATATTGATGGGTGAAATCTTAAAACTTCTAAAACAGAGTATTGTTAGTGATGAAGTGAATGCTTTGCTATTTGGAGATGACGTGGTGATTTGGGGAAAGGGAGAAAAGGAAGTACAAAGGAGACTGGGCATTTGGAATAAAAATCTGGAGGAGTTTGGAATGGTAATTAGTAAAAAGGAAACTATAGTCATGCACTGTGGAAAAGAGAAAAAGAGAAGCCAAGTGAACAAACACTGAGAACGGTAGAGAATGTACAATAGTTCACATATCTGGGTAGCAATATTAATGGAAGTAACGAAATCAACACTGAAATTAATAACAGACTAAGTAAAGGTACAACATTTTACCATCAAGTCAGCTTTTATGGGATGACAAAGTACCCAACAGAACGAAATTAACATTATATAAACAGTATTTCATACCAATTGTAACATACAGACTAGAAACACTGGTAACTAATAAGAGACAACAAAATAGTAAGATCCAAGCAGTAGAAATGAAATTTTTAAGAACATTGGTTGAAAAGATATCAAGAGGTAGAATTCAAAATATTAAAAGCAGAGAAGAACTAAATATTGAACTGTTAGTACAGAACATACAGAAAACAAGACTGAGATGATTTGGACATGTAAAAAGAATGGGAAAGGAACGGGTAGCAAGAAGGGAGTTGGAAAGAGAAGTTAAGTGAGAGAGACCAGTTGGAAGACCGAGAAGAAGCTGGATGGATCAGATTTGGAAGGACATCAGGGAAGCTGGATTGGATGTGGCAGAAGTAATGCAGCAGGAAAAGTGGAAGGACAGAAAGGAGCGGAGGAGCTTGTTAACCACACCCAGGAGACTGGAGTGGGACATGATGATGATGATCATCATCATCATCATCATCATCATCACCACAAAAATGAAATATGTATACTAATAATCTTACAAACACCCCTAAACCAAACAGAACCAAACTAGATCCCCAGTGGGCCTTCCGCCCACCAAGCGACCGCTGCTCAGTCCGAAAGCCTGCAGATTACGAGGTGACGCATGGTCAGCGTGACGAATCCTCTTGGCAGCTATTCTTGGCTTTCTAGACCAGGGTCGCCATCTCACAATTAAATAGCTCCTCAATTAAAGGTACTGGTAAAGGTAGAATGAGTGAACCTGGAACCAGCCCTCGTATCCAGGTAAAAATGCCTGACCTGGCCGGGAATTGAACCCAGGCCCTCCAGGTGAGAGGCAGGCAAGTTCAGACCGCGGTGCTGGCTTCAAATATTAATTACCGGTACGTGACTTAAAAATCTTGAAACTTTATAATTCGGTTTTACCTGGGAAACCCTCATTTTCCTCTGAAAACTTCTTTCAGTTCAGCAACTTTGATCAGCCAAACTCTTTCGAAAAATCTACCCGTAACGCCAAGCCAAACAACAATCTATCACAAGTTGTTTTTAATTCTCTTATGTAATAAAATAAAAAGCCTTTGCTGGCAGGACCGAGTGTTTACAGTGCACTATGTCTTCTGGTATAGGCTAGAGCAATTTTGCTACTTTCATAGACCTGTCTGTCTTATCCTTGGCTTTGACAATATGAAAGTGACTGAGGTATGAGCGATGCTAGTAATGCCATTCCTTATGCAGCCAGTCCCTGCCATGAATGGTGTGAAAATGTTGCTCATAGGGTCGATTGATGCATGCATTTCAGTGGGCTTGGCAGACTGATATGTAATAGCAACTCTGGCTCGGTGAGGAAAGCAACGGGAAACTACCTCGCTCCTCATTACCCTAGTACGCCTCTTCAGTGATGCCTAGGCCATCTATGACAGCTGATGGCAGAGCTGTTGAGGATCCCACGAGCGGAATCGCTGACGGACTGTACATACATACATAATAAAATAAAGCAAATTAGATACAGAAGCGCCCAACATGATGGCAAAATTTTTTTTTAAATCTTTCATTGTAATTTGGTCACCGGTATACTGTTCGTCAGTTTATGGAAGTCTTGTACCGCGAAAATTATACCTAACGAGACTTTTAAAGGTTACGTTGAACTTGAGAATATTGTTTCGAATGTATCGATTCTCAAGTTCTGGAATGCATTATATTCAATTCTTTCAGTCACTAATCACAATCAATTGGAAAGAGAAAAATTATCATTAACACTTCAGAAATTATGATTATTCACGACCTTCAACTCGGCTGGCAAGCGCGCTTGCTGTATGAGTCGGTACAAGTGCGAAATGTTAGAGTGAAATGACTGTGGTTTTTATAATATTGTAACAGAACAACGTGAAATTCCCAGTCTTATATTAGGACCAAAAACAGTAATAGGCAATCGCGAAACCTCCCATGGCTATATGTATGTAAGGTGCAACATCTTTTCTGGTCTTGATAACCTAATCATATACAATAATATTAAAATTCTAAATTTGTGTTATTTAAGGAGCAGTTTCGATTCCTGCCTGAAAGCCCAGTGATTATACAGTGTCCTGAGGCAAGTGCCGAATACCTGTTCGGCGATACACTTGAAAAAAGTAAAAGAGGAAAACAGAAAAAAGAAAAAGTAAATGAACATCTAACCCTGGACATAATGTAGACGTTTTTCCAGTACGAACATTTGACGAAACACTTTCAGTCTTCAAGGAGGGCTGTTGAAATGCACTCTGTCTCTTTCCAGTTGTTGTGGACACTGCTCTATGATTTCCAAGGATACTGTAAGCAATACCACCCGAATGCGATGCTAAGATGGTCCCTTACTCAAGTTCACCGCTGATCGTTTTTCCACTACACTACTTCCTCAAATTACCGCAATGACGGGACGTTAACATCAAAATCGGCAAGTATGCCGTATTGAAATAATAACATTAAGTTATTTATTAGACCACCTAATCAATACAAAATCGTCTTGGATGATTTACATAAATTTGTTAGCTAATAGTGGTACATGTTTCGCCTTCCCTGAAGGCATCATCAGCCATAGTCTTAACCTTAAATTAAAAATAAGCGTCTAAATAACATGTAGTAATGAAATGAATTTTAAAATCTTGAAGAGATTTGAAGTAAAATAACATTAAAAATAACAATGATGGTTTGAAAATACAATGTGATGAGATACAATAGTGGAAGTATTAACAAAATTAACATTAGAAGGCTGCTAAAATAAGTACAATGGATAAAACAACAGATTGTTATACAACGAGTAGTAAGATTGCATAAAAGTAAAGTTGATAGTCTGGCGGTTATAATTAGATGATGGCGAAAAATCTTATATAATCAAAGTAAAGAAGAGAGAATAAAAGTCAAAGTTAGTCGAGAGATCCGAAGTTAATCATGATCTTGAAGATAAAAGACGAAAGTCAGATGCATATGGTGAAGTTGTAGAACACGTTGAGGATATGAAGTTGGTGAATAGAAGTTGAAGAACAGTTTCAAATAGGATCACTATGGACCATCTCAAAATTTTGAAGTGATGTTCAAATGTTGCAAATTGTGAGCTTGCAGATATTCAAGTTGAAAAAGCATATAAAAGTGGAATCTGTAAATGGAAGCAAGAAACGTAGAGTTAATTGTGTGAAAAGATATTTGAAAAATATTGAAGTAGAATCGCATGCACTTACCATTTGACGGTGACAAAGATAGCTTGCAATATTATGAGTTAGAAGTATTTGCAACAGTAGACTTCTTGCTACGTGTGTTATAACTGAAGTTTTGTGCTGGAGGGGGATCTGTTTGCGTTGACGTAACTATTGGAGGGGGGCTGCTATTGGTGGGAGGGAAGGAAGAGAGTGTATTACTGCGCGTGTTGTAACGGTGTAAGGCTATTGGAGGGAGCGATGTTACGGTGGGTGTGGCTATGGGTTTATTGGTTGTATTTGAATTAGAGGTACTAGCGGCGGGGGGAAGGGTTGGGGGGTATATTAGCTGTAGGGGAGGTGGGAACTCTAATTGATGAGAGGTTGAAGATTTTTAAGAATTTGTTGGTGAGGGAAGTTGATTCTCGTAATAAAATAAGAATCTGTTCATACAAGGGGCTTTTTTTATCAATAGTGTCATTTAGATTTTTATCTTTATTAAAATGTTGGTCGAGGAAAATAAATAAGTTTTCATATTCTGTCATGAGTTTGCTTTTATCGACTCTTTTTAGGATATGGAGGTCTTGTTCTATTGTGGTGAATTTATGCCCGGTGTCCCTCATATGGTTGGCCATTGCGGAGAATTTGTTGTGTCTTTGGGCATTGTAATGCTCGGCGTATCTGGTAGAGAAGCTGCGGTCAGTTTGGCCAACATAAGAAAAATTACATGTAGAGCATTTCAATCTGTATATTCCTGATCCAGAGTAACTATTGTCTGTGATGTTAATAGAGTTGTGATTGAAGAATAAATTACGATTAGTGTTTTTTGTTGTGTAGGCTATTTTTATTTCGTGCTTCATTAATGAATTGGTTATCGGGTAAATGCTATGGTTAGTGAACGTGAATTTAGCGTATTTTGGTTTGACGGGTTTTAATGGAGATAAATTGGTAGCTAGTTTCAGTTTGGTTTTATTGATGATTTTATCAATCATACTCGTGTTAAATCCATTGAATTTAGCTATTTCCTTGATGAATAGTAATTCTTTCTTTAAATTAATAGAGGACATAGGGATCTTTAATGCCCTATATATTAAACTGTGATAAGTGGCTTTTTTATGTGAGTTGGGATGTAAAGAATCATTTTTTATGGTTGTTGGAGAAAAGGTGGGTTTTCTGTATATTTGGAAGTCGAATTTGTTCAATGCTCGTGTGATTTTGATATCTAAGAAGTTCAAAGAGTTATTGAAATCTTCTTTAGTGAATTTAATATTATTATCTAAGTTGTTGAGGAATGATAGTATGTTATTGCTGTTGTTGATTTGTTTATCAATGATAGCTATGGTATCATCAACATAGCGATGCCAAAGACAGAGTCCGTTGATGTTATTAATAATCTTACTATGTTCGAGATTATCTAAGTATATATCGGCTAGTATTCCAGATAATGGGTCTCCCATCGCTAGACCTTCTTGTTTGTAAATTTTCTTATTGAAGGTAAAATAGTTGTTGTCTAAAACGAAATTAAGTAATTTTAACCATTCATCAATTTCGATTTTACTCAATGTGCTATGTTTCAACAGATTGTTTTTTATGATGTTAATAGTATTGTTGATAGGGATATTAGTATACATGTTGGTGATGTCAAAAGAACATAAAACGTGGTTTGGTTGTAGACTGAACTTATTTAGGGAATTACAAAGTTCGATCGAGTTCTTTATGGGGTTGGAGTTGTGAAATTTGAAGTGTTTTTTTAGGAATTTGTGTAGGAATTGAGAGGTTTTATAGGTAGGACTATTGATACTATTAATTATAGGCCGAATGGGGACGTCATTTTTATGAATTTTGGGCAGTGATCTGACTGTAGGTAATTTTGGGTTCATTACAGTTAATTTCTGATGATCTTGATCATTTAAAATGAAGTTAGAATTTTTAAGAAGGTTCTTTAAGTTACGCTGTATTTTGTTTGTTGGATCTTTGTTAATTAAGGTATAGGTATTGTCTGAAAAAAAGTTTCAGTTTTATTGATGTAATCTTGTTTGTTCATTATTACTATGGTGTTGCCCTTATCTGCTTTTGTAATTACTACGTTGTTGTTATGGATTTTGGATTTCAGGTTTATAATTTGTTTCGAGACATTGTAGTTATTATTAGATGTTATCTCATTAATCAAAGTTGGGAGTTTCTTTTTTACTTCATATCGTACGTCATTCTGTTTATCAATTGGGATTTGTTTATCGATATTAGTTTCGGTTTCAGCGATGGTAGTGATGATGTCTTCTGCCTTTTTGTGATTAGGCCAATTATGTTTGATGCCTTTATCTAATAGATTTAATTCTTGGTTAGAGAAGGTTGCATTAGATAGGTTGATTGTAGTGGGAATGTTAGTCAAATGGGAAGGGGACACTTTGTTGTTTGTATTTTGGTCAGGAGTTTTACATTTGTTTTCTTGAAGATAAAGTAATTTATGGTTTAGGGTTTTCTGTTTCTTGTCTAATACGTAAGATAGTTTGAGGTCAGTGTACCTTAAAAATGAGCTCCATTCGAGTGGGGGTAATTTCTGAGAGATGGTCAAATGAGTCCTATATAATTGTAAATTTAGTAGAGATTTCTTCTTGTATAATAGTTTAATTTCATTTTTCAACCATATGTTGTTTACTTTCTTTTGAGTGGCATTAGATTTTGAATAGGGATGACTTTTTCTTTGTAAAGATTTGAGAAATTTAGGTACCAACTCTAATTTCAAGCAATCTTTAAGAAACTTGATATCTCTAGAAATCTTGCCTATTTTAATTTTTAGGTTCAAGTACTTGTTAGGTTTTACTATTGCCTGGTTGGCATTGACATTACATGTAATAAATATCATTTTGGTCCGTATTGATGATATTTGATTGAAATAATAACATTAAGTTATTTATTAGACCACCTAATCAATACAAAATCGTCTTGGATGATTTACATAAATTTGTTAGCTAATAGTGGTACATGTTTCGCCTTCCCTGAAGGCATCATCAGCCATAGTCTTAACCTTAAATTAAAAATAAGCGTCTAAATAACATGTAGTAATGAAATGAATTTTAAAATCTTGAAGAGATTTGAAGTAAAATAACATTAAAAATAACAATGATGGTTTGAAAATACAATGTGATGAGATACAATAGTGGAAGTATTAACAAAATTAACATTAGAAGGCTGCTAAAATAAGTACAATGGATAAAACAACAGATTGTTATACAACGAGTAGTAAGATTGCATAAAAGTAAAGTTGATAGTCTGGCGGTTATAATTAGATGATGGCTTATTTTTAATTTAAGGTTAAGACTATGGCTGATGATGCCTTCAGGGAAGGCGAAACATGTACCACTATTAGCTAACAAATTTATGTAAATCATCCAAGACGATTTTGTATTGATTAGGTGGTCTAATAAATAACTTAATATTATTTTTTCAATCAAATATCATCAATACGGACCAAAATGATATTTATTACATGTAAAGTATGCCGTAGCCGTACTTTCGGGAGATGCAGTTTCTTGAAAAACGCATGATCCTGGCTTTAGCATTCATAGGATTGAAATTTCTGGACGGTTGATCTGGGAAATAGTTTCTTCGAGGAACGGATAGTGCGGGATTTTTCAATGCGATTTGCTTACAGTTCTCACAGGACCACGTGATTTGAACGAATAATACGGGAAAGCATAGTTTCCGGGAACGTGTAATCTAGGTTCTGCTGTATATAGAGTTTTCTATGGGAGGGTTATTTAACCAGTAGACCTTCTATCTCTTCTCTGGTGCCATCAATATGAGCAAAGATAAACATTTCCCCAAGACTTACCATTATACTTGGAATTCTTGGGAAATCTGTCGATGCACTATTATAGGAAAGAAGTGTGAAATGGTTATCTTTCAAGTTAACCCAATCGCATCATTTGACGACCCTAGCTTGCAAAAGTTATTTGTGGCATATGAATCCAATGACGAGCTCAGCTCGCGGCGATGCACTGCTGTAGATCATTAAATGTAGTTTGGACATGTGGCTTTGGTTATTTCCCGTACTCCAGGTTATCACACATTTCTGGAACAAGAGATAAAACAATCTTTGTTCGTTATTTCGTTCACGCCAATTGCAATCATGGCGTCGAGCAGATGTGTTGGTGTTAATGAAGATGGAATACGATAGCTAATAGTATTTTAGAGAGTGACTATGGAGACAATGGTGTTTGTGATGACAAAATAGACCCTGAAGGTCTTAGTTCAAGTTAGAGTGATGCGTGTAATAGTGCCTTTTGACATGGAAAGTGATACAAATAACGGTGGGCCAAGTCTTTCGAAACGAGTTCAGACCTCAGCGCAGATTAACTTGAATGACTGGAACTGGATAAAAAGTGACAATATCCCTGTTGTACATACTCTATAATTACAGATGCTTACAGTTTTCAGGTGGGCATTCTGTAAAAGACACCACTAAGTGTTCATTTATTACTCAAACTCTGTATTCTTCTTCTATGAGTTAATGTAGAGTGGGTGTGGTGGTGCATACTGAATACACATTCTGGAGCGGATATGTGGTTGTGCACAGAGCTAATTCTTGCTAAAGGAAATCGTTGGCAGAGTATGCAGTATTTCAGTTGGAGAAACATGAGTCACACTAACCTGTGCTGGAAGCTGGGATGACTCAAGACAGCGATGAAGAGGAGTGTAAATAAGGTAGGGACCCTTTCCGGAGGCAGTCCTACTCGGGGAGTGGGGTCCCTGTTGATGTAAGTCCCAGAGCACACTGACCCGGTGTGTAACATCTGGTAAGGGTCCCAGCTCAGTGTTACAGGTGAAGATCTCGACGACTTCTACAGCGGGGAAGGTGGACTTCGGTACGATGGATATGGCGGAAGAGGCAGCCCTGTATTCAGGGATTAATATCAGTACAACCTCCTGCCGTGTAGGTTGAGGTGACTGGACCTCAAAGGCTAAGGGAGAAAACCCTGAAAGAAAATCTCCATCTCAGCAGGTCAACAGAGAGATTACTGAAGAAGTTCCTTTCAAGAATAACACGAGCCTCGGATGTAGGAATTCACAACATCAGTTTGGTGCGAATGACTGTTTACAGCCCGATGTTACACCAGCTACCCAAACTGAATTAAGACAAGGTATCAGAGTGGGAACATTAAATATCCTGACATTGACAAACAAAACTGAAGAGTTGGTCAACCTCGTGGAAAGGAGGAAACTTCTGATCATGGGCCTGAGTGAAACAAAGTGGAAGAAAACTGGGAAAATGAATATCAGATTGGACAATAGTCTCTACTGGTCTGGAAATGAAGTGGTCTTAAGAATGGAGTAGGATTTTTAATACATAAAGGCATAGATGCTGGTAGTGAAGTTGAGTTTGTTACTTGTTCATCTAGGAACAATGTGATCAAAGTCTATGCTCCACAGGTAGGATGCTCCAAAGAGGAAAAGGCCAACTTCCTTAATAACTTGGAAGAACACACTATGGCAATCTAATTGTAATGGTTGATTTTAATTCACAAATTGGCTCACAACGGACAGGATATGAATCCACACTGGGTCCTCATGGAATGGGAAACTGAAATGAAGAGGGGGAATATATGCTAAATCTATGCATGAGAAACAACCTGATAGTAACACTTGGTTCAAGAAAAGGGACTCACATAAAATCACAAGATATAGCTGGTATGATAAAGTAGGTACAGTAATAGATTATATTCCGATAGATCAAAATGTATGGAAAAATGTCAGTGATGTCAAGGTCATTCCAAGTGAAAACCTCAGTGGAGACCATAGACTGTTGGTTGCAGTCTGTAACAGAAGAGTTCCAAAAATAAAAAACTCAGCGACTAACGAGCCAAGTGTGAAGGAAGAATTCAGGGTGTCCGCATGTTGTTGCCGAGAGAACTGAAATTGGTAGATGAAGAATGGGATACTCTGTGGTTGGTACAGCAGAAAACGTATGTAAACGGCAGAATCAAATAAGAAAACCTAAAGAAACTGCCTGGTGGAATGATGATATTGAAAAGGCTATCAGTGACAGAAACCGTGCAACAAGATCCTTATATCAAGCAAGAACATGGGGAGATCGGCATGAAATAGAAGAGAAGCTGTCACTTTACAGAAAGAAAAAATTACAGGTCAAGCAGTTGGTTGTAGCTGAAAAGCAGAAATGCAAGGAAAATCTGGCTACCAAAATAATGCAGGATGGAAATAAAAAACTGTAATACAGTATTGTTAAGAATAGAACAACTCAAAATAAATCTATCCAACTTGTAGACCTTCCTGATGGTGAGGTGACTAGGGATAAGAACAAAATATTACAGGAGTTCCAAAGGCACTTAGAAACTTTGCTGAACTGTTATGAAAATGTCACTCTAGTAGACGACTAACCTTATGATTTTGGCAGCACAAATACTACTAGTCTGACATGGTTAGACGTAAACACAGCAATATGTAAGCTGAAAAACAACACATCATCTGGATCATATGAATTAGTGTTGAGATGATCAAAGTACTAGGAGAGGTTGGTGAGCAGTGGATGTACAGGGTGCTAAATAGAATCCGGAGAGAGAATCATCCCATCATCTCATCATCCCATTGTTGAAAAAGGGTGATAGAAAGAAATGTACCAACTACAGAGGTAAACTCTGCTGTCACATGGCCTCAAAATCTTTGAATCCATCCTTGAGAGCAAGATTAGAAAATATGTTGAACCTACACTTGAGGAAGAACAACCTGGATTTAGACCTCATACATAAACTATACACCTCATTTTTGTTACCAGAATGCTCTATGAGAAGTATTGGGAGAACTGGTTTTCTCGATATGACCACGTACCACGCAGGCTATATGGAAATGTTTGAGGCATAAGAAAGTGCCCGATGACATCATAGCACGAGTACAATTATATGATGAAACCAAGTGTTTTCTCCAGATCCAGGGTGGAAGGTCAGGTTTGTTTGAAACGAAGAGTAGAGTCTAGCAAAGAAGTTGTTTTTCACCACTTCTCTTCATAATCTTTTTTTTTTTGCTAGGAGCTTTACGTCGCACCGACCCAGATAGGTCTTATGGCGACGATGGGATAGGAAAGGCCTAGGAGTTGGAAGGAAGCGGCCGTGGCGTTAATTAAGGTACAGCCCCAGCATTTGCCTGGTGTGAAAATGGGAAACCACGGAAAACCATTTTCAGGGCTGCCGATAGTGGGATTCGAACCTACTATCTCCCGGATGCAAGCTCACAGCCGCGCGCCTCTACGCGCACGGCCAACTCGCCCGGTCTCTTCATAATCATAATGGATGAAGTTTTAAATAAGAAAATATGTTAATAAAACCACCTTTCCAATACACAATAGTCCTTTATATTTAGGATAAAACCATTTAATTACAAGTAGGACATGTTTCGCTCAATCTTAGTGAGCATCATCAGCTATAGATTACATAATCCATGGTGGGTCAGGGCCCTGATCCTAGTACATATAACGAAAAAACGTCTAATATACATTGATAAAATACGAATTTTAAAAATTTAAAAATAATAAGATTATATTATGTCTATTAAAACAAATATTCATCATTAAAATTGCTTAAAATGTAAGTGGAATGAATGACATGAAATGTTACTACCATAGTAATAATCTTTGCTCAATTGCATTAGACTGTTTATGATTAAAAACTGTTATTCACATAAGGGTGAGCTCTTGTAATGAACTATGATGTTTTTAAAAATAAACATGAGGAGGAATGCTAAAATCACATGTATTGGTTGAAAAAACTCACTGCACTGATGATAAAACGTTGTGTGGATTGGCGTAAATAACCTTATGGGACTTCCTCACGTTGTGTTTCAAACATTATTATATTTTGTGTAGTAGTGTGCAAGCAGCAAGTCAGTGGCCATCAAACCTCAGTAAACAACCAAGGGACTAATCTCCCCTCAATTTACACACGGGATACACCCGATTTATATTATTTCACCTACGAGATCAGTAGATCTCCATTTGAAGCCCAATATTAACACACTACTAGTTAGGGGCGCGCAGCTGTGAGCTTGAATCAGAGATATAGTGGGTTCGAGTCCCACTGTCGGCAGCCCAGAAGATGGTTTTCCGTGGTTTCCCATTTTCCCACCAGGCAAATGCTGGTGCTGTACCTTAAGGCCACGGCTGCTTCCTTCCCACTCCTAGGCCTTTCCTATCCCATCGTCGGCATAAGATCTATCTTTGTCGGATTGACGTAAAGCGAATTCTAAAAATTTTAAAAAACCCACGAGGTCACTTCACTCTTAGCCCCATAGGGTCTACTGAGGCAAGGGAACCGTCTTTACACCACCCCAAATATTCTTTCTATTTCTGACCTTGTTGCTTTATGGGCTTGATCAGCAACTTGCTCTGCAGCTGTTTCGGCATTAAGTACTGGAGTCAGCAGGTAACGACGACAATGATAGCCATTGTCTCCCAGGAGTAGGCCTATGCCTTCTGGAATGTCTCCCGTTTCGAAGCGAGTACGGACTCGTAAGTTAATGAAGATATTGCTATTGTGAGCAGATCCTAGCCATCTTGCTACGATATTTAGGGACTTGAGCCGAGCATCACAAATAACTTGAATATTTAACTAAAATCCCATGACGATTCCTATAAACTTCTGTGTTATCACCCCGCAGGAGATACTATAGGTATGTGGGTACAATCTATAGCACCTAGAACACCAGGGAAATGTTGTACATCGAAAAAAACACTTATGATTTTCCTCACATCAATTTGTTTGGAAGGAATTTTGATAAACTCTTCTTTCAGTGCAGCAATAAGATTAGACACACTATGAATGGCTCTGCAGACTGTTGCTGCGTCTACATGCAGTAAATCACCAACGACTAACTGAAAACTTCCCGTGGCAAAGAATCTACAAGTTAGTAATAACCTGTGCATTGGAGACAAAGGTTTGTTCTCTTTTCGGTAGGTTTGACTAGAATATCACGCAACCCGAGTTCTAGCTGTTCCACGGTATCTTTTCCCAAGCAATCCCTCAGTTTAAACTTATCGCTCATTTCCTCTTTCACAGAACACACAGGGAGCCAGACGAAATTGATCATTTTCATCATCCGAAGATATATCAGAGCAATCAGACATCTGTAAAATATGAACGAGATAGATAATAACGTAAGCAATTTATCAAGGTTATGTTATAGAATTATTAGCCTGCGTTACACTGCAGTAAGAAGCGTAATATTGCCTATATACAGCCAACTATAGCTACCAATGTATGAGTTTAGACTTCATTTATCGTAACAACACAGGTAACATTTTATTAACAATCAGCTGTTCTTGCATCTCAAGTAGAAAGAAACTCCTTGAACTGAGATCAAAGAGTTTGATCAGAGAAATTTTTCCAGTCAAAGTTGATCTTGGTTCAGTGCGAATTGATCTCAGATTAACCTCTTAGCTGGGTATTATTGAAGTGCTTGGTGTAACCTGCCCTGTGTATTTCTTCAGCAGATTGTTCTTACATGGCAGGATAGGCAGAAAAGTTAGTAAGATCATGAATATCATTCATCTGTGATACAAAAAGTAAAATAAAGGAGTTTTAATTAATTTAATGTTAGAAAAATATTCAATAATTTTTACGTTAACTGCAAGGTCATTTACCTGGTTGAAATTTGAATGTTTTGTTCATATGTTAGCACCTAAAATTAAAACAAATAAAATAAAGGAATATTTATGAATTACACATCATGCTAGTAACATTGTGGAATATTTTACGTTAACTTCACGGTCAGCTACATCATTTAGCTCACTAGAACTGCAGCAATTTGTCTCGGAGATAATTTTCGAAAAGTAAGGGGTTGCGATACTATCCGTTTTGGAGAAGTACATAATGTTTTCTGGTTTATGAACTATCCCCTGCAGCATTAGAAGTCCAATTAGAGTTTTTATCTCAGTTGGATTTGTATCCACCCAATCTCTCGCTTGTGACCATGGTTTCAAGTTCGGATGGGCTTCTATAATCTGTTTAGCATACACATTGGTCTGTCGGCAATAAGTTGAAACATATCGTCACCTATGAAATCTTCAAAATATTCCAACCCATCGGATTCATCGTCAAAGTCCACATTTACACCACTAGCACCAGAAAATATTAAATTCTGACGCGAAACACCACACGGCGGGAAAGGTTGAAATATTTCTAGCACTTCGCCTTCATCCAGTTCGTCTTGTTGTTCACCTTGTTCTTCATTCTCTTTCTCTGAACCACTTTCACCATCAGACCCACCTTCATATGTATCAATCCACTCATCTTTGGATTTCTGAGAAGATAAATCGTCAGAATCATTCTCAAAGTGTTGAATAATCTTGTCTTCTTTGAGCATTTCGAACTTACGCTTTGGACTAGATGCTGCCATATTTGACCTAGTGCGGACAAGTAGCACCACATAGTTGTAAAGTAAAAACAAATAAGCTTCAAGAAGCGTGACATGTGGTATTTGCTGTCATCGAGTAGGAAAAACATGAATTAAGACAATACACGACGCGGCACGTAGCTCGTCATACCCACGAGATATTCGCGGTAAAGGGCGAGTATGTATATATTAGTCATGCCCATTACCCTGTAATATTCAGCGTACGAATATATACATCATGCCCAGTGAAGAGGTTAACGTTTATTCAATACAAATGTCAGCGTTTTGCGTGAACCGAGATCAATTTCGTCTCTGATCTACGTTCAAATGGTTTGTACAATCGGCCCTTAGTGTTTACTGGACATTTTTTGTTTTTTTTAAATTCTGCCATAGACCCCCAAGACAAGATTGTTTTCTCTGCCATTTAGTAGGCCTAGAGTAAACAAAATGTTGGAATTGATGAGCAAGCAACGACGGGCACAACACTATTTTTTGGCAACGTGCATCCGCCTATGGAACATTGGAATCTGATTCTGCCTCTCAGTATGGTATTGCCCCACCCCCTGCATTGAAGCATGATTAGACCCATTGTTGCATGCTGTCCTGGTCTATCCTGTCCCACTGTCCGGAGATACTGTGGGCCTCCCTGAGGAAGAGATGCACAAGCTTAGAGCAATGAGGGTGTGCATTGTCATCTTGCAGAACGAATCTGTCCTTCACCTTCATTAAAATGAAATTTTAAAAAAGGTATTGGGGAGGAGCAAGGACGTGCCTATATGGCAGATGTCCAAATGGGCATGTCGGCGATTGCCCTCTCAGACAGGCCTTGCTGATGCATTGTCACTATGCACTTACGGTCAGAAGCGGTAATGACTTGAGACATGTCTGTATATTGCAGGGACTGATGACCTTCGATGTTAGGCCCCTTTAAACAACAAGCATCATTATCATCATGTATATTGCACAGACAGAAATGCCAGGTCTCCCGATTTAAGTGGGAGACTCTATTTTTCATCGTTCCTTCCCAATCTCCCGATTTTCAGAGCCGTATTGGTAATTTTCGTATTTTAAACTCCTGCAGACTTCCTCGTTCTATCGATATATGGCTGAGTATGGCTGGTCGATAGTAGTTCTAATAATGATACCAGGTGGCAGTACGGGGCACGGTGACCAGTTACGTACTCCTCTTTGATCTATAATACAGTCATTGTCTTTGCATGCGAGTCAAGCAAGTAACCTAACCTCAGAAGTATTACACCATAGTCTACCAGGACCTGCAGAAGTGCTCGTGTTATCTTAATATTTGTTTTGGCCAAAATGTCAAAAGAAATATGATGCAGTGTTTACAAGTGCTTATAGGGAAGAGTTTCCGTGTTCGAGTGAATCCAGGAAGGGACCAACGTTCACATTCTGTACTATATGTAGGCGTGATTTTTGTTGCGCATGGCGGGAAATGCGATATACTCAAGTTGTGGTTTTTTTTTTTTTTTTTTTTTATGGGATAGGAAAGGCCAAGGAGTTGGAAGGAAGTGGCCGTGGCCCTAATTAAGGTACAGCCCCAGCATTTGCCTGGTGTGAAATGGGAAACCACGGAAAACCATCTTCAGGGCTGCCGATAGTGGGATTCGAACCTACTATCTCCCGGATGCAAGCTCACAGCCGCGCGCCTCTACGCGCACGGCCAACTCGCCCGGTATATTCAAGTATATGCAAACGAGAAGACATAAAGGAGTGTCCAGTGTGTAGAAAGAAACCAGAAACTGAACTTTTTATGTAAAAACCAAGATGTAAATTCTGTGGCTAATGCCGAGGCGTCATTTACGTCATTTATCGTAGAACATAACCTCCCTGTAAATTGTGCTGATCACGCAGGACCTTTGTTTCGCAAAATGTTTCCTGATTCAGAAATCACTAAACGATATGGGTTTGCTAGAATGAAAACGGCAGTTATCGTTACAGAAATGTAGTAAGGGCGAAAATTGTATCACATTTGCAGGTGAATGCATTTTGAAAATCTTGAATGCATCTTGAAAATATCCCATTGTTGTAACATTTTTTTTAGGCCTGAACTCAATGAAATTCAAAGTTGTCTACTCTCTGTGCCGAATTTAGAAGGGGATGCTACTGGAGCAAACATTGCCAATATTTTGCTTTCAACTTTTTGGGAATTCTGCATTCCATTTAAAAACTGCCTAGCTCTTGGTGCTGATAATGCCCCAGTAATGGTGGGATTAAAGATTGGTGTGGCAGGATATTTGAAGCGGGAAAATAGTGACATAATCATCGTAGGCTGCTCTTGTCACCTAATTAATCTTGCTGCAGAGAAGGGTGCGGCGTGCTTGCCCATAAATGTAGATGAAAGTATAATTGATATATTTTATTATATGGAAATGAGTGCGAAGAGGAAAGAAAAGTTCAGAGAATTTCAGGCTTTACAAAACCCATATATCAGGAAAATTCTGTAGCATGTGCCTACTCCATTATCACTAAGAAGGTGTTCAGATAGGATTTTGCTGCAGTGGGGACTCTTTGGTTACCTTATTCATAAGCAAAATTTTGAGTAAGGATTCTCATATAGGAACTTTGAAGAGTTACAAAATTCTTAAGCACAGCTTAAGTTCAAATGTGTCTTGTTTGAAAAGGTGGAGGATTGTCATAACATTTCACCACATTCCTCGGTTAAAAGGAAAACACAGTCTTAGATAAAGATACTGATATTCTGCACTCCCTGTTCTGTAACTTTCAGCTCAAAGAAACAGACCTGGCAAAAGGAAGAATTGATGTTCATTGGGCATTGGTAATCGGATGAAATCAGCTGATGGTGTATTTAAATATGACAGACTCTCTAAGGTGATGCTTGCTAATTTATCAATTCCACATAGCAATGCAGAATGTGGAAGGATATTTAGGAGAGTCACAAAAACAAAAACACAGTTCAGATCTTTGCTGTCTGGACAAACTTTGGGGAAACTTTTAACCTTGAAATCAGTTCAGCAAGGCAAGTGCTTTGAGCAAAAATTTAGTTCAGAATTTCTGAAGAGGGCTGATACGGGTGTGTTGAACAAGAATTAGTCGTAATGTGATCACCATGTTGAAGGATGAGAAGTCTCATATCCCTTCAGTTCAGGTATGTCCAATAGTTACTATGCACATATAAATGATGAAAAAAATATATATGTAGGCCAAATAGAATTGTTAGTGTATTGAATTATAATGAATTAGTACATGTTCTGCCATCCGTGATGTGTCGTAATACGTCTCAATTCGCTGCCAAATTTCTCCTGATTTTATTACCTTTGAAAGTTGGCATGTCTGCACAGAACGCAAATGTTCTCTTGCCATGTTGTGTCCGCAGGTGGGCGACAGTCACAGTGCACCCTTCTGGACTGTTCTGAGACTACGTGTATTACCTCCACGTCCACTAACGGGTAGCGTTTACAAGTCATTCGGATGTCTCTCATGCGACTACTTCTAAAGCTTACGTCCTTCACTAACACAACAAATATAGGTGGTGCAAAACTTTTTTGAGGTGTGTATTATAAATTAAAAAGACAATAACTCTTATCATTTAATGTGCTTTTTAAAACGCGCAGTCTTTTAAAAGCTACCCATGTAATTCACATAACGTAGTGGTGCTAACCATTATGGACTGCCCGTAATAATGGATCTCGCCTCAGCCTTAAAGTGAAATCATCACAAAATAATTCTACAAAGAATGGAATGTCAATGGTGCTTGTTTCTGTACACACTAGCTGACCAGCATATGTATTCGAAGGTCACTTTCATTTGCTAAACAAACTGGGAACTTATTCCCGAGTTTCTGAACACTAACCTACCGTATACATTTCTGTTATGAGAGTGTTGAGAAACTGGCAAGCTCGCACAAATTTGAAGAATAAGGTCCCTGATAAATACAGGCTTTAATTTGAAGTGTGGTTGACTGATAGCTTGCTGTGAACAGTGTAGTTCATTTTCGTTGGTTGTAGTGTTTCTTATAGCGTACTGTGTACAATGAGATTACTGATATAACCCACTTCACAGACTGGCACTTTATAAGTTCTAGCATGTTTGACTTATGGTACATTTATTTCATGTTCTTTGTCATTGCAAGTGTTGGTGCAAAATACAGTATGTTTCAAGATGTTGATTCCAGAGTATGTTAAACATGCTCTAGCATCACTCTTATGTACCATGTCCCACTAAATTTAATGCAGGGAAAATGGGAATATCCCAGGAAAAACAGATTTAGGTTTCTAGCAGAATTGTAAGTACAAAATGCTAAATAGAAAAAATGAACGCTCTAATTTCACATGACTAAATATTGTATGCCACGGTGAATAGCGTACATAACATGTGAAAGCCTTTAATACTGCCCTAATCTCTGAAGCTTGCATTATTATTTCCTGTTTAGTTAACCCAGGCTCATTTTCAAACTTTGCAGAATTTAATTAATTTGAGAATCTCGAAACTTGTGAAAAGTGGTTTCAAGTTCCACTGACAATCTTCCTAGAAGTGGTTTCAAATCCAGATGAATACTGAAATGGTAATTAGCTTTCAGGCCATACATTGTTCCTTCCCAGTTACCCGTGTATGCAAAGACCATTGTTATACAAGTTAACCTCTTAACATACCAATTATTAACAAAATTGTGATTTTTTTTTTACCTATTTTTTATTGTTAAAATGGGCTATTTATTGAAAACTAATGACAGTGGTAACAATAAAAATACATTTTTCGAACTTAACAATGAAATAAGCCACCAAAAAGTTCCTGCTTTAAAATCCCGAGTATACTCGTGATATTTTTACGGGTTCTAAAATAAATAACACAGCACTAAACAGATGGCAAGTAATACAACATGACACTCAATACTGTTCAAATGTTTGTGGCTGTGTGAAATGCCCTAAAACAAGGATCAACACACAATGCTACATCGCTGGAAAGCCGCGAAAATGAACTGCCTGAGTCACTTACATCCACTACGGTTGAGTCAGAGACATCTGTTGGCAAAAATAGGACCCTAAAGTAATAATTTCATGAACATCTGGCGGAAATATTGAGAAACAACAAGAAACGAGTATATTCGGGCTTTTAAATTAGGTACCGACCAATGAGCGACATTCCCGAGTATACTCGGGATTTTATTTTATATAAATATATAAAACCCCGAGTATACTCGGGCTTTCATGTTAAGAGGTTAATAGGGGGATTGATAAGTGTCCAAACTCCTGAAATGAAACTGCAGTAGATACAGCATGATTATACATCCAGGCTGTCAGGTCGTGTTATATAAGTTGACACCCACTAGTCTTGCAACAAAGAACAATGTATCTGATCTGCAGCAATTGTCACTCCATAGCAACTAATCTTAAGATCAACAGGCCCTGGCAGAAGTGTAGTACAATCCAGGGCTTCTGCAGTCTAGGGGTAAGATGATCTACCTATGGAGGGCAGCCATGATCTACTTATATAGCAGGCCATGACAAGTGTTTTTAAATCTAGGATCCAGGTAATTTTTATATTACTTGCATCGTTAACATACTGGCGTCTAGCCTTCTGAGAAATAAAGCATGGTAGTAACAGCAATAGGTATTGTGATCTGCAACAGATTACAACAAAATGTAAGGACCGTAGGATACAAATTTATGAAACTAGCCAATTGTTGCATACTTATATTTTAATACTGTTCTAAGGCACTTGTTAGTTGTAAAATGTATGCAGGAAAGTAATTATTGTTGCAAACAACACCAAACTGTACACTTCCTGTATATATCTTAGTCTTACATGTTAAAGGATTAATAACTTAAAGCTTAAGCATTATTTATCTACCTATCTAAAAAAATACAATCCAAGGAACAGCCCATAGTTGAAGGTGATTCAAGATAGCAGAGTTCGACTGTATATGCATAAAGATATTCTTGGTGTGCCTTCTGAGAATATTGCAGATCCTGTGCATATGGCAAGAAAGCCAAACTCGCAAGAGGAGAATAGACGGTTTGTCTTTCAACTTATGCTGTAGCACGTTGTTAATCTGATGCATTGAATAGCCATTGCTCTGGAATATTTTAGTTAGAATATATTATGATAAATATCGCACAATGTGCATTTAGTTGTTACAGAAACTTGTCAAAGAGTTTTGTCCTTTGTTGCACAATATCAGATGATATCGGTCACAGTAGGCTCCGCATAATTTACATTTGCAGTTATCGTCCGGGTCATGGAATTTATCTGTTAGGCATATCCGATGATGGAAACCGTGTACGGCATATCTTGTCAATACATGACGTAGATCATAACTGGCTTGTGTCCATTCCCTATATATAATTGCGTCCGTTGAATAAAACTCTGGCCATATCTCTTGTCTCTTCTTATTGAGTTCCTGCAGTACATCCAAGTAGGCTTTGGTAGCTGGTAGAAGCAGGTCGAGGTGGAGGTCTTCGATGAAAAATTGCTCTCTTGCTAGTACATATGTAAGTCGAGATAATGTGTACTTTGACAGGCACAGTGCTCTTTTGAGGAAGTTGGCTTTGACCTTCTCTATGTCTTAGAAAATTTTCTTCTTTAGGTGTGTCCAGATGGTTTCCAGTCCATTTGTTATGATGGGAGCAATTTTTAAGCGAAACAGTGTGGTAGCTGTGGGCAAGGATAGTTGTCTTAGATTCTTTATGCTATTAATTGCCGTCTTTGCTGCGATGGTTCATTCTTTTATGTGAAGGTCATAGACATCTCCACTCGTCTGAAGTGTGATTCCTAAGTATTTGAAATGCGGTACGTTCTTCATCGGAATATTCATATACATGATGATGTCATTTGCTGATAGTCTGCCTCCTCTTCTGAATGTCATTTTTACCGTTTTGCTACTATTTATAGTAAGCTCATTCTTTTCTGCCCATGTTGTAAGTTTGCTGAAGGCTGTTCGAATATTTTCCAAGTTTTGTGATACAATGACCATGTCGCCTGCGTAAGCGTAGATTTTCACATTTTCTGTGTCTATTTCTCTAGGTACTTCTGCGGTGGCAATCATGAAAAGTAGAGGACTCAAGGAATCGCCTTGTAGAACTCCATTTGATTCATAGGGTCTGTTGTGGATACTCTATTGTCTATTACTATTTGATTGTTTTGATAGTATATTTTGTATCAATCTTGTTACTTGGTTCTTTCCAACTATTCTTTCTAATTTCTCCATTATAAGTTTTCTATTTAACAAGTCAAAGGCTTTTGTGAAGTATATAAATATTGCATGAAGTTTCCCTCTTGGCAGTTCCAACGCTGTTTCTATGTCTTTCTGCAAGCAACTTACTGCTTGGATTGTGGATTTCTGTTTGGTGAAACCAAATTGTTGTTCAGGGATTGCGTGAGATGTCATTTTGCTAACTCTTTTGGCCAGGAGGCCTGTCAGAATTTTCAGTGGAGAGCATTCCAGAGCTATCCCTCTGTAGGAGTTCGGGTCCCTGGAATTCCCTTTTCCTTTGTATAATACCTTCAATGTAGATATCCTCCATTTATCCGGGGTTTTTCCTTGTCGCAGACATTCATTCTGTCCATATTTTTGTGAGTTCTGGTGTGTGTTTTTTTTAGATGCTCGTAAAAAATATCATCTGGTCCGCATGCTTTACCATTCTTTGAGTCGGTCATTTGTTTCCATACTTCGTCTATTGAAAATGGCACCACTGACTACTACTTCTTGGTCTTCTTTTGCTGGACGTGTTTCTCTGTCCTGAAGGACTTCCCTGAAGTGTTCTTCCCAAGTTTCGAGTGGGAGGTCCCTAGGGAAATGGGGTTGCTTCGGCATTAAGGCCTTGTACCATTTTTGTTCGGCTTGTTGGATGAGTTTCTTTTCTTCTGCCTGG
This sequence comes from Anabrus simplex, assembly GCF_040414725.1. Taxonomy (NCBI): domain Eukaryota; kingdom Metazoa; phylum Arthropoda; class Insecta; order Orthoptera; family Tettigoniidae; genus Anabrus; species Anabrus simplex. Next base: position 203,650,619 of record NC_090279.1, on the reverse strand, counting down.
TAGTTGTTTTTATGCTTGTTTAGTGTTTGTTTGTAGCATCTTCTGGCCTTATTATATTCCTCTAAGTCCTATTGTGTTTGTGAGTTTCTTGCTTTATGAAGTGCTTTTAACGCGTCTTTTCTTGCCTTGTAGCACTCTTGGTTGAACCAAGGTTTTGCCCTCCTTTGTTTTCTATCTTTCTTTACTACAGCATCTATTACTGTTCTTAGATTATGTTTAATGCTTAGTTTAATTTTCCTTCCTTGATTTCTCTCGATGCCAGGATCATCATTTCCATGTTTAGTTTGTCTTTATCGATTTCTCGCGATAGAATGTTTTGTTTTCTTGCACTTTTTCCCTTGGAGCGTGTTTCCCACATTTATGACGATATGTACTGGTAGATGTTTTCTTGTTGGGATGTCTCTTCGGATCTCCTGATAGGTCTTGTCGCTATTCGTGAATACTAAGTCAGTAGTGCTGGTTCCATTTGGACTGAGGTAAGTTTTTTTCTTTTCTGTCGTTCAGCAGCGTTAGGCCTTCCATTTCTAAGTGGCTAATTACGATCTTCGTCTTTTGTGTTGGTGTATCTATCTCCCATTATAATCATGGTATCTGTTTCTTTTGTCAAGCTAAGGGCGTAAGTAATCTCTTCTAGTATTTCATCTGTTTTGTATTCTGGTTGGAAATATACATTCATAACTGTACATAATTTGGTTTTTACTAACATATTTTTTGAGTTGAGCAATATCTGAAAAGGGGACAGTTTTGGTTTTATCAACATAGTTATGCCTCCTGTAGGTCTTCCTCTTTCTCCCTGACTGGCATATGAGTGAATGGAGTAGAAATTTTCTATACTCCATTGAGTTGTCAGGAACGTTTCTGAGAGTGATATCAAGTCGTATTCTTCAAATGTGTTTTCTGGTATCATGTTTACTGCATTTTTCAAACCTTCTATATTCCACAATGGTGTCTTTATTGTGCCTCTTCCTCCTATATGTTTATAATTGAATGCCTGTTCTTTGTCTTGAGAAACAAAAAGGCCTAACGACTCCTCCTTTCGGCCAGAATGTTGGGTCTTCTGTTATTTTGTGATGTTTAAAGTCTATTCCAACCTTGAAGGCTTTGTTTCTTCCCATAATACTTAGTTCTTCAGCTTCTATTTCACTATCTATTCCATTTTTTTTTTTTGCAAGAACTCTTTCACTTTTACTAGAGTTGTAGAATTGTCTAACCTACCTACGTATAGCCATGCTCGTTTCACGGCAGCCTGCAGCTCGGCTCCTTCGTCAGGTGTTTCTTTCGACCCAATTGTAACCTTTTTTTTTCTTCGCTGATGATGTATTTGTTCTTATTGCCTGAACATATGATATTTTGTTTTCCTTTCCCTTTTCTTCTGCTTCTTCTCTTTCTTCCTCTTCTTTTTCTTCAAGCTGTTTCCCCAAGTCATTCCGTACTTTCCCTAGTTCTCCCGTTCTTATTACATTGAGTCCATCCTCTTTAGATTCATTTTCTTTGTTCCTTTCTATTTTTGTGCATGCTTTTGTTGCTGCCAGTTGAAGTTGTGTGTCCAAGAGTAGTTGCATTTTTTGCAACATATTTTCGTTAATCATGTTTATTTTTTCATTTAATACTTCACACATTTTAGTATTTGCGGTTGTAGCGTCTCTCATTTCCTTGATGAAGTTCGTGTCTTCTGGTGGTGCTGAGTTGATTCCGTATGTTTCTGGCATATGACGGCAGTTGCTACACATCCATAGCAAAGAGCCTTTCTTCCCTTTTAATGCATTAAATTCAGTAGTTGTTATATTTGTGCAATCTCTATGGTACCATTTGATTGCATCCGACTGCATTGTCCGTTCTGTTGAAAACTTTGCCACATTTCTTGCACGACGATCCGTCTTCTTTTGTTTTGTTCATGTTTGCGGATTTATTTCACCTTTACTCCTTGATGAGATGCGTATATCAAAGCCGCGGGATTCACGTGTATTTACTTACTAACGTCATTCTCGGATATTTTGTTTCTTTGACAAGATGGCGTCTACAAAATATACCTAGCGAATGACATCAAATTCACTCATAAATTCTATATCCGACTATTCCTAAGCTGGATTTCACACACTCTCTAACTATAGCGATTAATGACACATTTAAACACTTATGTGTTTATACTGTAATGTCTTTTGCCACCAAAACGCCCTATTTCTATACTCCGCGTAGTTTCTTGCATTCACTTTTTTTTTTTCTCCTCTTATTATAAAAACACTTAAAAACTTTCAATCATGAAATATCACCATAAATAATATAACGCTAATACCATCCAATTGCAATATCACTTTGAGATACATCTAAGCATGAAAACGCTGCCAAGTCAAAGTATGTTAGTTGAAGTTCCCAATAGAGATCGTTAGAAAATAAAGTTCACTATTTAACTAGCTCGCTCTGTGGATCAGTGGATCCCAAGACAGAGGGTTTAAACCTGGCAGAGGTAGTTGGATTTTTGAAAGGCGGAAGAAAGTCCATACGACATTCCATGTCGTACGATGAAATTAAATATCGTATGGCTTTTAGTGCCGGGATATCCCAGGACGGGTTTGGCTCGCCAAGTGCAGGTCTTTTTATTTGACGCACGTAAGCGACCTGCGCGTCGTGATGAGGATGAAATGATGATGAAGACAACATATACACCCAGCCCCCGTGTCATAGGAATTAACCAATTAGGGCTAAAATCCCCGACCCGGCCGGGAATCGAACCCGGGATCCTCTGAACCGAAGGCCAGTACGCTGACCGTTTGGCCAACAAGTCGGACATGTCGTACGATGTTGGCATGCAAAAAATCTCTGCTGACTTATTTGGTGTTAACCCAACAAAATTCATTAAATCTCAGCCGCAGGCGGCCAAGAGAGTTTTGGTTTACTGTCTGCCATCTAGTAGGCCTAGAGTAAAACGGAACGTCGAAATTGGCGAGCAGCCAGCCAGATGGCGTCAAAATTAAATGTCTGCACACGGTTGCTGAGGCCATATGATTTTTATTTTATTATTACTATTAAATTAAATTCTGGGCCCAAATATAAAAAATGGGGAGAGGAGACCCAAATCCAACAAAGATTTGTATGAAAGAACTGAAGGGGTGGTTGATCTGGTGAGAAAGAGAAGGCTACAGTTCTGTGGAGACATGTTGAGGATGGACAGTAACAGATTGATGAAGAGAATCTTTGAATTCTTCAGGAAGAGGAAGAGAGCTGGAATGGTTCCGAGAAGTGAGGTTGGAGTTGACTAAGATGGGGGTTCTGGAAGATTATATCATGGACGGAAATGAATTTAGACAACTCGTCAAAATGTTCCGTGGTTTGCAGGAGACTGGGGAAACATTAGTGAGGAAAGGGAGATCCTATACGGAATAGCAGAAAAAGGAAGTTGGGGAAAGGATGAAAATATACTGGCAGAGAAGACTAATAATACTGCAAAGATTGTCCGACGTGGTCCATAGATGACTGAAACAAAGATTTTTAAAAAAATTCTATTTAACTTACCTTCCTCACAGATATTAAATAATAGTTATGTTAGGCTTGAATTGTACTTCATTTGGCATGTATGCAAGAAAACTATTGTGTATTTTTTGATGCTGTTCAATACCACAACTTTATATGGGACAGTATGGATACGGTTGCATTTTCCTTTTGGCTTTAACTGTAGAAAAATCTTCAAGTAGAACTATAAATATTTTGACATATGCACAAACATGAGGCTGTTGCTGCAAATAAAAATAATGCCACTGTAGTTAGAACTATGAATGAAATCTTCATTTACATTATATTGATTATATTAAAATATTCAACTGTCATTGGTATTTCAGGTTGTTACATTAAAATTAGTTTTTCTTCATTCTTATGTTACATAGAAATTAAATTGTCATTTATTATTTGCAGTTGATTCAGAGTATAATTATTGAAGTTGAATATTAGCTTACAATGATTAGTTTATCGTATAGTGAAAAAAATGTGGAATTTTGTAAGAAATAATAATTTAACCCCATCATTGCTACGCCCGCCTATAGACCGGCATAGCAGTGCTGGACTGGCCGCGGTGCACAACTTAATTTTTATTTTTTATTTTTTTCAGTTTCCCATTTCACTCTAGAGTAATAAGAAACAATGTTAGGTTTTGGTCCACCCAATCAATACACATTTATTTTATTTTATTTATTTATTTATTTATTTATTTATTTATTTATTTATTTATTTATTTATTAATTATGGCTTTCATGTGGCGAAGTTAGGGCACACGGCTCCCTCTTAAACTTAACCACAATACAACACATAATATTAAGGTTGCCTATTACTAATTATACTACTTATACTATTTCCTAAATTAAGCTTAAGTTACACACCCACACAATATGCAGCTTATTAGCTTATTAGTCTGTTGATTCAGTCCTCTTTTCTATCTCAAACAGACACACATCATTACAATGTACACACTTATCGACCCTTACGTTTGCATTACATAAAACTAACAGAAACAATTTTACAATTACCAATCGCACGCACACAATACACAGCAATACACACTTCAATCAGTAACTCTCAACAGGAAGTCTCGGCAAGATATTTTAAATTTGAGGAAAGAGTCAATGCCCCTGACACTTATTGGCAGGGAATTCCAAAGCCTGGAACCGGTTACAATAACAGATTTATTATACACAGAAGAGTGGTGAAGAGGAATAGCTAAAGTGGAGCCCGAGCGAGTGTTAACGGTTATGGAAGGAAGAGAGGAAGTGAAGTTTAGATTAAATATACTGGGGGGGAGTTACTATGCAGGACTTTTTGTATTAAGACAAGTACATGATATTCACGTCTCTTAACAGGTTTTAACCAGTGCAGTGCTTGATAGTAAGGAGTAATATGCACATCATACCCTAGATTAGAAAGGAATCTGAGGCAACAATTCATAATACGCTGCAGTTTCCTAGTTTGTTCTTTAGTAGCGTCTACCAAGATAACATCACAGTAGTCAAGGATGGGAAGAATTGGGAATCTTTGCCGCATATTTAGTGGTATAATATCTTTATTTAATTTCTGTGGGTGTAGAGTAGCAAACACCTTCTGACTTTAGTTTTTTATATGTTCTGCCCAATTTAGAGTTTCAGTCATAGTCACCCCAAGATTTCCCACCGTTTTTCTGTACGGGATTGTGCTATTATTTATTTGTAGAGGAGGAATGATCAAGTCGTTGATCTTGTGTAGGAGCTTCTGGGAACCAACAATGATAGCTTGCGATTTTGATGGTTTTATGAGAAGTCTGTTTGCGAGAGCATATTCACTGAGTTTTTCATGTCATCATTTATGCATTTTACTGCGTTTGGTAATTCGCTTAAGCTGCAATGGTAATAAATTTGGAGATCATCAGCATATATGTGATAATTACACGTTT